>NC_090937.1:767722242-768396242 GCF_040938575.1 Ambystoma mexicanum | reverse complement strand
CGTGTTGAGAGAGAGAGTGGGTGCGTGTTGAGAGAGAGTGGGTGCGTGTTGAGAGAGAGAGTGGGTGCGTGTTGAGAGAGAGAGAGTGGGTGCGTGTTGAGAGAGAGAGAGTGGGTGCGTGTTGAGAGAGAGTGGGTGCGTGTTGAGAGAGAGAGAGTGGGTGCGTGTTGAGAGAGAGAGTGGGTGCGTGTTGAGAGAGAGAGAGTGGGTGCGTGTTGAGAGAGAGAGAGTGGGTGCGTGTTGAGAGAGAGAGTGGGTGCGTGTTGAGAGAGAGAGAGTGGGTGCGTGTTGAGAGAGAGAGAGTGGGTGCGTGTTGAGAGAGAGAGTGGGTGCGTGTTGAGAGAGAGTGGGTGCGTGTTGAGAGAGAGAGTGGGTGCGTGTTGAGAGAGAGAGAGAGAGAGAGAGGGTGCGTGTTGAGAGAGAGTGGGTGCATGTGTGTGTGAGCGCATGTGTAGATCAGCCCTCATCCCGTGATGTACATCCCCTGCTCAGCAGGGCCCCTAAATGTTGAGCGAGTGGGTGTGTTGAGCGAGTGGGTGTGTTGAGAGCCAGAGTGGGAGCACGTGTTGAGAGCCAGAGTGGGAGCGCGTGTTGAGAGCCAGAGTGGGAGCGCGTGTTGAGAGCCAGAGTGGGAGCGCGTGTTGAGAGCCAGAGTGGGTGCGCGTGTTGAGAGCCAGAGTGGGTGCGCGTGTTGAGAGAGAGAGTGTCTATGCGTGTCGAGAGAGAGAGTGGGTGCGTGTTGAGAGAGAGAGTGGGTGCGTGTTGAGAGAGTGCGTTGAGTGTGTGTGTGTGTGCATGTGTGTGTGAGCGCATGTGTAGGTCAGCCCTCACCCCGTGATGTACATCCCCTGCTCAGCAGGGCCCCTAAATGTTGAGAGAGATTGGGCGTGCGTTGAGAGAGATTGGGCGTGCGTTGAGAGAGAGTGGGCGTGCGTTGAGAGAGCGAGTGTGCGTTGAGAGAGCGTGTGTGCGTTGAGCGAACAAATTACTCGTTCTTTTGGAAGAATTATTCTTTGAGAGAGAGCGTGTGTGCGTTGAGAGAGCGTGTTGAGAGAGAGCGTGTGTGCGTTGAGAGAGCGTGTTGAGAGAGAGCGTGTGTGCGTTGAGAGAGAGCGTGTGTGCGTTGAGAGAGCGTGTTGAGAGAGTGCGTGTGTGTGTGTGTGTGTGTGTGCGCGCAAGTGTGTGTGTGTGTGTGTAGGTCAGCCCTCACCCCGTGATGTACATCCCCTGCTCAGCAGGGCCCCTAAATGTAGGGATGGGGGCTGCTATGGGCATGCCGTTCTTTTTTGCTTTACCCTTGATGCACACAGGGCAACAAGGCTAAAGCAAAAATGATAAGGGAATTGTTATTACGTGTATAGGCTGGCACACATTGAATGTAGGCCAGTATATCTACGTGGTATCTTTGCTTTACCCATGATGCACAGTTACTGTTCAAAGCAGACATGATTTGGCTAGACCAGCCTACATTCAGGAACGGCCATAGGTGTGGGCGACCAGGGCGGTTGCCCAAGGAGCCAAACATTTTACATTGGGTACTGTAGCCTCTGCCACTACAGCATGGAGAAGCGCTGGTGCGGCATGGCAGTGATACCCTATGTGAAATAAAAAGTGAAAAGGCTCCACCACTGGTGCTGCAGTGGTACCCTACATAGGTGAAACCCCACCCCCACCAACAACCCGTGGGAGGAGCTTTTCACTTTGTGCGCCACTGCAGCGCCAGCATGGGGGAACCGTTCAAGTGCACCCCTGAACTGCCATGGTAGAGCCGCTCTATGTTAATGAAAAGAGCCCCGTTCTCGTGCTGGCACTTCAGTGTTCATTTGAATAAGGCACAGCAGCATAGGCCAGCCTTTGGAAGGCTTCCCTGAGCTGGCGTGGTGGCGGCGCTGTACTTAAGTGAAAAGCTCCATTCTTGTGTTGGAGAGGGGAGATTTTCACTGAAATAGGGCACTGCTATCCAATAAAGATTACCCCTGCTAGCTGCGCAGGGAGTATTCATTCTATTAAAGACTAGGAGGCGAGCATTATGCTTCAACTTCTTTAATTTACTACTCTTCAACAGTTTCAACAAACTCAAAAAACCATAACAAAACATTGAAAAACAGTCTGAACAGACTTTTCTTCTTTTGAACTACAATCCCCATAGTCTCTGTAGTCCATCTCACTCCTTGCTCGGATATGACCACATCCTGTCCCTGAGCTCCTCCTCTCTTTTACTCGCTCTGAAAGTCACACTGAGAACTCCACACTAAGTCCTGCAACCGGCAATGACTTGAACCACTCCAAAAGAATGTCAAACTTCCTCGACCCAGGCGACTACCTCTGCTAGTCTCCTACTTCAATTATTCTTCTGCTCCTCTCCTAGGAAAAACAGAAAGCAGAGAAATCAGGGTGGTGTCCATGTATTGACGACATCATTATATTATCACATACGATCATCCAATATTATGCTCAATACATTACTTGGGTGGGAGTTTAATGCTCGCCTTCTAGTCTTTAATAGAATTAATACTCCCTGCGCAGCTAGCAGGGGTAATCTTTATTCTATGACAAGACTGGAGGCGAGCATTATGCTTGTTCAAAGCTTCCCAACACAGCGACTGCTAAACCCTCGGTCGGCTTGAAATAGAATTCCTTAAAAGTTCGATCATTCGACCAATCTGCTGCTAGCATGATATCTCTAAGAGAAACTCCTGTCCTAAAAGCTTTAGAAGCTATAGCTCCGCGCACAGAATGTGCTCCATACTTCCCCACATCTATGCCTGCCGCCTGCATGATTTCTTTCACCCATCTGGCGATGGTCGCCGTGGATACCCCTTTGAAAGGCTTCCTGCGCGCTATAAGCAATTGCCTAGCATTCGCTGCTCTGAATTCTGCCGTCCTGCTCTCGTACTCCTTCACGCAGCTTGCTACACACCACTTAGGCCTACTCGGAAAATATGGGTAGTGGACTGAGGGTGTCCCCGTCTTAGTTCTCCCCACTATTGTAAAGGTTACGCCCTCTGGTCCGAAAGCCTTCCGATCCACCTCTAGGGCTCTCACGTCTGACACGCGTTTACAAGATACTAGACACAGTAGCATCGCTAACTTTCCCGACAGTTGCTTCAGCGACAAATATCTGTTGCTTGGCCAACTCTCCAACAGTTTAAGAACCATCATCACATCCCAGATTGTCTCATATCGTGGCTCTGGGGATACTGAAAATTTTACTCCCCTAATAAGTCGAACCACTGCCAGGTGCTCCCCTGCTGGAGCGCCCTCGATGAGGAGATGCCCCGCGGATATGGCGGACCTGTACACCCCTATGGTAGGGAACGCTTTGCCACCTTGCAACAACTGAGCTAAAAAGTTCAAAATGATCACTACAGGTGCCGAAACGGGATGAACACCTCTCCCTCTGCACCAGGCAGTCCACTTGGCCCAAGCCGCGTCGTAGCTCCTTCTCGTAGATGGGGCCCAGGATTCAGCGATAAGCTCCGCAGCCTGAGACGAAATGCCTGGCAATGCCCAGCGTCTCCCGATATCCTGCACGCGATGAGCGGCAGTGTCCCCTTGAACTCTCAGAGGATGATACGACCCAGCTGGGTCCGTGAGCAGGTGTTCTCCTTCAGGGAGAATCCTCGGGTAATCCACTGCTAGCTCCATCAGCGTCAGGAACCACACTTGCGACTTCCAGCAAGCTGCTACTAACAGCAACTCCGCTACCTCCCTCCGACACTTCACTAGCACTCTGCTCAGCATCATAAACGGAGGAAACGCGTAGTGTGGGCCTCCGCTCCACTCTTGCAAGAACGCATCTGTCCCCTGCGCTCCCGGGTCTAGCCTCCAGCTGAAATAGTCCGCTGTTTGGGAGTTCAACCGGGATGCAAACAGGTCTATGTGTACTGGCCCCCATCTCTCGGTCATCCTCTGAAACACCGCCGGATCCAGCCTCCAATCACTGGAATCCGCGAGGTAGCGCGAGTTCCAGTCCGCTATCACGTTCAGCATCCCGGGGAGGTACTCCGCTGTGACCGACGTCTCTGACTGTAGACAGAGGTGGCAAAAGTCCTTGATTTGGTACCGCCTAGGTGGTTTATGTATCGTACTGCTGAAATGTTGTCCATCTTCCACAGGACACAACCTCATCTTCCCTTTCGTGAAGGCTCTGATCGCAAAGGATCCTGCCAACAGCTCTAGGCAATTTATGTGCAACTGGAGCTCCTCCTCGCTCCACTTTCCCCCTGTCTGCAGGTCTCCACACCGAGCACCCCAGCCCAGGCGGCTGGCGTCGGATTCTATAATCCGATCTGGCTTGTCTCCGAAAATGGCACGACCATTCCAGGCGTCCATATTCTTCAACCACCATTCCAACTCTGTCTTGGTTTCCTCATCCAACGGTACTAATTGATGGTATCGCAGGCCTTGCCGCAGATGTTTTATCTTCAACCTCTGCAGAGCTCGGTAATGTAACGGCCCTGGAAATATGGCCTGAATAGAAGCTGCCAACAGCCCCACAATCCTCGCTAGAGTTCGGAGGGACACGGCCTGCTTCTGTAGGCATATTCTCAATTCTCTTTTTATGTCTCGGATGTTCCGGGTTGGGAGCTCGAGCGTCGCCTTCCTGGTATCTAGTATAAAGCCTAGAAAATCCAGTCTCTGAGCCGGCTCGGTATCTGACTTCTCTATGTTCACCAGGAATCCTAGGGAAGCTAGCAGTTCCTGGACCCAACACATCTGGTACTTGAGGCACTCTCGATCCTTGGCCAGGAGCAGAAGGTCGTCTAGATAGATGATCAGTCTTATTCCCTTCTCTCTTATCGCTGCTGCTACCAGCTGCATTACCTTGGTAAAGGCCCAAGGCAAGCCCGAAGGGCATAGTCCTGAACTGCCAAAGCTGTCCTCTCCAGCGAAAAGCTAGGAAAGGTCTGAATTCTTCTGCTATTGGTATCGTTAGGTAGGCATCCTTCAGATCGAGTCTCGTCAGCCAATCCTTTTCTCTGAGCGAATCCCGGAGCTGATGGATGCCCTCCATCTTGAAGTGACGGTAAACTATCCAACCATTCAGTTCTTTCAAGTTTATAACTGGGCGCACCTTCTCTTTCCTGTGCACCAGAAACATATTGCTTATAAACACAGGGTCTTCCCGGCACCTCTCTATGGCGTTCTTCGCTGCTAGTAGGCCTAGCTCCTGGTCTAGAAGCTTCTGCTCTGCGCGCCCCAGATGCTGCTGATGCGGCCTGCACTCTTGCACGGGCGGGTGGATGAACTCTAAGCTCATACCCGCCACCGTTTGCAACACCCAAGCATCGCTGGAAAGCTTGCGCCAGTTTCTCAAGAACATGGCAGTTCTCCCCCCTACTGGAGGATAATACGCTGCTCTCACCTTGGGTGAAACCTTGTCCACGACCAGCTCCTCTTCCTCTGCGGCTCCTTGGGAAGCGTCCCCTGGATGGGAAGAAGGAGTCCTGCTGCCTATTCTCCCAGTATTGTGCTCTGGGATTCTGGGATGATCTTCCTCCTCGATTGCGACCAGTCGCACGACCCCTGAAGCGACTGGTCCCTCCAAAAACTCGGTTGGGAAAGATTTTCCTGATGGAAGCCTGCGCCTTCTCTAGAGACGTGTAGGTGACCACGAAGCGACCCATCTCTTTGCCGAAGGTCTCTCCAAAGAGGAGTCCTTGAGCTGCCTCTCCGGCCTCGTAAGAGGCTAAATCACTGAGCTTCTCGTCTATTTCCAATAACAGGCCTCTCCGGCGCTCGGAGGCGATGGCGCAATTTGCATTCCCCAAAAGGCATACAGCCCTCTGAGCCCAGCCTGCCAGGGCATCAGGGTCAACCTCTTCCCCCGTATCTCTGGCTCTCTCTGCCAGGTCCATGATCTTTGCGAGTGTCCCGGCCAGGTCCAGCACCTTCTCCTGGCAGCTCCTCCAAGATCTATCAATACCCTTACGGGCGTCCTTGCTCGTCTTCGAAACGAAAGTCAGCATTTTGGGGTCTAACTCCGGCGTCTCGGCCACTTTCCCTGGAAGGTCTGGCCTCGGGCACTCCGCTCGAAGTCTCTGGCGGACCTCCTTGTCCAGCATTTTTCTTCATCTCTTGGTCATATACTGCGCCACTCTCGGCGAGGGCTGCCAGTCTGACGACCTCAGATTCCGGATGCTGTCCGGATCAAACATCCCTTCCTCCTCTTCTTCGAGGTGTTTCTCCTTGCGGAGTCTTTCCTCCGCTGGGCTTGCACTCCTCTTCTTCTCTCGATTCATCCTCCTCTTGCGAGGGGGGCTCCCCTTCTTCCGGCTCCTCTTCCGAGCCTGGGTCATCATCTCCATCATACTCTTCCCCTGCAGAGGGGGTTGTGAGGTCCGGCACTGCCTGGCGCTGCAAATATGCTTCACGGAGCTTTGCGAAGGCGTCGACGACCTCCGGGGCCTTGTCTTTTGCCCCTTCCAACGGGCCCTGGGGGTCGAGAGGTGCTCTCCTCTTTCGGGCCTTGATACTCCCCTGTGACCCTTTCTCTGAGGGTTCTGTGGGCGTGCGATCAGTCCGAATGGTGCTGTCTATTGGCTGTTGCAGTCTCGCCTCTAAGGACTCCAGCCTATCTTGTAGAGGTTTAACCCCTAGAGCCACTGCATCTATCAGTGAGTTACCCAGCACCTCCTTGAAGCTGGCAGCCAGGTCTGAAGGCTGCTCTTCTTCGCTCCACTCGAATTCCGACATTCTCGAGGATGCTGTGTGCCTTAAATACCTGGAAAAGGTGTTGCAGCACGCCCCTTTCACTATAGATGCCACTGACGGGCCAGAGATATTGTAACCTCTTCCTTCTTCCTCCCGTCTATTTTATACAATGTTATTGAATTTTTTTTTATAATTTGCGTGGCTGCACCGGACTGTAACGTTTCCTTGGTTGTCTGGGATGGGCGTGTCACTTAGCGGCCCTCCTGTGCTGGGCCCCGTGTATTAGGCAGCAGATCGCCTGCTTCAGATCCCAGCTGCTCCTCCGCACTTCGCGTGCTGCAGCCTGCTCACGAGCAGACAGCGCGTGTATCTGAGTGCTCCGCTAACGTTCAGCAATGGTGAAACCTCTGCCTTCGCACTGAACGTAGCACGTTCCTTTTCACCGCCGGGCCCGGCTCTCAATACATGGACCGCTCCGTTCCGCGTCACGAAGAAACACGCGACGCGGAAGCGAGCGGGGATAAGGCCCCTCCTACCCAAAGGAGGGGGCCGGGAGATTCCTCTGCTCCCGAGAGCGGAAGACCACGCCTCCGCAAAGGAGGGGGCCTGCTGCTGCGTAGCGGCTCCGGCTGCTCTCCTATGCAGCCGCATCGGCTACCCCAAAGGGGGCCTGCCGGCTCCCTGCCTACGCACCTGAAACGCTGCAGGCCCTCACGGCGGCGGCTCACACCCCTGCAGTGCCGGTCATGTGGCACGGGGTGTCCGCGCCGTGAGCAGTGCTCGCTGCAAAAGCGAAAGTAAAGCACATACGATCTGAAAAGAAACGAAACGCGATCGAACGCCTACGCGCTGAAAATCTAAACTTCGCGATCTAAGCCAGCATTAGAATCACATTTGTAATGATCCCTGCCCTCATTTGCGGTATCCTTCCTCAATTAAGAGCTCAATCCCCAAACAATACGTCTAAATGCTACATTAAAGTAGGGAGCTGAATAAAATGGCACTTATCTGCTTGAAGAGCAGTAAAAGAAGAGGAGGAGCTCAGGGACAGGATGTGGTCATATCTGAGCAAGGAGTGAGATGGACTACAGAGACTATGGGGATTGTAGTTCAAAAGAAGAAAAGTCTGTTCAGACTGTTTTTCAGTGTTTTGTTATGGTTTTTTGAGTTTGTTGTAACTGCTGAAGAGTAGGAAATTAAAGAAGTTGAAGCATAATGCTCGCCCCCAGTCTTGTCATAGAATTTCTATCAGAGCCCAGGGTTTAGCACTTGGGACATCAAGACAGAGTGCTGCCTTCTTCCTGCAACCTCCTCAAAGTGGATGGCTTGAGAACTCCCAAGGCAGGGGCTGGCACCACCCTACTGAAGTGAAAATCTCCCAGCCCCCGTGCTGGCACCAGGGGTGCACCAAATTCTGTTTTGCCTTGGGCACTGCCCGAGCTAAGGCTGTCCCTGCCTACATTAAATGTAGGCCTGTCTATCCATGTAATAACACTCGTCTTTGTTTTACACTTGATGCACAGACAGTTACTGTGCATCAAGGGTAATGTAAACATGGCAAGTGCTGTTACCCAAAAATGGCAACATTTCACAGTGGTCTGAGGGTCACTTATGTGTTGCTCACACTCCTATGCCCTATAATGCGCTGTGAACCAACTACATGGAGGACCATTCCATTAGAATTAGAACAAAGCACAGTTCTTTATTTACATTTTTGTAATAGTGTTTAATAGCACAGAAAAGAAAGTGTATTCGTCCCCAATAGAGGTGATAATTAGATGTGATTTGTGACTAGTTTGAAAGACATGCATGTCATCTTATTTGCATCACTCATCTAAAGTCTGCACTGCATTATACTTTTGAGTTACCATTTAATATGTAATTAAAAGTGAGATTGCACTGGAGTGCTTCGTGATCTTGGTCAAAGCTGTGCTGGGAATGTGGGTTTACTAGCAGTGACTTTCCTGACAGATTGGAACACCAGTAATGTATTTGTGTAGTGATGGAGCAAATGCAATTATCTGGAATGTATTACCCCATTGTAAACACTTGTATATAAGTACATACTTCACTTTCAAAATGTAGCAGTTATTTCAAACCAGACACACCAATAATGTGTGTGCCTGACTCCAAACCCCTTAAATCTTTTTTTGTAGATGTGACAGCAAGGCTACGAAATCTGCCAACTTTAGGGGATCACAGGAGGTCAAAGCTCTGTCACTGGCAGAAGCAGACCTCAGTAAAGCCATTGTACAGAGATGAACTTCTTGCTTTGCATCTAAAAGGGTCATCACTTTGGTAAGTGATGGCCATTTTTCTCAGCCTGCCCTGCTCGCAGTTTTTATTTACATGTTTACAGCCTCAAAGGTTTGTTTTGTTGCTGGTCAAACCCGTGTGCCAGTCCTAAATTGAATGTAGGCCAAATTATCCACATAATACTACTTGATGTTGCTTTACCCTTGATGCAGTTACTGTGCATCAAGGATAAAGCAAACATGTTCAGTGTTGTTATTGACCTACATGCAATGTAGGCCAGTCTAGCCAGCTGGATATACTTTATTTCTGTGGCATGCAATTTTTTACTGGCTGGGATTCCTTATATGGTTATAGTAACATATTGGTGCCGCATGCATGGGCACGTATGGGCAAAGCCAGCATTAAAATATTTTATAAACTAGCTTATGTTGTGGGCAAAGGCATAAAGAAAAAGGCACTGGGAAATGGTGCTGGGGACTGTTGGGATTTTGATGTGCTACCATACAAAATTGATTGCAAACTGTGTGGCTTTTATCACATTTTTCACAGAAACTGCTGTAAAATGCACCATTCTAACCCATTATTTTAAAACATGTCTCTGGAGGAGAACCCCTGACCAAACCACACTGCTTTGATTCAGACACATGCATATTAGGCAGATCCATTTACTCCCCAACAGTTCAAAAATGCACCACCTGCCACTGGCCCATTGTTCGCTAACTCCCTCTATGCTCAACTTTGGTCTCTGAACCTGGGCCAAGTAGCTCTCCCCTGGGCTAGCCTTGGGACTGGGATTGAGAAGAGTACTCACTCATCTCTGGATAATACTTAGAACACTTTGAAATAGTTTGGAACAGTTTTAAATCACAAACCCATTTTATCGTTTGGGAGAATACCTTCCCTGGAGACACCTGCATTGGAAGCCGTGACCTTTGGGCACCAGGCCCCATATATCCTAGAGCTGGACTTGAAAGTTGAGTAAAAGGGAATTGTGAGTGTATTGATTTTATTCATTTTCTCTGCATCGGATTACCCACCTGGTTAATTATTGTTGATGAATTGTAAGTGAACATACTGGTGAATATTTAGATTTGTTATATATGGTTTTGTGTGATAATACTACCTGCTAGTTTAATTTCGTACTGTGTTCTTAAGGCCAAATACATAGATTTATTTTTATATATTGACTGCCAAAGCTAAATAATTGTGTGTTACTCTACATTCTGAGGCCCCAGAGTACACACACACTCCTAAGACTAAACCTTGACTGCTCTTCCACGTACCTTGATTGGGTGTTGGCTAAACACTTGGACTCCTTGTTCACCATAACTAGGGTTGCCTCCTAAAATCCTACCATTGGGTTGATTTTAGAAATCCATCTCAACAACTGGGACTCAGTACTGAACAATCAAACTCATGGTCATTTCACTCTGCCTCAATGTCCACAGCAACCAAGTACTCAGAAGGAACAGAGGTACACCAGGTCGAACTCCCAGGGTCCTTGGTGCATCGCCAAGGTAGCTCCCAGGAGCATTAGATCTTGCACTTCTTGTTCGCACACAATCTCCCAATTCAGCATTTCCACAGACCACGTATTGAAAGATCCTGCAAATTAGCTCCTTGGGCACCACCCATGACAATGTGACTGATGAAAGGGCCTTTCGGAGAAGCTTGTTGCGCAGTCTTAGGTCTAGGATCATTGCTACTGGAAGTAGGCCTCCTCAAAGGATTTGGTTGTGGATGCCCATTAGCCGTCATGCCCTGAGCTTGATCTCTCACACCAGGGGAGGGGAAAACCATGCCTCGGTGGTATCCAGGAATGCCCCTATAAAATGCAAACATTTGGAGGGGGTAAGAAAGTACTTTTCGACGTTGATTGAGAAACAACTTGTGTAGCAGGGTGCATGTCACCCCAAAGTCCTCCAGTGCTGCTAACTCTTCTGACTTTAACCACAGTATCAAGTCATCGAGGTAGGGAAAGATGTGCACCTTCCTCACATGAAGATGGGCCTCATCTTTGTAAATACTCCCGAGCAGACTTGAAGCAGATGGGAGCACTGGAAATTGGTACGGTGTGCCTCCCATCACAAAACAAACGTATTTCCAATGTTATGGGTGTATACAGATGTGGAAGTATTCCTTCTTCATTCCCAAGGACACAATCCAGTCATGCAGCTCAAAGGGCTGGAAGATCTGAGCCATAGCCACATCTTGAAAAGGGCCTTTCTGAGAAGCTTGCTAAGGAGTCTCAGGTCTAGGCTGGGCATGAATCCCCAATGTCCCTTTGGTACCTATATGTAACAGGAACCAGCCATTCCCAAGTTTTGCTGATGGAACAAGGCCAGGGATTTCCTGAAGCTGTAGTGGGCACGGACTAGTCTAAAGCAAGGAGGGGCTGAGAAGGCTTTAAAAGAAAGAGCAGGTAGTAGACATGGACTACAACTGATGCCATCAGTTATCAGATGTCATGCTTCCACAAAGAGCTAAACCCTGCCCCCACAGAGGACCTATGTTGTTTGTAAGGAGGTAAAATGAAAGCAGTTTTTCTTCTGGTGTAGCAAAAGGGACCAAGGCTGCCTTGGTTTTCCCAAGCCCCTCCGTCCAAAAAGGTGGTAGATTTAACCCCTGCATATGCTGCTGGCCAAGAGCTCTCAGTCGCTGGTTCTCCTGCCCCTTTCCAGGTAGGAGTATGGGTGGAATATTTTGGTCAAAAACGAGTTAGTCACAGCAGAGAGCACCAAAGATTTGGCCACCTACCTGGTGGCCTACATTTCTCTAAGAACGTGTTCGCCTTCGTCCAGAACAAATTGCAACTGTCAAACAGCATGAGCAGTAATTATGTCTGGATATACTGCACAAAATGTGCAGTGCACATCCAGGACTGTCCTTTGTTAACCACACTCCTGGCTAAGGAACAGTCCATAGAATCAGTTGAATCCAACACGTTCTGCAAGATATTCTTGCCCATTTCTGTGCCTTCCCGAACCAATTGCTCAAACAAGCCCTAATGGTGGGGCATGGGGTACGAGGAGGGCAAGTGCTTTCCCACCACTTTAGTGCCTTCCAACAATGCATGGGAATATCTAGCCAATTTGCAAGAAGCATTCAGAGCTCTAAAAGAGACGCTCCCAGCAGCAAAGATCTTCTGCCTCAAGCATCCTGCTTTTTGGACTTCCTGTCTGGTGGTGTCAAGGTGAAAACAGATTGAAGGGGGAGTCGCAGGTACCCTGCTAGTCGTCAGCTCAAGGATGTCAGTGAAGGTGTATGCTTTTGCCTCGGAGTACAGATAGATCTAGGCAAGGAGGATTTGGGACTAAACGCAGGGTGGTACGCAAGAGGGAATAAGGAGGGGCTAAATTATGATAACACAAAAACAATAGAGAGAAAGTGAAAAAGAATATGGGTTTCAAAGGAAAGCCAGGAAATAAAGAGAAGGCAGTGAAGAATAAGAAGTGCAAGGGGTAAGACCAAAAAGTATAGGAATAGACCTGTCTTCAACCGTCTTACTGATCCACTAGTCCTCCGCTCCTCCTCACTCCACAGCACTCATTTTCCAACCTCCAGTCACATTGGCCAGGGAGGGCAACGACAAAAGCAAAGCTTGGCATCTTAGATTTCCTTACCATTTCTCTGTGGAGAGGTCTGTCTGGTCTGAAGTGAACTGTCTCTGCTCACCAGTATAAGCAACATTACCAGGATTGTGCTTAAACCACAGCCCTCATGCAGAAAATCAGCCCATCTCTATGCACATTTGTAACCATACATTGCTTTTTATGTGTATGAAGAATGCTCTGTGGATGCACTATGTCACAGATTCTTGCTGACAATTATTTGCAAGGAGTGTTACAGATCTTCTGGAAACAACTGCAAGTGCTGATGCATAAGAGACTAAGATTCCAAAGCAACAGTGGACATAGGGAACTGTTGAGGTGATATTGCTGACTCTCAATTGGTTACTCAGAGGAAATTATCACGGGTTGGGGGCGGGGGGAGATGAATGGGACAATAAGCTGGAACTGGAGCATTTGGGTTCTGGGGTGGGAAATGGGGAGTATTGTGCAGAGAGCAGGTTTTCAGTTTGATGGTGCAGTGGAAGAAATTACTAACTTACTCCTAAGTCCATAGTCCCCTCGCTAGGGACGGGAACAGAACCTTTTTCACGAGAAAATAATTATCTTTCACTTTAAATTTAGCATGCACTCCCTTGACCCCGCCCACCAGCACCACACCTCAGTCCCCTTTGATGCAGCAGCTGCATTAAACCACCTATGGATGCTGTTACTTTTTAGGGGGTGTGGGGGGAGGAACGTGGGACGTATGGAGGAAAGGTGACTATGGGCTAGGAGTGCGTTAGTCACTCCGGGTGAGTTACTTGCAATTACTCCTACATCCCGTCCCCTCTCCTCCATCCTGTATGGGCGATTACCACTGATCAAAGCCCTGGGGAGGAGTGCTGTTGGCAAGCCTAGGCAAACAGATTTTGCAGCACCGCCTGGCCGAAGGCCGCATCAGACCGCGCACTGGCATCCAGGCAGTAATGCTTGCAGAAGGCTGATTGGGTGGCCCATCTGGCCACACTGATAATTGCTTGCCATGGTACATGTCTTTGGAAAGCGACCGCTATTGCCTTGGCCCTGACCGTGTGAGCATGTAAGTTCTTTGGAGTATCTTTACGCTGCACCTTGTATGCTTCGTGAATGGCCAAGCCTATCCATCAGGCTATTAAAGGTGTTGAACAGGGCATCTGACTTGTGGAAATGATTGGTCCTATCCAGGTAGCATTTCAAAGCTCTCCTGATGTCACGGCAATGAAGAACCTTCTCCACTGCTTCTGTTGGATTAGGGAAGAAAGTGAGTAGCATAATCTCCTTGTGGAGGAAGGAAGGAAGGAAGGAAGGAAGGAAGGAAGGAAGGAAGGAAGGAAGGAAGGAAGGAAGGAAGGAAGGAAGGAAGGAAGGAAGGAAGGAAGGAAGAGAGAAAGGACGGACGCCAAGCACCACCTTGTCTCAATGGAATGTGGTGTAAGGCTCTGTAGCCACTAGAGCCTGAATTTCGCTAATTCTGCAAGCCGAGGTGAGGCCCACCAGGAGCGCTGTTTTGATTGTGACTAATTTGAGGTCTATAATAACCATAGGCTTGAACGGCTTATGTGCAAGGGTGGTGAGGACTACCTTGTGATCCCAGAATGGATGCGGATGCCCGACAGGCGGGAACAGCCTTATGAGCCCCATCAGATGTCTTTTCACCACAGGCTTGGACGTAGAGAAAGAGTTCCTGTCCCAGTTCCTGTACGTGCCAATGGCTGCTAGGTATGTCCGGCATGTGTCTACCTGGACCCCTGACCTAGCCAGATGTGCTGAAAAAGATAACACTTGGTCTAAAGTGCATGTTCGAGGATCCGCTCCTGACTCTCTGGCCCAAAGGCTTAACTTTGTCCATTTGTTTTTGTATTGCCTGCACTTAGCAGGGCTCCTGGCTCCTTATAGGATTTCTAGATGGTCTTGGGACAGATTGAGGTGCTGTAGAGTTATCTGTTCAGGGAGCAGCCTGCTAGGGCTACCCTCTCCGGGGAGGGGTGAGTGACTGCTCCCCACTGCTGGACCAGAAGAGGGTCTGTCCCTAGGGGAAGAGGAACCGGCGGTTGATCGGCCACTGCAGCGCTACTAGGATCAGTCCCAGTTGGAGAGACTCTCTGACATTGCGAATGAGCCTGTGGAGAAGGGGAGTTTGTGGGAATGCATAGGTCCACATTCCATCCCACTGCATCTGCAGTGCGTCCCCCAGAGAGCCTTGGCTCAGGCCCCCCCCCCACAACGACGCGTACTGCTGGCATGTCCGGATGTGCTCTTTCACAAATAGGTCTACATGCGGTTGCCCCCCAACTGTTGAAGATGCCCCGAAGGACCCTCTTGTTCAACTGCCACTTGTAATTGTTGGAACCCAGCCTGCTGAGTCTGTCTGCCTCCATGTTGGATTCCCCCGTGAGATGAACTGCTGAGATCCATATATTCTGTGTAATGGCCCACTCCCATATGCTGATGGCAAGCCTGCACACAGGAGGAGATCTGGTGCCCCCTGTTTGTTGAGGTAGTACATGCAGGTGGGGTTAATGCAGACCGACCTGCCTGGGACGCCTTCCCCCCCTCGACCGCTTTGGGGGCGACCCGGACAACAACAGCCCGCTGACACTGAGGGGAGCCACTTGGGGGAAGTGGGGACTACAGCATACTGGGCACCATGACACTGCGGGCCATGATGGGCCGATGATGCCACTACCCCCGTTAGGCCCGTGACTGACCATGGGGGGCCAACATCCCCAAAAAACTGTCAGCGCCAATATCTTAGACTCGGCCCGAATTCCTGCCATTATACTCGTGATAGGTCTCACGAGACCCTGCCGTCACGTGATATTTGATGTTACGCGTGCGTGCCTTTTTCTATTTCAGGCGCCGTGGTAGAGATATTGCCTTCGGCCCCCCCTACTCCAATCTACCGCGGATCATTTCGCTGCATCATTGTGGATTCTCCTCACGTTTTTTATCCCGCGGTGCCACTGTTAAGCACTCGATATTGGTCCACTCTGGCTGGCTTTTTTGTCACTTTGGCGGACACAGGTTTGATCTCAATGGGTGGTATTTTTTGTTTTTGAAACAGTTTTTAGATAGTAGAAACACTGATACAGAAAATAAAACTATATGGACATCATGCCAGTATAGCGTAATGAGGTATTCATAACCATTGCCTAATTCTGAAATTCAATCAGTATGCTCTGGTGTTATTAGGCAGGACTCATCTACATCCTATATTTACAGAAATATCAGTCTCGTCATATGGACAAAGTATCTTACTGTGCATCTTCCTCGGTTGCACTCCAATCGACCTTGATCCCTATAGTTGAGCCAATTATTTGATATTACTATTCTGCTCTTTCATTTAGTCCGACATCAATGCTGTTAAAAAAAATCAGTTATTTTTCCTTCAAAATGTGTCTTTTTCGATCTAGGTTGATATCATTACTGTTCTTTACCCGATATACTATAGACCACCTGAGGTATTCCACTCTGTGTATGTTCTCTATAAAATGTCCTACCAGTGGAGCCGAGTGCACTCTATTCTTTATGCAGCTTTTGTGTTCAGTTATCCGGGTTTTGATCTTCCTTTCCGTTTTCCCTATGTATAATTTATTACAAGGGCACCAAATCATGTATACCACAAATTTGGAATTACAGTTTGTTAGCATTTTTTGTTTCCACAGGGTATCTAGGCCCAGGTCTATTTCTGTTTTCTTTGTCTGTTCGCAGCAACTGCAGGATCCACATGGATAATGTCCCTTTGGTCTTCTTAAGCCCCATGTTTCTGTAAGGGTTAGTTGCGTTTGCGTCTGTTTTGTGATGTCATTGCGCATGATCTGATCTTTAATAGATCTACTCCTCTGAAATGCAACGAGGGGCCTTTCAAGGGGAACTTTCTCTTTCTCAAGTATTTTCCAATTACAGTGGATAATCTTCCAAACTCGATTGGAGAGGTTACTGTATGTATTGACAAAAACTAGATTATCTTTACTTTTGTTTTTTGGTGTTTGCTCTAGGATCGCTTCCTGATGGTTGTCAGCTCTTTCATAGCCATTTTAGTCAGGTTCACCGGATGCCCTCTTTCATGCAGACTAGTTCTTAATTTTTTGACCACAGCTTTGTAATCTGTCCTGTTAATACTGTTTTTCTTCAGTCGTAAAAACTGCCCAAAATGTAGGTCATCCCGTGTGTGGGTTGGGTGAAAGCTACTGCAGTGCAATAATGTATTACGATCTGTTGGTTTTTTATATGGTTTCACATATAATTCACCCTTGTCTTTGTCAACTTTAATGGTAACATCAAGGTAGTTGACTTCATCCTTACTCACGTTTTCGGTGAATTTTAGATGTTGATTTTGTGCATTAATCCCCTCTATATACCTTCTCCATGGAAGAATGTTTTTTCTAAATGGATTGGTATCTGGATAGATACAGCTTTTCTCGAAGGCTTCCATATATAGGTTTGCAATACTAGGGGCCAGTGTGGCCCCTATTGCCGTGCCCTGTACTTGTTTATAATAATGGCCATTAAAGTGAAAGTAACTCTCCATTAACACCATTTCAGCACACCACATGATGGAGGTTGGTGTATTCGTATTTATGTTTTCAGTAAGTAATCTTTCTTCCAACACTTCCAATGAAGCCCTCTGAGGTATGTTTGCATACAGAGCTACCACATCTAGACAGATCAGTATCTCATCAGTGGTGTTGAACGGTCTGCCTTCTACCTCTAATTATTTGGGTGGTGTCTTTTACATACAAAGTCATTTCCCTGACCATCGGCTGCATGAAGTGGTCCACAAATTTAGATAATGGCTCTAAGATTATCTTCCTTAACTTCCAACATTAACTATCCATAGAGAGCCGCTGGTATGATACGGACAGACGGGGCTGATATAAATCTATTGAATGACTTCTCCATCAAGGTCTCAAACGCAGGAAAGAGTTTAGCCCGATCTTTGAAGCCCTGAAGAGCACAGAACACAGATACTACTTTAAGTTCCTGGTGTTATGGTACATTTAGCTGGACAAACAGTGGCACTCCTTTGAAGATCCAGAGGCAGCATGGCGCTTCCTGCGGCAAAGGGAAATGGTGCACACAGATTTCCCCAGTGCAGTTAACCCTCGCCCTGAGCATGTACCATCTCCACCTAGACATCAACGCCGTAATAGAGCCCAGGGACGCTGGAAGAAAACGGGCAGATACCTAATAGACCAGGGAAGCCGAAAAGAACCTCCAGTGAAATGAGTACTACAGACTCTGCTCCTGAACCTTGTTTTATACACCAACATTGGCCTCCTGGGTAATACATCCGAAAGAAAGTCTTGAAAAACAGCCTCAGCCAGAAGGGGCTTGCCCCCATCACCCGCAAAGGGGACCCTGATGTGGCACGCTCCTGTATAGACGCTATTCATACGGAGCCCCAATGGCATGGAACACTGACTTTTCAGCTATAGACGGGATGTCGCTTAAAGCTTTACTGCATCACCAGTAAACCGAAGCTCATCTACCGCACTCATGTCTTTTGGTTGTTTTTCTCATCTCCCCCTTTGTTTTTGGTGTGCGATGAGAGCCTGGATGACAGAGTCCATGACACCACTGATACCCAGAGGAAGGGGACTTTGTTGTGTGGAAAATGGAGGAGACCCTTGGGCCTCCTCCGACCAACCCCGCGCATGGGCTTTCATCTTTTTGTACGTTTTGTTCACGGTTTGAAATGTTTGGGGGTGCAATCCTCTGTACGAAATCCCACCCCCAGTACTGGCACAAACCAGGGATGAGAAATCCGGTGCTTACCACTTGGAGGGAGTGCTTCCCTCCCACAAATTAAAATGATCACCCTCAATATCTAGGGTGTAGGCCATCCCATAATGATAAAACAAATGCTCAACTATGCACGCGATATACAAACAGACATATTGCATCTAAGCCCAATTGAGTCAGAGAAACGGTCAGGGTTTGGTTGGAACAGCGGTACACTCCCCATGTCAAGGGAAGAGGGGAGTATATATTCTAATACCCAAGAGGGTCTCCTTTCAGGTCCTCTACATGCTGGTAGATGGCAGAGGCAGATGCATGTTAGTGCAAGGCCACATACACCAGGTTGTTACTCTTCTAAACATATATGGGTCCACATCAGACATGCAATTTTTCTTTACCCACACCTTCTCTGCTTATGCATGATATATGAGTGCTACGATACTGATTGGGGAGGGGGGGGACTTCAATGTAGCCCTATCCCCATTAATAGGCCACCAAAGCACTTCTACGACTTCGCAACCGATCCCACGAAAACTCACCACCCTCCAATCTCTTCTGGAGGAGCTCCGACTGAGATGCTTGGCGAATCACTCACGGACAACAGAGACTTCACATTCTACTCCAATAGACACAGCAGCTACTCCAGGTTAAATTATTGGTTCCTCCCCTCTAATTCCACTCAATTAGGGAGTGTAAAATACTGGCCTCCACCCTCTCAGATCACTCGCCAGTACTACTCCGGTTAGACCTTCCGGACGTCCCACATAAGAGACCAGTGTGGCGCCTCAATTTGAGAGCATTGGGATACCCGGACTTCCCTGAACATCTAGAGGGCGACACCGACGTATACTGACAAACCAATATGTCCAATGAATTTACTGCTTTGAACTGCTGGGACGCATATAAGGCTTACATTAGGGGGTAGTGTATATCACGGTGGGCTAACAAGCTAAAAACGTGGGGGAATGGGAAGCACAACTGATGGCCGACATATTGCCGATAGAAAAGGTGCATAAATGCTTGCACGACCCACAAACACACGCTAAACTGATGGTGCGTCGAACATAATTAAAAGCGGTCTCCTCCTCTCGGGCCCAGAAATCATTCACTAGTTGGTCACTAACTTATTATTGCAAGGGAGACCAACTCCTTCATTTTATGGCACTTGCACTACTCAATCAACAGGCAGTGCAAATTATTGACTCCATCAAAGACAGGGACGGGAACCTATTAAAGGAAGCCAAACTTATTAATGAGCGGTTCTCACAAGTCTATGGCGCACTATATGCAGAACCACCCCCGATAGACCCACAGCATATCCATGAATTCTTAACCACCATATAGCTCCCCAAATTGAAGGCAACCCATATAGAAACTCTGGCCACTCCAATCATCATGCAGGAGATTCTCTGAGCGATCGGGCACCAACGGACTTCCCATCGATTTCTATAAAGCACTAGCCGATCGTCTAGTACCCACCCTCCGAGTTGTGTATGCCAAGGCTGGAAACACCGGCTCCCTACTGCGCTCCATGCTCTCAGATAAAATAGTGGTGTTCCATAAGAAAGGCCAAGACACAGACTGCGGATCGTATCGCCCAATATCTTTAATCAATGCTGATGCAAAGATCCAAGTGAAATGTCTTGCCCGTCGCATCAAAGGCCTTCTCCCTGACCTTATCCACAAGGACCAAACCGGGTTCATTCTGGGTAGACACTCGACCGACAATTTTCGCCGACATTTACACGTCATAGCTGGGGGGTACACCCAATTGAGGGAATCCTAACATTATACGCAGAGCAGGCATTAGACAAGGTCCAATTGGACTTTTTGTTTCAAGTAATGAGCACCTTCGGCTTCCCACCAGAATTGATCAAACACATAAAATTGCTATATACTGGCAGCAGCAGTGGTGACGAATGGCATTACATCTACCCCTTTTGACCTTCACTCGGGCAGACAACAAGGATGTCCTCTGTCTCCCCTCCTATACGCTCTTACTATTGCGCCGTTAGCGGCCAAACTATGAACAGTCCCTTGATGGACAGGGATACAACATGAGACAGAGAAACACTGGGAGGCCCTCTACGCAGACAATCTCCTTATATATTTAGGTGACTACAAGACCACACTCCTGAGGCTGCGTCAACTACAACACATCGGCCCAATGGTTGGCTGAGTTATAAAAAGGACAAAATTCGAGTTCTTCCCACTAAGGCTAGACATCCCTTGGGACCCTGGCGGGGTGGCCACATTCAGACTCCACTATATCACACCTGAGGGTTAAAATATGCTTGACCCCAAATGAAATACTCCAACTAAACTATCCCCCAGTCCTACTAAAAATTAAACAAGATCTACTGAGATGGACTCGCTCCCCTTGTCCCTCTCCGCGAGGATCAATGCTTTCAAAATGAATTCATTACCGAAACTAATTTGGCAATGATGCTCCCCTTCTACCCTACGAACCAGATGTTCAAGGAATTAGACTCCTACATAACTAAATTTGTCTGGAGGGCCAAAAAAGGACGGCTCAGACTAGAAATCCTTCTGGCCTCTAAGGTGGACTGCGGCCTAGCGCTACCATTTTGGAGAATATATTAACAGGCGGCGCAAGTATGCTGGGCCAAATGCAGGCTCAACGAAGCAGACCTGACCAGCAGGAATATGATTGAACTATCCCTATGGACTCCGCTTGCACCGGCCGAGATCTTGGCTATGCCCCTGAACAAACTACCTGCCAAAATCAAAAAGCATCCAGTACTGGGACTAACGCTTACTCAATAGCATAGACTCTGGGCGTTGCAGGGATCTTCAATGCATGAGACCCCAGGCTGGAGTAGTATCAGGGCACTGTTGTCATATGGGCTAAACGACAGGCTACATCCCAATCAAGATACAAGTTGCCAACATGTCAGGGTAATGGACCTCTACGAAGGTCAATCCCCACTTAGCTTCCCAGATGAGTGGCAACTGCTAGGGCTGGGTGAATCAGATTGGCTCCAATGCATGACCCTGCTACTGGTCATTCGCAAACATACCACATAATCCCTTACAGCCACCCCAACGCTGAAGAATCAGAAATGGAGCGGAATGTGACAGTGTACCCACACTTACATAATTTCTAAACAATATTCACCCACAATAACTTAATACGCATCCGCATTCATGCATATCATTGGTTCAATGATCTGGGAACCCAGTTCGACCCAGGCGACCTCTATGACTATTTTGAAGCCATACCGATGGTCTTGGTGAACGTCCGCAATCGGGACATCCAATACAAAGGATGTATTATACACCAAGCAAACTGTTTTGGATGGGTCTCTTACACTCACCGGACTGCTGGAGACTATGCGGTGGTCAGGTCACATTCTATAGTCTTGCCTGAAGATAAAGACATTCTGCGACAAGGTATACAGACAGATCTTGTGCATAGACGGGACAGACATTGCGATGGCCCTGGGCGCTCTACTACTGGGGGGACAAAGGGAGGACTAGCACCCCAACCACATGCAGCGCAGGATAATACACAATGATTTTCACAGCGCGTGAAACTCTGATCCTTAACTGGAAAGCAGTCAAGCCACCCACCAACTCCATGTGGCAGACACTACCCTTTCTAAAACGAATGGCTGGTGGTAGTGGTTTACTTTTTACTACTGTTGTGTGTTTTTACCGCGGGCTGCGTTCGCAGCTGCAGTAAGGCACCCATGGGTGCCCATTTTGTCGAAATGGCCCTGGTCTTCTTTTTTCGACATTTCTTGCTGGAAAGGTCCTGTTTGAGATTTACTCTGCGCGCCAAACCAGGTTTGGTCCATTTGTCCGTTTTGTCTTTGGCGGGATTCATGAGTGAAGCCCGTCTCTGGCTCCAGGGTGTCTGGCAGGGGCAGGAAGTGAGGCAGGTGCCCAAAACTCCCTGTGCTTAATCCCCTTAGTTACAGGAATGCACCCAAAATGTGATTGGCTGGCTGGCTGTCCTGGCAGGACAGCAACCCTGATGAGTGATTGACAGCTAGGCAGGAATGCATGGGAGAAACCTGCATAAAAGGCGAGGCTTTTTGGCTTGGAAGGCAGAGTCTACCACTGGACGAAGGAATCCGAAGAACTTGGAAGAGACGCCTGCTGCAATTCCTGGACAGTTGGTGTGCCCGGTGGAGCCCTGCTGCTGTGCTGAAGCTCCAAATTTGCCTTGACTAGCAAAGCCCTGCAAGGACTACTTCTCCCCTTGGGTTGGTGGAACCAATCAACCCCAACGTGAACTCGTCTGGACATCCGCTCGGAGCTGGCTGTACTTCCACTGCTGCTGGAACCAAAGTGCCAGGGAGAGGAACACCAGATAGAGTGCATCACTTTTAAGTCGAACCCAAGCTTCAGGAAGATCCTCTGCACTCCCAGGAAGCAGGACTGACCAAGCCTGAGCCACCTAAACAGAGTGTTGGACGTGTTGGACCCCAGATGCGAGGAAAGTCCAGAGTGGTAGCCGAGAACCACTGTGGTGCTATTTGCTGAGACTCGAGGAGCTGAAACCGCAAAGTGCCGCTAAACTGAAGTTTGCCCATTGCTGCCTCTGACCTTCCCATTGTAGTGCAGGAGTCCCCAGACGTCCTCCCTCTTGTCCCCACGACTGAGGCCCAGGAACAACAGGATCTGCAGAGCTACACAGGAACAGAAGCCAGTTGGAACCATTTCTTCTATCCAAAAGGTACTGTAAAACTAATGGGACGTAACTCTTCTTGTTGTAGTATTACTTGTTCTCAGTTGAGACTGGTCTTGGTTGCTCTTGCAGAGTTGCTTGCAGCTTTGCACCTCACAAGCCAGCTTGTGGCCCTATACTGATTCTACTTATTCTACAAAGACTTCTAAAACATTGTGCAAGACTTTTACTTACCTGCAAGAAGTGCTTCAGCTCATCTAGACTTTTGTAAAATTACATTGGCTGTCTTGGCTCCCGAGAGACTCTTCTTACCTCTGACTTTGTGTGTTACGTTTCCTCCAGGAAAGGGTTAATTTACTTTGAATTGGGGGCTCCAAAAGTACTTAGCTGCTGAGAATATTTGTTTAACCTTTGATTTATGCCCAAACCCTTTTCTTGAAACCAATCTCAGTATTGCTCTAAATGTACCAGTGACATATTAACGTCCACAGTGTCCTAGTCATTTAAGTCACCTGAGGGTGTAGGCAGGTGTCTGTGTGCCATCCCAAATGGGTACTTGCTGATTTAGAGAAACTAAGAGTGTGTATTTTGGAGTGTATTTGTGTGTTACTGTAACGCTCACCTGGTATCCACGGGGACGTCACTCAGCCTGTTCGGACCTCTTACGACCTTGAACACTTCCCTGGAGGCTATTCGACTGGAGACTGGGCCTGAAACACAGGATTTGTAGAGTTTAACTCCCTATTGTCTCTGTGTGCTTGAACCCCTTCTTTCCCGGGGTCCAACCCTTCCCTTTGATCCACAGCTCACCTTGTTTTCTTGGATAGTGTGCTCTCCGTCCTGCTTTCAGCACAGGAGCGCATTGATTGAAGCGGGCTTGTTGCTGCCTAGTTACTTCACTGGCAAGAGTCTGACAGGTAAGTATAATGAGTCTTTTGAACAGTTCTCTAACTTCGTCCCTTTCCTTCCTTAGATGATGGCCGGCGTCCGGTGATGGCGGCGTGCTGCTGAGGTGAGTGAGAGTGCGATGCGCGATGCACCCCTTTCGTATTTGCATTGAACTGAGTTCTTTTTCTGTGTCTTTTAGGTGCTGCGACGTTTTCAGCGTAATTGCCGGTTATGAAGAACAAATCCGGTGGGTAAGCACGGTATGCGCCGCCTCTAGATGTTTCCACGCTAACGTGGAGTGCCTTTTCCCTCTTGCAGATGGATGACAAGTTCCGGAGACAGAGTCCCCCAAGAGCGGCTGGGATTCAGGTAAGCGTTTGAAGCTCATACAGTCTTTAAAAAATAAGCGAAGATTTGCAGAATGCTTACTAATGCCTTTTTTCTGTTCTTTTCCCTTTTCCTTAGGAAGCGGCGTGCCGGGATGGGAATAACACCGCCGAAGATGTCCGCAAAACAGAAGGAGCGATGAATGATGGGCAGAAGCGCCGCAAGGTAAGGCTGTTCCTAACGGTGTTCTTGCAGGAGCTGAGCGCAGAAGAAAATGCAGGCCTACTGGAGACCGATCCGAACACGGTGAGTGTCACGCTGCAGGTGCAGAAAACGCAAAGCATGTTTCTCAGCCTGGGTGTGGCTTAAATAGTCTCTGGGTATCCCAGGTGTCTCTGGGCTGAACCACACCCAAAAGACAAGGCCACACATGCAGTTCTGGGAACCGAAATATGTGGGGGCATCCATCTTGTACCCATCAATGCACTACAAGTCCAATCCCCAATGTTACCCTATGGGAGTGAGTGAGTCTGGTGCTACAAGCGCCAAGTCTGACTCCAAGTGGGTCTTTGGAGGGATGGAGAGGTCCTTGAGGGCCATGTAGGTGATTGTGGCCTGGCTCCAGCCCGACATCTAGGAGGGCTGGGGACATGAGGGGCAGGAATCATGGCAGTTACTTATATATTGCCCCTTCTGAAGAAGGCTTATTGAACTGACTTTTAAATTCATTAATAATTGTTTAATCAAGAAACCTTGAGTGTAAGTTTATTTGAATACTTGTTACTGTCGACCTCGGTGTAAAAACACTACTGCTCACATTGACCCCTGCTCAGCCACACTACCAACCTGTGTAGTAGACACTATACCAAAGGTTGGGTTCCTATTGCCAGGAGGTCAAGGTTGCTGTAGTCTCCCAAAAGGTACTTCACATGATAGTGCCTAACACTGTCTGTGCGTAAAGGCACCCCTGCAGTGCTCCTTGGGACGTGTCCCGGTGCTTACGCCACTTGGCTCCTCAGCGATGGGACCGGGATCATCTTTAGATTCCTCGGCCATTAGGCCAGCAGCTACCTGAGCCTCGGTACCCTTCTCGCCAGTAAAGAGCCGAATTGGCCCTTCGCGCTGGCATACTTCCCTGGGATGCTTTACAAAAAAAAAACACTTGCCTTCTTGGTTTTTCTTCTCACATACTCCTTTAAGTGTTCTGGTGGAGTCATAGAAAACAGCTCCCTCCAGCGCGCTACCCGATTAAGGCACCGGGGAGTAAGCACGTTGCGTGCCGAGCAGTCTTCCCATCAATGGTCTTCACTGAAGCACCGGAGTCAAAGGGTCTAATGAGGGAAACTAAACAGTTGCAAGATGGGCACCTGCTGAAGCCCGTCACGGCAGATATGCGCCGGGGACGGGCGGGGCACCCATGGACGGTGTCCTGTAAATTAAAAGTTTTTAATTTGTTAATAAAGAGGGAAAAACACGTGGAATTACGGGTCACTAGGAATCAACCACGAGCGCTGGTGAAGTTGGTCTGCTCCTGTCAACGCGGAAAAGAGGACTAAGGTGTGGCGCAAGTGGGCAGGGTCAAGGGAGCCATGCGCAACTAAATTTAAAAGGAGAAGACCATTGTTTCTAGTGAAAAGGTTTGTTCCCGTCCCTAGCGAGGGACGCCCTTACAGGAAAGGGGACTGTACGTAGGAGTAAGAGCAAGCGTCTCTTTCTGTGTTAGGTTCAGAGACTTAGGTCTGGCATTGGACAACTGTAGGCAGGGTGCCAGGCTTGGGAGGGGAGATTGGGGATGGAGTTAAATGCAGGTTTAATTAGCTAATTATATTTATATCAGGAACACTGTTCTAACATTTACAGGTTAACTCTCCAAGATGCCATCTGATCGAAATATCTAGCCAAAATTAATGAATGCGACTAGAAGAACAAGTTGATTACCCCTGGTAACGTTCTTTCTACTGGATGTTCCTCCACTGTATTCCTCATTTATGACATGTAATGTCCATCTTTGCCCGTTTCGGAATTTATTGGCAGAGGGCACCCTGCGTCGATGGCGTAGATTGGATGTCCTCGAAGGCCTCCGTCGAGGGTGACGTCATTGGATGTTATAAGTAGCATGCACAGCGCCCGTTGGCCTCAGTTCTCCCCTCCACGTGTATCGGAAGTGCCCCTAAACACGTGCAGGACAGTACTCCGCCTTAACGAAAGCTGTAACAGCATGGGAAATTCTACAGAGGGGTAGGTTGGGAGGGCGATGAGGAATACGTTGGAGGAACATCCAGTCGAAAGAACGTTACCATGTGTAACTAACTTGTTTTTCAAATGGATTGTGTCCTCCAACATATTCCTCATCTTTGACAGACTCTCAAAGCAGTATCCAAGATAGGAGGAGGGTGAAGAATTTAGACATGCAGAACTATCTAAGGGCAGAATTAAGGACTGCCTTACCAAAAGCAACATCCCAAGTGTGGGAAGCATCCAAAGAGTAATGCTTAGTAAACGTGTGTATTGATGACAACGTTGCAGCATCACAGATGTTCTTAATAGGGACACCCCTCTGCAGGGTTGTCGAAGTGGCCATGCCTCTGGTGGAATGAGCATTTAAGCCCTCAGGAGGGTCCTTGCCTGCCAGTCTGTAGCATTCAGAAATCATGAGGATGATCCACCTAGACAAGGTCTGCTTAGAAACAGCTTGGCCTAGTCTGTTCCCTGTATACCCTACAAAGAGTTGGGTGTCCACTCTGAATTTTGACATTCTGGAAATATAAAAGCTTAGCGCTCTCCTAGGATCCAACCGATGCAGCCTTTGCTCTTCCTTACTAGGTCGGGAAGGAGGATAGAAGGCTGGTAGCACAATTTTCTGACTTGCGTGAAAGTCCGAAACAACCTTGGGCAAGAAGGACGGTTTCACCCTCAATACAACCCTGTCCTTGTGGAATATAGTAAAAAGTGGCTTGGAAGAAAGCGCTTGCAACTCGCTCACCCTACGTGCAGATGTAAGAGCCATCAACAGGATTGTCTTACAGGTCAACAACCTCAATGGACATGAGTGCAGGGGTTCAAAGGGAGCATCTATCAAGAATTTCAAAACCAGGTTGAGGTCCCACACCGGAAACTGAAATGTAGACGGTGGGAACACATTTGTGAGCCCTTTTAGAAATGGAGTGACCAGAGGGATCTTAAAATTGGACCATTCCTCCGATGAGCGCTTAAAATTTGAAAGCACTGCCAGATAAGCCTTAATGGTTCCAACCTGAAGACCTTTGTGTACCAACGAAAGCAGAAATGATGGACCATCTGGAGTTGTACACTGAAGAGGATCAACATTCTTGTTTCTGCACCAGTCGTAAAACTTATTCCAACAGCAACGGTACAGAGCCTTCTGGCCGAAAGCAACACCTCCAGCACATCATCCAGGAGGTCCCAATCCTTGTACCTCAACCTTTCAGAAACCAAGCGTGAATGTTGACAGTGTTGACCGCTGGATGGAGAACCCGACCCCCCTCTCGCGAGAGAAGATCCTCTTTTTGTGGAAGACGTATCAGAGGACAGATGGACATGTCCAGAAGGTCCGGGTACCACGTTCTCCTGGCCCAATCCGGGGCAATGAGGATCATGCAGTTCCCGAAACTCCTCAACCTCCGATTACTTGAAGAATGACAGGAAGCGGAGGAAATAGGTACAGTAGTGGGCATTCCCAATCCACCAAAAACGTGTCTCCTAGAGCTCCTCTCAGAGGAAAATCCCTTGAGCAGTACAGCTCGCACTCCCGGTTGAGACTGGTCACAAACAGATCCACTTGAGGGGTTCCCCAAATGACAAAGATCTCTTGAAGAACTTCCTGAGATAGTTCCCACTTGTGGGAGACTGTGCTCTGCCTTCTCAGAGCGTCCGGCGCTGTGTTCTCCTACCCGGCTAGGTGAACTGCTGATAGGGAGATTCCTTCTTGAATAGCCCAATAGCAGAGCTGCATTGCCTCTCTGCACAGTGGTAGTGACCCTACACCACCTCTCTTGTTGAGGTAGTTAATGGCCACTGTATTGACCGTCATTATCGGGACATTCTTTCCCCGTACAGACGGCAGAAAATCCTTCAGTGCTAGTTTGATTGCCCTAAACTCCAAAAGATTGATGTGTAGTTTGGACTCCGATGAAGACCAATGACTGGCGACAGTCAAATCGTTGGCGTGAGCTCACAACCCCATGTGTGAGGCGTCCATCACTACAGTGATCTCCGGCCATGGTTGCCAAAAGTGTTCGCCCTTCAGAACATTCTCTCGCAGGGCCACTACAAAAGATCATTCGAGACTCTGGTCGGAATCTTTAGGCGGTCCGACATCTGACCCGAGAACTGGGTCTATTGCTATCAGAGAGCCCATTGAAAGGATCTCATTCTCAGGCGGGCCTCCGGCACCAGGAAAATTCAGGATGCCATGAGGCCAAGCAACCTCAAGAATTCAAAGGCCGGAAGATTCTGGGTATTCTGGAATAGAGCGGTTTTGAAGTGGCTGTTGCAGAGGCCGATGGTAAAGAGGCTGCTGCTGGAGCTGACTTGGCACCTCTCCCTCGTCCACCACGAGGGAACTTTCGTTGGCCCTTTTGTCTGGCCATTCCTCTCACCCTTCCAAATGAGGAGTAGTAGCGAATAGATCTACCCCTTCAAGGTTGTCCACTAGGACGAAAAGGCTGAGGTTGCTTAACAGCGGCACCTAAAGACTTGGCGGCCGCCTTAGCGGTCTGCAACTTCTCATGGCTCTCGTCAGCCGTGCTGCCAAAAAGATGAGACCCGTCAAACGGCATGTTGAGAAGTCGAACCTGCACATCAGGCGCAAAAACCCGACTTTTGCAACCACGCAAACCTGCGTATCATGGTGCTTGTAGCCATGAATCTGCTGGTACTATCTGCAGAATCCAACCCAGACTGGAGGGATTCCCACATGGCTTCCTTGCCGTCCTTAACAGCCAGGAAGCCGTCCCTCTCATCCACTTCTGGAATGTGCTCCGCCACCATGGAGATGCACTCCCATAGAGTGTATGAAAATTATGCAAGCGCACAAGTGTAGTTGGCTGATTTCAATGCCATACTCCCCACAGAAAATACCTTGCGCGCCCATCCATCTACGCGATTATCGTCCCTATCAGGAGGGATGGTAGGGTACGTGGCCTGCTTTGAGGTAGCCATAGTTGCGACAGGTAGCCGGGGTCGCTACTGGAGGGGCAGTATGTTCTTCTAAGAGAATTGTCAACTGCCGGATTAATTTCCGCGGTCTCCCAATTCCTGGTCACCCTTTTTTGAAGAGCCACATGGAAAGGTAACACAGGATCCATAGGCGGACCCCTATCCAAAATGTCCGTAAGGTCATCTTGATCATAATGCGCTGGAGGTCTCGCCCAGACCGGTTGGGATTTCTGGGGCTTGGACACCTTGACTACCTGAAGCTTCCCCTTTCGTTCCTGCAAGGCTTTCCCCATCATGGATTTACACTTGGAGCACGTATCTGTCTCTTGGCCCTCCCCAAGCCACCACAGCCAGTCTCGATGCAGATCCGTAATGGACATCTTGTAACCGCAACAAGGCGTCGTCAGGGTAGAAGACGAAGACATCATCAAAAAGAGAATATTCACAAGTACGAGGCACACTGAGTTTCTCGCGAAGCAAACAATTGCAGAAAAACAGAACTGAGGCCAACGGGCGCCATGCATGCTACTTATAACATCCGATGACGTCTCCCTCGACTGAGGCCTTTGAGTGACAACAACTCGACGCCATCGACGCAATGCGCCTTCTGTCGCAGTCTTTTTCCAAAGCAGTCGAAGCTGGACATTACATGTCAAAGATGAGGAACACGTAGGAGGATACAATCCATTCGAAAGTATAAAAAAGCGCTGTTAAAAGGTGAGATAGCAGGAAACATTGTCAATTTACCATTATAGGTGGTCATGGAATAAGTGTTCTGCTCTTACTGTTTCATGGCTAATGCTATGTGGTCATTTAGAAAATGTTTATGCAAAAGAAGTCGTCGGCATTGCTGCAACATTATCTAGCCTGTGGCATAAATATGTTAACTAACACCATTAAAACATACAAAGTTCTGCAATAAGAGAAAACCATGCTATCCTGAAGTCTACTGGTGCCTCAGTGGACTCCAGGCTCTGTTCAGAAAGCGGCCAGTGATCGGTACGCATCCCAGCTGGGCTCACCAAGCGACTCATGCTTCAGTGGTTTATACAATGAGTATGACTGAGATCGGTTATAGTAATGCCTACTGTGTGAACGTACACCATCAATCTATAGTTAGGCACTACATGAATGGCACTTTTCTAAGAAAAGGTGTTCTATAGCAAAACCCCCACAAGTGTCAAAATGCAACTAAAAAAAGATCTTTTGAGTTAATAATCCAGCTATAGTAAACTATTATTGGAGAAAGGGTACATCTGTGTCCCCCAGCTCACATGCAAATGCCCCCTTGTGTATTCAGATTACCATACCACATATCCATGTACAAACATGCAACAACATAATGCCAGAACTCTATTTCTTTGTAACTTCTACTTAGACAAAATGCATTTCCCACTGTAGGGCAAAGCTACATTAAAAATGTTTTAATACCACAACATAATATTTCACCACGGATTCACATTCTTCACAGCCAATAGACATACCTCTAAACTAAGAATTCTACTTACAGTGCTGTTTTTAAGTGCTGTGGTGCTGAAATTTAGTACAAGGCCAGGCTTGGAAATCAAACGGGGCCAAAAGAAAGCAAAAGACCCTTCCTCCGGTTTCTTCCCAGCAGCATCCTTTGTCCTGATCAAAAAATGTTTCCTGTGAAAATGAAACAAAAAATACATGAGAAAACAAAGCCTCGTTTTACTTTTGCTCTGGTTAATTTCTTAAATTGATTCACTGTTAGGGATTTTTACGCACAGCCCTATGATGAGGGGGTGTGAAGAGATCTAGCCTGAGCAGAAGAACCAGATATCCATCATGTTAGATTAAAAACACTCAATGGGTAACATAGCAGAGCTGTCATGCTTCACTTTTAGGAAGGGATGGGTTGGTACTAGGGGGGTACCAAAATTAGGCTTCAAGTAAATATTCGGCCAAATTCAGGCTGAAAATGATCTCTCGAAGTCGAATAGTTTCCCCTACAAAATAGATTAAATACTGTTTTGACTGGGCCTAGAATCCTTCAGGCACGCCATGTTTATCCTTCAAAAGGATCAATAAACAAATGCTGCTGTCATTTTTTGTGATGGCCAAATATGAGGTCAGACTTCAGCCGGGCATAGGAGACTAACAACCAACTTCTCCCCCAACTGCACTTACATCCTGTGTTTCCTGCACCGAACCACATGGTATCTTCCACTTATTAGCAAGTTGTTTGTTAATTGTACAAGTGGATTGTTTACATCTTAGGACACCTGTAAACATGTTGCACTGGATTTCAAATATAACCATGCGTTTGTTCATTACTATGGTCAACATGTACTGTCATGTATATAAAAAATACATAAATATTTTGTAAGCGAAAGAGTATCAGCTAATTAATAATAAAAAGCTGACATTTTCAAAAAGTAAGAGACATGTGTTCATTAGCAGCGAGCATGTTGTTTCCAACAATGGCTGCCCCATTTGTATGGGCATCCAAAAGGGTTTAAAACCAGTTTGCATTTGAATTGTTTTGCATGTTTTTGATTTATAGAGGGTAGGACAACCCCCTAGTTATAGTCATTTTTTGTGATTACAGCAGAGCAGCTGTGAGATAGCGCAAAATAACCCTTCATATGCTGAACAAACTTTAATCTGGTGGATTGCTGGGGAGGGGTGAGCTGAAGCAAAACTCCCAATATTTTGAATGCGTCTCTGGACTCCTCTGGACTCCTCTGTATGTTGCAGTTGAAAACTATTGAGCTGGAACAATAGTTTATGAAGTCACTATTGGAAAATTGTGATTTGCTGATGACCTGTATGAGGCATCGGAAAGCTACAGGTTCCAATCCCACCAATTCCTAATCCAAATAATATAATGAAGTGGATTAATATAGCTGGGTTGTATACTAATTGACCTTTTCACAATTGACCTCGGGAGAATTGACCTAATTTAGAAGGTCAATTAGGACATATATGCGGGGGGAAACTCCCACTGCAACCCCCACCCAATCCAAAACCCCCTGCAACCCCCACCCAATCCCCTTATATTATTTATAATCCAAAACCAACCCAAAACATATATAAAACTAAAATAATATAAAGGTCAATTGTGCAGAAGGTCAATTAGGACCACTATAATTAGGTCAATTGTGCAAAAGGTCAATTGTAAAAGGTCAATTGTAAAAGGTCAATTTGGGTAATACCTATAGCAGAGATCCCAGTAAGTTCCAAACCCTGAGTAAAATAGCTCAGGAGGTAGTGTTCCTGCAGCCAAGGACTGTATTCAGCTTTCAAGGCAATGTTAAAAAGCAAGAAGATGGATCAGTGGGAAGTGCCTGTACGGTTGAGATGTGCTTGCAATATCAAAACATAGGTTACACTTTCTGCCCTTCAACTTTCTCATGTTTCCAAAATGAGTCCCTTTGAATTGAGTAAAATGGGGAGATGTTAGTAAAGAAGTGGCTATATTTATTGGAACCAAAATGCCCCAGTCTGTGGCAGCAGAAATATGCCTCCCGAAATTAAGAGTTAAAAAAGGAGGAACATGTGTGTAATAAAGACAAGGACATACAAGTTGACAATTTAGAAATATGGCACGAAATGGATGTACAAGTGAAACTAAATAAAATAAACAAGCACATGTCAATTAAAGAACTGAAAATCAGCATTGTCCCTTCCCTATAAGGTCAACCAAGAACCATAGATGACTTAGAATTCCCTATATAGCTCATCTAGTACATTACCATGTTCCACAACACCACAAACATACCCCACACAAAAAAAAGACTATTAATGAAGACATTTTTCAAATGCCTCATCCCCCACTCAGTGCCACATGTATAAAGCATGCCTTCAGCATCCCAAAGGTTTGTTGTATTCAGTAGCGCTTCAGCAGTCAGCAAGGTGCTAATCGATGGAATTACTCCTTTTGTGTTTCAGTGCCCTGCTGGAGCCAGAAGGCTAAAGATGGGCAGGGCCAAAAGGAACATTTGAAAGTGCAAGTAGACCTACCCAGGTCTCCTCTCGCTGTGATTGCATACATGCATACAATACTTTTGGGCTAGTCCCTGCCCAACCAGTGACGCATATGAATGCACATAAATACAAACTATGCTGTTATTGAACAGTTTGTCTGATAATGGATTCCTTTCATGGTTTACACAATCATCTTCTGTAGACAACAAAGAAAAGAACTGCAATAAAGAAATATGACATGCATTACTCACCATAATAGCATTTCTGATGATTGTATCTGCTTAGATTCACATTCGGGCTATATGCACAGCATGTGAATAGAAGCTGATACAATCATCAGAAATGCTATTACGGTGAGTAATGCATGTCTTCTGATGCTTGTGGATCTGCTTTGAATCACATGCTGTGCATAGACTAGCGAGCAGTACCTAGAGATGGTGGTGGGATGTGTGAAGGAACAGTAAAAAAGAGATGTCTTGGCACTGCTTGCCCCACCTGAGAATTAGACCTAGAGTGTGTATCCAGGCAGTAGTGTTGTGTTAAGGTGTGTACAGAACTCCAGGTTTCTGCTTTGCAAATAGAATCTAGAGGAACATTTGCAATTAATGCTATGGTAACCCCTGTGCCCAGAGTCGACTGTGCTCTAGGCGTGAAGGGTAGAACTCTCTTGGCAAGAGTGTAACACAGTGTGATGCAGTTTACGATCCACTTGGAAATTGCTGATTTAGAGACAGGGTCCACTTCTCTACCAGCTGCCACTGAAACAAAAAACTGGTTTGTTTTTCTTAGGGTTGTCTTTTACAGATAGTAAATAACCGCTCTCCTTATATCCAGTGTGTGGAGGCTTCTTTCCGCCATGGAACTTTGAGATAAATTTGGGCGCAAAGCGAGAGTGTGTGCGCAAAACCACCTTGTCTTTGTGAATCGTGAAAAATGGGACCTGAACTGAAAGGGCCTACCGTTCACTAACTCTCCTTATAGAAGTTATCACCACCAAGAAGTCAGTCTTGTAGGCGAGTCCTTTAAGGCTAGCCTTGTGCATTGGTTCAAAGAGCAGTCCCATTAGTCTGGTAAGAACAACAATCAAGTCCCATGTGGGAGCTGGGTTGGAGATGGGGGGATGAAGTCTCTTTACCCCTTCCATAAAGGGTTTAATTACAGGAATCTTCCACCATGATACCTTGCTCTGGGACGTGGTGTACACCGAAAGCGTGGCTAAGTGGACTGTAAGATAATTGAAAACCAGTCCTGAATCAGTGAGTTAGGTAAAGGACAATATATTTAGGTGAGAAATCAATAGAATTGATACTCTTGACATTACACCAGATAACAAAGAGCTTCAATTTGCTGGAGTAGCAATGTCTGGTAGTGGGTTTACGTGCCTCGCTGAGTATGTCCATGCCCCAACTCTATGACCTCAGGAGCCAGGCTGCTAAATTGAGAGTTTGAGGGCATGGATGTAGTGTCTCTTCCTGATCTTGAGACAGCATGTTGTATGGGCACGGCAGCTTCCTGGGACGGGAGACTTGAAATTGCCATGAGATGGGAGAACCAAGGTTGGCGTACCCACATAGGGGCCACCAGGATTATCGTGACAGGATCTTGGTGCATTTTGTGCACTATTCTGTTGAGCGGGGAAATCGGGGGGAAAGCATAGACAAATCTCCCAGACCATGTAATCCAAAGACCATTCCCCTTTGATCAGTTCTGTGGGTACCTGGAGGCGTAGTCTGGGCAATGGGTGTTCTCCAGAGTGGCAAATAAGTCTATCTCTTGGAGGCCCCATTCTGCGAAGATGCAGAGTAAAATGTCCTCCTGTAGCCGCCACTCGTGCTCTACGGGTAGGGGGAAGTCTCTGCTGAGTACATCTGCCAGAATATTGAGTTCCCCTGGAACATGTTCTGAAAGGAGGAACATTGTGTTTGAGTGCCCACTTCAAAATGTCTGTTGGGGACGGGCACCTGGGAGCACACAGGCTCTGCCGAGAGGTCGACGTCTTCCAATTCGGAGCCATGGCTGCCAACGGATTCCTCGTCGTCCGAAGCGACAGCGCCGACGGGGGGAAAGGTTTTCGGCCTGCATAGCATAGGCCGTCCACCATTTAGTCCACCTGTCTTTCATCGTTTTTGGTCAAAAGAGTTTACAGGCCTTGCACGAGCGTTTGCCATGGTCACGAGGAAGACACCTATTACATTGGCGATGGGTGTCTTTCCAGGGAAATTTGCCGTTACATGAAGGGCAGAATTGAAAAGGAGTGCTCTCCACACCAGAGGTTAGCGGCAGCCAGACTAAGAAGAGAAACAGGGGTGAAGGAAATACACTCTCAGAGAGAAGAACAACAACCCAGGGCCCCACTCTCCCTACTGTAAGGGCCATGCCAGAGGGCAAAGGCCACGCGGTCGACAGTTGTCGAGCAGGTCACAGTCGGAGAGCTGTTGCATATGTCATTGGCAGCATGAAAACCACAAAGCAGTCAAGAAGGTTGTCAAGGTGGACTAGACGGCCGTAGGCCATGGAAACTAATTTAGCAATATAAAACGCTTACGAGCTCCGCAAAAGCGACCAACTAGGTTGGCAGAAAAAACAATCTGAGGGACCTCGACGCGCGAGGGATTTTGGGTACACTACACCTCATGTTAGAGATAGTGTTACAGTCACGCCCATGTCGACGTCCCTTTCGATCTTCGAAAGAAAGTTGCAATACTCCACGATTTCCACTAGATGTCGGACTATGTGCACAGCATGTGATTCTAAGCAGATCCACAAGCATCAGAAACATGTTTTAAAGTGTATGTTTAATTTACCAAGTGTTTTACTTGTCTCCACAACTATTTATTAAAAAGACAACTATCCGGTATTCGGGTGAATAGTTAAATCTACTATTCGATACACCCCTAGTTGGTACTAATGGAAAGTTAATCTCATCCACAATACAATACACCAAGCATAGTGTACTGTAAAAATACATATACACGTTGCATTAAGGTTACAAGTACTTCAAAATGTACTTATCAAGCAAGTATATAGACAACCATTAAAAGGTATAAGACCTCCAGGAGACACAGCATTGGAGATTAACCTAACTGGTACATACTAAGTCTATGTAAGTCTGACAAATAGGAAACAGGCCGCAAGTGTCAACAGATAGTAAAATATACTTGGAAATACAGAACAGGCCCTGAATAGGCCATGGTTCACCCCTAAACATCGACAGAAACAATGTGACCACTAGTGGTCACTGTAACATCAGGTTTTCCTACACACACACATCACATGGCGGTTAAAGATTATACTCAAATCTCTATTAATTCAGCAGGCATTTTAAGATTACAGCCTTTATTCTAAAAACTCAAAAAACCTGATTGGGCGTCAGAGAAAATGCCTTACCCTTAGTAAGTCATTTGAAGGTGTTTAACAATTTTCTAGAAGTTCTCTCAAAGGAAACAATAGGGCCACATTCCACATGGTCTGTTGTGGTTAAAAGGAAAACTATCGTACAATTCTCCTTTTACCCTGCAGGTGCAGCAGAAGGGATAACCAGTCAGAGAAACCCCAAGAAGACCAAGGAAGAGCTAGATGAAGGAGCCCAAAGCCCACTCCAAGTAATACAAGTTAAAACTGGGGGCAGAGTGGATAACATCAAAACCCTGCTACTCACAGTTCTAGGCGAACCTTGCAGATCAAACCCAGAACAGAACACGACCCAGGCCCTGAAAAGTACACAGTAGTAGTATAGAATTTGTCCTAGCAGGTGTACAGGTGAGTTTAATGTTGGGTGTAAGCCTGACAAGCCGTGTTTGGGGACTCAAGTAGAAAAGACTAAAACCCACATCACAGCAAGAATGCAGAAGACTAAAGGAACAAACAACGAGACATCTGGGAGGATGACATACGAGGCAAAAAAAACCTGGCAGCCATGATGACCACAAAGGGAGCCTGGACAAATACAACCAATGTTCCAGGGCAGGTCACAAGAACAAGAAGTGGAAGCCAGGAAGCAAGGAACAGTTGCATGGTGGTGGGATCGGCAGGAGGTGACCCAATACATCATAAAACAGAACACTGGCATTGCAGTAGCAAGCCACTCTGCTTCTAGGCTGGCATACTCCCCACCTTAATGCACTTTGACCAGAAGGATTTAACAGGGATGCGGCACTGCAAGCAAGATGTCCCACAAAGTAACAGCCGGTCAAGCCAGCAAGGATGACGTCAGGAAAAGGACGAGCCCTAGATAGGATTCCACCATCAGTAAAGAATCAGGGTGCAGGTACAAAAGAGCCAGGGTCCAGCTAGTAATGCCACATCTGGATTCTCAGCAGCAGCCCATCTTCATCAGCAGTCTTCCAGGAGTTAAGGTACAAAACGGAGAAATGCACCGATTCTCCCACTGATGATACATTCAAGCCACGGATTGCCTTAAGCTAGCATTCCAATCGCACTCTAGGCAAGCACACAGAGGTTTTGGTGGCCATTCAATCAGGCTGGCCCCACAAAAAACGACAAAAACATTCACATCTATACTGAATGGAGATGGGGAGGTTTTTAGGACTTAAGGCTTCATGAACTCCCTTAGAAGCCTTGTCTAGGGCTTTACTCCAAGAGGACCAGGCTTTACTTCAAGAGGACCAGAACTTCAAACCACAACCCTCATTTAAAATTGCCTGTAGTTCCACTGTTCGGGCCCAGCTAGAAGATAAAAGGGAACATGCTCTCCTATTGCATTGTTCACGGTTTCAACACACCAGGGTCACAATGTCTATGGCAATGTGGAAGGCTTACATTAAAACGCTGTCCGCCCCTGAACCAGCGACATATCACCATTTTACGCATAAGTGACCCAGAATATCATTGCAGACAGGAGTGCAGACAACTGGAACTTCTCTCTCCGCCTACCATGTTTGTTATACATCCACCGTTCAGTCAAACGAATACAGCCTGTATCGGGAGCTCAGGATTTATTTTCTCACAATAAATGGGTGCGTATTACTGTACTTCGATAGCCTACTCCCAAGTAAGACCACACTCCCACAATGACCTAAAATAAAGTCGAGCATGACATGATTCAGAACAAATGCTTAATAGCTTTTTGACATCAAGTTTTCAGGCTTTCAACAGTTTTACCATATTAGTTTGACCACTTAATTCCCTTATCTTCTGTTATCAACATACACTTTTATGCACAGTCTATTCTAGATTAGGCCACTCTTGGCAGTAGGGGTGTCACGGTATTAGTTTTATGACGGTACAATAATCTTCTTGCCAAATGACGGTATATCATGATTATCACGGTATAGCAGGTGGTGTTAACTAATCTTAACAAATATTTTCTAAAAGGTCATAAATTGTCAGATTTATCATCACAAACAAAACCAGGCACCCAAGACCAGAATTGGGCTTTTTAACATACTTTCCACTGAAATGCCACCCCTTGCTTCCACCAAACACAAACACACGTGTGGAGAGGAGGAGGGGGGGGGGGCGCCTGCTGCGACTAGCAAAGCAAACTGAATAGCTTTTCTTAAGTGGTCATGTAGGCTTTTAGCTCCCCCACTGGCTACTGGTGAAGATGAACATGTTGCCATCTTGATAAACTGCATGCCACAGATCAATGGAGGCGGATGGTAGTATAAGCTTGTGCGCATACACACACACACACACACACACACACACACACACACACACACATACATACACATACACATACACATACACAAACACACACACGCACTCCCTCTTTACGTTACAGCCTTTAGTTTACTTCCGGGCCAAAAGGTGTTCAGTAATCACAGACATGTTACCCTTTGGTATGGCAGCAGGGAATACCCAGTGTGACTTATTATATGTAAATTCAATGATAGAACCAGGGAAATCCCCCATTGTCATAGGTTTAGAAAACATTATCCATTATAAATATATAAACCCCAAAGCCGCCAACTCAAAGTCCCGGGAGGATAGCTCAGCGGCAACGTGCGCGCCTTGGAAGCAAGACGACACGAAGCAACACAGGTTCGATCCCCGGGTCTGCGCTTAGAAACCTCTGGGTGTTTAAGCGCGTTATAAATACGCAACTAAGACAAACAATTACGCAACTAAAACAATTTCTTTAACACTGCCTCAATGCCCGCGGGCGGTGTGAGCGCTTTAAAAAAATAAAAGTAAACCCTTTTCCTTCTTAGCACTGTATTTATTCTTCCTATTGATAACATATTGATTTTGTGTCAGGCACGTGTGGTTTATGGAATGGAATTAAAAACTGCTCAAACTGAAACTACTTTGCAGACGGCACATCCAACAGTGCAAGACCAAGACTGTGCAGCACTTGCTTACTGCAGCCTTTCCAAATCAGATTGAAAAACACACTTAACGATATGAACGGTATACCGGTATAAACAATGTGACGGTTGTTATTGTTCAATTAGGTGGTTCACGCTATCTTTAACGGTATACCGTAATACCGTTGCATCCCTACTTGGCAGTCCTAGAATGAATATTCTGGCTTGTGACCTGGAATACAACATAAAAAGATGCTCGGGCAAATAAGACACTATTCGGGAGAATCTTTTTTGTAAATTTGACCCTCTTTTTTCCATTGACATTGAAGGTGAGTGAGACTTTCTCTCACCCCCCTCCTGCAGGTATTTTTGCTCTGAGAACACTGGACCCTTCTCTCCCCTTTGCTTTCCCATGGCAGCACCCCCACCTTATGTGGCCAGCAACAAGGGACCCCTAGGGTCTTTTTTGCAGGTTTTGGGTTCACTGCCGAGCACCCTAGGACTGCCAGTGCATGGGTTGTCATCTCCCTTTTATGACTTTTGTATTTCTATCGTTTGCAGCACAAACCATCTTCCATGGAGTGCTGTGGGGACACTGTGTCCCCTTCCCTTTGTTCTAAGTATCATTTTTGCTACTTTCCACTCATCCTCTGACCAGGCTACTGGCAGTCGTTTTAAGCCATGATAATGCACTTAAAGGGACCATATACTCAAAATGGCATCTCCTTGTGTTTTAAGTCCAGTTCAAGATGGCCTGTGTCTTGTTTGCCGTCCTACCTTGCTAGGTGCCGAGGACCCCCTTTCTCCATGCACCTTTGCAGGGTTCTCGTATGAATTCTCCAAAGGCTCTCCTTTGTGCGTGTGCTAGCAGGAATCAGGAGGTGGGTTTCTCTGTACCCAATTCCACATTCCTTGAGGGGATTGGATGCTGCTTGGCAGATTCTGGAAGGTTGGCTGTCCAGTATAGGACAATCACCTCCAAATTCAAATGTTGCAAAGTTCCCTTTATTAGAAGGCTGAGTTTCCCCCTACCCATTTTCTGGATATAAGGAGATACTCTGTCTTGGGAGGATAGCTTAGGGGCAACGTGCTCACCCTGGAAGCAAGCCAAAACGGAGCAACACAGGTTGGAATCCCGGGTGCTTGCTTAGAAACCTCTGGGTATTAAGAGCGTTATAAATAACCTATCATATCATATCATATCAAGCTGGTCCCAGGAACCAAGTCGACCACTGGAGCTGAAGTGATCCGAAGACAGCGACCAAGGGATGCTAGTGAAATGCTGTAGAAACCAGGATTGGCTCAGCCAATACCACTGCGTTGCACACAGCAACCTTCCAATCAACAGGGAAGACCACTGTGAGGTGCCTTCCTCCCTAACCCAGTCAATTGTCCATCTTTGAATTGCCTCTGCAAGGCCCAGTACCAACTGTACATCACTGCAAAAACTTCCGGCTGGAACTCTCCTCCGTGGGAGTCCTTGAGGGTCTGCTGGGACTCTGGAAATGCACTCTTCTGACCTCCACCATGAAAACCCAAGTTCAGCCGTTGATCCAGGGTCAATGCAAGAAGTGCATCAGTGAAAATCTGAGGGTCTCTCCATCATGGAAATGAATTTTGGTGTGTGCCCCCCCTTCAGTTCGAGGCATCCAGAGGAATCTAAAGACGATCAAACCTGTGACCAGACAATCCTGCACACCGACCACTGTAGTAAGGCATGTCTTCCCCAGAAATGTACTGTTGCCTGGGACCGGTTCTACTTTTCAAGTGGTTCGGGGGTCTCAGTTCCTCTAGATCACTTTAACTGCCCCCAACTGGGTTTTCATTAGGCTCAAATTCTTGCTTACCTGAAGTGCTACCCGGTGCTGGCCCATGATTGTGGGCAGTCCTTTTGCAGATCATCCTTAAGAAACCCAGAGGTGGTAGCTGTTCCTCCTTCTGCAGGAACTGTTACACAAGTCCCTATTTCGCATGTTGCTTTTGTCCTGCCCTAACTAACTTCAGCACTTTACTTGCACTAGCTTAGTGGGCCCTCATGCACCTTTCCCCTCAGGAACCAGACTACCAGAGACTTGGTACAGACTAGGGTTCGACTTCCATAGTTTTCACATGTGCTGTCAGGTGCCTTATAATTATAAAGCCTATGTATTGATATGTGCTTAACAGCTGTTCTCCCTAATTTATTATTCAGAGAACTGCTTGTGATCCTAAAGTATTGTGTTACCCATAGTGCATGACCTAACTGAGTTGTATATATGTACTGAAGTATTTTTACTTACCTTGAAATATTTAAACTGTGCTTCAATGTACTATTGTCACATTATTTTGATAACTTACCTAGGTGGGTCTTTTCCTCATCAAGTGAGCTGAATGTTAACTATACTACAAAACCGTGTCCCCTTCCTCCTTTGTTCAGCCTTGCTTGGTATATGCTACTTAAGAGTGGCTTTGCTCAACTGGGTTGTGAATAACCTTGCTCACCCGATGTTCAGATGGATTTCTAGAATCCTGCCTGGCGGACAGATTCTAGGAGGCCACCGTAATTATAGTGAGGGGAACTCTGAGGTTAGCCAAACCCAATCAAGGTAAACCAGGAGAGTGGTCAAGGGTATTCTCAGGAGTGTGAGAGTGGGGTCAGAGGTCCACAGTGAAGCACACAATAATTAAATCTAGACAAGCAAGTACAAAACTACTACATTCATTCGAGGCCCAAAACACACAAGCAGGTGATTGTTAGAGTAGATTTACATTTGTATGCACAATCTCCTCCACATGCGAGTACCCCAGCACATTCTGCTGAATTTATGGATTTTTGGTCAGTTCCCCCGAGTGAGTGGGAACCTTTTTACACACTTACTCATTCCTTTGCCCCATCTTTTGGTATACTTGAACTTTCTTTTTATAACTCTCGTGGGGAAATGCTTTCCTCCACGATCTATGGCATCTGTCATTGAATTTGGCTACACACAGCACTCTCTGTGCAGCGTGGCAGCTTCCCTTTTTATTTTCCATGTGAGAACTCATGTTCCCAAGGGCAGGGGGATATTTAGTATCCTTCCTAACTTTCACATTGTGTGATCATCACACCCCAATTTATGTGGAGTGCTGTATCCCCTTTCTTACTGCTCCTGTAACTTTTTACTTATAGTGACAAGCAAATCTGAATGGCTAGTGGCAGTGGTTTTAGCCTAACTACTTTTGTGCAATTTTTACACCCAGGCTGTATTTATGTCATGGTTGTGCACAGTCACCATTGAACCACAATTGTGACTTATTTTTCACCATTTCCTGTTTGTCCATTCTTGGTTCTTCTGCCGTGCAGAGTAGGGAAGGTCTTTTTTGACTTTTGTCTTCAGCAGGAATACCTGGTGAAGCCTGCCAAGGCTCCAGTCTGGGAGGAGTCTGAAACTCTGCTGCTCGTTGTCTTCTTGTTTGCCAGCCTGGAAGCAGTTGCAACCGAGTTTGAATGGTGCATTGGTGCATATTGTCTCTGATCCTGCATAAAAGGTGTGGATCCTGATGCTGAAGGCAAGCTGACCACCGGAAACGAAGAAACAAGGAAGAGGAGCGATGCCCGCAGCCACTTCCAGACGACTGTCATTCTTCCAAGCGTCATGAGAACTCGGAAGAGGATGACTTCCCTCCCTTAGACTGGTGGGACCAATCAGTCTTGAGACAACGTGCATTCCGAGCCATCCCATGACGAGCTGGGAACTTCACGGGCTGCAAACTGCCAACACTCTGGGACCTGTGGCCACTGTGCAGTACATGGTCCTCTGAAAATCGAATACTCCCGAAAGTTTGGTGGGCTCCTTCTAGGCCGCCAGAGGCAAGACCCTCACCAGAGTGATGGACTGAGAAAGCGAGATGAATCGAATGGGCAGTAACCGTTCTTCACTGGTGCTTTGGAAAAGGCCCCACAGAACCCTGAAAAATCCTTTGCCGAGAGCCTCTTTGCTCGACTACTGCTTTGATATCAATACCAGTGTCCCTTCTTTCATTAGGATGACCAAGAATCCAGAGGATGAATCTGCTGCGGCTGCATCGTGGAGGCATTGTGCTGCATCCTCTTCTTCAATTCTAAGGTACTGTGAGACTCTTAGTAAAACTAACCTTGACTTGCTTTGCTGCTCCTGTGTTACTGTAGTGCTGATTCGTGTGTTTGGGAGTTCGTCCATACATGTTCGCCCAGGCCTAACACCTGTGTGCCTTCAGGGAGTCTTCTCCGCACTCCCTGAATCCCATTTGCAACAAAAGCTTTACTTACTTGCTACCAGAGACTTACTTTGGAACTTTCTACAGCTTGTGCCTTATCTGGTTTGCAATCCAATCTGACTCTGAGACACTCAGAACAAGATCGGGATGGACTGCTAAAGTGTTAGACCTCTGTAAAAATAATAAGTATTTACCTGCTTTATGTTGGTTTTGTTTCATCCATTCTTCCCTGAAACAGCTATTTTGAAAGGTTATTACAAACGTTTTACTTACCTTTGAATTGCATACTGCCATTTTAAAAGTAGTACAAAAGTGATTTACTTATTGTGAATATTGCATTGGAAGTTACTCACTGTGTATTCTAGTACTTCTTAGTGTATATATTTAAAATTAAGCATTATTTATTATATAACTTTAGTGTGTCAGAATTTATTTGGGCCTATGTAGGTTCCTTGAACCACCTACAGCCCTGTTCTCCCTCCTGAGATAAGCCTGGCAGCTCAGCCATTGCTACCAACATACTTGTGTGGATTAGGCCTATATTTAAGAGTTGGAGCCTACTGTCCCAAGTGCAAGTCTTCTAAAGTCCTACCATAGGTGGACGTTTGTACAACTCTCTAACAATAACATCGTACGACACTATTATAAAACATACATATCACCTTTAGGTTTTTAGAAATTCATTCAATAACTTAGACGACAAAAAGAAGGTAAGTAGAGATGCAGTAGAATGAAACAATATCACAAGAATTATACCCTAACTTTATAAATTCAATTCCTATGATGTACGGGGCCTTGCACCCAAAAGTCACAAAGCTTCTTCTTAGAAGGGGCTGATGTAGGAACAGTTCTTGTGGTGGTGAAATGTTCCATAAGATATTCAACAAAGTTACGGGTAGGTAAACTTATACTCCTATCTTTCAGATAGAGGCTTTTAGATTCGACGATCAAAAAGCGATGGAATGGAATAACCAACAATATCCTGGGAGGATAGCTCAGTGGCAACCTGCTCGCCTTTGCAGCAAGACGACACGAAGCAACACAGGTTAGATCCCCAGGTCCGCGCTTAGAAACCTCTGAGTATTTAAGCGCGTTATAAATATGCAACTAAGACAACAAAAACAAAAAAATAAATGAATCTGTAACAGCGCCTCGATGCCACTGGGCTGTGTGAGCGCTTTAAAAATGCAAATAAAATAAATTTAAAAAAAAAACATTTGTTTCTAAGGTTTATTCGAAGAACAACAGGGGGAGATGAATGCACTGCAATTACTTAACCCGCTGACTCTGATTTTCCCACCGGACTAGGCTAGGTGGGACGACTGGTGGAGGCAGGGGAAAAAAAAACGAAAAAAAAAAAACGCTGGAGGTAGGTTTACCCACCGTTGATTTCAGTGTGAGGTGCCCAGGAGCTGCAGGTGCAAGGATTCTTCCAGTCTGTTCCAGGAGCAGAGTGCAACCCTTTGCCAAGAAAACATTATGAAGGAACCAATGAAAACATATTCAGGACACTTTACCAGACGGGAGAGGGCGAGTTCCAGCGACGGCTACCACACACAGGTGACAGCAGGCATCCTTCCAGTCGTGGTTGAAGACGACATTCCAGAGCAGGATCCCTTGAAGCTGGGAGGCTCAAAGTCGTCAGGAACGCGACTAATACCATAAGCTGGCAGCCACCGAAGATCCGGATACAGACGCGGAGGGGCATCGATTCTACCGAGTTAGCCCACTGGAACTTCTGAAGGATCAGTATGGCTGCATCCACGATAATGCATCCTAGACTGGTTGGTCCCACCAGTCCAAGGGTTGAAGGGCCTTCGCAGATCAGGTAGTCCAGCAGGGCTGCACCAGGCCAAACACAAGAAAAGATGCCGGGCCTCTTCAGGCTCTGTCCACGGATCTTCAGTCAGCTGCTCGTCTACATAGGATACTTGGCTCCAACACTGATATGAAGAAATGGCTGCAGGAGTCCTCTTCTTATCCTAAATCCTGGCTGGAAGCAAGTCCAAACCACCAATGGTAAGGATCTGCACCATTCACAGCGAGCATTGGCCCAATCAGAGACCACTCTGGGCTTTGCTCATGCCACACACCTAGACTTTCAGGCACCATGGATGTGGAGTGTGACCAGACAATCCTACCCCTTCCTGGGCTAAGCACACAAAGGCATCACACGCCTGCAAAAGCAGCAGCTTTCCTGGGCAATTGCATGACGTTATATGGGATTTCCTGACCTGAGAAGGTCAAGCAGCAATATGGCCCAAGAACAAGAGCAATATCTGGTGGTACGGCTATTTTGGGTACTAGCCATGTTTAGTAGTCATACGTGGTAAACGGGAATGTAAACATGGTACAAATGTAATTGCTGCCACCAGCTTTTCTTTAAGCACATATAAAAGTAACCTAAAATCCCAAGTATACAAGACTAGGGTGATACAAAAGTATCCCCATGACATTATAAGATTCTTTGTGTACTGTTAAAACGTTAACAAAAAGGCAAAAATAGAAATGTGAACAGTTTCCGAGTACTGATAGTGTGAAGAACTGATAAGTTTCCCCATGAAAAAATAGAAACAGTCCTAGGGGGAAGAGCTGAAGGCTTCACTACCCTGTAAAAAGTCAGGGCAGGCTCAAAAACAAAAGCAAAGGGTTTGGTGGTCCATAGAATGTATAGGGAAAGTTGCCAAAAGAGAAATCTTTCCCAACAGTCTTTTCCCAAGTCTTACCCAAGGTAGTGACTTTGAAAAAAACAGTCACCACATTTCTATGATTGCCCAAGAACACTCAAACCCTTAATGCATCCAAAATTACACTGTTTCCTAACTTATAATTCTGGATTGTGTTCCAGGCTACATTAACAGAGGCGGTATAAAAAGATGCACACCCAACAGGCATGATTACAATAAGACATTTTACATTAATATAAAGCATGGACATGAATTTCATGAATTAATGCACGTTGAAAAAAATCAATGGAATTAAAAAAAAAGGCAGGTGGCTATTTTGAGGCACTGGGTTTTAGAAACATGTTGTTTATTTACCTGCAAGTGTCTCCATACTTTATTTTCCAGTATCGTTCATACAGTTCACGTCCAAGCTCAAAATCCACATTCCACGTGTATCGGTCCAGAGACAAACTTTTCTGCCACCTCAAATTCGCTGTAAATAAGGGATACAGATATTTTACTCGTATTAAGAAATAATACAATGAAGCATAAATATATTTTTTAATTGAAAATGAAAAGATTCAAACTGGCAGACCAATCAACACTTCTAATTAGTCTATCTTTTGCAGCAAAACAGAGCAAACATACATGGTCTTGAGTGTTCCCTTCTCAGTATCTTCGCCAAACAATCTTTCTGAACTACTTTTAGCCTTAAATGTGCAGGCTGTCTCATGCAAAGTGCCACCTAACAGATTTGTACTGAGGGGTAAATGGAATCATGGTTTATAGTGCCGTATAAACTGCTAACCCAAAGATCAATGGGACAGGGAAGTGTTAAAAGTAAGTCTGTCTTTTAAGACCTGCATAGATCACATCTATAACCATTCGCTACACTTGAGATCAAGACTGTAGTAGATAGAAGAGAAGAGACCGATCCGTACTATCACGAGGAGAAAAGTTCCACATGGTTGAGTGACAAACAAAATACCAGTCCATATTTCACGCAAAGAAAGTTTCTTTTAGCCCCAATTTAATTATACTTCAACACAGCCGTGAGTTTCCCATAGGTCATCGGTTTTTAGAGGTAGCGTAGGTTGCAGATCTAGGAAAAACAGCACTCCTCAGTTTGCATCTGACAGCCTTAATCAAAAAGTCAGGACCAAGCTTCCAGGGGTGAAGTTGGGCAAAGAAGATAGTCAAACACAGGTATCGGCTTTAATAAATGGACGTTCCACTCTCAGGCAGTATTAAACTTTGTATTTCTTTAAGATACATCATGCACAGTCGAAGTTAGAATAACAGTGTACATTCTAAAGTCCCCCTGCCCCACAGGTGACCAAGTCACATAAGCACTCTATCTCAACTAACCACAATAGTTGGGGTGAATGTGGGGTTTGGGCTTACGGGTGGTAATAGCCTAGTTTACTAGGATGGCTCAGTGCTCCCTGCATGCAATAGGTGGGTGCCTGGGGCAATTCGGGACCACTGTGTGTTGTACTGTGGTGCCGGACTACAATGGGATGCAGGACGATGATACAATAGCGGCCAAGGCTAAGAGGGCTAGTAGTCACCCAAAAGCCTGTGTAGAGCCAGATGCTTCTAAGAAGTGGTATCATAGCAGTACTTTATAAGATTAGGAGGCAACACCATCTGAAGAGATCCAACAGAAGTAAATTGGCCTGCAAGTCAAAGCACTCTTTTTCCCCACAGGGAGCGAGTCAAAAGTTACATGAAGTGGAATACATTGTTGAGAGTGTGTTCTACTATGCAACAAAATAGTACCTAGCCAGCGAAAGGTGTTGAAAGTATTGAGCAGATAAGTGCAGAAGGTATTGGGAAAATGTGCTTTCCAGGCTCTTCAAGAATTGCTGAGACAATTAGTTTGACGCCCTGCAACAGGAGTGCTACATGGCAAAAGGGCAACTCAAGGGGTGCATCAAGTAGCATGCCCCATCGGTACAATGGAAAATGTAAGAGAGCACATTGGCCAAGAAGTCTACAAAAGTAACGCAGTGTTGCGAGAAAGAGAAACAGCAAGGTCTCCGGCTGGAGGTTCCGAAATGATGACGATGATGATGTGCTTATAACAGTTCATTTTATGGAGCAGCTGTTACGTGTTGGAATTCTCTTCCACCTGCCTCATGTCTGACCTCTGACCTTTTCAGAATTTGAAAACTGTTGAAAGTGTGGCTGTGGAACTGTTGGGTATATATGCCATTATGCCCTTGTGAGTTTTCAGCATGTTCCTTAACATGTGTTTATATTGTTATGATTTGTGAATTTTTACAGCTCGCTGATACACTTATCTTCGTGCTAAAGGAAAACAAATAATAAATAAAGCACTGATGATGACCAACAGAAAATTGTAGCGATTCTGTCCAAATAAAAACATTTGCAGCAAGTATCACAAATGGTACTGAGAAAAAATTAAGAGAACCATCTTTGAAAAGAAAGCAGTTTCTTAAAATATCACGGAGTGAAAGTAGGTTCTGTTCCTTCACCATTCAGGACATGGAAGGACAAAGGATAGTGACAAGATTAGTAAACATTGGGGAAAGTGAACAATAAGGAGAAACACTGAATGCGTTGGTCAAACTGCTTTACATATTGCTAAATCCCCACAATCAGCAGATTTGTTTAGAGAGGTACTGTTTTAGAACACAAGACCAAAAAGAAAGTGAAATGGTTTAAGAATTCCTAACAGCTTCGTGATGTTCAGCTAACAAATGCAAATTTGGCAACACCTATAATGAATGCTTATGAAACAAATTCATAGCTAAGTGTAGTAATGGCAAGCTTTGGCATTCATATGAAAGAAGATAGCAACTTATGGGAAGTGAGGTAACTAAAAGTTTAACATGCAGTAAAATGTCTGAAATTATTAAGGGAAAGAGCAGGTGATGTGTGTGAGGTGTCAAAGGAAAATGGGTTGTTAAATTAGGAAACAGTAGGTGACTCAAAATAGTTGTGTTGTAGGTTTGGGAGAAGTAACCATTTCACAAACTAGAAAACTGCTTGTGTGTGAGTGTAGTGTGCAACGGTGCTAAGCAGAATTGCAGGCAGTACCCTCTGGGACCACTACCCACAATTATGACTACAGGTTTTAGCCAAACCAAACTTTGGTATAAGTCTGTACCACACAGTTTTTGGTAGCAAGCTGAGCAGCCAGGCTTATCTCAAGAGTGAATGTGAGCAGTACAAGTAGTTACACAGAGGACTTTCAATCACAGTGGTTCAATTAGACACTTATACTCAAGGTTTCTTGGTAAAAACATTTAGTAATTTATTACACAATCATTTAGAAAACATTTCACTAGAAGAAGGCAACTTAATATTATATACCCATACACTTCAGTACAAATCTGTACGCTTTTGAGACAGTTTGAGCTCCCCTGAAATAGGAGCCAAATGGCAGTTCAGTTACTTATCAGTGAGCAAAAAGGACAAAAGTAAGTAGAATAGATCACATATACCTTCTAGACAGTGCAAATAGTTTCAGTTCACCAGAGGATTTCAATTCAAGTCAATAGGCCAGGCCATTGGGCTAGTGTTCTGGATAGGAAAGAGCAGTTCTGGTATCAAACGGTAAAGTCTTTGCAAAAGTTCTCAGAAGTAGTTTAGACGGAAAAGGATAGTTTGTTGGGTCACAAGCTGAATAGGCCTGCAAGTTGGGAAAGTTTCACGAACTTTCACCACGAGAGTGGCGTTCTCTCAATCGGGTTGGCACAGTACCTTTGTATGAAGAAAACAAATGTCGGTGAAGTCGTGGTTCCTGGCAGGTCCTGCAGATCTCGCTGTTCCTGAGCCTCAGTCGTGGGGACAAGAGGGAGGACGTTTGGGGATCGTTGAAGAAAACAAACCAGAGTCACTTTAGTTCCAGTAGCTGTAGATTCAAGAACACAAACTGGTGTCCCTCTCCCTGGGTAATCTTAACCAGCCTTGAGAATGGTATTGAAGTGCCTTATGAGTGGATTGATCCCACCAACTCAAAGGAAGAAGCCGTCCTTGAAGGAGCTTCTCTGTCAAATGGAGTTTGGCAATTCGGACCTGCAGCAGCGGTTTACCGGGCAAACTAACAGTTCAGGAGTTGCAGCAGCCGTCCTCTTCCAGCTCGTCTTCGGTTCTTTCGTTCCAGTGGTCGACTCTGCTTTCCAGTCCAAGAGTCTGGTCTTTTAAATAGTGTTCTCCCTTACATGAGTATTTAGACACAGAGGACACTAAGTAACCCCTCCAGCACTCCATTGTAAGATGGTGTGTGCTGGGTCTATGAATTTCGAAAGACTAGTAAAGTCAATTTCACTTTACATTCTCTGGGAAACAGTAGTTTATCCCAGAGAAGGTATTTAAACCTTAGGGAATTCTAAAAAGACATCCCTGTGTCACTGTACTGAAGGTGCTGGGTAACAAATGAAAAGATGATGCCTATGGAGTTATCTAAAACTCCATAATCAAAGAACACAAATGTAAAACGGACATCAAAATATATGAAAGAGTGGGAAAAAGGCTCAGACTCTTTCCAGGTAAAGAAAAATAAAGTCCTCAAAATCCAGCAAAGTTGAAGGGAATTAGAACTTTTATGAGAATTCTCCCTAACAAGCTGCTGCAGCAAAAGGGGTCACCGATACATTTTCCAAGAACAATGAACATACATATATATATGATATATCATGCTAGGATGAATAAAGGGGAGATGTATTTTGACCTGAAGTGAGATTAAATGTGGGAGGTTGATATGGGGAATTTGCAGAAATGTGCCAATTCCCTACACATTAGAGACCCCCAGCAACTTTGCTGGATTTTAAGGACTTAATTTCTTTTTAACCTGGAGAGAGTGTGACCCTTTTTCCCATTCTCTCATGTATTTTAATGTGATTGTTACCTCTGTGTTTCTTTTGATTGTGGAGTCTGACAAACTCCATAGGCATCATCTTTACATTGTGTCACACAGCACCTTCAGTGCCGTGGCACAGGGAAGTCTTTCAGATTTCCCAAAGGTTTAACTACCATCTCTGGGTTAAACTACTGTTTCCCAGAGCAGTAAAGTGAAATTGACTTTACTTACCATTATAACTTTCTAGACCCAGCACACACTATCTTACAATAGAGTGCTGGAGGGGTTACCTAGTATCCCCTTTGTCTAGTTTCTCATGTAAAAATGTTTATTTTAACCCTTTCACAATGAATGGCTGGTGGCAGTGGTTTCGTTTGAACTACCATGGTGTGCCTTTACCGCAGGCTGCGTTTGCAGCTACAGTAAAGCACCCACGGGTTCATCTTTGTCAAAATGGCACACGGTCTTTTTTTGCCATTTCTTTGTGGAAAGTTCCTTCTTGAGATTTACGCCAAACCAGGTTTCGTCTCTTTGTTCATTTTGCCTTTGGCGGGATTCCCGAATGAAAGTCGCCTCTGGCTCCAGAGTGTCTGGGGTAGGCAGGAAGTGAGAAAGGTGCCCGAAACTCGCTGGGCTTAGTCTCCTGGGAGACCCAGATTGGCTGGCTGACTGTCCAGCAAGGACAGCCACCCTGCTGGGCGATTGACAGCTAGGCTGGAACGAATGGAAGAGAAGTGAATAAAAGGCAAGTCCTGTGGCTTGGAAGACAGTCGACCACTGGACGAAGGAACCGAAGATGATCTTGAAGAGGGCGCCTGCTGCAACTCCTGGACCGTTGGTGAAGCCCTGCTGCAGTGCCGAAACACCAAGTTTGCATTGACAGAGAAGCCTCTGCAAGGACGACTTTTCCCTTTGAGCTGGTGGAGCCAATCAACTCCAAAGTAAGGCACCTGGACATCCATCTCGGAGCTGGTTGAATATCCACAGAGTTGCTGCTGGAAACCGTATAGCCAGGGAGAGGAACACTAGATTGTGGGTTTTGCTTTTAAGCTGGCCTAGGGCTTTTGGAAGATCCTCTAGACTCCCAAGAAGCAGGACTGACCAAGCATGAGCCCCCTCAACAGAGTGCAGGACCCCAGAAGCAAGGAAAGTCCATCTCGACAGCCACTGAAAGTGAAGTTTGCCGGTTGCGAGTTTTGACCATCCCAGTGCATTGCAGGAACACCCCCGCAACCCCCCTAATGTCCTCCCTCTTGTCCCCACGACTGAGGCCCAGGAACAGGGAGACCTGCAGAGCTGCACAGGAACAGAAGTCATCAGCTGCATCTTCTCTTCATCTTTAAAGGTACTGTAAAACGTCTGAGAGAACTTACCTCTTACTGTAGAGTGCTTGCCACTTCTGCAACTCACAAGTCTAATCAGCTTGTGGCCCTACATTTGATTCTTCTTTTCATCAAAGACTCCCTAAGAACTTGTACAAAGACTTTTACATTTACTTACCAGAAGTGCTGGGAGGAAGGGAGAGTCAACCACTGGATGAAGGAACCGAAGAAAGAAACTGGAAGAGAAGCTTGCTGCAACTCCTGGACCTTTGGCTTTTCCCTGTGAAACCCTGCTGCAGTGCTGAAGCTCCAATTTTTAAATCAACTAGAGAAGCCCGGAAAGGACGACTTCTCCCCTTGCGTTGGTGGGACTAATCTGCCCCAAGACGAACTTCCCTGGAACCCCTCTCTGCTGGCTGTACTGCTTTGCTGCTGCAGGAACGAGTGCATCGCCCTTAAGCTGGACCCGAGCTCCAGGAAGATCTTCCAGAGTCCCTCAAAGCAGAACTAACCAAGCCTGAGCCACCTCAACAGAATGCTGGACCCCAAAAGCAAGGAAAGTCCAAAAGGTGTCCAAGAACCGCAGTGTGAGTAGCTGAAACCGCGAAGTGCTGCTGATCTGAAGTGTGCCCATTGCTGCTGCCAACCTTAAAACCATAGTGCAGGAGTCCCGTGACGTCCTCCCTCTTGTCCCCACGACTGAGGCCCAGGAACAACAGGATCTGTAGGACTACAACAGGAACAGAAGCCAGCTGGAACCTTTTCTTCAGTCTCAAGGCACTATGTAACTAGGGGTACTGTTGTGTGTAGCTTGCTTGCTCTCACTGGAGACTTGCATTAGCTGCCCTTTGCAGAGTTGCTTGCATCTTTCCTTCACACAAGCCTCCCAGCTTGTGGCCCAACAGTCATTTCTTTTACAACAAAGCTCTCTTTAAACACTGTGCAAGTCTTTCGCCTATCTTCAAGAAGTGCCTCAGCTCCCTGAGACTTTCCGCAATTGACACTGGCTGTCCGGGCTCCCTGAAGACTCTTACCCTCTGACTCTGTGTTTCACTATCCCTCAAAAGTCATACATACATTACTTGTATAGCTGGGAAAGGGTTAATCCATATTGCACGGGGGTATTCTTAAGTGCTTACTTGTTTGAGAAACGTGTTAGCCACAGATTCCTTACCTAACCTTTTCCTTTTTACCACAACTTCAGTATTACCTTTTAAGTGTAAAAATAAATTGATATATTAACGTCCACACTGTCCTAGTAATTTAAGTCACCTGAGGGTGTAGGAAGTGTGTGTGCCATCCCACAATTGAAGTGTATTTTTGAAGTGTAGTCAAGTGTTGCAAAGAAGTCTTATTTTAAAACTGTTAAATTAATAATTATTTTAATACGAAACCTTGAGTGTGTTATTTGAATAACTGTCACTGTGAATCTCTATGGTACACCTCTGCAGCTCAAATTGACCCCTTTTGAGAGAAGCCTGGCCACTCTACCAACTTGTGTAGTACAGGCCTATACTAAAGGTTGGGTCATCTATTGCCAAGAGGACAAGGCTGGCGTAGTCTCCCACAGGTTTACTACATACAATTTCAATCTTGCCTAACATATACTTACCTATAAATTGCTGGTAGCCCCTTTAAAACGTATTTAAGTTTTACTTACCTTGTGTTAGCAGTGTGCCATCCCAAAACAAGTTAGAGTTATTGTGTATCCCAATCCGTGTTTCACTGATCTTAAAAAACAACTGTAATAGTAGGTTACAAAATTAGGTCTTACCTGTCTAGAATAGCTGTGTGCCATTCCTGAAAAGTGTTCCTTTAGGTGTAGCTGACCTTGGTTTGCCTGGAGCATCCAAACTTAATGTAAAGAGTTCTTGCTTATCTTAGACTGTGTTCCACTGAGCTGGAAAGCAACTGTAATTGTATATTACACGAAAAAGGTCTAACTCACCTAGTATAACTGGGTTATCACAAATGTAGTAGAGGTATATCCTGTTCCTTGAATCTGTGTTCCACTATTCAGAAACATATATTTGCAAATTGGTTGACACTGCGATTTCCTTGTTGAGTGTCACTGCATAACTGACAGGTCTACTACCCTTGTATTACTGAAAGTAATCAGAAACTAATCTATGGTCTTGCCCCCCCCCCCCCCAGCAATACAGTGTTCTACATAAAGGTATGTGCTTTGATCTGTGTATTGAAAGCATAGTGTGTTTTTAAAATGTGTTTATATGCTTTATGATCGTACTTACATACCCAAGAATCTCTTGGCCTGCTTGTATATAGAATAAACCCTTTATTTTTACAATACATAGTGTATAAGTGTTTCTTTGGAACATATGTATAATACAATTTCTTTGTCCTGATTATACAGCCCTCTCTCCCTCCTAAGATAAGCCTTGCTGCTCTATCTACGCTACCATGAACTCAGGTGGTACAGCCTTATAGTAAGAGTGGAGTCTTGTACTGCCTCAGTTGAACGGTTTTACTAAGCCATTAGTTGGACTTCAGAAAAACTGTATGCCACAAATGAGATGAATACACTATCTGTAGACATGTTAGTGGACTTTCGGACAGTCCACAATTTGATTAATGGGGTGCTTTCAGAAGTGCAAAGTGAGAAAATTAGCTCTGATGATACTTTTAAGGAAATAAAAAGTCCATGGCTATGTTCATGGAACACTGAAAGGAGGTCATGTATCACGTGGAGGGTTCCATGCTTTAGTATCCCCGCGAAAATATCGGCATACAAAAATATTGCCATATTTTTTAAGCCATGGAACCTGCATGGGACACCCCTGCAACCCCCATCATTTTTTTAATGGAGTGGGGGACACCCCCGCACGCCCTGGTCACAATAACCCCATAAATTATCCCCACTGATAATATCGCCTATGGCCTTAACCCACGACTATATATACAGCGATATTCTTGGTGGGGATAATATTACCTGATACCACGTGGAGAGGGCAGCAAGTGTTAAACATTCCCTTTCTTAATGTGTTACAGCAAATGATGTCTGTATATGAGGGACATGGATCAAAAGAGGAAAGAATAAAGAATGTCTGAAGGGAATTTCACCACCACATCTCATTGAATGAGGGGGTTGAGGTGTTGGTGGTACCAAGGATGGCAACGTTACCTTGAGTGTAAGGAAAGAATCGGATTATCTTGGGAGGTTGCAGCCTGAGGCCATCTTTTAAACTGTCAGGAAATCCGAGTGTGCCCACTTGATTGGGGCCAGGGAGAGGAAATGGGTGAAGTGAGATTTTACAATTCTGAATATATAGCAAATAAAACAAATGTAAGCAGATGATTTAAAGCAGGTTTAATATGAAAATGCATATGCTTCATTCAGAGTTATAGATTACAAATGATCGCTAAAAGGAAATCTTACCAGAATCTGACTTTTCGAAATAGGAATGTCTTCCACACTGTGCTATGGCTTCAAAGTGCACATTCCCTTGCTTGAACAAAAAACAACATATAAGTTACACAGCAATTTCAGGGTAGCAATTTAAGAGATGCTGTACTATAGCATCAAGTAATTGATTGAAAACTTTATTTCGGATTCGAGCGGCATTACATTTCAAAACAAAATAAGGAAATCATATGAATATAAAGACAAATTCAGTTTATAATACGACTGGATTGTGTGACAGTGCCACAAGTAGGAGACAGACTCTGAGGTGGCATAACAATGAACTTTATTTAAAATAAAGATAATGCATACGAATCCCCTAACTCTAAGGAAATATCCCTAAAAGGAAAATGAAAGCTTGGGTGCACACCGTCAGAATGTCCAAAGAAAATGTCCAGGTCCTCCGTCTAACTACTAGCCTGGCCCTAGCACAACTATATGAAAAGAGAAACCAAAAAGGGGTACCTAGGAGGAAGACTCCCACCTCCTAGCTTTGGGATTTTCTGCCCACCCGTTCCTTTCTACTGAGACTATAGACTTGAGATGGGAGAATGTCTCGATTCTCCCAGTTCAGTTCTTGAAGCAAATGGTGTAGTTCATCTTGGATTTTCTCTAAAGTAATTTGATATATTCTATCGTCCACCAATAAACAGTTCCTGCTTTTGCACATTTCTGTGGACTTATGTCTGCTACTGTCAAGGAGGGCTCTCACTCCAGATTCTCCATCATGATCACAATGTCCTCTGGTTACCACCCAAGGTCTTATCCGTCGGGATTTGAACAGGCCTGGACCTCGCCTCTCACACACTCATCCTGGTTGCAAAACCTGTGACCCCTGTTACCTTTGGAGACTTACGCGTATGGTATTTTCTCTGTTGTAGGTCGGTTAGTGTGGTGGTCCGACTACACCCAATCGCTCTCTTTTCTTGGTTACTTTTGCTGCATCTCTGCATCTTGGGGCTCCCTGCAGTCTCTGCGTAGTTAGGAGACAAACAGTCCACCCGGCTTCAAGGTCACACCACTGCTTAAAAGATCTGTTCTCTGGCTCCTTGCAGCCTCGGTACCGGGTTCCCTGACCCACCCTTGAGGGAGTACTGCTGCCTCACCAACAATCGCTGTCACAGCTCCTTGCAGTGATCGTAACGGGGTCCCCGGACCCACCCTCCAGCTCGAGGTTGTACAACAGCCACTCCTCCTTCGTTCCTTCCTTTGCCTTATCTTGGCTTGGATGATACCAAGTCAGCATCTCTTTCTTCTGCACTCCGCTGAGGGTCTTCCACCCTCGGATTGCGTCAGCCTCCTCTGTACCAGCGGATTCTCAGGCGCTTCAAAGGTTACTTTCACGCAGGGAACAACATTGGATGTACGTTTTGAGATCCTTTGATGAAGGCCTGAACTCGAGAGCAGAATGGCACCTCATTGGATGCATTTAATTTGACATTCAGTCACCATTTATAAGGAACAAGTTACTTACCTTTAACTATTGTTCTCCAGCATGGGTCTGGCATGGATTCACATGTTCAAGAATTTTTCCCGCTGTCAGGCTGGAAATACTTGGTAAAAGAAAAAACGGTTTCACTTTCACTTACAAACTGTATTTCTCCTTTAAACCAATCACTGCACTCTGGGTCATACTGCCCCCATGCAATGACAGTCCTCTCCCTAAGCCCCTCCAATGGCAGCCATCTTCAGATTTGGTAAGCACGTAAGGTGGCAGTGGGATCAAGAGGAGCCACAGAGGGAGGGTTCACATGTGAATCCATGCCAGACCCATGCTGGAGAACAATAGTTACAGATAAGTAACTTGTTTCATCTCCAGCATGGGGTCTGGCATGGATTCACATGCTCATGAATAACAAATACATAGCAGAACAACATTACACAACCATGGGAGGTGGCAAGGCTCAACTGAAGCAATCAACTCTTACCTCTGGAACAGATTCACCTTGCATAGCACTGCTTGGCCGACTCTGGACTCCTCCATGGAATCCCTGTTGATGCAGAAGAATTCCGTGAAGGTGTTCACTGACCTCCACGTAGCCACCCTGCAGATTTCCAGCAGGGGCACAGCAGACGAACGCTGTTGTCGCAGCGATCGCTCTGGTGGATTGGGCTCTCGGATGGCCAGGCAGCGGTCGGTTCACCAACCGATGACCGTGCATGCTGCAGCTGGAGAGCCACCTTGAGATGGAAGCCTTGGACAAGGCCTTTCCATGGTTGACAGGACCAAAGTTATCAAACATTTAAGAAATCTTCCGAAAACACGTGTGTGTCACGTAGAACTTCAGGGCACCAGCAACGTCCAGCAAGTGCAAGGCCCTTTCAGCCAGTGACGAAGGCTTTGAGAAAAAAATAGGTAACACCAGAGGGTCGTTGAGGTGGAATTCCAATGGAACCTTCAGCATATAAAAGAGGGGTGCGTCCGCAGCACCACCTTCGATTTGTGGAAATTCAGGTATGGCTGTTTGCAGGATAGGGCCTGCATCTCACCTACCCTCCTGGCAGATGTGATGGCCACAAGGAAAGTTTTCCACGAGAGGAACGTGAAGGGCCTGGTGCATATGCTTGAAGGGCCCCAACCCCCCCCCCCATGAGTCTCGTTAGCACCATGTTGAGTTCTCATGCCAGGGCAGGAGCATTCACCGGCGGGAAAGACTGAAAAAGTCCCTTGAACAACTCCTTGATGAGTCGATGAGGCCAAATTGAAGATTTTCCTGGAGACCTGGTGTAGCGGGATATCTCCCTGCCAGATGCAAAATGACAGAGGGGTGTGTCAGTCCAGCCTTGGCCAAGGATACCAAGTAAGGAAAGATCTGCGGGGTTGTGACCCTCAGAGGGGTAATTTTCATAGACCAGCACCACAAAGCGAAACGCTTTCACTTGTGACCATAGCACTTCAAAGTCGACGAAGCTCTGACCTTGGTGAGGACCTCCTTGTAGTCCACAGGCAACTCGTATCCTCCAAACGCTAGTTCTGCAGGAGCCAAGCCCTCAGGTTCAGTGATCCTGCATCATGGTGAAGGATTGCGCTTCTTTCTCTGGTGACAAGATCTGGAACCACTGGCAGCTTGACCAGAGGCGACGCTGACAGGCTGAGAAGGTCCGGATACCAAATCTGCCTCAGCCATGCTGGGGTGAGGTGTATCATCCTGTATTGGCACTGTCTGAGTGTGATGATCACTCGTAGCTGGAGGGGAAACGGAGGAAACGCATACAGAAACATCCCTTCCCACGGGAAGGAGAACGTGTCCCCCAGGCTCCTAGGTTGGTGGAATCTGCTGGAAAACATCTGGCATTTGGAGTTTGCTTCGGTCGTAAACAGATCGATCTGGGGTCTGACCCACTTGGCAAAGATGCAGTTCACCTGGTCATGCCGAAGCTCACAGTCATGGCAGGAGCGCAAATCCCTGCTGAGGGAGTCTGCAATGGTGTTCTTGACTCACGCTAGGTGGAGAGGAACATCTCTTGTACGACGACCCATTTCCTGATGTAGAACATGGTGGTGGTGTTGTCCGTGAAGATCCTCACCACCTTGCCCTTCAGAGACAAAAGTAACAACTTGAGGGCCCAGAACACTGCCTTTATCGCCAGAAGTTGATATAGAGATCCTTCTCCGGCAGCCACAGACCTCCGACATGCAGAAGTCCGGTGTGGGTTCCCCAGCCTTCCATGGAAGTATCTGTGGTGACCGTCTCCTGGTATGGCGGTTTTGAAATCCCATGGCCCGGGCAATGTTGCAGCGGACACCCCACCACCCTATCGCCCGTTGGAACTCCTCGTCAAGAGGGATCCTGTCCGCGAAGCTTCCGGACACCTGTATCCAGCGAGCATCCAGGAACTCCTGAAGAGGTTGCATTTGTAAACTGCAGAGCCGGATGAGGTAGATGCAGGACATCATGCCGAGCAACAACTTGATGGTTCGCTCCATGACTGTCTTCATCTACTGCAGCTGCGATAACTTCCCTTGAATGGCCGCTACCCTGTTCTCTGAGGGCGACGCCCGGCAGGTCACCGTATTGAGTCTGGCTTAAAGGAACAGCGCGTTCTGCGATGGTGTCAAGCAGGACTTTGGATAGTTGATGGAGAATCCCAGATCCGTCAGTAGCTTGATGGTCGCCTCCGTGTGTCAAACGTCCAACTGCCGCGAGCGGGCTCGGATGAGCCAGTCGTCGAGCTACGGGTATAAGTTTAGACCCCGTAGATGTAGCTGGGCCACCACTGGTGCCAGGCATTTTGAGAACACTCTGGGGGCCAACTTCAATTCGAAAGGTAGGGCCTTGAACTGGTAGTGCTGGCCATGCACTACGAAACGCAGAAACTTTCGATGTTTCTTGTGAATGGGGACGTGGAAATAGGGTGTCACGACCCTCGCCCAAAACCCCCTCTGACAACCCATTGGCCAAGTGGAGTCAGGACTTGGGCCTCTAGAGCCTGGCATCCTCTTCAAAAGCCCTCATGGGGCCAGTCCTGGCGCCTATGGCACCAGGCTCATACACCATGAAAAACAATGTGCTTGGGAACTACTTTGTTGTATTGTCAGCCAACATGGAGGCATCCACATAGCTTGGTTACTAAGAACCAAGCTATGCGGTCTAGTGTTTTGGGTGTGGCAGCCTAGGGACTACTTTACCTGGACTACTTTGTTGGGGCTATTTAAACCACACCCGAGCAAGACAACACGCTTCGCGTTACTTTGCAGCTTGCAACGTGACGCTCACCGTGTCCAGCTATTCCCTCGAACCTCAGAGAAGCAGAACCTGCAAGGAGACAAAAGGAACATCTTTAGCAGCAGCATCCTACCTGCAGTCTTCATCTTTAAACACTCGCAGCTACTGAGAACAACTTGCTCTAATATGCACGCCTCCCGGACAGAACGACCTGAAAGAGGAAGATAGAGGCAACATTAAAGAAAGCAGTAGAGACATTTACAAATTACGAACTGCTCAAAAGGCTTACCTGGCTGGTCGCCTCTCAGCTGGCACCACTCCGGACATTCCACTCGCGCTGAAGAACACTGACCTACAAGGAAGGAAAACACAGGTTAGCAAAGGCAAGACTTTGCAGCACTGCGCATAGCGCTTACTTACCGCATCATAGCGCTCTTAATGCGCCATCATTTACCAGCGGGGCTCAACCAAGCTAGTTCGCTGCGCTGAAGCTCCGCATACCTAACGGAGAAAAAAAGAGACATTTTAAACAAAGAAAGGCATGCGGGATAGCAACAAAACTAAAGAACAGCAATAAGACCTACCTGAACAATATCAAACGGGCCGGCGTCAGTGAAGTAACTGGACCGCACTCGCCCATGAAAGACAACGCGCCCCTGCAAAGAAGGCAGGACGGAGAGCACGCCTAATTCTACCACAAGGTGAGGAGAGGGTGCCAGAGGGACTGAAATCATACGGGGGTGGAAGGAGGATACTTACCCCAGTCGGTCAGTCTTGAACACAGTCCTCCTGTATTTTCAGGCAGAACCTTCCCTGCAGACCACATCAGGGCAAAGCTGAGAAGCATAACAGCGAGTAACCCGGCTGGGTGGCGTCCCTGTGGATACCAGGTGAGCGTAACATAGGGGTCCTCCAGGTCCAGCAACATCACAAAATCTCCTTCCTCCAGTTGGTCAAGCACTTGCTGCAACATGACCATTCTGAACTTTTGGGACTTTTAAGTATTTGTTGAGATGTCGCAGGTCTAGGATGGGCCTCCAGCCCTCTGTCTTCTTTCTGACCAAAGAGTATCTGGAATAGACTCGAGAGCCCTGGAGCTGTTTGGGAACTAGCTCTATCGCCCCTTTTTCCATCATGGCCCCGTACCTCCTCTAGGAGCAGAGGGATGTGCTGCTCCTGACGGGTAACCGGAGGGATCAGCGGACACCTGCATTGAAACTCCGTCGGTGGTGATCTTCTTCCACTTGCTGGAAAACCTCGTCAGCCGCCACCCCCCCTCAGGGTGGACGCCTGGGGGCCAGACGACCCGGCCAGTTCAGGCCTGTTTCGGTGCTGGCGTTCTGTGCTGCGTGCAATGGTGATGCTGTCCTCCACTACCGTAGGCCTGCGAACGGCCTCTGTAGCCTTGCTGGGTCGTGAATCTGGAAGGCTGACGGTACTAAAGAGGATATACCTTTGGAAGACCTGCTCGACTTTCCCTTGTAGGAGCGAAAAGAAGAGCACTGCTGCTGGAGAGTGCCCAAGGAACGGGCTGTCTTCATATCCGCCTTCATGGCCTGGAGGGACACGTCAACGACCTTCCCAAACAAGTTCTCTCTGTCGAAGGGCATGTCCAACACCTTCGCCTGGACCTCCTGCCGGAAATTCAGGGCCTTCATCCAGCCTTGCTGACAAAGGCAGACAATGTTCCCCATATGCCGGAACCCTGTGTCAGTGACATCCAACTCCAATGGAATGGCGTGAACTTCCCCCTCCTGGAAAAGAGCGATTGCCTCCATCCTCTTATCGTCTGGGAAGAACTCCAGAATATGCCCCAGCTTGGACCACAGCTCCCTGTCGTACCAAGCTAGGATCGCCAGTGCATTGGCCGGCTTGATAGTGGATGTTGCAGTGTAAATCACCTTCCTTCCCATGGCATCCAACTTCTTCCCCTCGCTGTCCGGAGGGACCGAAGACAATGATAAAAGGTTAGCTGACTGTTTCCTCGCGGCCACAGATCCCACCGAATCTGGCGATGGTTGCAACCTCAGGCACTTGGGTGCCGAGTCCGGCACCTGATACTTCTTCTCCAGCCTATCCCATTTGGCTGGAGCCGTACAAGGCTTCCTCATGAGGGCCAGGAGCTCTTCCCACAGGACATTCAGAAGGGGCACCGCCATGATGGTCTTCCTTTTGGCCTCGCACCTCTGGTACAGGAAACCCTCCTTCCAGGCTTCTTCGGCAACAAGCTGAAAAAGCTCAGTCTCTGGCGATCATGGAGTGGAACAACCTCCACCTCTTCCGCTGGGTACACCCTAGGTGGTGTATCCAAATGCGGAGACTAGCCGTCCGCTGCAACTATATCATTGTCGTCCGTAGTTGTGGCTGGATCCGTCCCCGTACCAGTGTCTGAATCTGCTGGGGAGAAGGGGCCAGACGCGGATGTGGAGGCTGAAATGGGGGCATTGGATGATGCGTCCTCTTCTTCGATGGAGGCAGAACCGGGGCCTACCGGACCACTGGAGTTGGGCCCAGTGGCATCCTCTTCTTGATCTCTGACCCCCCCAAGGTGTGAAGGGTTGACAGAATCTCCAGAGACACATCCCTTGGCTGAGCTGGCAGGATTGTTCTCTTTCTTGTTGTCCACATGTATCCTTTTTCCCCAATAGAGTCTAGCTATTATTATTGAACTCTCTTTTTCGCTGTCTATGTATTCTATGACAGTAACCTCGCGATGTTAGCTTCTCGCTCAGTGCATTACCTCCTTCTGCATATGCCTCCCTTGTGCTACTACAGGGAGGTTGTCCTCCACATGTCGTGCATGGTGGCTATTATAGTGTAATAGTGCATTTTTGTCTGTAGTTTAAAAATATATATATTTAGTTTTATTGAATCATTTTCATTTCCCCCTGGTGTTTGTTAATACATTCAGTAACTTATCCTATGAAGTCAAGATTATTAAGAAAAACTGGAGGAAAGGGATGAGTACACCACCTCTTTTAATGTCATTCAGGAAAAGTACTAGCATACGGAATATCGTCATTAGGAACGATATACTAACCGAGAAGGGTACTATGAGACAATGCACCTTATGGGGATTACCGCACGTTACGGGACACCACCCGTGTGGACAATGTACAATGTGTCCCCAAACGAAGTAAACGGAGACCGTGGTTTATATGATCAAGTGCACTTGCAGCTATGTACCTCAGTCAAACACTTTTTGGAAATGAAACATGAATTAAATGATTTGGAATGAGTGAGTCTTAAACAAGTAAGAGGTAAATCACACGAAGATATTAACAAAAAACGAATCACCTTGGAACAAAAATTGATTTTTTTGACCAAAGGCCACATTGGAGGTCTTAATGAAAGGATGGCATAACATTAAGTGGCACACACTGTTGGGTCATCCCAGTGATGCATTTGATCGCAGATAGTGGCATGCAATGTAAGAGAGGTGAGGTTTACTCCTTGCTTGTATTTAATTGCAATAGATTACTCTATATCCAGCATGGGATGTGTGATTACACTACATTCTATGATGTTCAATGTAAGAGATATTGTGAAATAACACTTTTTTGCAGCCTGCTGGGTCGTTTCCATGGGGTTGGGGAAAGTTACACTTAATAAGCAACATTAAACAGCCTTGTGTTTTACGAGTGAAAAATCATGTAAATGCAATATAGTGGCAATCACGCTTGTCTTAATATGTTGTGCACTCTGATTAGTCAACAAGTAGTTTGCTCAATGTGTCAGGCACTGAAAGTACAATCAAGCAGCTTAAGAACTCGGCCTGATGAAATTGTACACTAAGATGCAGGCTTCATGATCCACTACACTACTGTCGCCTCGCTGAGGGCAGACTTCGCCACATATTCCTCCTGAAAAGCTTATAAAATAAGACAGGTGACAACCATGCCTCCATCAAGCCCAGCCACAAGAGCAGCTTTTGATGTATGCCTCACATAGTGATCAGAAACCTACAAAATATTCCTGGCAGAGGGTAGCCTTACAATAAACTCAAATCCTAAGGGGCACTTTTACTGCTATAAATCACTGCTGCTCTACGATAAGGATGTCAGCCTCAGCTTGCACGATATGACAGGAACCAAATAATGGACAAGTATCTGTGCATAGTTCTGATTTGCTAGCTGAAGGGTATATTTACTTGACTAGGTTTGTCAAGTAAGACGCTACACCAAGATTTTGTTTTTGTAATCATCACACTTTGTTGTGAGAAAAGTCAGGCCTTGCCATATTCTTTATCAACATGCACGGATCTGAAACTCTCATTGAGCCGGTTACATTCCCAATAATTGAAATGGCTGGAGAGGAAACTTCATCCCTACCAACATCATAAAACTGGGGGGAAATTAGCAGCCGCAGGGTTCATTGCCTGCAAAGGGAAGCATTTTGTAGAATGTAAAAATCAGCCGGAAAACATGGTTAGAGTACTCCGATTTTGATTTCATTTTCAGGCTGTTGTCCACAGTCGTCTCCCCAATTAGATCTATGGAAGTGGGTACTGCAGTCTGGATTGAAATGGCCAACTAACGAGGATGGAAGGGTGAGCTTTAAGAAGGACAATAATGGCTCAGCAGTACAGAGAGAATATACTATGGGCACTTCCCACTTTCTTTTGATATCGGGGGCCTTTGAGGGGGAAGAAACAATACAATCTAATCTAAGACAACAAGGAAACAGGCTACCCTTGTCTTTTCCACATCTACTGATAACGTTGAACTATGCTATGTATATGGTTGAAAAGTTCCACTGCACTGCTGCCAGAGATCTGTTAAAAAACGGTTTAATATTTCATAACTTAGTAAAACAGTTATTACACAAAATATTACAAAAACATGGGTACCGTCACCTTTCCAAAATACTGCCCCAAAACATGTTTAACAAACACCTTATCACACTGTGGGGTTAGTATACAATTGGGCCAATGATACTATTTTTACTCTTATACCACAACATAACAAAACCAACAAGGTTAAAGCACAACCTGGACACTGTAAGGAACTCTTGGTGGCAATAGTAAAGGCAGACAAGTGATCACAGTTCAAGGGTGTTTGTTAAACTGTGAAATGCAGGGTGGAAAAACGCCTAACCTAAACCTAAATCTAAGATTGAAGCAAGCTTCGACAATAAAATGCAAAATAAGGCATTCCTTGTGGCGTTGCGTCAAAATGAAATGGCCGATACTAAGAAAACCTATTGCCAATCCTTACTCTAAATAAAAAAAAGAAGTGTGGGGTAATGTTCTCAATAAAGAAAGAAGTGGTCACGAATTAATAAGTCAGGATGTGATTGCCAGGGGTCTCCCTTCCCCACGTTTTGAGCACGGGACAAGGTGCATCTCCCAAGCACAGCACACACTCTATCATTCCCAGCACGAGTCGACAGTTCTGTACCAGCTATCAGGTTCTTCGATGGTTTAGTCTCCTTCCAATAAAAGTCTCTTGCCTACGAGGGCCTGATGCATTCAACACACACAGTTCTGTCCCACATGTACTTTGGATGACGGCTTTACACCTGGGTCCCCATCTTCCGGACGCAGAACCCTCAAATTGTATTCAACAAATCAATCGAGCACTTCCTTTCTAAATGAACTTTGGGTGGTGACTTTGCACCCCTGGATCTCCCTCTTCCGGGTTCGGGCTGCTTTTCAAACGCTTGCCTCCCTCCTTCGGGTTCACAATGGTTTTTCTTGCATTCACAAGTCTTAATGTCTTTTCAAACAATTGACTATGGACATCCCTCCGTTGGGTTCATTCCTGTGAACACACTGTTCATGTACTAATTTTCCCCATGCAGAATTAATTTCCCTTAGCTTTCTCAATCATCTGTCGGTCAAAGACTTTCAACGGTACAGAGGATTTTACAAGACCCGTGTATAACCACTTTGCTTCGCCTCTTCTCAAAGCTTTCTGGTTATGGTAGTCCCTACCTTTGGGTAATCGCCTAGAGTTACCTGCGTGAGCACCCACGTGGTGGCGGACGCCTCTATTGCTGTGGTTTCCCCCCTCGTTATCTTTCAATGTTCAAATTAGCTGTTTGCTACTTTTCGTTCATCACAGTTCGGTATCTTATCAACTCTCCCCTCGACTCACCGGCTGTGATGAACAGCTTGGCTTTCTTCTCCTTCGAGTCAAGGTTGGTACAACCTAGACAAGCATCTCTCCCAGTCTTGGTAATCAGCAGAGGAGGGTCTCGTGTACCATTGACATCTGCTGCAACACACGTTGGCCTTTGTTCGCGGCCTTATGTTTCTGTCTTTGTTTTCACGGGCCTTGATCAGAAAGGGCAAGGTCAGTTCTCTCTTCGTCACTCTCTCGGTATTCGCCGTCTTTCGCCTCCTCTTGAACTGCCATGCTGAGTTAGCTCTCATGTCTTGCAATCTGCCTTGCTCGTCCTGTGCCATCGTGCTCCATCTTTTATCCCTGTGGGAAAGGGCCATCAGGTGTGTGTGATTCTGGTCCATTGCCTGACCCTTGTATTGGGACATGTCCGTTAAACGGCATGGCACGGCACTGGTGTTCGTCTGTTGTCTTTCATGTTGTGTGAAAGCATTTGTGTCCAAAAAGCGGGCAGGGGGGCAGCGTTTTGGAATCTCCTAGGTGGTAGGATGGGGAAATGGTGTTGAAAGAAGGGGGATACCGCATCTCACCTGTCAGTGTCCCACTCCCCAAGGACCCTCCCCCCCATCCACGTGACCCTCCCTCACTGGTCCACCCGCAGGAACTGGATCCAATAGCAATGGCTGTGTCCTGCCCACCGGGATGACAGCTTGCTGGGCACTAGCTAGAGAGACAACTTCAGGTTTCTCACAACACCCAACCACACATTACAACTTTCATGCACTTCAGAGAATAGTTCAGATCAGTCTGTACAGTACGCTCTGGATCTTATGCAATAATATATTTTGTACAGAGAGGTGGCACATTGTGGGAATGACCAAATCAAACGAAAAGGAACAGCTGACTGATAGGACTATTTAGTCAGCAGTACAGAGGACATGGGGAGTGAGGGTCTTCAATAAACAAAAGTAATATATTGTGCACCTTCTGGAGCAGTTGGCCAGTTCATAGGTGCCCACCAATTGATGACAACCCACATGGCATTTTTCATGTTAATTCAACAGATGTGTGTTTAGGGAGAGGTGGGCCTGCACACAATTGTGTAGAAGTTGGCAGCATCTATGCTGCTTCTTGTGTGAGCAAAATGGTTTCACGTTTATTGTGCACTGTGTTAGGAGAAGCTGAAATCTGTAAGAGCAGCATCAACAGGAAGTCACCAGAAAATCTCACTTCAGGGTTCGAAATCGAGTGGAGCTGGGAGCTATTTAGCTCCTGCTTGTAGCCAAGAGGAGCCTGGTTAACTTAACACCAACAGCTACCAGGAGCTACATTTGGCTCCCCAGACCAAATGATGCTGAACAAACGCATCTATCTGAATTTAACTCTGTGCATTCGGCCTATCTATAAATACATATTAGGAGACATCCATAAGACATTTAATGCATAAAAGGTCATAAATACATGGACAAAATGATACATTTGCAATTTATCTGGATGTTAGATGTGTGAAACGTGATGTACTAGCTCATGGTCACTGGTTAATTCTGGATACCTAGGAGCCGCTTTTTGGCTCCTGCTTATCCAACCTTCACTTCGATCCCTGCACTTAAAATGCAAGGCATAGTGTCCTGGTCGACCAGTTTTTGCTTAGCAGATTAGCAAATCGAGGCGGTCGACTCATGAGCAGGGGTCAATACCAGTACACAAGGAGAGAATATATCCAAGAGGACCTCACTGCTTGCTGAGAAAAAAACAAATCACAGGCCATTTAGAACAGAATCTGTCACTTTACAAGCATTGCCAGCTGCCAAAAGAGTTTGCCAGACCAACTACACCACAAAAAAAAGAAAGAATCCAGAAAAATAATGTCCTTTGGGTAAACATTAGAGGCGCGGAAATCATAAAGGGTAGCCTTTTCAGAAGAAAGTACTGCAACCCTTTCTTCCATTACGATGCCCCCTGGTGTTTAACATCGAGGACTCTGGCATTACTATCCAGCGACAGACTTGAAAATATATTTCATAGTAACACAAAGTATGAAAGAGTAGACAAGTCACAAAACATGCATTTTCAGCCATCTCTTGAGTAGCATACTCGTGGTTTGCATGTCTGCGAGCAACAGCAGAATTCAAGCAATCGGGGCTTGACAAAAAAGCCAACCAGCCAAGATGTTCAGAATTCCCTTTGTGTTGGCAGCAGCAGACCAGCTCAGACCCCACTGTACAACATCTACAATGACAGAACGAGAATATGACAAACATACGTTTAGGACAATACCTTGGATAGAGTTGTGTGAATCTGCAGCGGGATCTCAAACCTTACTCCCAAGTTTGTAGCCAAGTAAAGATTGGTAAGTACACTTGTTGGAGATTCTTTGGCATTGAGTTTGAAGGAAAATACATTCCAGCAGCCTGGAGGCAGAGTCAATTGACCAGTAAAGTTTACAATCTAGAGAAAACAAACAAAGCAATATTATAGAAAGAACTTACAAAAATAGACTGATGCACAAAGACCTGCAAAAAGGCACACAAAATGTAGGCATACTCATGAACTGTTCATTTTATATCACGCACCTCAATGGTAAAGGTAGCCAAGGACACGTGGGAGAATTGATCCCATTAGAAGAGCCATTTCCACACTGAAGGCGCAGGACACTAGTTTAATTCCCTTGGGCAGCACAGTTTAAGAGGTGCATACGGATGTATCAAGACAAAAGGCAGCATAATTGTGCTCATTTGGCTCTCTCAACTGTGGCCTACAAAGTTAAATAAAGGGCTGTTTCATTACCAGCAAATACATGTAAAAATACTTTTGACATTAGCTCTACAGATGCATCAGCATTCCAAAGTAGTGTGATGGATCAGGAATAACAGTCGGACAAAATTTAGACATGATTTTGGCTAAAGGCTTTTATTGATAAAACAAAAGGGGTTGGGAAAAGGCTTTGCTGTCCCTGCACTAGAGGTGTTTCCGTACCTAAACTCAAAACGAAGGATCCGTCAGTATCCGTATGTCCAAAACAAAACCGTCCTATTTGCAAAAGTACTCTCACATGCTAATGAAATACATTTTAAGGTGAAAAGGATAATGTCTTTGGCCTTCAGTATTTCAAGTGTCCAAAAAGAAATAACTAACTCCAACATAAAGTCGCTCAAGGATATTGCTCCTTAATCCAGAGGGTTCTTCTTCACAATTTCTTGACAATAATAGTTCTGGTCTTTTCTTCAATATCAAAGTCACATATATATTTATATTTGGCCTTTAGGTTGTCAGGATATCTGGTATACTCTCCTTTCAGGCTTTCTCTTTTTCCCTATATTTCACACACTTGTGATTGCATGGTATACTCTCCTGCCAGTGCTTCTCGTTTTCACAAGCTTGCTGTTGCCTGGTGACCTCTCCTGCTGGGACTTTTTGTAGGTGTCTGCCTGAACAACTCCACACCTTCAATAGTTTACCACATTAGCCCTTTTGGCCAATTCCTTTAGTCCATAGTACATCGCCTCATTAGTGTTTTGCTCACACTTCCAATCATTCACCACCTTCACATTGTGGGTTAATTTACATTGTCTGCTAAAGATTCCCGTCTGAGGCCAATGTGCTTTTAACTTCTTACTTTCATTATTATTAATGTTAAAGGACATTTGTACCACGCACTATCACCACCGGAGTGGTCCCCTGGCGCTCTGGCAGCTCTGAAAGAGGAAGGGAGGGTGAGTTAGTGAGAGGAAGCTGGAAAAGTGCAAGAAAGCAGTGATGTGCTGTTGGCGGCCTCAGCCCGGTGGGTCCTTTGCGGCCGTTAGTCGTCGTGTACTGTTGTGCAAGTCTGTGTGTTTTTTGTTTCGTTGTTGCAATGTAGTGAAGTTTGTGCGGTTTGTAGTGCTGTAGGTTTGTGGTTGTGTTTGGTTTGGAGTTTGAGATGTGTATGTAGAGGGGGAAATTGTTAGTGGAATTGGTTAGTCGCATCTCTATCCTGAATTGACATGTTGGGCTTATGTAATCTCCCCCAGATGGGGTGTGGGAGCACCCCTGCGCCTCTGTTCTGATCTGGGCCCGTCCGGTATTCAAGGTCCCTTTCACATCTCGCTCCCACCTCCACTGGCCTCCCTCACAACCCCACCTGTCCTCCCTTCCCACTCATACGGCTAGTGCACCTGCCAATGTCCACAACTCAGCTAGTGTGGCGACTGCCAATATCCAGATCATTCCACAACACTGTGGTACCTGGTAACAACTAAAGGGCGAGTGAAGATGTTGGATGGGATTGGCTGGGGTTGTTGACTCCGTCTCCATGGGTGTCACCTGTGTTCCACTCTCCCCGGCATCACCCGTCCAGGTGCCGTGGGAGCTTCTCAATCGGTTCTGGGGCGGTCAGTGTCCTCTCAGTTTAGTAATCCTTTTTTCTTTTTGTTGTTTCGGTTTTCAGTTTGAGTTTGTGGTGTTGAAGAGCCAGGTTTTTAGTAATTTTCTTATTAAGTAATAAAAAATTATTAAGAAATGATTTTCTCCATTTATCCTACTTGTATTGTTCAATGTTTAACACACAGCGTGTTCGCCAATACAACCCGGTGCTCCCTTAGTCCCAGTGTGGGCTCACTGGCTCTTCGTGGCATTTCCTGGTCTGTTTGCAGCTCACCGATAACTGCAGGATTCTCTCCTTCTTGCTGCTCTGCTTTCAGTTTCCACATCCCCGTGGCTCTGGCAGGGCTTTTCTTACCCTCACAGCTCTACGGTAAGCAGCTTCTGTGAGTTTCCACCAGCAACGCCCAGGAGCACTGAGCTTGCTTCTGGCGTTCCTGTGTGAAATATTCAAGTCGTCCTCTGCTGCTCACTGCATGAGCCAGTTGGCTCCAAAGTACTCTTTTCGGTTCTTCGGTAACAGGCAGAGCTGCAGTACGCTCCCACCAGCAGTCTGCCATTTCTTCTGGTGATATTCTTTTAAACGTCCTGGGCACAGGTGTATGCTCACAACAACTAGAGCGTTGCCTGTCCTCAGGTCTTTCTCTGCTCTTCATTCCTACATCCCTCTTGCTCGTTGCAGTGTTAAGGTGTTTCTGGGAATAGTAGTTTCTTTTTACTAACTTGCATGGAAATATTGGAGGAATGGTTGTATCATATTCTGAGGGCAAGACAAGGTTCGACAATTGTTCTGGAGATTTGATTGAGAGACATTCAGCACTCTCCCTTGGGGAAGATGGGCAGGAACCACAATAGGCCATTTGGATGTTGGGTATGGGAGCATACAGGGAGGTCACCACCATAAAGGGAGTAATGATGCCTTTGGATTCATTACAGTAGGCAAGTACAAACGGTGAAGTGGTGCAATTTGAGGAAATCTCTGTGACCCTTGCTTTCCAGGGGCAACAGGAAGTCAGGAAAAGTCACTCACCACTCCACTGAACTCCTATGACACATCCGGTCTTGTTGCCAACTTGCAGGAATACGAACACTGAATATATAGAATCAGATTAACAGAGCTTAAAAGTGAAAAGCAGAATGGCTTCCATGCTATATGTGATGAATCCTATGGATGCCTCACTAATTCCCTGCCTAAGGTCTACTCCCAGGTGGCCATGGAAAGGCAGATGATCCTGACCTTGGGGGTGGTGTTCTGCAGGAGTATCAGCTGGGAGGAGAAAAGGCCCAGGGGAATGGGAGGAATCTATGAGATGAGACTCTGTTTGCCTTCCTCTAGGGAGGCTGGCTCAACACTGCCAAAATATTTAATGGCTTGTTGTGGTAAAAATCTTCCCGTTCAACAAGACACACTGGTAAACCAGGGTGAAAACAATCACAAACTCCTAGGCCTTCGGAGAAATCAAAAACCCTTTGCAATGCAGGAAACCTGTAAAACTAAAGACCTCCCCAACACCCAAAAGTGCTTACCTTTCCCTTTTCAATCAAGGTTGAATACTAATCCATAAATAGTATGAAGAACACATTGGGGTTTCAAAGTAAAACAACAGACACTCAGATACCCAATTTTTCCATTAGGGACTTCATGAGAGGGCTGAAAAGGTACAAAGGTGCAGGAGTAGTCAGATCATTAGGTCAAATGACCCACACCTGAGAGGCTTAAAAGGCTCCTCTGGTGCAGGCCAGGGGGACCAGGAGGTTATTGCTGCTGGGAAGGAGCATAGGAAGCAAGAAGCAGTGTGGTCTTTGGTGGCAGCCCAGGCAGATGCTGAAGGACAGAAGATGCTGAGACCTTTGATTGGCAGATATCAGCTGCCGGTCCTGAAATGGTCTGTGCCTCCAGAAATCTAAAGTCCAGAGGACACGCAGCAAGAAGCATGCAGGAGGGAAGCTTACCCCCTTGTGACCAGTTCTGCAGAGGCAGCGCAGCAGGAAATGTGGAGAAGGCTGTTCCAGGTGGCTGGCAGGCACCTGTGAGCCCTGAGGTGGTCTCCGGTGGCTGGTGTGCACCAGAGGGCCTCCGGAGCAGGAGAAGCTCCAGTGGAAGGTGGACTGGACGAGCATGGACACAACAGCAGACGTCCTGCATGTGATGAGGGAAATGGAGGCGCACGTCTTACCCAGCGAGTTCACAAGCAAGCACTGACCCGAGAGCGCTCTGTCCCAACTCGTGCAGTAGAAGCAGGAGTCCAGCAAGTGAACAGAACTCACGAGTGAGTAAAAGTCACTTGCAACTTGATTTTGAAGACCGTACAATTTTAAAGCAGCAGCACTCGTGTACGAGTGAAAGCAACTCCCAAGTTGATTGTGATTATCAAACAATTGAAAAGCAGTCGCAGTACTCGTGTGTGGCAGGAAAGTAACTCGCAAAGTGATTTTGATTTTCAAACGCCGCGTCATACCCCCCGGAGTTGCTCGGGTCTTTAGCTGACATGCACGTGGCGGTCTGCTATAGCCTTGTGTATATTATATTGTGTCCTACCTTCCTATTTTTGCAAAATCGCAAAATCAGCAATCTCCCGGAATCACCTACAACGATAGCACAGGGTCGGACCGTGCTTCAACAGTGTGCAGGGTGAATGGGTGGCGTTGGTCAAATTTTACTATCGCCAGTACACCCCAGACTAGTATGCTGACCTTTGGGCCATAATTTCAGCCCACCAACGGTTGTGGTGCTGGAGCCGACAATCGAAAATCAGCAATCTCCTGAAATCGCCTAAACTGATAGCACAGGGCTGGACCCCACCCAGCTGGAGCCAACCCCGAACACACACAATATGATACATTACTCACCGTAATCATATTTCTGATGCTTGTATCTGCTTAGATTCACATGCTGTGCATAGGCCGACATCTAGTGGAAGCTGCAGAGTATTACAGTTTGTTTTTCGAAACTCGAAAAGGGACGGCGAACAGGGCGTGCCAGTAATACTATCCCTAGTGTGACATCCCCTGTACCCATGATCCCTCACGCGTGTAGGTCCCTCAGATTGTATTTTTTCTGATATGAGGTAGCATGAGGAGTAGCACGAGTACAGATTATCCAAGCAGATAGATAAGACTACAAGCATCCATGCACCTTCTCTCAGAGGGGAGGGAGGGTGTGCGCATGTGAATTTAAGCACACACAAGAATCAGAAATACGATTACGGTGAGTAATGTATCCCTTCTGATGTTTGGGAAATCTGCTTAGATCACATGCTGTGCATAGATTAGCAAGCAGTGTTAGAAGAAGGAGGTGGGATGTGAGAAGGGTCATGCGCGAACAAATGTCTTAGAACCGCTTGTCCCACTTGTGTATATGTCTTGGAATGAGTGTCAATGCAGTAGTGCCGAAGAAAGGTGTGAATAGAGCTCCATGTAGTTGCTTTGCAAAAACTGTCTAAGGGGACATTTGCAATGAAAGCCAGAGTGGCTCCAGTACCTCTTGTAGAGTGGGCCCTTGGCGTAAAACGCAGTGTTTTGTCTGAAAGAGAATAGCACAGTTGGATACATCTGACTATCCACCTAGAGATGGCATTTTTAGAGACACAATCTCCTCCTTTGCCTGGCGCTATGGAGACGAACAGTTGATCTGTTTTTCTTAGGGGTCTGGTCTTGTCTACGTAGTAGAGGACCGCCCTCCTCACATCTAGTGTGTGGAGTTTCACCTCAGCAGAGCTTTTGGGTTCCTGGAAGAAAGCTGGTAGCTCAGACTGGTTAACATGGAATTTGGAAATTAACTTAAGTGAGAATCTAGGGTGAGTGCGTAAAACCAGTTTGTCCTTATGTATAGTAAAGAAAGGATCCTGCACTGACAGAGCTTGGATTTCACAGACCCTTCTTATAGAAGTAATGGCTACTAAGAAGGCTGTTTTGTAAGTCAGGTGTTTGAGACTAGACTTGTGCATGGGCTCAAAGGGTGGTCCCATGAGCTTAGCAAGTACCACATTAAGGTCCCAACCTGGCGGTGGGTTCGGAATTTGAGGGTGGAGTCTCTTTACCCCTTCCATAACTGCTTTAACAACTGCCACCTTCCACCATGACACCTTGTTATGGGAAGTGGTGTAGGCTGACAAGTCTGCCAGGTCTACTTTTAGTTTGTTAAACTTACTGCATCCAGTAAGTGGAGCATATAGGCTACAACATTAGAAGTAGTACAATCAACGGGGCTGATTTGTTTATTCTGGCACCAAATTACAAATCGTTAACATTTGTTATAGTAACAGTGCCTCGTGTTCAGTTTTCTTGACTCTTTCAAGATATCCATACATCTTTGCGGTAAATTAAGATGTCCGAACTCTCTGACTTCAGGAGCCATGCTGCCAAGTTAATCAAGTTGGGCTGAGGATGCCCCTCGTGGTGGGAAAGTAGGTTGTACCGGCACAGGAGTTTGATGGGGGTCGCACACCGCCAGTTTGTGCAGGTGTGGATACCATGGTTGTCTCGCCCACATAGGAGCAACCAGGATGAGCGTCATCGGTTCCCTGTGGATCTTGTTCACCACTTTCCTCATCAGAGGGGTTGGTAGAAAAGCATAGGCAAATATCCCTGACCAGTTCATCCATAGGGCGTTCCCCTTGGAGCCTGCCTGTGAAGTGTGGGCATTGTCTTTTTTCGCTTGTGGCGAATAGGTCTATAGGGGGAAACCCCACTGAGAGAAGAGGTCTCCTACGACCTCTTCGTCTAGTCGCCACTCGTGTTCCTCTGGGAGGGGATCTCTGCTAGAGCATCTGCTAGCGAGTTGAGTTTCCCCAGAACATGTTGGGATGACAGGTAAATATTCGGTTTGAGTGCCCATTTCCAAATTTTCTGGGCAAGCTTGGACAGATTATGAGAACGAGTGCCCCCTTGTTTAAGTAAAACATTGCAGTTGTGCAGTCTGTTAGGATCTGTACTGGCTGGTTGAATAGGAGGGGTTTGAATGCCAAAAGCGCTCTGAAGACTGCCAGAAGTTCTAGCAGATTAATGTGGTTCTGAGCCAGTGTGTGAGACCAGAGACCCTGAGCTATGTGGTGAAGGTAGTGAGCTCCCCACCCTACCAGGGAGGAGTCTGTTGCGACGACGGCCTGTATCTCTGGATCGTAGAAAGGTTTCCCCTTCGTAATATTTTCTCTTGTCCACCAGCGAAGACTCCGAACCAGTGTTGGCAAAACGACCACTAGATCGTCCTACTGACCACTTGCCTGAGACCACTGTTTCGCTAACCATTGCTGCATGGTTTGCATGCACAGGCGCGCGTGGGGAACCAGGTAAATGCAAGATGCCATCATGCCTAGCAAACGCATAGCTCTGTGCACCCTTATTTGGCAACGGGTCTGATATTGAGGAATTTGTAGTAACAAATTTCGACTTCTTTCCTCTGATGGAAAGGCCAACCCCTCTTGGGTATTTAGGACAGCTCCTAGGAACTGTTTTGAGGTGCTTGGCACCAGGCTTGACTTTTTCTCGTTGATTAAGAAGCCCAATTGGAAGAGTAGGTTGATAGTTCTTTGGATGTTTATTCTGCAAATTAGAAGGGACTCCCCAGTGATGAGCCAGTCGTCCAGGTAAGGGTACACTGGGATTGCCTCCATGCGTAAGTGCGCCGCCAGTACCTTTGTGAATACCCTTGGAGCGGAGGCTATTCCGAAGGGCAGCACCTTGAATTGGTAGTGCTGGTGGTGTATCTTGAAAAGCAAGAATCTTCTGTGTGCTGGGAACATTGAAATATGAAATTAGGCCTCTTTCATATCCAATGTTGCCATGTAATCCCCCTTTTTTAGTAGAGGGATTATGCTCACCTGGCCACTGCGGAGGTGTTGGGGCGCGGTTGCAGCCCTCCCTGAATTTGAATCACCCCCTTCAGGCCTCTCCCTCAGTAGAAAAGCTGTGAGAGGTGGTACGTGGTGATACTGCTCCTGCGTGAAGATAAGAGTGTGTGAGTGCGCCAATCTGTGATTGTTGTACCTCTCGAACCCTTCACCCCAAAGTACGGTTTCTGTGAGTATACGCCAGCCCATAAAGCTCACCTGTGAATTATGGAAGATCAGCTCTCCGTCCTGCTACTTCTGGCAGGTGCGCGTCGAATGGGATCTAGTTCCTTCACTGATCCCTGATAAGGATTAGTCCAGTCCAGCTGCGACTATGCATCTCCTTATAATTGGTAAGTCTTTCTTGAGCTCGTGTGATGCTGTTCGTTCTGTTTAATGTCTTTATATGTTGCTCCTATTTATGTCTGCAATAATGTCTCTCTTATATTTTCTTCTCTTTGATGGAAATGGGGCCTCAATGCAGCTGTGAGATATGAGACGCGGCCGGATGGAAGATGGATGCTACCACAATGTTCGACAGCAGGTAAGTGATGGTTTAAGGAAAAGCGCGCAGTATGGTGAAGCGCAACCTTAAACTGACTGTTTCTTCGATGTCTAACCTCGTCTTCGGTTTTTCCTTGCAGGCGCCGCTGTCGACCATGGAGCGTGTCGTGCTACTGTGCCAAGATGAAGATTACGGCGTTCCGGAAAGTGTAAAGATGAATACTTGGTTCGCCGAAGAGATGTACGGGTAAGAACAGCTTCCCCCAGTTGGTAAGTATGCTGGCAGAAAGCAGGATTTTGAAAAGGTGAAGTTTGAAATGAGCCCCCCCTACTGGGGATGCATGGGAGGGAACCTGAAGTGGAATGTCACTGCTTGTTGGGTGGTGTACCACCTCTGGCGGGGCTGCCTCTACCCCTAGTGCGACCCCTGTGCTGACCTCTGGGGTAGCCCTGTGAGGATTGGGAGTTACCCCATGAGGTTCCTTGGTTTTGGTAATAATTTAAACCCCTTTGGGAACCTTGGCCCCGAAAGCGGCGAAATTATTGTTACCCCTTTGTCCAGAGGGTTTATTGGCGAGTTGGCCAAGAGATTTTAGTGTCTCGTACTCATGCTTTGCCGTCTTTAAAGCTTCCTCCACTGCTATACCGAATAGTACATTCGACTCCACAGGCATATCTATCAGGGTTGCTTGGGTTTCGGGCTTGACTCCTGACTGCCTTAGCCAAGCGTGACGCTTTATGACAGTACCCTCTGCGATAAACCTCCCAGCATTATTTGCTGCAATAAAGTTTGTTTTTAACATGCAGCCTGATACAGACCTTCCATCTGCTGCCAGCCGAGCCAACTGGCTCTTTAAGCGTTCGGGTGTGGAGGAAAACAAATCAGACACTTCCTCCCACTGATGGCAATTGTAGCTTGCCAAAAGGGTGGCACTGTTGGCAATTCGTGCCCGATAGGCTGAAGTGGAGGCAACCCTTCTCCACAGAGCATATAGACGTTTACTTTCCTTATCAGGAGGTGCTTCAAGGAAGCAAGCGGTGTACCTGCCCTCTTTTTGGTGGTTGTTACGACCAGGGAATCGGGCTTAAATTGGCCCCTAATGTACAGGGGATCGGAGGGTGCGGCACGGAACAATTTCTCGACTCGCAGATTAACCACTCGAGTGAGAATTGGGGTTTGCAGCGAGGGATCAAATCAGCGTTGGATGGATTTTAACAAAGGGATAGCCTAAGTAATGGCTTTCTTGTCTCCTAGGTTTTCTTCAGCGAAATCCCTGTCTTCTTGGACACCCTGTGTGTCGATACGAAAATTGGCCGCCGCCTTAGCCAGTACCTCATTGAGCAACCAGGGAGTAAATGTTGTAGGCTTCAGCCTCATCCTCCTCCTGGTCATCATCCCCTTAATAAGGGTCACCCACCTGGTCATCAACCAATTGAGGTTCTGTTTCATCACAATATGAATCAGGGTTGTAAGGTTCCACCACAAGGGTTCTGTGACCAAGCCCTGAAACGGGGCGTCACAGCGGAGTTTCTTAGCAGGGAGCTGAGAGCACTCAGGTTCTAGTTCCTCATCAGTGCCAATATCCTCAGCAGTGTGAGGAACGGTTTTTGTTTTTGGGGTAGGTTCTGAAACCTTAGCCTTCCCTGTCTCCTTTGGGGCCTTTTGTTTCTCCTTATGAACATGGGGACCTGCAGATGTTTTCTTGTGTTGTTTATCCCCTCCCACATGGCTAGAGGAATGTTTACCCAATTTTTTATGGGCCTCCGAAGGTTTCGACACATTACGTCGAGGGTCAGAGGTGGGATTCGAAGGACGTATAGTCTCGGGAGTGCGGTCAGACGCGACGCGTCTAGCCTCTTCAGAGTGCCGAGCAGTTTCGTCATCCGACTATCGGGCCTCAGGGGCTGTTTATCGGGCGACACCCTTATCAACCGAAGACGGTTGGGTTTTGTCATGAGGCGAGCGGGAACACCCAAAGGACAAAGATTCATTGGACCGCTCTTGTGGTGTTCTCCGGTGCCGATCGTTCGACACGCGCGTCGAGTCACAGCCGGGGCTAATGTGCTTAGTGGTGGTATGATGTGAAGCGCTCTTGTGGTGTTGTCCCCACAACGTGGCCACAGGCCAGTCCTTCAGGGTCGTGGGCATGCGCGCGGATGTCCGAAGCCACCCCTTTGCCCTCGCCATCCGATTCGGCAGCGTTGCTGCCATCGCTGAATGTCCCTTCTACGTCCATGGCCTCTAGTTGCCTGGCATAATGGGTCCAGCGCTTATTCGAGCGGTCTTTAAGGGTCTTCGGCTTGAACAGCTTGCAAGCTCGACAGCTAGCCTCAGGATGGTCTTGTGGGAGATACAGATTGCACGTATTGTGCTTATCCACCCAGGGAAACTTCCTATTACACTTAGGGCAGGGAGTACTTGCCATATGTAACAAAATGGCAGCGGGTGGGTATATGCAAGAAAAGGGGGAATAGAGCGCCTGTATGACCACCCCCCCACTCTTCCCTACTGTATAGGGCCGAGGCCAGAAGCCTTCCAAGGCTCAGAGTCCATCATGACAGTCCTCGACGGCTGACTTCTTCGATCTTCACCGGCGTAGGTCTTCGGCGTAGGTCTTTGGCGTATGGTGGAGGGGAAGGAAGAAGTAATAACGGTCATTGTTCAATATAAACGGCTCAGTGCCGAAGGAACTCCGCAACATGCGCCCGACTAGTATGGCGGAAAAAAACAATCTGAGGGTCCTACACGTGTGAGGGATCATGGGTACAGGGGACGTCACACTAGGGATAGTATTACTGGCACGCCCTGTTCGACGTCCATTTTTGAGTTTCAAAAACAAAATAATACTCTGCAGCTTCCACTAGATGTCGACCTATGCACAGCATGTGATCTAAGTAGATTTCAAAAACATCAGAAAGAGAGAGAGATGTAAAGCAGCAGCAGCAGCAGCAGCAGCACTCGTATACGAGTAAAAGTACTTCCCCGGTTGATTTTGAATACCGAACAAGGGGAAAGCAGCAGAAGGGTATTTTATCAAAGCCAAATTACTAACTTTAGCAATGAGTCTGTGGAAGCCCCAACCCAAGGAGGTAGCTTTTTGAGAGTTGATGCTGACAAGCATTGCCCAAGCCAAGAGATACTAAGATCAACCCCAATACAATCTAGCCACTTTCCTCAACCGCTAAAGGGGGCTAATGCAGGGTGCAGAAAATCTGAAACTTGTTGCCCATGTTTTGTACAGCATATGGTAAACGCTGGGATACACACACTTTGCCAAAATCCAGAGGGAAGAGACTTTTTCCCTGTCAGTCATTGGTTACTCAAGTAGTGGGGAAACAAGAGTGGTAAAGCAAGACTCCCTTTCTGAGAAAAGATATCCAGACACACCGGGCGTATATAAACTGAGAACATTTGTTATAATTTGCAATTGATAAATGATGGCTAGGACATCATTTTAATTTGATTAGATTTTCTTTTTTTCGATTAATCATTACAGAAAAGAATGTACACTTGAAAGTTACTAATACTGTAGCATTTCTTGGAGTACAGGGAGCAGAGTATCCGATGATCAGTTTATAGGACTACGTTATGTTCTATATATTGTTTGATGATTATTCAAGAATTGTAGAAGAGAAAACTGAACTGAATAACCAAGATATTGACAAAAAAGAAAACAAAATATCAGGGAAATACTGTTTCTGCACCAAGAGATGTAAGAAAAACATCATTTAGAGACTACGAGCCAAGACAGAGTACAACTAAGCAGAACACATAGTACTGCAAGCAAACAAGGGCAATGCCGGGCAGGACCCTTATCTAACCTCAATGTCTATTACGCTATTAATCGAAAGACGTACAAAAACGCCTTCATACATTTTACATGCTACTGTATTTTTAAGGTGGTATGCAAATCGAGGCACCATCCAATGGCAGCAGCAAAGCACGAAACTGACATACAAAGAGGCCTCGGTGCCTATGGAGAGAAAAAACATCTATACATTACTTCGAACCACTAGGTGACCTAATAGTTCACATCTCAATTTCAGCTACAGCTATGCAATATACACCATTTCTTTAAAATACTTTATGAAAACATTTCAAGTTAATCAGCAAAGCTAAAAACACGACATTTATATTTAAAAATAAATTGATGCCTTTGAATGGGACATGACATTAAGTTTCTTTGTTGTTGACAATCCAGGAGCTGGAAATGAGAGGCTTGGCATACAGCAGTGCCCAGAAGGGCTACGATTCTGTTGCTCAGTCAATGGGTTTTGGAAAACAACACTTTATGCTGGATCTTGCCTATTAGAATTAAAACTGAGCCCAGACATTAATTTTGAACCCCTATGTCCCCGAATTTCAGGCTTCCTCAACTGATATTAACCAACCAATACACAACAGAGCTAAACAGAAATGAACGTAACAAAAGGAACTGTGAAAACACAGGCACAGTAATTTACATTTCATTTAATACAAAATTCTGTTTTGCGCCCTGATGTCTTCTAAGGCTGCTGCACACGCCTTAATATGGCATGGCATGTGGGGGATGGGTCACTGAAAGAGAAAACGGCCTACCTTTAAAAGATTCCTGGCTTCTCGAGCAACATATGCGTCATGTAGCACAATGCTGAAGTCAAAGTTATTGGTCAGCCATATTGACCAAACTCCTGAGGCTACGTGATGCGGCTGTATGTGAAACGATGCAGCAGACGGGTCGAGACCTAAGAAACTGCAATCAGATTAGAGAAAAAACAGTGTGAATCAGTTGGAACAATGGAGGAATGTCATGCTCAGGTTTAGGACAAACTCCCGTGCAGGCACTGACACTCTGAGCCATTATAATTATTAATGGATGAGATCCAGTGCTGCCCGAGTCCATCAAGGCAAGTTTGCAGTGTCCGAATTTTAGTCGTGATTCATACATGCAGATATATAGAACTTTCAATAGGTCCAGTTTGTGAGAATCCACTTAATCACACACTGCGAAGTCATAGAATTTAGTATCTATGTGATGAACACCAAAAATTCCCAATAATACCAGAAATAAGGAACGTTTTCTTGACTGTTTGCGCTTTATCAAGGTTCTTAGTAAACTTAAAACTAAATATAATAGAGCATTAGGCATCCTTAGTATGTGTAACCGGGGAAATAACCAGCAGGCCTGAGATATTAAAGCTTAGGCAAACATCGGTTGTGGAAACTCACCATTGGAACTCATTTACATTACATACCAAGAGCACAAGTGTGACACAGGACGTTTTTTATAATATACAAGTCGGCTAGAGTGCAACGGTGGACTCATTTACACGTATGCAGGTATGCTTCAACACCAACTAAAATTTCCCTAATCTTGATCACGTGATGTCATTTACAAATAAAATCCGAACTGAGACCAGCACATATGTCAACGAGTCATTCTTCTCTAGGGTCCATAAATAAATACACCGTATCTTGGTGTGTGTGATCCAGGTGCATTGCAGTGTTCATCAAAGCTAAATATCACAGGTGAGAAGTGTGCACTTTAGAAATCCGGTATATCTGGTAGCAAAGGCGGAGTAAATTAGGTGTCTCCTAGATTGTAGCCTTTATTACATGCTCTACATTTGGGAGCAGGACACTCTACCCATGATTCTTTTTTATATAGCCTGTTTTGGTGCCTATCTGATCTGACTATTTATGAATCAAAGTTTGAAAAAAGAAGGGGCAGTTTTGCACAGTGAAGATTGTGAAAAATATCCAAGCCAGTAACAGAATTACTGAGCACTGACACACACACATTTGCTAATACAGAAAAGAACGACTTGCGTCCGATTATTTCTTCTAAACAGTTCTGGGATTAATGATGGCACCAGATGGGGGACACTGTATGGCTCATTCCATTGTATAAAGCTGGTCATGAAGTTTTATAAGAATGTAACAATTATGGGCCACACATACATCAAGAGACTTCTTGCTTTCGACTACCTTCTACCCTCGCTCTTCCCCGTCTTTAACACGTCCTCTGATGAGAATGAACCTGCCAACACGTCTGCCCCCCCTCACGGATTGCCAACACCCTACTGAGGAATGGGATGTACTACCAATCCCCAGACCTGGTTGATTGCCTCTTCACACCAGTAGCTGAAATAAAAGACTCTCCTCCCTCTAAGAACTCTCTAAAAAAGGGTATTTAGTCTATCCATCGAAAAGGTTTCCAACTAAACCTTTTCCAACGAAAATTATCCATCGAAAAAATATGCATCGAATGCATATAGGGGGGGGGGGTGTAAAGGGTTAATTTGGGGTGGGTTTAATGGTAAAAAACGGAGTTTGGAGGGACCACCCCCCCCCCAAAAAATGCTTTTGATGCCAACATTTTCGATGGCTAATTTTCCATGCAAAGTGTTTCGTTGGAAAGACCATAAACCCTAAAAAAAACACATCTTTTTAAATATCAGCCCGCTAAGCATCAGTTCAGAAAATTAACAGGCAGCTAACATCTGTAACCTACACAAAGAGATTGCTGCTAATTTTCTTGGAATATCAGAAACCTGACTCTCCAGCAACAACGTGAGTACTGTGGAGCGGTTACTTGCAGATGGCTGCACATTTTACATGGGCAGTAGAGCCAACAGGGAAGGTGGGGGGAGATGCCCTCATCATCTTTGCCTACATCACCTCCACCAGGATCCCACAGTCAATACCCTCTCCTTTCACAGATTTGCTGGATTCAAACACTTGTCTCACTATCATAACTATTTATACACTTCAGAGTGACTCGACCCTGTTTCTCTAAACAGTGGCTCCAGTGTGTCTGGAGGTGATATCCTTGACACCTACCTCTCTAATAACCTGGCTCCTCAAACCTCTGTACCAACCTCTCTTACACTGGCTGATGTAACAAACTCATGGTGACAACAGTAAAGACAGACAAGTGATCACAGTTCAAGGGTGTTTATTAAACTGTATAATGGGTGAGAATAATGCCAAATAATAAGGCAGTCCGAGTGGCGTCTTGTCAAATAAAAAGGGCCTATACTAAAAAACACTATTGCCAATCCTTACACAACTAAGTTACAAAATTGTGTGAGATAATGTTCTTAAGAAAAGAATGAAGTGTTCACCAGATAAGTCAGGATAGTATGGCTGAGGTCTCCCTTCCCCACGTTTTTAGCACGGGACAAGGCATGACCTTTGAGCACAGCACACTCCTGGGCCTCGCCAGCACGCAGTTAGTTTCTTTCCACAATGCCAGGTCCTTCTGGGCCAAGTCTCTTTCCTGCAAAGTCTATTACCTTATATGGCATGCTGTACCATAAACAAAATTCCCTTTGGTAATTTTCACGTTGGGCGATTGTTCTTCACCCCTTGGACCGCTCTCAGCTGGGCTTTGATCCTCCTTGCAACGTTAGCCTCTCTCAATCGGGTTCACTATGGCCTTTCACTCAAAACGTATAATTCAAATGTCTCGTCTTTTAAAACAACTATTCACTGTGACATCCCTCAGGCAGGTTCACAATTGGCGTCACAATGTCCACGGGTATATCAGTTTACCCCAATTAGCCGGCATCCCTCTGTCGGGTTCACATTTGCCAGTTTCGCAGTTCAATCAGTTTTCTCCAATGCGTCAAAGACGTTCGAGTGTACGAGGGGTTTTGTTCAACCCTCATAGGAGCACTTGGACACTTCACATAGGACTCGAAGGCCTCTTGGCTCTTGTAGTTTCAACACAACGCACAAAGGCTTCAGTCAGAGTCCTTGGAATAACCTCCCCTGCAACGCCGGACCACTCTGCTTCTGAACCTTTTCCTAGGGTCTCTTTAAAGTTCAATTACACAAGTTCTTTGTTCATTAAGGTTGCCGCCTGCAACCTTGGGTCCAGCACCGTTCGTTTTATTATGTCTTCTCCGACTCACTGGCTGTGCTGAACGATTGGAGTTACTTGTCTCGGGAGTCAAGGACGGCAGCACAGTGGCAAGCGCTTCTCCTCACTTTGGCTATCAGCGCGGGAGAGTTCTGTGTACTGTTGACACCTGTCCCACCAAACGCCAGCTCGACTTCCCGGTTTTATGATTCCTTTTTCAGAGTCTTCGCGGGTCTGAGTTGAAAAGGGCAAGGGCAATTCCCTCCTCGTCGTCCCTCCAGGTCTCTCCACCATTTGAACTGCCGGTCCGGAATACTGCTTCCTTGTGCGTTCGGCCTTGCTCGCAGTGTGCTTTCGTGCTCTTCCTTTTATCCCTGTGGGGAAGGGAAAGGGCCGTCAGGTGTGCGTAGTTATTGTCAATTGCCCGACTCTCCCTGACCCTTGTGTTGGGACATGTCAGGTAAACGGCTCTGGTGTTAGTCTGTTGTCTATCACGGTGTAGGAAAGTGTTTGTGTTGGTCGGGGGGGTAAAACATCCAACTATACTACGAGGTAGGATGGCTAAAAGGTGTTATAACGGAAGGGGGTACCGCGTCTAACCCGTCGGTGTCCCACTTCCTGTGGACCCCCCCATCCAGGTGATCCTCCCGCACTGGACCACCCCCAGGAACTGGATCCGATTGCAATGGCCATGTCCTGGCCACCTGGATGACAGATCCCCATGGACTAGCGGGTGAGACACCTTCAGGTTTCTCACACTAATCACTGCTTCCACATTCCCTTTTTATCCAAACCTGCAAAAAGTCCTAAATTTGTCATGGTTTCTGAATTCCTCCACACACAGCTCATGAATCAGGTCTCCCCCCACATTGCTTGCAGCCACCTACATTCTAACCAGGCTGCCTAGAAACCGCTGATACTGCATCTTACACCTGGGTTGCCAACCTTCACAGTGCACTTTTCAAAACACTAAACATCTTATCGATAAAAAAAACCTCAAATGCAATAACTGGTACATCACTGATCCTGCCCAAATGAAAAGAAAAACAGCCATGGAACACCAGTGGGAAACGACTAGAGGACAATATAAGAAGCTGGACTGCCCAAGACATTTTAGAGACTACCATGCAGCAATCAAGCACAAGAAAAAGTCACTTGATTGCTTAGCAGCTACATTTCTGGAGGTCTTTCAGATGTGTGATATACTGTTGTTGAATGCTACCCATTGCCTTGTGCTTCCCAAGACCTGCCACACATCCTGTACTTCTTGGATAAGATTAAGCTGAGGCCAACATTGCAGGTCTTATGAAATCCCTCCATGTAACTTCAAGAAAATGTATCCAGACCTCAATCATTCTCCTTTTCTTTCAATCACATCATATCCATGGAAATCATCAAACTGATGACCATGGTTAGGGAGTTTTTCTAAAGACCGCCTGTGGTAGGACTTTATAAAACTATCCCCCTTGGTATGCTGCACTCCAACTTTTAGTATACGCATGTACCACTCAAAGTACGGGTAGTGTGGCAGAGCAGCCAGGCGTATCTTAGTTGGGAGATGTGAGATGTATATCAGTACAAATAACTTTGAATATACATAGGCCCAAATAAACACTTACACACTTAGAGTTATATCAAAATATTTGTTTTATTTTTGTAGTTCTGGTTAAGTTGCTAATCCCATAGGAAGAGCACTTTTTGGGCGGCTTATAACTTCGCTCAACCTGGACGTATTGTCACCAACCTTTGCAAAAACTTTGGTGAAGTTTGGTCCGGAGGGGGGGGGGTCAGGGGGAGGGGGGGGCAAAGTTATAGGGGAGGTCCCAACATTTCTTTTTTTACCATAGACTGAATGGGGAAAAGACTTTGCTCATGCCTACAGCCCAAACCGCTGGACGGATTTTCACCAAATTTGCAGCAAGAGCAGCGGCTTGGTCCCGAAAGCGTGCTTTTGTAAATTTGGTGAAAATCCGTCCAGTAGTTTTTTAAAAATGACCAAAAAGTAGGCCACAAAAAATTAGTGATATCTATGTCCGGTCTGCGGACACACTTCCCTGTTCGCTCCGCGGATAGGACACCGATTGGTTAATCGGCTTGCGTCATGTCCGCGGACATGCAACGTGTTCGCTGACTGGATGGTGAAGAGCATGAAGTGCGTCAGATTTTTGGAAACGCCCGCCATCTTGGATTTGCGGACATCTGCCGGTGTCCGCGAACATCGCGGTAAAAACACATTAAAAACACAACATTGCACTTGTCAAACTTATCAAATAATCTCTGGGAAGGTGAGGGGTGATGAGGATGGGTTGGGATATGGCTGCAAGAAGCAAAAAAAGGGTGTTTTTTTGCTGCGAAAGTCTGCGAACAGTTCAGATGTTTGCAAACAGTAAAAAGATTGCGGAAACCTCAGCATTACAGTGTTGGTGAAATGCAGTTCTTGAATGGCTTATAACTTTGGCGCCAGTTATAAAACTGCATGAAATGTTGCATGTATATTTCTGACCCGATTCCAAATGAGTTTACAAAGTTTGGTGGGATTCTGTCAAGAGGCAGCAAAATTAAAGGGGGGTGGGGGGCGATGTCCCAAAATATTGTAAAGGCTTATAAATGTGGTGCTATTTGACAAATCTACACAAAGGTTTGCAAAAAGATTATAGATCTAGATATATTTTCATAAAGTCTGAATGGATTTTGTCAAGTGGGGGCTAGGTTATATGACGATTGTATGTGCATACATTTGACACTTTTGAAAAAATAAAACATGGGTGGATGTCCAGCAAACTTGCGTAAGAAGCATTGGCAAGGACCTACAAGCATGGTTTTGGAAATGTGCCAGTGTTTTATTTTTTGACAAGTGTCATAATGTAGCTACAAAAAATAGCGGTATACCTTTAGTCATGGAATAAGGTCATGATCCGGACAATCTGGCTACTGGCCATGACCACAGGGGACAAAACATAGGATTAAAGTGGCCATGTCCACCTGGGACTGGCTTTGTGGTAAAGTTATTCGAAATTAGGATAGATTTGAAAGGGAAGAAAACTGTGCTTGTGGTAATATGGTCATAGGGTTCTCTTTTTGCCTTCTGTAGGCTGCCATGGAAAGCGAAGAGGGGCCCTGTATGGAACCCCCGCCTTCCCTTCCCATGGTGGCCATCTTGGAAAAGGATTTTCCTTCCTACACCGGGATGCCACAGGCGTCCCGGTGTAGGAAGAAAAATCCACTTTAGTACCCCGGGTTACCGCTTTGGGTACCTAGGCTGCTAATGGCCTTCATCCCCCATTTCAGGGCCTGGAATGGGGGGATAATGGACCAGAGACCTCGTTATCCACCCTCGCTTCACTTGGGCTGATCACGTGGGCTGCTGGGCCGGTATACACCGTTCCAGTCCCTGGAACGGAGGATGAACGCCACAATATTCCTATTAGCATAACACAAAATGGAAATGTTGGAAAATCTTATTGAGTCTATGTACTTTACTGAGAAATATAAAGTAGATGGAGTCTATCCGTTTTTTTTAGTTCTATTTTTTAACTGTGAAAGGTGGTTCCTAAAGGAACATTTATTTTGTTTTTGGATGCATTTTTTCTGGCACGAGAGCTTAGAACGAAAGGTGGGGAGGGAAATAATGGAAGAGGCACCAAACACTAATATGGAGGGGCAGGTTGACAGGGGAAAATGTTGCGCCTGTGTTATTTCTAAGATAAGGGGCAGTGTTTCTCATGCTCTTTGATTACAGCAGTGGTGGTGTCTCTTGGGGAGGACGGATGGCATTAGCTGAGTCTATTTTAAGAAAAAGAGCAGTTTTGCAAAAAGTATGCACCGTGTAATAAATTGTTAATGGATGAGTAGGAATAGGTGTTGGAGCAAGGGACATTTTGAAGTTGAAAGTTCCTAGATCAGTAGAAAATGCAGTTCTGAACTGTCCCCGAAGCACATATCTTATCGTAAAGTGCGTACGGGTTCTCGGAAAGGTCATCATGCCGCACACCAGCATATGGTCATGTGGCACTCTCCGGAAGGTCTGCAATGAAGTCAGATGTCCGTCGACATTATGGTGAAGTTGCACTAATAAAAACCTATGAAATTCAATGAGAAAACTCTGTTAAAGGGATGTTATGGGTCCAAGAAAAACCGAAAACCCCCTGAAATTCGCCAGTTATGGTAAGCTAAGCAACCATAACTCGCGCCACCACCGTGCACTGCTAAGACTAACACCCAGGACATCAAAGATGACATCACAAATGTGATAAAAAATGTTTTTAAAAGTTCCACCAGAAAAAGGGTGCCTCCCCTTTCCCTGGATTTCTCTGGCTCTCGAGGGAAATGACTCTTCCACTGAGTTTCCTCCAGTTTACAGAGTTTATTAACCCAAGGTGTACCATTCTACAATCTGAAGGCTCAAGGGGGGGTCTCTGCCTCTGAGCTCTCTTAGCTTTTTCACAGGCCACAAATTTCACAGGTCGACAAGCTCAAGGAATGCGTCTGTCCATGAGCTTTCTTAGCTTTTCCACAGTTCACATATTTCACATTTTGGGGACCGTTTCCCCTTTTCTCTAGTTCAACAATCTTGATTGGGTGCAGGTCCCAGACTTGCTGTTTGCCTGGTTTACTCTCTTGCCAGGACTTTTTTTATTTGGGTCAGTATTTGGGTGCAGGTTAGGACTCACTTCTCATTTGTAGCCACCTTCTCTTTTATGCAGTCCCAAGATTCTCTACCTATTCTTTTCATATATTGGGTCAGCAACCCCTTTTCAGTAATCTTGGTCTTTGCTCAGTTGTCCCGGGATCCAAACTTCCCTCTTTGGGCCTACCAGGTTCATCAATTGTATGCAACATCTTCCATGAAGCACCCCGGCGTCCCAACCTCTCTCTCCCTCTCTCTCTCTGCTTACCGGTCTCAGTCGGCGGCTTCGGTATCCCTTGCGTCTCACTGCTGTTTGCTTGTCGGCTGGGACAGCGTCCCGTCGGATCTCCAGTTCCCGCTTTGTGTTCTTCCTCACTTGACAGCTTCCTGCTGTCCATAGCACAAGCGCAGCAAACCTTCCACTGTTTGAGATCCATGGAGGGCACATCCCGCAGCTTCTCCGCTCCACACTGCAGCCGGCACTCCTTCAGTGTCCTGACCGACATCAGACGAAGTGAGTTTCTCCTTTTCTCCATGTGTGGCGCATTTAAACGTCCCTGCAGCCGTTAACCTTTTCGAACAACTAGAACGCAGCAGTTACTTTCAGTTTCTAGTGATCCTCATTGCACCACTCCTCTTCCCCGTCTCAGTGTTAGTAAGCAAAGATGAATGTAAACATGATAGGTGATTAGTCATGACTGGAGGTTCTACACCTACACTACAATATACCATACAGTATGGGAAGGAGGTTAGCAAGTGGGTGTTACCAGAAGTAAAAGAAATAGGGGGATCATCTGTTTTGACCTAGCATAGTTTACTCCGCCTCACCGAGGGCTGTCTTCCCTCATGTGGTCCTCCTACAAATAGTCCCCCCCCCCCCCCACCCGAGGGTCAGGTAGCTTCTGCCTTTGCCTGGTCACATAAGGGAAGCCTCCCTACAGGGAAGCCATGAGGACATTGCTAGATTCATCACAGTAACCATATTCAATTTCAAAATCCATTAGTCAGGTATTCAATTGGAGTTGCTCTTACTCAATGCTACCGGGCAAACACAGTCAACTGAAAATGGATAACCAAATTGAACAGGACCAGTGGTTTAGCTTAAATAAGGAGCCAAATCCTTTACTCTACATGTTTTGACAAGCCCATGGCGAGACATACCCTTCCGTCACTTGCTGGGAAAGACATGCTTGTAGTGTTGTGGAGCCACCCAATAGATTCATCCTAATTTCTCCCAAACAGCTAGCGTCATGTTTTCGTGATGCAGCTGTTAAGAAAGCAAAGAACAGGTAGTTTAAACAATGAAAATCCTAATTTTCAAGTAGAGCACAATACTGCAACGCACTTCAATAGAACCTAAAGACATGCAGTCTATTCGTTTTTTACTTTAATTGCTAGTAAATACAGCCTGGCAAGCCTATGAGGAAAACAGGCTACCTTTAACATGAATCTTCAAATTGAAAGTTAAAAGGATGGCAATATTTCATAAAAATTTGGAGAAAAGGATTCTTAAAATGTACATCTTTCCGTAATTCTTCTTTCACTGTAACATTTAGAAATATCACAGATCTAGGTTTTATTTTTATTTTTAAAAAGAAGACTTTATAGACATGCACTGGGCAGATTAGACTGATCTTGCCCTTTCTGTTACATCTGCATGCATTGGCGTCTTCAGTTTCCCAAAGTGATTCCATATCACCTAGTGGATGAAGGCCCATTTCAAAACATACAAAACTGCATTAATATGTTTAACATTTTCACATACAGCTTAATCTTTACAAAGTGTTCGAGACTAACCAAAGGGAAGTGCAAAAAATAATAGTTAAAAAATGAAAACTGATTATTCATGAAACTTTGGAATCCTGTTGAAGGGTCCAAGTGTGATTAGACCAAAACAATCCTATGTTAGAAGCATCCGTCATCCCTTAGCAGTGAAAGGGTAGAAAACATGCCCATCAACACTGCATCCTGTTAACTAGATATCACACGAAATCTTAAAATAATTTTATTTAAAAATGTACAATCACTCCCACATTTAATAAATGTAGAAACACAATGTGACAGTACATACAAAAATGGTACCAAAAAATAATAAAAACACAATCTTTATACAAAACATATAAACTAAAGTGCAAAGTTGCCTAAATATTCCAAAGCACCCATGAACGCACCTTGTAACAATTCGTTTTTCAAACTTGTTTTTTTCTCCCTTCGAACCCGCACTTACCTTATTTCTGCACAACGGCACACTGCGCTGCTGCCGCTCCTTCCTCTGCGCTGCTGCAGGCCACCATGGAACGGGAATAAGGGCTCCTTGCGAAACCCCGCTTCCCTTTCCATGGCAGCCATCTTGGGAAAGTATTTTCCTTCCTTCAATAAGACACTGCACGCATCCCGTTGAAGGAAGGAAAATACTTTAACCACCCCGGTTTGGTAGTCCGGGGTGCTAATGGCCTTAAGCCCCCGTTCCAGCCCTTGGAACGGGGGATTAACGCCACAGTACATCACTTTAACTGTTAAAAGGTTCTGCTGAATGCCACTGGTGTGGGGTTCAGAGAGACTAACAGTAGTATGCAGGACGTCCCACCAAGTTAAATCTCACTGGTAAATGTGACTGAGCATGCAGGCTCAACTCTTAGAAGGAGGAACTCCTGCAATGTACATACCACAAGCATAGACACAAATTAAACGATTGTCCAGGCAATATGTAAATACAAAATAAGCGCCCCATTATAAGACAGTTTGTTCAACAAACTAAAATCACGTAAGATAAGTAAGGACCAAGAATGCATATGCAATGTTCAAGGGGTCCAAAAGGGGATACCAGGAACACTAACACACAGTCTGCCTCATCACGAGTTTGGCAGTAACCCTTAAATGCGGTGGTAATGCTATTACCGCCGCATTTAAGGGTCCGCCAAATCACGGGCTTGGCAGATTTACCGCCAGCTATGAGCTGGGGCAAATCTACCGCGATTTTGCGCCATTACCGCCAGTTCAATGTTACACAATAGTTGCAGTTTTAAAGCAGCAGACCGAGGGCCCAATTTACACAAGTGTTTTATAATGGTGCAATCCCATTGAAAAAGGCTTTGTAAATCAGGCCCAAAGTGTTAATGCGAAACACAGCCTTGAAAATATAAGGTATTTAAAAGTCAAGTCTTAATGATACCTAAGACAAGATGTAGGGGGAACAAATAAATGCCAACAAAAGAAAAATAGCAAAACATCCTAAAAAAAAAAAAATATTAAATTTGATTACGATTTACAATTGGGAATGGAGACATAAATAAAAGGGAACATGGAGAATGGTTAGGTATAGATTAAGTGACGGGGTGGTGGAAGCCCAAACAGGGATGAAGGAAGGTGCTGGGTGAGAGAGGAAACACCACTCTAAACGTAAAAGAAAGTTGTACATTAAAAGCAAAAATATCAAGATAACATTTCTGGCAAATAGGAATGTTAAGCCAAATTTATATTTTGGGAATTCTAGGGCCATAGTTTGGGGCCATCAACTTTGTTTCTTTGGTTCCTTGATCTCTTGTTGGTGGCCAGGGGGACTTCTGAAGTCTCACTGCCATTACGTCACTTTATTCCTTAATTAATGTACATGGTGTTGGATCGTAACTAAGGTGCCCAGTACCGAGGACGCCTTTCAAGACTCCCTGTTTGTGCACTAGGATGATTTTATCACCCTCCACATGCTTTACTGAGAAGTTTGGTGGCAGTTATACTTTGGTTTTGGCTTCATAAGGAGTGATCTCATTGGGAGTCCAATGTACCAGTTCGGTGGCCAATGGGGTACCAATGGGTTTTTTAACTGCTGCTCTAGGCAGTTTTGTGTTTCAGGGCTTTCCTTTGTCTAAGTGGCCACAAGGTAGTAGTCCCTAAAATGGCGCTTCTGAAAATGCAGGCTCTTTGTAATTCCACAAATGCAGCCTCCATATTGGTTCCAAGTGGTTTAGATCAGTATAGCTCCCTGGACAATCCCTTATATAATGTGCGGGTGGCTAAGTAACAGTCCTACTGACCAACCAGTATGTTTTGTCATCTAACCCCCAGACCCTCTTAGTGATTGGATGGCTGGCCTTTGTTCAGTACCTTTGTACAGGGGCATTAAGACTTTGCCCTGCCATGTTACACTCTCTTGCTTTCTTGTTCCTGTAACTTGGAGGTGGCACTTCTACTGACCTGCTGAAGGAGTTTTGATGCCCATTCCTGTCGTTTCTGCCATTGCCAATACATGCCAAATGAAGAGGTGAGGGCATATCCCAGTTCGGGGGTTTGCAGTAGAGGTCCAGTCTGGGCCTTTTTTAGACTCTTGGTGACTTCCCGCATGTGTTAGGTGGAGTCCTGCACTCAAAAAATTGTGTCTGGGCCGTTTACTGCCACCATCCGCTGTTTGCCAACAGAATCATCCAATTAGCTGTGAATTGCTGATGATGTCCAGACAGAGGTTGATGCCTCAACTGCCTGCCAGATCCTCATTTTAGGACATCAGAGGGTGCAACCATCCATTGACTCTGTCCTGGGACTGTTTGCGGATGTGCTCCTGCTTTATGTTAACTGCTGGGATCAATTTTCGCAGGTTTGTGAGTCTTCCTGGAGTCTGCCTCACCAATGCAGGCTTGAGGGTCCAGGTACTGGGAAAAGCCTTTGTTCCTTTTCTGGGTCACTGAGATCATCTTTGTCTTGGGTTTCAGCTTCCTGGCAACCACACCGAGAAAAACAAACATTTAGAAAAGAGCTATTTAATCGCTATTTTCAGGTTGCTCGAGGCATTTTTCACAAGCTAACAAATGAGTACTTATTTTGGGATCCTAGAGTGGGCGATTACTCAACATACTCGCCCTTAGGTGTCCCCCTGGTCTGTGGTGGCGATTATTTGGAGACAGATCTTTACCACATTTTCCATACACTTGTATTGGGGGTCCTCCTGTTCTGCTACTACTTGTTCTGTGGCCTTGGGTCCATCTTCCTACCTCTGGAACAATTCCTTGGGGTTCCCTGTGGCCTTCACTGGGGTAGATCACGCTTACCTCCCTCAAAGCAGATGGACCATTAACTTGCCCTATTCATTCCTACGGACGTGTAAACTTACTCTGAAAACACACCTGAAATTGACTCCAGGGCACTTACCCAACCATGGACTTTTTGCAGGATCCCCAAAGGGTTCAGTGAACTCTGCAACAAGTTTCATAATTCTCGTACTTGGTCATGGTCCGTGGAGGATCAGAAGCATGACGCAGATGCTGTAAAGACATTTTCACTGGGTATTTTATTTAAAGTAAAATAAGGCCCGTCTTTCCCTATGGCTACGGCTGTTCCCTACCTATTTTATTAACTTCGGTGCTCGTCAGATAGGAAGGAAGGAAAAGACGTTTATTCGGAAAACAATCTAATAAACATTAAAACCACAACAGTACAAAACATATTAAAATGACAGTTGAAAGGATAAAAAATGTGCATCATTAAACATAAAAAGCGCCCTAGCCCGCGCGCATCTCCATATGTTTTTTTCTGATTAAATGAGGTCTCAGCCACAATTTCATTAAATTAGTTAAAAATATACAAATTCTAAAAAAATTAGTTCAATCTTCATCACATTTCAGACTACAAGGAAACATCTTCCCCAGACCCAGCCATGGTGCCCTAGCTCTAAATGGTAAAATGTTTAATCGCACCATTAACAAATATCTGCGACAATCAGGTGATTTGAACTTTATTATGGAGGGAGCCAGATTAAGATGGATAGGTGCGCGGGATTAACACTTTAAAGAGGGCAATTTGGTCATTCGAATTTGAAAAGCCCCCAATTTCAACTAGATTGCCCTTTTTTCAGTAGGCACTTTAGCTGCGAGTTCGGTAGGGCACCAAATCCTGCCACATCCCCCAGCCTCAAGTGTTTCATTAAATGTATCCCACTGTTGTACCAGTTGGAGGGATCTTTTCTTGGGGGGCAGCGTAGCTCCTTCACAGCAGCTCTGGGATTTGGGTCAAGTGTGAATGTCCAAAACAAGTCCATCCACTGTCCAAATCTAACCTCTCTGACCATACCACTGATGTAATATAACTAAGGTCAGAAGAATGACTACCTTCTCCTTGTTGCTGTGTTTGGCCACAGGGCTTCTTGGGTCTATTGTTCCAGTTAATATACCATACGTAAATAGTCTCTCGTTATCTTCTGAATCAAGTTCCACAGTTTTTATGTTACTGGTGGTTTCCCCTTTATCCTCCTTATAGATTATATTAGATTTCTTCACTGTTTTGTGCAGGGCTTTAGACCCTCCTGTATAGTGTTCTCCTCTCAGACATTCTGGTTGCTCAATTTCCAATTATTATTCACCCCGTCCCATGGTGCCGTTTCATGTATTTGGTTTGTCTTCCTGAGCTCACGGATCGCTTCTTCCCAAGAGTCTCTCTCCGTTATGTTCTCTATCTTGTCTTCGGTATCTGGGTTGACCTTCACCTTTTCCCAAGGCAACAAACTTCTAACTTTATTTCTCGCCCACTCTTTGGTTTTCGCGTTTCTCCTCATCTCCTTAACACAGTTCTGGTTTAGCAGAGTATTTCCACATTAATACTGGGACGAGAGTCGTTAAATTTCGGAGTCCCGTTTGACCTGCCAGCATCCATGTGCATTACCTTCTGTTTGCAGGGGTAACATCGCTGATACTGGTAAGATGTTGGGAGCTCTCTCGCTTTGTGTGTGGATCTGTGAATTACTCTCTGTGGCCTCTCTCCTCTCAGCGTCCTGTGCTTGCCTTCCAGATACCAATGGTATTGTGACTCAGATCAGGAGTTGCTTTCTCCCGACAGTGGTGGTGTTGTATGGTCCTACTGCCCACCTTGATTGCTTTGTGGTCACGCCACCGGCAACTCTCTGTTCCACTGTATTTCCTCTGCTCTCAAACGCTCGTATTCTAGCATTTCTCACTCCACTTTCACAGCCGAGTCGCTCCGAGTGACTTGTTAGCTCGGGCTGTTCGACTTGGCTCGGTTGGCAAGAGATTTTGGTTCTCCCGCTCCTATTGGTTTCAGTGTCGTTGGTCGGTCCCCAGACCCATTACGGGCTCCCCGTGGTCACACCACCACAAAGGACAGTCTACTGGACCCCAACTTGCGAGCAGTTTCACCCTTGCTCACAACACCGGTCCTCTGGTGTTCTTGGCTGGAGTTTCCTTCTTCGCTGATAACTGTGGGGTCGGCGGTTCCTCTAGGTTTCCTCCACTCCAGGTGTAGCAACATCAGTGGGATTCCCCTGTATATGGCTCTCTCCCAGATTGCTGGCCTTTATTTCTGGTCGTTTGGCATCTCCTCCCTTTTCGGTGTCATTGGCATTTCCATTATAGATTCAGATTTAAAGGGATAGCCTCAGTTTCCCATTGCCAATGTTAGAGGTTCACTTTATCATCATGAAACTTATAACATTCTGGTATATTGTGTAAATCCATGTATGCCATCACCTGGAGGAGTTCCTCACAGGAAAGGGAGTCCTTGTCCCCAGAAGGAGAGTCTCTCCTGGTGAGGTCCCACTTGCCTCGATCCCTAGGGAGGGTGTTGCGGAGCAGGTTCACCTCCCTAGCCTCAGGTGGGGGAGGTGGAGGGGGTGGCTGAAGGGGACTCAATTCATCACAGGTGCCAGAAGTTTAAATAGGACATGGTGTGTAGCATTGCAAAAAGAAGAAAACATAGCCTTTCCAAAGCAGGGAATAGCAATGATAAACTAATAGCATAGTATACCAGAGTATACCGCCCAAACCACCCTCTGATCCTTACGAAACCCTTCTAGTTTTGAAATCTGCTCCTCTTTACTGGCAAATTAGCTCCAGATATACACCACAGGACTGGGGGCTTCGCCAACCCTCCCATCACAAGGCATGCAGGTTTCACATGTTGGCAGCCATCAAATGCTGGATGTCAAGCAAAAATACATTTGTGACATTGTTTAAATTGGAATATGGACTAAGGTGTTTGACAGACGACTGTCTACAAAGTCTAAACCAGTGTAATTGACTCAGTTTGTCTTTATGGGCTGTGCAAAGACAACAACTGTACATGGCTATGCCCAGCAACAAGGATGAAGACTGGAAACAAAGCTTAAAACAACTAGATAGCCATTTTAGCTGTTCACACAGAAAAAGGAGGCTTTGTTGCTGTAAAAAGGATGGTGTGCAGTAGTGTCACTGTGTAAATAAATATAGCACTGGCACTAGACTGTGCCAAACCCACCGTCTGGTTGCCACAACACACTTGCAATCCCTTTTACTTGTCTCTGGGTAAGTGCTCACTCAGGAAAAAAGGGGTTACAGGGGTTGCCACATCGACCACCAGGGATTACATAAAAAGTAGTAAAAGTGGTAAGTAAGGTAACAAAGCACACGTTAATATTAGCCAAAACCCCAATAAATAAGAGGGTCATTCAGTTTCATACACGTCTCCAAGCAAGTGATCCATAACTGGAGAACACATACTATTCATTAGAAGCCAACATAGATAGGACACGTGCAGTACTTCCTAGAAAAACACAGATGCGAGGAGCTACACAACGCCAAGTACAAAGAGACTGCCTTTTCTCATAACCTAGGAATGATGGATTGTAACTTTTAATTGACCAAAAGACAGTCCATGGGCTTCTCTCCCAATACTCCTTGTCTGGCTCATATCTGGACGACCTGTCAAGCGTCCAAGGTTGGTTAGCAAGGAGCCAACCCATCAGAACCCCAAGTGTCAGGCTGCCCATCAAGTAGTATGCCAACCAATCACGTGTAGTAGAAATTATGTATTTTTGACCTTATCAATATGGGTTTCCAGGTGGAGCCATCATATATTAGAACCCCAATGAAATGTTTAACCCATGTGGAACCTATATGTAGCCAAACCCATTAACCTAGCCCCACAGGTTTTGTAAAGTGACTATAGTATGACATCACTAATTATGTGCTTGAAGTACTTAAGCAATTGTTTTGTATTAACAGGCTCAGAGTAACAAAATGTGATGCTTGTATGCTGTCACAGCTTTGGGTTCACGACACTAAAGCTGGATGTTGCTTTGCACTTTGTCTACTCTGTCTTTGAGTCTGGTTTGGACTGACCGATTCCTCTGGGTCTATTTGGCCCTGTTGGGGTAGCCTTAACACATATATGGCATTTCCTGACCTCAGAAGGCAGTGCAAAAGGCAAAGCATAATATGGCCAAACAACAAGCGAAAATACAGTGGCACTGCCATTTTAGTTTGCTAGCCTCCTTTAGTAGCCATTCACTGTAAAGGCAAAAGTGCATCAGAAAAAGTTCACAAAAAACAAAATCACACCTGTCACCAGCTTGACATAGGTACAAAAAATACATTATATTAAAGGTTAGAAGGATAAAAAGTATCCTAAATGTACTTCACTGTAAGGTAATTGTACCATTGTAAAAATACAAGAATCCATAGAGAGTCAATCTCTCAGTACAGACAGTGTTAGGGAACTAGTCAATTTCCCCATAAGAATGAGCAAGCAAGGGAAGTGAAGCAGAAGGCTTTACTGACCTACAGAAAGTCAGGACAGGGTTCAACACAGGTAAAATAATGTATTCCCATAGAAATCTATGAGGGAAAGGTACAAAAAGAAAAGGTCTTTCTTTTTTCTTACAATGGGAATAACCAGTCTCGACCAATGCTTGAGGATCCGTGCCTTTTGAGCATTCCAATGTTTCCCTAGACCAACCGGTGGACTAACCAGCTCTCTCCTGGGCTACCTCGCAGCAGCAGTTGACATTCCGAGTACTTCCTTGGAGCTTGGCAGGACTTCAACTTGTACAACAAGATGCCTGCTTCTCCATTTTAAGCCTTCTTGCATCAAAGGAAGCCATGCAGGACTTGCTCCTTTGTTCATCCCTGGAAGATCACTTCTCGTCACCTGACCTTGGTGACTTCTGCTGCAGTCCATATCTTCTTAGATTCCTAGTGGTGTCGCTTGCTGCAAAGAAGTCTTCTTCTGGTCTTCATTTGGGTGTTCAGCTGGAAGGTGTTCGGAACAGATTGCTGTGCACAGCCATCAATCAAAACTATATACAGTCTCCAAAAGTAATCTCTGCACCCACAACCCCTGGGCCTTACTCTACCAGTCTAAGCAAAGGGGATTGTGTCCCCAAGGGAATCCAGAACCTCAGCAGCTATCTCCAGAGAATTCGGAGTTAAGGGGGTAAGTTAACATACCTGTTCTTTCTACACACCTCATATTCTCCACTGGGTTACCTGGGCTTGTAGTTCTGTCCCTAATCACTCTTTCCTGACTTTGGTTGGTGGAGGACTGGTCAAAGATCCCTTCCTCGGTCAATCCCAGTGTCAGGAATTGAGTGGGTTTACTTTCCTAAACTTTACTTGCCTTTGTATCATAACCACTGCCATCACCCAATCTCTTAGAAACCTACTAGCTTCAGAACTGATGACTTTAAGGCACAAGGCCCGATACCATCTAAGGTCTGGACTCGCTGTTAGTGAAAGTGTTCTGTGGTTATTCTAAAGTGTATTTCACTAAATTTCATGCATCCGAGTACTCACCCCTGTTACACTGGTAACTGAATTATACACTTTCTTTTTCTTCCTAAGGGTGAATGTCTATATCCGGTTTATAGTATGTGTGTGACAATAGTTGCCTAGAGGTTTTACTTTATTGTGTGCATTTGAAAGGCCAGGTAAATCATTGTATATGGTAGTACTTACCGGTCGAACTGGAATTATTGGTGGTGTTCTGTGTGGGCTCACTTTTGCCCTAGACCACTCTCAAAGCCCTCCTGAGACTAAGCCTTACCTCTCTGCAACCGTAACTTGATTGCGTTTGGCTAGATCTCAGTGTCTACCTGTTCACCATAATAGGCTGGCCTCCCAAAGTTCACCCCAATGGTTGCTTTTGGAAATCCATCTTAATTATGTAGGCTTATGCATTTGTTGTTGACTAAAGTAAGCAGCGCAGCACTGCTTGGCCGACCCTGGACTCCTCCCTGGAATCCCGATCGACGCAGTAGAATTTCGTGAAGGTGTGCGTCGACCTCCACGTAGCAGCCCTGCATATGTCCAGCAGGGGCACACCAGAAAGGAACGCCGTGGTAGCTGCGATCGCTCTGGTGGAATGGGCTCTCGGACGGCCAGGCAGCGGTCGGTTTGCCAACCGATGACAGTACATGATACAGCCGGAGAGCCATCTGGAAATGGAAGCCTTCGAGAGAGCCTTCCCCTGATTGACAGGTCCAAAGTTCACAAAGAGTTGTGACGTCTTCCGAAAACACTTCGTGCGGTCCACGTAGAACTTCAGCGCTCTAGCCACATCCAGCGAGTGCAAAGTCCTCTCAGCCGGCGACGAAGGCGACGGGAAGAACACAGGCAACACCAAGGGTTCGTTGAGATGGAAGTCCGACGGTACCTTGGGCATGAAGGAGGGGTGCGTCCTGAGCACTACCCTCGTGTCGTGAAAAGTCAAGTACGGGGCCTTGCAGGAAAAGGGCCTGGATCTCTCCCACCAGTCGTGCGGAGGTGATGGCCACAAGAAACGCTGTTTTCCACGACAGAAACTTCAACGGGGCCGAGTGCAGAGGCTCGAACGGAGGTCCCATGAGCTTGGTCAGCACCACGTTGAGCTCCCACGCCGGGGCCGGCGCCTTCACCGGCGGGAACGATCTGAACAGTCCCTTCATGAACTCTTTCACCAGACGATGAGACCACAAGGACGTCCGGCCCGTGGTTCTGGTGTATCGGGAGATCGCAGCAAGATGAATCTTGATGGACGCGTGTGCCAGTCCAGCTTTGGCCAGCGTCAGCAGGTACGGCAGTACCTGGGGAGCCGTAATCCGTAGAGGGTTAATCTTCTGTGCGTGGCACCAGACAGAGAACCTCTTTTATTTGTGTCCGTAGCATTTAAGAGTCGAGGACGCCCTGGCCTTTGCAAGAACCTCTCTGCAGTCGGCCAGTATGTCGTATCCTCCAAACTCTAGCGCTGCAGGAGCCAGGCCTGCAAGTTCAGCGATTTCGGGTCGTGGTGGAGGATGGCGCCTCCTTCCCTGGAGAGTAGATCCGCGTCCACCGGCAGCTTGATTGGCGGGGACGCTGACTAGTCCAGAAGGTCCGGGAACCATATCTGCCTCGGCCACGCAGGTGCAACGAGGATCATCCTGCACCGTGACCTCTTGAGCTGGTTGACGAGCCGGATTAGCAGTGGCAAAGGAGGGAACGCGTAGAGGAACAGGCCCTCCCAGGGGAACGAGAAAGCATCGCCCATGCTCCTCGCCTGGGGAAACCTGCTGGCGAACCTCCGGCACTTGGAGTTCGTCGCCGTCGCGAACAGGTCGATCTGGGGTGTGCCCCACCGTCGGAAGAGGCGATCCACTAGATCCTGCCGTAGTTCCCACTCGTGGCACGAGCGCAGCTCCCTGCTGAGTGAGTCGGCGATGGTGTTTTTTATCCCTGCCAGATGAAACGGCACCAGAAACATCCTTTGGGCGACGGCCCAATGCCACAGGTCCTGCGCCTCCTTGGACAGCGCTGGGGACCTGGTTCCGCCCTGTTTCCTGATGTAAAACATGGTGGTGGTGTTGTCGGTGAAGATCCTCACCACCTTGCCCTTGAGGGACGGAAGGAAGGACCTGAGGGCCCAGAACACTGCACGGAGCTCCAGGACGTTGATATGGAGGGACTTCTCCGTCGGGAGCCAAAGGCCTCTCGCGTGCAGATTTTCGGTGTGCGCTCCCCACCCTTCCAGGGAGGCATCCGTGGTCACTGTCTCTTGGTGGTCTGGGGTCTGGAAGTCCATGCCCGCCGTCAGATGTGCGCGGTTGCCCCACCACCGGACCGCTCGGCGGAAACTCTCGTCGAGTGTGATCCTCTCCTCGAAGCCGCCCGTCGTTTGGATCCAGCGCGCGTCCAGGAACTCCTGCAACGGGCGCATCCGGAGCCTGCACATGGGAATAAGGTAGATGCAAGAAGACATCATTCCGAGGAGGGACTTGATGGACCTCACCTTGGCCGCGTCGGAAACCAACATCCGCTGTACCTTGCCCAGGATGGACCTGGTCCTTTCCTCCGACGGGGAGGCCAGAAGGGACACTGTGTCGAGCTTCGCTCCCAGAAACAGTGCGTTTTGCGCGGGTAGCAGGTGGGACTTGGCGTAGTTCACGGAGAATCCCAGGTCCGTGAGAAGTTGGACGGTCCTTGCCGTGTGCTCCACGGCGAGCTCCCTCGTCTTGGCTCGGATGAGCCAGTCGTCCAGGTAGGGGTAGATGTGGATCCCCTCGCGGCGCAGCTGCGCCGCCACCGGTGCAAGGCACTTGGTGAATACCCTGGGTGCCGACCGTAGTCCGAAGGGGAGGGCTTTGAACTGGTAGTGACGCCCTTGGACCACAAACCTGAGGAATTTTCGGTGCCCCTTTAGGATGGGAATATGGAAGTAGGCATCCTCCAAATCCAACGACGACAGGAAGTCTCCTTCCTCCAGCTGCCCCAGGACGTGCTGGAGGGTGACCATCCGGAACTTCTGCGCCTTGATGAACTTGTTCAGACGTCGCAGGTCTAGGATGGGGCGCCATCCTCCCGTCTTCTTCTTCACGAGGAAGTATCTCGAGTAAACTCCGGAGCCCCGAAGCCTCTTTGGGACGAGTTCGATGGCGCCCTTCCTGAGCATCGCCTTTACCTCCAGGAGAAGCTGAGGGACGTGAAGCTCTTTCCTGGCCACGGGGGGGAGGCGCGGGCACCTTCTTTGAAACTCGAGCGCGTGGCCCCGGGCTAAGGCGTCCAGCACCCAACGGTCGGTGGAGATGGACTCCCACACGCTGACGAAGCTCGCCAGCCGGCCTCCCACCGGGGTGCTTCGGTGGGGGCCCGACCCCACGGCCGGTTCAATCCTGTTTCGACGAGGCTTTGCCGCCTTGACCTCCTTGGCGACGACGGCGGGGTCCGCCAGACTTGCCTCGTCCTCTGTAGGCCTCCTGAGACGACGAGCGGGCCGCTTGACGGTAGGTGGAGAAACCGCCGCCGGAACCTTTGTAGGCGCCCTTGCCTCCGCTGCTCCGAAAGGGCGTCCGTCGTTGCTGCAGAACCCCAAGGGCCCGGGCCGTCTCAGTGTCCGCTTTAATGGCCTGAAGGGAATCGTCCACTGTTTTCCCAAACTGGTTGTTCCCATCGAACGGCATGTCCAGGACTCTGGTCTGTACGTCTTGACGGAAGTCCGTAGCCTTGAGCCATCCACGCCGCCTAAGGCACACGCCGTTGCCCAACTGGCGAAACCCAGTGTCGGCGATGTCCGTCGCAATAGTGATGGCGTGGTCCGACGCCACCTCACCTTCCTGTAGGATCTCCAGGGCATCCGCCCTCTTGTCGTCCGGTAGGAAGTCCAGCAGGGGAGCCAGTTTGTACCATAGCTCCCTGTCGTAGCGGGCCACGATAGCCAAGGCGTTGGCCGCTTTAATCGTCGTCGCTGCAGACGAGATGACCCTGCGTCCCATAGCGTCCAATTTCTTTCCCTCGCCGTCCGGTGGGGAAGTCGATGTGGAGGCCGCACCCCCCCCCCGCTTTCTTCCTGGCCGCCGCGTAGACGACGGAGTCCGGGGTAGGCTGCGCCCGGAGGCACAGGGGGCCGCGTCCGGGACCCGGTACTTCTTCTCGTACCGGTCCCTTCTAGCTGGCGTCGTGGAAGGGTTCTTGAGGAGGGCGAGGCCCTCATCCCAAATGTCGTCCAGTAGAGCCACCGCTAGGACCGTCTTCCTCTTGGCCTTGCGCCGTTGATAAAGGAATCCTTCCTTTTTCTTCTCCTCAGGGCAGAGTTGGAAAAGCTCGGATGCCCTGGCGATCATGGAGTGGAACGATCCAATCTCGTCGGGCGGAGAAGCCCTGGTGGGAGGTGACGACGGTAGATCCTCGTCGTATACCTCGTCGTCCGTACCCGTCGCTGCCGTGTCAGTCCCCGTATCATCCCCTCGAGTGGACGGGGAGGAGGGCTGGACGGGGCGCGACGGCTGAAAAGGAGGTGGAGGGTGAATCCTTCTTTTCTTGGGCGGGGGAGCACCAGAAGGTCCCGGATCCCCCGATGGGAGAGGTTCCTCCGTCGGCAACGGTAGTCTCATCCTTATCTCTGAACATAAGGACTGTATAGCCAACAAAATGGCCGCCGAGTTGTCTTGCGGCGCTGGCAGAGGGGAATCCGACGGGCGATCAGGGGCCCCGTCGGCACCCTCGACGATGTCGTCGTCACCTGCGTCGGGATCCATCCCAATGGGCCGGTCTTCTTCCACGCCAAGGCCGTGGCTTAAGACCTCAATCAGCTCCTCCTCCGAGGTTGAGGCCGAATCTACGACGACGCCCTGCCCCCCCTTTTTCTTCCCCGCCGGGGATTTCACGGGGGTCCTATCGATGGGCACAAAAGAGGACTCCCTCCGAGGTGGCAGGGAGAATCTGAGCCCCGAGGTCGCCACCACTGGTGTAGCCTCTACAGGCTGAGCCAGGGCCGCCGCGACAGTATCGATAGAGGGCTTGGCCGGATGGATTAAGGCCTTCACCACCTTAGGTGCGCTCACCGCCTTATCCTTGAGGGGGGGGGGGACACTGCCTCGCTCCCCCTCCGATGGGGCCTTCGAGCTCGACCGGGGCCTCTCCAGGAGCTTCGCCGGGTGCTCGCCCTTCCTCTTACCCGACCCAGAGCGTTGGCTCGTGGCTGAAGGTGCCGGGGAGGGTGCGCCCTGCCTGGCGCCCGTAGAGCCCGACCGTTCGGCGCTCCCGGTGCCAGCGGACTTGCGGTGCTTGGCCTTGTGTTGGACCCCCGTCGCCGGGGCGTCCTCAAAGGTCTTAGAAGACCGCTCGGATTTCTTCCTCTTCTTCTCGCCTGACGGGCTCTTCCCTTCCAGCCAGTTGGCGAGACGCTGATGGTGGTCCTTCATGGTCCGCTCCGACATATTGCCGCAAAACGCACAGTCCTTCTCCACATGCGTCTTGTCCTCATGTAAGCAGTAGAGACAAAAGGAGTGTTCGTCCTCCTTAAAGACGTTCTGCAGCTGGCATCCAGGGCAGACCCTGAACAGCTTTCCGGGCGTCGAGCTTCCCTTCTCCTGGGCCATGTCCGGGCCTGAGAAACTTCTGGAGTCCTCCAAAAACGTAGCTCGACGAAATCTTCACCCTTGAGGGGCGCAGACGAATCCGACACGGGTCCCCGTTGATCGGATGGAGAGTCGGTGGAGCTTGAGGCTCTTTTGACCGAAAAAACGAAGTTTTTGAGAAAAAACGTGAAAAAATAGCACTAACGCTCGAGAGCAATAGCACGAGGATCCCAACACATGAACGTGCGGTAAAAATCTGAAGATGGCTGCCAGAGGCGGTGCTTAGGTAGAGGGCAGTCATTGGCTGTGGTCAGTATGACGCAGAGACCAGTGATTGGTTACTACTACGAAAGACAGATCAGAAACGAAACTGATACTGGTTTTTTCTTTACCGAGGATTCCCAGCCTGACGACGGGGAATATTCATGAGCATGTGAATCCATGCCAGACCCCATGCTGGAGAATTACAGGTTTGTATGCAATGCAGGGTTCAAAATTGAGGGGAGCTGGGAGCTATTTATCTCTTCCTTCTAGCCTAGAAGAGCCTGGTTAGCTTGAAAGGACGAGCTACCAGGAGCTACCTTTGGCAACTACGGTTTCTTAAATGTGCAGAAACGTTTCTGTTTCACTTTCTGCTTCAAAAGTCAAATACTTGGAACAAAGTCAAAACCAGTAATTTACTGCATTTCGAACATTCTGATTGGCTGAGAGGTGGTTGATAACCTCCATATGCGAATAGTGCTTATTCAGATCCAAATGCCACCTCTAGTGAATTGAGCTTAATTTCTTAATCCAGGGAGAGTACATGTCTGAAAGTTAATGTAGATTGTTTGAAATTGGAGGGAGCCATTTAGCTCCAGGTTATAGGCCAAGAGAGCCTGGTTAGCTTGAACCAAACAGCTACCAGGAGCTACTTTTCTTCCTCCCAAGTAACCTGTGCCACACATATACATAAGATTGACTCTCGGAATTTAAATAAGAGGTGCATTAGGAAAGGCATAGCAGACATTTAAAGCATGATGCGTCATATTCTGGATATCATGCGGATGTTAGAGTTGCTGCACACAATTTACAAGCTCCTAACTGCAGTAGCTGCGAAAGAAAGATCGGCAGCATCACAGAAAAAAGTGGCAGCAGAAACGAACATGGCGTGGCAGTAAAAAGACAGCAAGAGAGCCTGATGAAATAACAGTGGCAAAGTGATGATGTAGTGGCCTCCTTCCTTTCGAACAGACCGTCTCAAGTTCAACTGGGCCTGTTCCTCTACTCTATCTCACTCTCCCCACCTGTGACATCCCTCAGGGCTCTATACTCTCACTGTGCCTCTTCAACATTTACCTTACATCCACCTGATCACCTCCTCTACTCATTTTCAAAGCTATGCACACGACACTCTGCTCTCCTTTAAGCTTCCCTCCTTTCCTTCCGTTCTCCTTCCCGACTGACTGCTATTCAGGCATTGTGCGCTTCTAACGATCTCTGCCCTAGTGCTAGTATGACTGAGATCCTTCTCAGTGAAACTCCTGCTCCCTCCTTCCCCCCCACCCTCTGGACGCACTCGCTGGGCCCCTTTCCCTTAACTGCTTGTGAGGCAAAAAATATGGGTGTCATCTTTGACTCCTCTCTCTCCTTCTCACCTAATATCATTGACCTTGTGCAAAAAAAAAATCACTTTCAGCTTCACCTTCTCAGAGGCATTCTCCCTTTCCTCACCTTCACCCAGAAACTTAATGTCTCCAGAGTTCTGGTTCTCGCTCGGCTTGACTACTGCAACAGCCTCACCCTTAATCTGCCTCTTTCCTCCCTGCGCCCTCTTCAACTAATCCAGAATAGGACTGCAAGTCTTATCCTTGGCCTCATGCCCTGGGAACGTATCTCTCCAGATCTAAAATCTCACAACTGGCTCCCTCTGGCTGCGAGGATCAAATTCTGGACCCTCTGCATCAGCCATAAAGCTTTCTGGGGCCTGGGACCACTCTATATCCAACTCTCTCCCCCTAAATACCTCCTTGCTTGAATTCTTCGTACTTCTAACTTTAACTCTCTGCAAGTCAGACACCTCTCTAAGCAGACAGTGGGGGTAGCTCTCTTTCTTCGGCAGGAGACTCCCTCTGCAATGGCCTTTATACCCCCTCTCCGTCTTGAGCCCGATCTCCTTAAATACTGGAAGCTTCTCAAGACCTTCCTTTTCTCCTCCTCCCTCCCTTGCTAGACCAACCTGCCTCTATGTCTGGTGGCCTTTTCCCTCATGAGCCTTACTGGGGCAGACCCTCCATCGACCAGGCTCCCCTTACCAGCACTTGCCCTCAGGCACACTGAGTCTGATCCACCTCCCCTACCTCGAACTAGCTTACCCATTTCCCCCTGCCTGAACACTTGCCCTCCTGGACCTCCATCAGCACTTGACCAGCCCCTTCGCCCCTTGCACTTCTCCCTCCTCCCCTCTCCCTGCACTTCCTGTTTATTGCACTTGCGTGATCCGAATGTCGCGAAGCCTAGTAGGACAGTTATTGTTATATTTTCTCCCCCTGTACCCCTCCACATGTACACATTCTTAATAAATAAAGATAGGTAATGGCTTAATTAGCAGTAGCCACAAGATGGAAGAATTGAAAGGAAAGACACGTAAAGAGGGAATAAAAGGGAAAGCAATGCAAAGAGAGTGAAAGGGAAGATAATTTAAAACATAGCAAGAGAGAATAATCAACAGACAGTCAGCACAAGGGCAAATGACAGAGCAGAAAGGTAACAGAAGGAGCGAGTTATGGCTTGTGCATTTTTGGTAAAACAAGCTCCATGCATTCTAGAGAGGCTATTCGGACCTGTGAGAACCTCTCAATGTTAAATTGCTACACAATAGTATCATTTTATTTCCAATCTGTGTGTTACTTTTAATGTTTTTGAGCTGCCCAGTTCTCCAAATCATCCATTGCACTTACACTCTCCTAAGAACTCATGCAGGATACTGGACTTTGGCAGTTCATGGGTCAGGATGAGCAACTCCTGGTCAGAGGACAATCCTGACACCCAGGAGCGACTTACAGCTCCCGCTTAATGAATTCCAATTCAGCCCAAGTAATGTACCTTAGTCAGCTTTGTCCAATAAAGGCATCCCGGCCTCAACTGATTGCCTTACCATGCAAACGGCAAACAAATCTGCACCGGCACGAACATGGCAGCCAATACAATGGGAAATGTGTTTTATGGTCTCATTAACTGGCCCAAATTAACCATCGGTCACAAATGCACCCAGGGAAAGAAGAAAAGACACGTGGGAAGGTTTCACAAAATGCACACTCCAAAAACGAACAAAAGTTCAGTCGTATCCAAAACAGGGGCACCCAAACCATCAACATTTAAGAACAAAAGGCTTAACATGTACATACCTCCACATGTAATTGAACCAGCCTTTGTGAAATTGGATGGTGAATTCAGTAGCAGTATTGGCTCAGTGTTGACAGAGAGCATTTCCCTCTGTACAACATTGTAAATGTTCTGCAAGCAAGAGGACGTAAAAATACAATTATTCTCCTCAGAAATATAAAACACATTTTAACAGAAAAAGACTGCAGACAAGGACCCCACCGTTTTCCTCAATTTAGCACCTATTAGAAAATAAGATACACAATTTCTGTCTGTTAAAAAGCACATCTTTGTGTTAGACAAAACATTAAACCATTTAGTCTCCCATAAGTCCCTTTTCTTAAGTGGGTCGACTGAAAACCAGTTTGACTGCAAATTATTGTTTGGTGCAGTTCCAGTATGATGTGACATGCCCCAAGGACAGCTCTCAGCACTGCCTCTGAGCCCAATTAAAGAAAGGCAGTCCCCGGAAAGAATTCTATTTGTAGGTGTAAAAGACAAGGGAAAGCTTGAATCAGTAACTTATGATACCTTGCACATGGCTAGTAAGAAATGGTGTGCTCTGTGCACGAGGAGAGCTGACATTCATGATAGGGGGACAAGCAGGTTACAAGCAAGTTATGCCTGGCCAGAAGATTGCAACTTGAAATTTGTACCTCTGGCTTGGACGCATTGGCTCTCATAGTTGACTGAGTCTAGGACACTAGCGGAGAGCGTTTGTCATGTTTATGAAAAATGGAAAACCTGTCTAAATCCCACAATTACAAAGCATCTCTAAAACGATAAGGGCGAACGCGTGCTGGTCCCAGAAACCACTTTACCCTTCTGAGAAAACGTTCAGGGTTTTGGACCAGGGAGATACTACCTTGCTTATTTATCAGGCTGATAGAACAGTACAGAAGCACACTGTGTTTGACCTTTAACAGAGGTTTTGCAGCTTTATCTGCGATTTAGATTCATGCGGCATGCATATCCCACCACCTAGCGCTCGTGCCTGAAACCACAACCCGTTTGCCTGAAAAGTGTAAATGAGGGGATGCATTCCAAATCAGCTTAATATCCCACAATTCATAGCAGGTGCTAAGCCAACATGGCTACAGTAGTATTCAGACCCCACGTTCGATGGCATTTGACAGCTCTACTGGATAACAAACACAGTCTTTGCTATTATTGATGACAGATAGGGTCTACACTAATAAACCAGAATACCTGTTAAGTAGCAGGTGAAAGGGGGGGGCACATTTAAATAGCGGGGATCCCGGTTGTCTGCTACACTGAGTGAAACACAGACTCACTTGCTCTTGCTGCTTAAATGATCACCATATTGTAAGCACCATCAGCCTGCATTGTTTTCATCGACCTGGCTTTGAAGACACAACGAACCTGCTGCTGCGAGTTGGTAGCTTGGGGCATGAAAGCACACCAGGGCATGGCCAATGGACACAATGCTTGAAATCATTGAACGGGCTTCCAGCAGAGTCATTACTATGCTGCTTTTTTTGTTTCTCTCTTATGGTGACCGAGAGCCTCGCTCAAAGCCTCGGAGCCCAGGGGAGAGTTGTTACGTTATCTGCTGATATTTGACAAATCTTTTTCCATAAAAAAACACATTTTGCAGCAATAAGGATTTCTTAAGCATCGATAGCATAACCTGAACTTTCATTGCAATTAAGATGGGAGTAGGATCTTGTCCATGGATCCGATTCATTGCAGCTCTCTCAACCGATTTACTGTTAGGACCCACTCAGACTTGTAGTGCATATCTTACGTTTCTAAAACGTATACCGCGCACCATTGTCAGGTGTGCCATAATTAGAAATTTTTATTCATTTAAGCATTTTAATTAACATTTGATGGGCATAATAGAAAAAAGGACAGCAAACTCCAAAGTGTCTCCAGCACATCAGGTAAAAAATTGCAAAAGCAGCAATAAGAAATGTGAATATTAGCAAAAACAGACACTCTCCTGCGGCAGATGTGGTGCGGGAAATACCAAAACCTGCAAGAGCACAGATACAAAAGTAGCCTTTTCGACAAAAGAACCTTCGTTCACCTTTGAGACCTCAAACCCAAGGTATTACCTGGTGCCTCAAGCAACACAAAAATTGATCTGGCGGGTTTTGAGGTTCAGTTTCGTCCTGAGCAGGAGCGAGGCCACCGTTATATTATTTCACTTGGCATTTCGTTTAATACTATTGCACATAACATGCTGGGTTCGACAATGAAGGCACCTAGGTCCCAGTCTTCAAACCTTTATATGACCAGAGTTCCTAAGCTCCAAGCAGGGATCCATGAGAGGTGTATGTACTGATGAGACAAACATTGCGTACCCAATAACATACACAAAAATGGTCTGTCTGTGGCTTACATCTTAGAATCCCATGCTTTGAATAGGCCACCATCCGAAAAAGGGGTCCGGGTTATGACAGTGGTGTTCCTGTCAAACTATTCCAATCTTTCATTTATATGGACTTGTGGTCCTTGTTCGCTGGATTTGACACACAAACCGTTCTTTATCAGTCATTCATGAGGACCTAATCAGTCTTACTACACTATCAGACAGAGCGAGGGATGCCATTAGGATAGTATTAGTAAATGTAAAATTTGGTTAACAGCCTTGAGTGAACTGTGAACTCTACCCTCCCTCCCCCTGGTTCTGAGAGAACTGAGATATACATGAACCCCCTTCCCTGTAGGAGGTGCTCTCAAGAAGCAGTAACACTGGCAGGGCAACTAGTGGACAGGAGCACCAAGAGAAAGACATGAACCCTCTGCATGCATTGATCAATGCAGTGCACCTTTGCAAACCCAGCTAATAACGGCCCAATAAGTAAAGATACTTTGACTGGTTTTAGTGAATTAAAAATAAACCTGGAATCTACAAAATTCACCAAAATGCCCAATGAGGTTTGCCATTAATTCTTCGGCACCACACGTCATTTGCTTTCAAGAAAGCTGAGCAATAGAACCCACTATCTAGCAAAAGCACATGAACATTTGGATATTGCCCAGTAAGGGAGTGCAAGTGTGACGGATTGCCAATTGTGAAGGTGCAAAAGCACTGCCTTTTTTTATTTTTGTCGATCTAAAATGGTGCAGGGCAGGTTCAAAGGTTACATGTGCATTCCTGACTGATGTCAGAACACCACATTTCTGCAGGCAGAGGTGGCTCTTCTACACCTCCATTTCCAAACTGAATTGTGTGCCTTATTCAATCTGGTAGAACAAACATCTTTAAATAGAAGCCATGCCTGATTGGTGCATGGTGACTACTAAGGAAACAAAATTATAGAGCCACTGAGGTTTTATATCACACTAGTGTCAGCTGTGTGAGCAGGGCCCAGCTATGACAGGACTGATGTGTATTAGTGTCTGGAATGACTGTTGTCATAGCTGCTATGTAGAATGATAGCCAGGCTGCTGCTTTTTGATCTACTTGCAGGAAGGTAAATACCTTTCTCTGCGGTCACAGGAACCCTCATCACAAGATCTCCTTGGAATCGGTACTTCAAAAGGCAGTGCTGATATAAAGCCACTCTCACACCAGAGTGTTGAACACTGGAATCCATTTGAAGTTGTCAGTAGGCATGGGAAGAGGCGAGGTTAGAGTAGGCAGAAGAGGTGGATGGAGAGAAGGGTTCAGCCATGTTGGTTTGTATTAAGGCTCATGTCCCCCCCAAACCTCCATTTCCTGCAGGACAAGGCACTCCGAGTAAGATGTCAGAAGGCCAAGAGCACTTCTTACAACAGCCAGGATGACCAATCCTGTGACATTTTGCTTTTATAATGGAGGAAATGCTCTCCTCCTTGGAATCATCTTTTGATTCACAGAGAAGGATTCATCTGGAACTCTGTTGGGTAGTCAAGTCATAAGTCCTCAGCCATAGAAGTGAAGACCGAACATTCCAAGGCAGATGAGAGCTCTGCCTCCTAACCACCCCCAGGGAACAGTTAGTGTGACATCTACTGTTAGATCAATGCCTCTCTGCTGCCTGTGATCAGGGATCCTGCTCAATAGAGTTGAAGGACTCCCTGCCCCTCCTGCCCCCTGTAGTTACCAGACAGCTTCACACAGTGCAAGTGCACAACTAAGAACTCGCCTTGTTCCTGGTGAGTGCAGATTGGACCTCCCGGCAAACCGTAAGTCAAGGAACATGGCTGGGCCATGATTCTCGCATTGAACCGCTTGTGAGCTATACCAACCCAGACATTGCCTGCACATCCAAAGCTGATTTGTGCCACGTGCTATTGCTGCCTGGATGATAACACAAGTTGGACCCAGTCTACCAGCTCACCAACTTGATGCCGAATCACCACCTCAGGAAGCTTCTTGAAGCCTGGCACAACTGTATGGAGTACCCAAAGACAAGAAGCCAAAAGTATTGTGATGTGGCTCTGACCCCCTGGTCAAATTTTGTGACAATAGTGACTTAATCCCCTTTCTCTATATTTTTTTCTTCAAAGACATATCTTTGAACTATTGACATTGTTTCAAGGTCTGTTGCCTGAAAACCCCTGCTGATCAACCCAGTGTGCCCTTTCACACCAAGTTCCGAATTCTGCGTTTCGTTTACCGGGGTGGGTTTGTAGTGTTTTTAGGTCGTTTGTTTTGATGGTTTTTATTAAAGTTCCTTTATTTTTATAGAACCTTGAATGGACATTTCTATTTTGGAACCATTGTACTAAAGCCGTTTGGTTTACTACTATTAACAGATCACACCCCTCCTGCAATTATAGTCTGCCATTGGCCCACGCGATCAGAAGCGGCAAAGCAGGTTTACCTTTTGGGATCTGTATATTTCACCCCATGGTCGAGATCACTGCTGGTTTAGTAGTAGTCTTGGGATGCAGTGATTTAGTCACTATTCATCACTGTGCTCGTGCATAACAGAAGTCGTATCACCACTGTAAGTGACGGTCTGACAGTTTGGAGACTGGATTAAATGTAATGATCTCCCAAGAGGATTTCCTTGTTCCCCTGGCATAAGGGCATTTGACATTTTTCTTCCAAACAATTGCTAAATATTTCCATTTAACGTCTATATGAGGCCCATAGCAGGCCCTCATGGTAGCTCGATAAACTGTCTGCACTGTTTAGGTTCCTAGAAGACACCAACAACCTAAAGATGACATCAGTCCATTGTTACAGGGTTTTAATATGCGCCTTGAATAGGTGTATTTCACCCATACACCGACGTAGAAGGAGGATAAAGCATGGGGTATTCTGGAACTGGGTACAGTTACCTCAAAGCAGCTACTATGGGATCATGTGAAAAACGGCATATATTGTGTTTGGGCTGGGATTGAGGGCCTGCAATGGCCACTTGTCATGCAATTCTCTGGCCCACCCTACTTTTAGGAAGGGTCATCATGCCAGTCACCTATATTATATTTTACTAGACACAGCAAATTGGGCTGTAGCAGTTAATATGACAGTCTGGAAAGTGACGACGATTATCATTTTGAAGATTTCTGTCAATGTGACACATCTATTAAATATGGAAACATCCAACACTGATGTTAGGAGCACAAACTACAGATTAAGTGGGTCAACCTAGATCACAAGGCCGTGATTCCATCCTTTTATTATTCATTTCCATGCCTACTGGAAAGGGTACTTTCGAATCAAGACGTCAGATATTGATGTTGGATTAGCATACAAGACAATAGATATTTCCCCCATGTCACGAGACCAAGTAATCAAAGTAAATATTAGGACTAGGTCTTCCTGGTTTGACAAGGAATGGCAAAGCTTTAAAAAGCATTGTTTACAGAGTTGATAACCATGACAGAAGAACACAGTGTAGCGAACTGAAGGTCACAATTCAAGGAACTATCTGCACATTTTTTTAAAAAGTAGTGGAAGCCCACATTGGGAAAGTCTCCAAAGGGTGGTCATAGATGCAAACGGGTCTTTAGGAGGCTAGCTGCAAATGGTATGGAACCTAATGAAACAGAATGACACCTGTAACCTTTTGAGGATGTGGTTTCAATGTTATGGTACACTGTACAGCATTAATGTAAATCCCCCATGGCACGAAACCACGACATTTACATTGATACATCTCCCTCTCGAAGGTTGAAATTCTCAAAAAATGAGGTTGAGGGTGAAAAACCTGGTAAAGCGCCAGGGTGAGACAAGCTCCCAATACCTATGTTAGAAAATGTACCCATTGTGTGGGTACCCTTCCTGACTGACCTGTTCATAGCATTAAAGTCACAAACCCAGTCACATGGGCTGGGGAAGAAATTGTGCCCATCACAAAATATGTGACCAATCACTATCTGGGATTATTCTCTCATCCCTCTGTTAGATGGGCAGGGGAACATTTTTGGGGAAATTCTGATGTACACCCTAGAGACCTGGGTTAGTGAAGGATATCCTGTCACTCTTTCAATCTGGTATCCAAGAGGGTACTGGAACAGTGGGCCAGAAATTTCTCATCAGCCTGTTTATGCAGACATGTGTTGTGCAAAGGAGAGACGCATGTAGTTTTTAATTGACCTAAAGGCAGCCTTTAATAGCATTCAGAGGTACCTCATGTGAACCATTTGGCTTTAATTAACATTGCTCGCCCTCTTGTCAGCTATAGTTCACTTGCATATTGAGAATTCTGCAGAAATAACATTGTCCCAAGGGGGTCAATTGAGTGACGCCTTTCTGGTAGAGTTGGGGTTTTACAAAAGAGAGGACTCGCATCCCTTGATGTTTCTCACTTACATAAATGGGGTGGCCCTTGGATTGACCAATCTTGATGCAGTTATTCTTTCAATGACTCTGATGGGCATCACAAAACAGTTAAATTGTTTCAATACATTCGGAAGGAGAAGGTTGCAACCATTAGCCTTAGCACAACAGCTGTGCTAGCTTGTCATAGTATCAGGATCCCAATGGAACTGGAAGAGGAAGCAATATCACCAGGTGGAGGCATCACATTTTCTAAAAATTCATTGTCGTCAAGCCAGATTACTAAGAAGTAGCTTTTGCTTAATAGGTCAGCAGGGGCTATGCAGTCCTTCAATAAAAGCTTTGGCGGCTGAGCGGTTCTTCCAACGATTTACATTTTGAGTGCTTTAGTGCTCAGGCATGATGAGAAATTCTGTACGCCACTGAAATTTGGGGACACAAAGCTGAGTGACTGACAGTATGGGAAAAACCATCCACAAACATTCACTTTGCTCACACAAGGTTCGCCAAATGTACCTATACATGTGGAGGTGAGAGCAGGCGGGTAGACTATGAGACTCAACTCATGCCAGTAGTTTATTTATTGGCCGAGGATGCACAGTTCCCAGGAGACGGTGGCTTACACGAAAGCCCTCTGGGATGTCATTTGTCCCCCATGGGGTAGTTCATGATCCATATTCCAACATATCAACCGTGTACTTTCTACAATCTACATTAAACCCAGGGCACCTTATTGACTACCCAATTGGCATTTCCAAACAAACGATATTGCTTATAAGGACCAAGTATTTTGATTGGGCTTTATGTAATACAATGGCAAGGATCACCCCGTGTCGTTAACTATCTTGAGCACAAGCGTCCTTCTCCACTGAGACCTATTTTAGCCAAACCAAGCCACAGTACAGCAAGATATCATTTCTGAGGTTTTGTCTTAATTTTCTGCACTTAGCAGATTGAACAGCCTGCTGGTTCAAAGGGAGCTCAGATAAACGCCTGAACTGTGTTACCCAGATAGAAGATACAGTGTATGTTTTTGCTGTTATGCCTTCTCTATGTGTACCTCTGGAAACAATGGTTGCTTCCAAGCTTTAGCTCAAATACCGTGACAGCAATAGAAGCTCTGCACTGTTGCAATTCAAAGTCTAGTAATGTGGTTAATTTTGCGGTTTCCATCTTCCTAAGCCAAGCATGGAAAGGAAGGAGAACAGAAGGACAAACCTTCTGAAGATGTTAGTATTAGAATGTATCATTGTAATTTCACTTTAGTCCACATAAGGAGTAATCCTTTTGACTGATATTTACTATTGTATGTTTGAATTTGACCTGATACGGTTTTTATTCTGTCTATTAGTTTTACTATTATTTTATATTTGTATGAATTATGCACTTTGTATCAGGCTTTAGTTTTAAGGATCATTTACCCAAAATAAATGCATTATTCAACTTGCTGATTGTAAACGCATAGGTTTAAAGGGGTAGTGAACTAAACCTTCAGAGATTATAGGCTTCAAATTCAGCATTTGTGGGGATGAGCAAAACGTCCTTACCACTTACTAAGAGAAGTACCTCAAACTACTGACGTCTAAGTCACTTCCCCTAGAAATGTATACTGGAGTTAGAGACCAGATCTATGCAAAGGAACCAAGCCCCGAGTCAACAGTGATGATGATGATGAAAAATATAGCCTTTTCTTGGATTGGGTCTTCTCTCTGCCGTAGTTCTAAGCCAGAGTATAAAAATAAATGTTCATGGTGGCCCCTCACCCTAACTTTGATTCAACAATGCTGATGAAAAGATGGGGTACATCAATGTACTTGTAGGGTGCATATAAAAACTAAAAGTATCTAGGAGTAAGAGAGGGGCTTGCCAGGGAGTGCTTTTGTGCAGAAGCACAAGGAAAGGCGCGGATGCGGCCTCAGATGCGATGTGATTTGCCCTCCCACCGATACGCTGCTCCCTTAATGCTCATCATGCCAGTCTGGCCCTGTACTAGGTGGGAAGCCTCTGGTGCCGATGGTCCTTGCCAGGAAGAAGCATCTAGCTTTATACTGGGAGGCAATACAGGCCTTCTGCACCACCTGCCTCTTGCACAGCAGCCGAGCAGAGCTGCCAGGGCCAGAGGAGAAAGTCAACCCCTACAGTGTCCACTGTTGCATCAATGGCAGAGATCCAACGTTGACTATGGAACAAGTTACTTACCTGTAACTGTTGTTCTCCAGCATGGGTCTGGCATGGATTCACATGCTCATGAATATTCCCTGTTGTCAGGCTGGGAATCCTCGGTAACAGAAAAAACAGTTTCACTTTCACTTACAAACTGTTTTTCTCCTACAAATCACTGAGCTCTGGGTCATACTGCCCCCAACCAATGACTGCCCACTGTCCGATAAGGCTGCTTGCAACAGTGCCTGGATTTCACCTACCCTTGTGGCATAGGTAATGGCCACGAGAAAAGCTGTCTTCCACAAAAGGAAATTGAGAGGAGCTTGATGCATAGGCTCGAAAAGGGCCCCCCCCCCATGAGCCTTGTCAGTACCACGTTGAGCTACTCTTCCGGGGCAGGCGCCTTCACGATCAAAGAGAAGACCGTCCCGGAGACCTGGTGTAGCGGAGATAGCCGCCAGATGAACCTTGATGGAGGAATGCGCCAGCCCCGCCTTAGCCAACGACAACAAGTACGGAAGGATCTGAGGGGCCGTGACCCTCAGAGGGGTGATCCTCTGCGACCGGCACCAAGTCACGAAACGCTTCCATTTGTGCCTGTAACACTCCAGAGTCAATGAAGGAACAAGTTACTTAGCTGTAACTGTTGTTCTCCAGCATGGGTCTAGCATGGATTCACATGCTCATGAATATTCCCCGTCGTCAGGCCGGGAATCCTCGGTATAGAAAAAAATCAGTATCAGTTTCGTTTCTGATCTGTCTTTCTTAGTAGTAACCAATCACTGGTCTCTGGGTCATACTGCCCCCAGCCAATGACTGCCCTCTCCCTAAGCCCGCCTCTTGCAGCCATCCTCAGATTTGGTAGAACATAAAGTGGCAGTATAACCAAGTGAAGAGCCGCAGAGGGGTAGGCGGGAGGGTTCGCATGTGAATCCATGCCAGACCCATGCTGGAGAACAACAGTTACAGGTAAGTAACTTGTTCCTTCTCCAGCATGGGGTCTGGCATGGATTCACATGCTCATGAATAAGAGAATACATAGCAGAACACACATGCACAACCACGGGAGGTGGCAACAGGCTCAACATTAAGCAATACAACAACTCAACATTAAGCATCTCTTACCTCCTCACCAGGCTCACCTTAAGCGCGCAGTAGAATCTTGTGAATGTGTGCGTCGACCTCCACGTCGCAGCCCTGCAGATGTCCAGCAGGGGCACACCAGACAGGAACGCCGTGCTAGCAGCGATCACTCTGGTCGAATGGGCTCTCGGACGGCCGGGCAGCGGTCGGTTTTCCAACCGGTGACAGTGCATGATGTAGCCGGAGATCCATCTGGAAATGGAAGTCTTCGAGAGAGCCTTCCCTTGATTCACAGTCCCAAAGTTCACAAACAGCTGTGATGTCTTCCGAAAACTCTTCGTGCGGTCCACGTAGAACTTCAGCGCTCTAGCTATGTCCAGCGAGTGCAGAGTCCTTTCAGCCGGCGACGAAGGAGACGGGAAGAAAACTGGCAACACCAAGGGTTCGTTGAGGTGGAAGTCCGACGGCACCTTGGACATGAAGGAGGGGTGCGTCCTCAGCACCACCCTCGTGTCCTGAAACGTCAAGTATGGCGGCTTGCAAGATAGGGCCTGGATCTCTCCCACTTGTCGTGCAGAGGTGATTGCCACGAGAAACGCTGTCTTCCACGACAGAAACTTCAACGGTGCCGAATGCAAAGGCTCAAATGGGGGCCCCATGAGCCTGGTCAGCACCACGTTGAGCTCCCACGCCGGGGCAGGGGCCTTCACCGGCGGGAATGATCGGAACAATCCTTTCATAAATTCCTTCACCAGTCGATGAGACCACAAGGACACCCGTCCCGTAGTTCTGGTGTATCGTGAGATGGCGGCCAGATGTATCTTGATGGAAGCGTGAGCTAGTCCAGCCTTGGCCAATGACAGTAGGTACGGCAATACTTGAGGGGCCGTAATCCGCAGAGGGTTAATCTTCTGTGCACGGCACCAGACAGAGAACCTCTTCCATTTATGTCCGTAGCACTTGAGAGTTGAGGACGCCCTGGCCTTTGCAGTCGGCCGGGATGTCGTACCCTCCAAACTCTAGTGCTGCAGGAGCCAGGCCTGCAAGTTCAGCGACTCCGGGTTGTGGTGAAGAATGGCACCTCCTTCTCTGGAGAGAAGATCTGCGTCCGTCGGCAGCTTGACTGGTGTGGACGTTGACAAGTCCAGAAGGTCCGGGAACCAGTTCTGTCTCGGCCACGCCGGTGCGACGAGGATCATCCTGCACCGGGACCTCTTGAGCTGGTTGATGAGCCGGAGCAACGGCAGCGGAGGGAACGCATAAAGAAATAGGCCGTCCCAGGGGAACGAGTAAGCATCGCCCATGCTCCTCGGCTAGGAGAACCTGCTGGCGAACCTCCGGCACTTGGAATTTGTCGCTGTCGCGACGAGATCGATTTGGGGTTCGCCCCATCATCGGAAGAGTCGATCCACTCGATCCTGGCTTAGTTCCCACTCGTGGCACGAGCGCAGCTCTCTGCTGAGTGAGTCGGCGATCGTGTTTTTTATTCCTGCCAGATGAAGGGGCACCAGAAACATCCCTTGGGCGACGGCCCAATGCCACAGATCCTGGGTTCCGTGGATAGGGCAGGGGATCTGGTTCCGCCCTGCTTCCGGATGTAGAACATCGTGGTGGTGTTGTCGGTGAAGATCCTCACCACTTTGCCCTTGACGGACGGAAGAAAAGACCTGAGGGCCCAGAACACTGCGCGGAGCTCCAAGATGTTGATGTGGAGTGACTTCTCCTCTGGGAGCCAAAGGCCTCTCGCGTGAAGATCTCCGGAGTGCGCTCCCCAACCTTCCAGGGAGGCGTGAGGCGTCACCGTCACCTAATGAGCTGGGGTCTGAAAGTCCGTGCCCGCTGACAGATGAGAGCGGGTACTCCACCACCGGATCGCCTGACGGAACGTCTCGTTGAGAGGGATCCGGTCCTCGAAGCTGCCCGTCGACTGGACCCAGCGGGCGTCGAGGAACTCTTGTAAGGGGCGCATCCGAAGCCTGCAAAGGCGCACCAGATAAATGCAGGAGGACATCATCCCGAGGAGGGACTGGATAGATCTTACCCTGGCCATGTCCGTGGCCAGCATACGCTGCACCTTGCCCAGAATGGTCCTGGTCCTTTCCTCCGAAGGCGAGGCCAGCCGCGCCACTTTGTCGAGATTGGCTCCCAGAAACAGGGCGACTTGCGACGGAACCAGGTGGGATTTTGGAAAGTTGATGGAGAATCCCAGGTCCGTGAGCAGCTGGACGGTCTTCGCAGTGTGCTCCACGGCGAGCTCCCTTGTCCTTGCCCGGATGAGCCTGTCGTCCAGGTAGGGGTAGACGTGGATCCCCTGTAGGCGCAGCCGCGCCGCCACCTGTGCGAGGCACTTGGTGAACACCCTGGGTGCCGACTTCAATCTGAACGGGAGGGCCTTGAACTGGTAGTGCCGCCCTTGGACCACGAACCTGAGGAACTTTCGGTGTCTTTTTAGAATGGGGATGTGGAAGTACGCATCCTCCAAGTCCAACGACGACAGGAAATCGCCCTCCTCCAGCTGTCCCAGCACGTGCTGGAGGATGACCATCCGGAACTTCTGTGCCTTGATGTACATGTTCAGTCGTCGCAGGTCCAGGATGGGGCGCCATCCTCCTGTCTTCTTTTTTACAAGGAAGTACCTTGAGTAAACTCCGGAGCCCCGAAGCCTCTTTGGGACGAGCTCGATGGCCCCATTCTTGAGTATCGCCCTTACTTCAACAGTAGTTGAGGGACGTGATTTTCCTTCCTGGCCACGGGTGGAACGCGAGGGCACTTCTTCTGAAACTCGAGGGCGTGCCCTTGGGCCAGGGCGTCCAGCACCCAACGGTCGGTGGAGATGGACTCCCACACGCTGACGTACCTCGCCAGCCGGCCTCCCACCGGGGTGCTTCGGCGGGGGCCCGACCCCACGGTCGATTCAATCTTGTTTGGAGTCCGCCTTGCCTCCTTGACCTCTCTGTCGACAACGACTGTCACCACCCGACTTGCCGCGTCCCCTGTAGGCTTCCTCGGACGAAGATCTTGCCGCTTGGTGATACGTGGAGGAGCCACTGCCGGATCCCTTGGAGGCACCTTGTCTGCCTCCGGAGCTCCGAAAGGACGGCCGTCGTTGTTGGAGCACTCCCAGTGCCCGGGCAGTCTCTGTGTCTGTCTTGATGGCCTGAAGGGACTCATCAATCGCCTTCCCAAACAGGTTGTTCCCGTCGAAGGGCATGTCCAAAACCTTGGTTTGTACGTCCTGGCGGAAATCCGTCGCCTTGAGCCATCCTCGTCGTCTCAGGCAAACGCTGTTGCCCAACTGACGGAAACCGGTGTCGGCGATGTCCGTTGCCACCGTGATGGCGTGGTCCGAAGCAATCTCACCTTCCTGTAGGATTTCAAGGGCCTCAGCCCTTTTGGCGTCCGGAAGAAGTCCAACAGAGGGGCGATTTAGAACCACAACTCCCAGTCGTAGCGGGCTACGATAGCCAGGGCGTTGGCCGCCTTGATCGTCGTCGCTGCGGATGAGATTACCCGTCGTCCCATCGTGTCCAGCTTCCTGCCCTCGCCATCCGGCGGGGAAGTTGATGTCGAGGCCGATGCCCCCTCCCCCCTCAGCTTTCTTCTTTGCCGCTGCCGAGATGACCGAATCCGGGGTAGGTTGCGCCCGAAGGCACAAGGGGGCAGCGTCGGGGACCCGGTACTTCTTCTCGTACCGGTCCCTCTTTGCCGGCGCCGTGGCAGGGTTCTTGACGAGGGCGAGCCCCTCATCCCAGATGTCATCAAGAAGTGGTACGGTGAGGACCGTCTTCCTTTTAGCCTCGCGCCATTGGTAAAGGAACCCTTCCTTCTTCTCTTCTGGGCAGAGCTGGGAGAGCTTGGATGCCCTGGAAATCATGGCATGAAAGGATCCAATCTCGTCGGGCGGGGACGCCCGAGTAGGGGGCGACGGGGGACACGTCCAGTTGTCGCCTCTGTCGTCATCTGTACCGGTCGTAGCCGTGTCCGTGCCTGTATCATCCCCGTGGGTAGTAAACCGGGGGGGAAGGCAGAGCAGGGGAGAGGTGGCGTAGGATGAGTCGTCCTCCTCTTATGCGGTGGACTTACCGAAGGTCCTGGCTCCGGTTCCCCCGTCGGGTCTGGCTCAGGTACCTCCGTCGGGGGGAGGGGCAACCTTGTCCTTATCTCCGAGCATAAGAACTGAATTGCTGACAAAATGGCCGCTGAAGTGTCCTGCGGCGTTGGAAAAAACGGGCGCGAGGGCTCTTGAGGAACCTCGTCGGCGACACCGTCGCTGTTGTCGTCGCCCTCGTCGGGATCCCTCCCGATGGGCTGGTCCTCATCCACGACTTCGATGAGCTCTTCTTCAGAGGTTGTGTCCGTATCCACGATGGCCACCTGCCCCTCCCCCACCTTTTCCAACGAGGACTTCGTGGGGGTCTTCTCAATGGGCCTGAAAGACGACTCCCTCCGCAGTGGCAGGGAGACTCTGGGTCCTGAGGTCGCCTCCACTGGCGTAGCCTCCACAGGCTGAGCACAGGGCCGCTGCGACATCCTCAATCGAGGTCTTAGCAGGGTGAATTAAGGCCATCGTCACCTTCTGTACGCCTGGGGCCTTCACCTTGGGGGGAGGGTCCGAGCCTCATTCCCCCTCTGCCGGAATCTTCGAGATCGACCGGGGCCTCTCCAGAAGCTTCGCCGGGTTCTCGGACTTCCTCTTATCCCAAGCCAGAGCGTTGGCTCGTGGTTGATGGCACCGGTGAGGATGCGCCCTGCCCGGCAGCCAAGGAGCCTGACCGTTCGGCGCTCCCGGTGCCCGCGGACTCGCGGTGCTTGGCCTTTTGTTGGGCCGCCGTCGCCGGGGCGCCCTCACAGGACTTAGAAGACCGCTCGGACTTCTTTTTCTTCTTCTCGCCTGACGGGCTCTTCCCTTCCAGCCAGTTGGCGAGACGGAGGTGGCGATCCTTCATGGTCCGCTCCGACATGTTCCCACAAAACACACAGTCCTTCTCCGTGTGCGTCTTGTCCTCATGGAGACAGTAGAGGCATATCGAATGCTCATCCTCCTTGAAAACATTCTGAAGCTGGCATCCAGGGCAGGTCCTGAACCGTTTCCCGGGCGTCGAGCTTCCTTTCTCCTGGGCCATGTCCGGGGTAGGCCTCGGAACTTCTGGAATCCTCCAAAAGCATAACTTGACGAAATCTTCACCCTGGAGGGGCGTAGAAAACTCAGAAACGGATCCCCGTTGATCGGATGTAGAAACGGTGGAGCTTGAGGCTATATTTAACCGGAAAATGAGAAAAATCTCCTGAAAAAGCGTGAAAACGCATCAAAAGCTCGAAATCTACAGCACGAGGACTCCCAACACTTGAACGTGCGGTAAAAATCTGAGGATGGCTGCCAGAGGCAGGGCTTAGGGAGAGGGCAGTCATTGGCTGGGGGCAGTATGACCCAGAGACCAGTGATTGGTTACTACTAAGAAAGACAGATCAGAAACAAAACTGATACTGATTTTTTTCTATACCGAGGATTCCCAGCCTGACGACGGGGAATATTCATGAGCATGTGAACCCATGCCAGACCCCATGCTGGAGAAGCTCTGGCCCTGGTAAGGACCGCCCTGCAGTCCGCCGGCAGCTCTTACCCACCGAACTCTAAGGCTGCAGGAGCCAGGCCTTCAGGTTCAGCGATCCTGGGTCGTGGTACAGGATTGCGCCTCCTTGTCTGGTGAGAAGTTCTGTTACCACTTGCAGCTTGATCAAAGTTCGACACGCTGAGAAGGTCTGAGTACCAAATCTGCCTCTGCCACGCCAGGGCGAGGAGGATCATCTGGCATTGGCACTGTTAGAGTTGATCGATGACGCATAGCAGTAGAGGCAACGGCAGGAATGCATACAGAACAGGCATTCCCACGGGAAGGAGAACGCGTCCTCCATGCTCCCCGGCTGCGGGGACCATCTCTGGCATTCAGATCGATTTGGGTTCAGCCCCACCTGAGGAAAAGGTTGTCCACTTTTTCCTGCCAAAGCTCCCACTCGAGCAAGAGCATAGCTCCCTGCTGAGGGAGTCGGCCATGGTGTTCTTGGCTCATGCTAGGTGAAAGGGAACGAGAAACATCCCCTGTACAACGGCCCAGTGCCATAAATCCTGCGCCTCTCTGGAGAGCGCCAGGGATCTGGTGCCCCCCTGCTGCCTGATGTAGAACATTGTGGTGGTATTGTCTGTGAAGACCCTCACCACCTTTCCCTTGAGGGATGGAAGGAACGACCTGAGGGCCCAAAACACTGCTTGCAGTTCAAGGACATTGATGTGGAGGTCCCTCTCCTCCGGCAGCCACAGGCCTCTGGCGTGGAGACATCCGTGTGGGCTCCCCAGCCCTCCAGGGAAGCCTCTGTGGTGACCGTCCCCTGGTATGGGGGGACTCTGGAAATCCATGCCCCTGTCAATGTTGGGGCATATGCCACACCACCTTATCGCTCGACGTAACTCCTTGTCGAGAACAATCCTGTCCCTGAAACTTCCGGACACTTGGACCCACCGAGCGTCCAGGAACTCCTGGAGGGGTTACATTCGCAACCTGCAGAGCCTGATCAGGTAGATACACAACGACATCATGCCGAGCAGCGACTTAATGGCCCGCACTCTGGCGATCTTCAGTGTCAACAGCCATTGCACCTTGCCCAAGATGGCCGCGATCCTCTCTTCCGATGGGACCGCAAGGAAGGCGACTATGTCGAGCCTGGACCCCAGGAATAGAGCGTCCTGCGATGGAACCAAGCAGGACTTCGGATAATTCATGGAAAATCCCAGACACAACAGCAGCCAGACAGTCCTGTCCGTGTGGTCGATGGCGATTTCCCTTGATCTGGCTCGGATGAGCAAGTCGTCGGGGTACTGGTACACATGTATCCCTTGCAGACATAGATGGGCCGCCACTGGTGCCAGGCACTTCATAAACACCCTGGGCGCCGACTTTAGTCTGAAGTGAAGGGCCTTGAATTGGTAGTGCTTGCAGGAACTGCTAATGCTTCTCGTGAATGGGAACGTGGAAGAAAGCGTCCTCTAGATCCAGCAATGTGAGGAAAATCCCTTCCAGTTGGCTGAGTATGTGCTGCAACGTGACCATCCTGAATTTTTGGGACTTGAACTTGTTTAGTCGTTGCAGGTCAAGAATGGGCCTCGTGCCCCCAGTCTTCTTGTTTACAAAGAAGTATCTGGATTAAACTCTGGTGCCCCAGAGTCGCTTTGGAACTCGCTCTATCGCCCCTTTTCATAACATGACCCGTACTTCTTGCAGGAGCAGATGGATGTGCTGCTCCTGTCGGGCCACCGGTGGTATCAGAGGACACTTACGCTGCAATTCCAGAGTGTGCCCGTGGGTGAGAGCGTCCAACACCCATCGGTCGGTGGAGATCATCTTACACTCGCTGACAGCCCGCCAGCCGGCTTCCCACCAGGGTGCATGGGTGGGGGCCCGAAGTCCCAGCCGGTTCAGTCCTGCTTCGGGGCCTGCGTGCCGCCTTGGGAGCGACGGCTGCACCACCGAAGGCCTTGGAACGATCCCTGTAGGCCTCCTGGGTCATGGAACAGGAGGGTTGATGGTAGGAAGATGATCCGCCACCAAAACCCTTCGACCATTGTCTGTACTTGCCTCCTGAGGCACGAAAGGAAGGGCAGTGTTGCTGCAGCATGCCTAGGGCCCAGGCCGTCTACGTCTGTCTTGATGGCTTGCAACGAGTCATTGAAGGCCATCACTAAGAGGTTGTCCCCAAACGGCATGTACAGCACCCTCGTCTCAACTTCCTGCCGAAGGTTGGTGGCTTTCAACCAGCCACGATGACTGAGGCAGACACCGTTCCCCATCTGTCGGAACCCTGTGTCTGCAATGTCCAGAGCCACGGTGATGGCATGGTCCGATGCCACTTAGCCCTCCTGGAGGCTCTCCAGTGCCTCAACCCACTTGTCAGGTAGGAATTCCAGTAACGGGGCCATCTTGTATCATAGCTCCCTGTCGTACCTGGCCAGGAACGCAAGGGCATTTGCCATATTGACCGTCGTTGCTGCAGAGTAGATAGCTTTCCAGTCCATTGCATCCAAATTCTTCCCCTCAATGCCCGGGGAAACAGAGGCTGACAACAATGAATTCGAGGACTTCTTCCTTGCAGCCACTAAGACGACCGAGTCTGGGAAAGTCTGCGACTACAGGCACTTGGGTGCGGACTCAGGCACACAGTACTACTTCTCCAGCCAGCCTCTTTTCGCCGGGGCGGGATTCTTCATCAGCGCTAGGCCCTCATCCCAAATGTTGTCCAGGAGAGGCTCTGCCAGAATGGTCTTCCTTTCAGCCTCTCAGCACTGGTACAGGAACCCTTCCTTTTTGGTCTCTTCAGGCGTCAGCTGGAAGGGCTTAGATGCACGGGCAACCATGGAGTGGAATAAATCCACTTTGTCAGGAGGAGACGCTCTAGGTGGCAGGGTCACTCCGCCGTAGTCTGTATCCGCCGCTGCCATATCTGTCCCCGTATCCCAAGGGGGGAGGGTATGTGAGGCAGCTGATGAGGTGGCGAAGGGTACCTCTTCTTCACCGGCGGTGGGCCGGGAGCCACCGGTGCTGGGGGTGCCGTTGGCATACTGCTCTGTATCTCCGGCACTAATGTGTGGAGAGTGGACAGGATGTCCAGTGACACATCTCTGGGAGGTGGAAGGGGGAGTAGGCTTGATGGGCCCCAGTGCATACCTTTGCCGGCTCTGCCGTTGTCATCCCGCTCGATGGGTTCACCATTGCCATCCTCCTCTGTGTTCCCGAGGTCATCCTATGAAGAAATATCCATGCTTCGGGGTACGGTAGAGGCCTCCACTGCCCCCCCCCTCTTTGCATCCTGAAGGGTCGCAGCCAGGCTCAAGGCTGGCATCTTCTCTGGTGTCTTCTCCACCGGTTTGGCCGAAGCCTCCTGCCTGGGCGGAAGGGCCACTCTGGGCGTAACTGGGGTCCCCTGGACCGGTTCAGCCCCTTTTGCCTGCGAAAGGGCGGCCGCCACTAGCTCGATTGACAAGGACAATTTCTCCTGCACCACTTGGGACTTCAAAGGCAGGGTGGTCACCTTACCCGGCGCCTTCAACTTCTCCCACAGCTTCCCGGGGTTAGCGAGAAGGAGCTGGAATGATGGCTTGAGATGGAATCAAATGGTAAAGCCGATCGCGGCATGCTCGTCGGGGGACCCGCTTGCGCGGAGACCCCGACTGAAACAAATCCGTGGTGCTTGGCTTTGTCTTGGACCCCCACGGATGGGGCGACCTCAAAGGACTTATGAGCCCGCTCCTCGGACCAGCCGGTCCTGGGTGAGGCATGCCCCTGCTTGCTGCCTAGGACAGAGTACTTGGCATTGAGCCACGTCGCCAATCTGCTGTGCCCATCTTTCATGGTGCATTTGGTAAATCCCAGGCAAATTTCGAATCTGCCTCCTTGTGGTCCGTCCGGATGGAGACAGAGGCACTGGCAGGGTTTGTCCTCCACAAACACGTTCCTTAGTCCGCGGCTGGAGCAGAGCTTGAAGAGAGAACCTCTGTCGTCCTTCTCCGACATGGACCGGCGTGCAATGTATGCCCGATGGCCTTCCTGAATCTTCGATGAAACTCGGCAATTCTTGCCCTTGAGGGGCGATGAAAAACACAAACGGATCCCCCTCTTGCCGGTCGAAGAAACAAAAGAGCAAAAACCGAACTTTTAACCGAAAAAAAATGAAAAATCATAGATGAGCTATGGAGCAAAACACGAGGAATCCTAACACTTGAACGTGCAGTAAAAATCTGAAGATGGCTGCCAGAGGAGGGGCTTAGGGAGAGGGCGGTCATTGGCTGGGGGCAGTATGACCCAGAGCTCAGTGATTATTTTATAGGAGAAGGACAGTTTGTAAGTGAAAGTGAAACAGTTTTTTCTCTTAGCGAGGATCCCCAGCCTGACGGGGAATGTTCATGAGCATGTGAATCCATGCCAGACCCCAAGCTGGAGAAGTAAGGTGTTAGAGAATGGAAATTTCACTCAACAAGTAGCTGGTGTAAGGAGGTATCAAGCTTTCTTACAAGATCCCGGAATTGCAATTTGCCATACGAGACTCGACTTGTGCCCTGGTGTCCCCTTGCTTTTCCCCAAACATTGCGACATGGCATATGTATCTTCTTTTTAGGGGGTCGGGGGGGATCTTATATGAGCCGGCATGGGGCTCCGTCTGCTTCATGGTGCCCCTAGTGCACCGGAAAGGATGGCCATTGAGGTGTCTAGTGTAACCTAATTCAGTACATCCGGGCATGATTGTTCCTACGACTAAAGGTTTGTATCTTTTCCTACTGTTGCCAGTCGATCAGTGGCCTCCCATGCTACCCTGCTTACTTTTAGGGACCCATGTTGAGGGCTTTGGAGTTCATTGAAGTGATACCACTCTATTCCCTGCCTATTTCGCTGTTGAGTGGCCTCACTTTAGTCCTCGACTTATTCAGCGTTTTGGTCCGCCAATTTGTCTGTCGTGTAATGTCCATGGCTTCCCTTACACTCATATTGCAGACAAGAACGTTTCTCTTTTATACAGTAGGTCGACTTGTTCAGGTAGACACAGATAGTACCAATTATTCAAATGTATGCCAACGATTAGCAACCCTTAGCAGCTATGATACAAATGATAAAAGCCTTGATAAAATATACACTAATTAACCCCCACTGCTATTTGACCACGACTAATTTGCTTGTGTAACAACGCAATGTATGTGGTCTACATTTACTAAACATGTCCCTGTTATCATATGCTTCTCCACAGGTAAATATAACCTTTAATTAACAGATTCATAATCTCTTGAGAACAATTACCTGTATATGAACAAGATATTTCCCTGAATTCAATACGTAAATATTGACAGCAGAGCCATCTGTTCAAAAGAAAGATATAGTTAGCTAAAACACAAAGTGTTTCAAAATTAGGCGATGCAAACAATTATCAAATGCATAACAAAAATCAAAGGAAGAATATACATTACTGACAGATCATTGCCACCAAATGGATGCAACAGTATGGCTTGCGGGTTTTGTAGCAGGCTGTTCATATCTATTACAGGCATATGAAAAGAATGTGACAGGTGTGCAAGGCTGAACTGTGATAACATTGGTAACAATTTCAACTACCCACCGGAACAATACTATACTGGTGTCTGCCTCGGGAGACAGGTGTATAATTTATTTTTTTTAAATGAAGCTGATGCACCAGTAACCGCTGACCTGCGAGTAGGTCATCCCCACGTCAATTCAGTCTCCATCATTTACATTTCTACTGAACCAAATATCGCACGACCAAGCCACCCAGCAAAGAAAGTGCAAAACCGAGAAAGTAAGCTCACAGTGTGACAGGAAAATGCATTTTCAAGTTACTGCCAAACGTGAATAGAGAGCAGGTGCATAACTGCAGTGGAATGATTTAATACATTTGGAAATCGTCTCGTCATGCAGCATCAGAAGGCAGACTGCGACTTTGGCGACTGTCTAGAACAGTTATCGGCAAAATGTTAATGTTAAAGTATCTTGCACTGTGCACTGTTACCACCTGTGTGGTTTCTTGGCGCTGAGGCAGATCTGTAAAGCAAAGGGGCAAGCGGTGGGAAAGTAAGTAGGCCAAGTGGGAGAAAAGAGCAAGAGCTGTGATGTGCTGTTGGCAGCTTCAGTTCGGTTTACACTGTTCGCTGGCGGTAGGTGTGTTTTCCGGTTGGTAGCCGCCATGTGCTGTTGGGCGGGGCAATGTGTTTGTTTTGTTGTTGTGCTGTAGAGGTAAATGGCAGGCTGTCGTCGCCCTCCCGCCTCCCAACCCCAGCAGGGCATGGAAGATGTTCGGAGACTGGGTGGCCCGCGAGGCACATTCAAATGGGAAGATGTGAGCGGCCTTGTGTAGGCGCCCGACAAGAGTATTTTCGCTCATGGATGGATTCATCATGAGCAAGTTTGGAAACCGCTTGGTTATGAAGGTTCAAACATGGTTAGAACAGCCCCACCTGCCCTCACTACACCCCCACTTCTCAGCAGCCCTGAACCCTACACATTTTTCATTTCAGTTTATTTCCTTCTGACAAAACAGGTTTCAGTTTAGACGAAAAGGCTATGAGGGCTTGGGGATCAGAGGGGCATTCCGCAAATTGTACGGAATGTGAACGCGAGGTTACCATTTCCATTCCCTTTCCAATCTGATACTACATTTAATATTGGTGTAGAACAGTTACACAATATAAATTTGTTGTAGTTCACGTGTGAAGTAAAGCGGCTTCTACAATGCCCAAAATCTAAATACAAAGAGAAGGCAAAGGCTTACACACTTACACACACACACACACACTTACACACACTTACACACACTTACACACACTTACACACACTTACACACACTTACACACACTTACACACACTTACACACACACACACACACACACACACACACACACACACACACACACACACACACACACACACACACACACACACACACACACACACACACACACACACACACACACACACCTGCTGCTCTTTCTTTGAAGTCTCAAAGTTACTGCTGGTCATGCTAATAAAGTCCCTAATAGACACAGGAGTAGATGTATTCATGTGAACAATGTAGAAACACCTTTTTAGTTAGCAACACTTTGAAAGAAGCTAAACACTAATACAAACAAGCATTGGCAAAGCCAATAGTTTTGATGTTTGTAGTTTATTGCATTTTACATTTAGCACTGCAGAGAAGGAATGTCGAATGACAGCACAGAGAGGAAGAAATGACGGCATGGGAGGGAATGAAGGGCTGCGATGGGGGGGAGCAGTGGGGTGAGTAGCACTATGAGGGGATGAACAAGAAATAAATGGCAGCATGAGGAAGAATAACAAATTAAAGAGATGAAAGGTAGGACAGCAACAGTACACAGGAACATTGTAAAACATTTGAAGGAAGAGTGACAAGGCAAGGGGGGCTGGGTGACAGCGCAACTGGGGTAAGCAGCAATAGTGCATGGGGTGGGAGGGTAGGGGAGGGACAGCACAAGGGGGGACGGGAAGGGACAGCACAAAAGGGGGAGGGACAGCACAAAAGGGGTAAGCAGCAATAGTGCATGGGGTGGGAGGGATAGGGAGGGACAGCACAATAGGGGGAGGGACAGCACAATAGGGGGAGGGACAGCGCAACTGGGATAAGCAGCAATAGTGCAAAGGGTGGGAGGCAGGGGGAGGGACAGCACAATAGGGGGAGGGACAGCACAATAGGGGGAGGGACAGCACAATAGGGGGAGGGAGGCGGGGCGGGAGGGACAGCACAATAGGGGGAGGGACAGCACAATAGGGGGAGGGAGGCGGGGCATCACAAGAGAGAAAGGAGCAATAGCGCAAGTGGGAGTGACATATGTTGGTTGTATGTATAATTGCAGCCTTTGGTTGCAGTGTCCTACATTGTAGTTTTAATCTCAATGTGATTTCTTACTAGGACACCTGTATGTTGTCAGTGGTACTTCACCTCTCAAATGAACTATAACTTACAGATGTTCTCATCTTATTTTCTTGGAGAGGTGCAGTCCCCATTGAGATTGGAGATGTGCAGTAGCACTGACCACATACAGATGTCCTCACAAGAGATGTGGTCAGTGGTACTGCACATCTCCGAAAAATAATCGCTTGAATTGTAACAGTATCCAGAAAGAGAAACCTATGTGTAGCCCAACGGGTTCAGGAAAGTAGCCCACATGTAGCCAAATTCTAGCCAATTCCCTCTGGCTTAAAAAAAAAAAAAAGATTACTATGCCATCCCAGCTTCGAAAGTGACAGTCACATGATATGGTAGAGAACTACTCATTGAAAGAAAATTAGTTACACAAACCACTATTGGATTACATCGGCGTACTGGAACAAGAAATCACATTTAGTGTCGTCCGATTATGCCACAACATTTCCATTTGTCATGCCAACTACTGTTGGCGATATTTTGGCGGCTCTGCCACAAAAATGCACCAAAACCAAAAATGTGCTGTTTATATTTGCATTAAGGTATGGCTAGAGCTTTTAAGAAGACAACAGATTTTTAATGTGACAAATACTTTACACAATGTGACTTGTTAATTAAAGCAAGATCTCTTTGCAGTTCCGCCACACCCACAGTGAAGCAAACAAGCGGGTTTTGTGCACAGGTATTACTGCTTACCAACTAAGCAGGAGACCTAGCAACTAGCTTCAACATGACTATCAAGTAAAATGGGATGGTATGGCTTAAACGCAAAAAGAACAATGCCTGAAGTGTTAAACCGGCTGTGAGTAGTAGTCGAACTATTAACTGCAAAAAAGTAAGCTGTGGAGCGGATTTCTTGTTCACTTCAGTTCTAGCCTGAAGACGGACACGTTTCTATAATGAGATTATGTCTCATTGTATGAATTTAGGCCTTTGTGCTCGGCTTGTGATAGGGACCATCAAGCTTTCCAATCAGTAAGTGCATTAAGAATGTGTTTTAAAAAATGATCTGTACCTTGTAACACCCTTGGTAGTGTTGTACCAGAATTCAATCTATCCAGACAGGGCATACTAGATTAAAGGATGCTTTTTGGGATGACAAACCTTTGACTGCGTGTTGGCGCTGGCTGGATTCGTTTCTCCAAATTCTGGCAGTTAGGCCTTTTGTTTTAAGTCAAGCTCCAGTCTTTAGTTATTGGTGCATGTGTTTTTTTATTATTCATATTGGTACACCATAACCAAAAAATCATCAATGTGGCAATTACTGCCAGTTTGTCAACAGTGGTGAGTGCAAACAGCCGACGCGCGTTTCGACCCGAGTCTTTTTCAAGGCAGATATGAGTAGGATGCTAGACTCTAAGTAGAGTTGATTGCTGGTCCTCCCAACCCGGGTGCCAGGTTGGGCTGAATAGCCTAGTCTGGTGCCGGGTTCGGCGGAGTATGCTGGTCGCTGTGAATCAGGAGTCAAGCACCACATAACACTCAGACCAGCTAATGGAGACTGACTGGCAAGTCTGACCCCCAAACCTGAAGTTCTGTCCATATAAATAAGTGGGTATAAGGGATTCCTTAGTTAAGGTAAGGGCTACTCCTGTTTTCACCTGCAAAAAGAGCCGTGGATTTATCAACAGAAGTAATAGCTGTGCGTGCTCGGCACGTCGTGTGTTGCTTGTATGACTTCTGTAATCTATATAATTCAATGATCATCCAATGGCATGTTTAGGCAGGGCATACCAAGTACTTAAATAGGATGGTGTAATCGATGTATGGTGTAAAGTATGCAATCTTTGTTGGTTAACCAGCCAGTCATTTCCCCACGTGGGATAGCTTGGGCTGGGTAGAATTAGCCGGGGGAGTGCGGCAATGTGGAGCAGAACGGATCCGCTTGTAAAATGTCTTTATAGGTGAGCAAACTCTTGCCAGAGGTTTGAATTTGTTTAACTTGTTGTTTATAGACTAATGAAACACTGAGGTATGCTAATCCTACCTTTCAACTTGTAGGAGCCAGGTCACCAAGAGGTCACGCAAATTACTAACTCTGCACTACAGCAAGACCCAGTAAAAGCAAATGGACATCCATATAAGGCATACATCAAACACTAGCTGTGGAAAAACTAGTACTTTGGTCACCCCCTATTTACAGTATGCGTCTTCGTTTTGCATTTCATACACCTGTATTGTATACATTTAAGTAAAAAGGCTGGATTTCTCGGTTTTCCGTGTAAAATAAAACAAAGAAGAGGTACCGTAAACCTCAAGCTTACTTCCTTTCACTACCATTACCATTTAACAAGCAAACAAACTGATTGGACAGTAAAGCACTATATACTAGCCATGACATGTGCCACTCGCCTGTCTTGCCACTAGTGTCCTACAACATCCTAAACAAGGAGACGGGAGCCCCTTCAGACTGATGCTCCTGAAACTGTGCAGCCGTCTGTTCACATCCAAAGAAGCGAATGATCTCACGTTTTCCATTAGATTAATCAAAGCTTCATAAATAGCTTGTTTAGCTACCACTCATTAATACCCTTGGTACAAGTATTAGGTGTGAGAAAACATGTCCCACGATTTCCAAGTTAAACAAGTGGTTTAAACAACCCTTTGCTTTTAAAGTCTTTTCTTCTTCCCTCCCGCTCGAGCTAAAATATAACGCAAGCAAGATGAACCATTCACCACACAAACCAAAAGGAATGCTGTCCAAACTGTGTGTTGTGACCCCTATTCTAAATGTTCTCTTTGCTATTATAAAGAAATTTGAATTAGTGCTTGCACACAAAGATGGCCTCAAGGTAAGTAATGCTGTTCAGTTGCCCCAAGACATGGTCAAATAATCCATGCATTATCTGCTATAATCTGAGCCGTGTGACACCAAAATTCATGCTTTTCACCGGGTAGTCTCATGTGCAACTTTTCAGCCATTAGTCTGCATATTACTTGAATGCATTTGGCTTATTTGGCGTTTTGCCGTGTGTACAGTTTTGCATATCAGCCATTTCATTAGGGTGCCAAGATTTTGTTATCTTTGTTATTTAGCCCCTGGTGGGGTGGGATCTCACACCATGGATTACTGATGCACTGCCTCACAGTCAACACACATCTCAGCACCATACAGCGCACACACACACTATGGGGAAGAGAGAGGCAGCCTGAGCAGGAGGGCACAACCCGGGATACACAATTAGCAGCAACAGCACCACAGACAGAACGTTTATCTCACACCTTTCCGCACAAATCCCTGGCATTAAACGGGACATCCAGAATACATAATTTCACATCCTGTGAGAATCGAGTTGCCCTCATCGATGTAGACAAGCGGTGTCTATATGGTGAACAGTGGGTATGAGGAGATCCCGAAGGAACCAACCTAAAGGTCGGATAAGAAATCTGTGCTCTCACATCAGAGACACTGCTTTGCCGCCCATAGATCATCAGCATTAGCTGGTCTTAGGTGAAAAGATCCATTGGCATGTTTTTCTCCCATATGCCTCCAGAATTCAGTCATCTTTGGACAGAAGAAAGGCAGATGTGGAAGTAGGGTCCTTGGCAACCTGTCCATACCGGGCTCAATCCTTTTGTTATTTGTGGCAGGACACGAATAAGATTTCTGCCAGGTCTTGGTGGCCAATGCTAGGACTTCCCTTTGTAAAGGTATACCTGACAATAACGACACCTGCTTGGCCAACACTCAGCCAGTACAACCACCTCAACATCAGAAGGTGGAGTAATCAGTGGCGGAAGTGTAAGAAAAGAAGTAGTGAACTATATTCCCTGCTGGCGCGCCGTGCTCCCCACAAACCGCATCGCCACTCCCCCTCCCATGCGCAATCCAACCCCCTCCACCCCCCAAAACAAACATACTTGCTGTTTAAGGGAATGTTCAGTGTATTAGACTGAAGTGCAAGTTTAAACTTCTTTGTACACTTGTATTTTAAAAGTAAACCACTCCGGAACGGTTCCTTTTTAAAATAAAGGTAGAGGAACAGCAATACTTAAAAAGAAATTAAAAAAAATAAGTAGAGGAGCGCTGCTCCCATCCGCTCCCGCCCACTTTGACCACTGGGAGTAATACCCAGAAAAAAGACTAGATCTCTGCCACACGGTTGAGGAAAGAGTTTGCTGGCGAAGGGAAATGTTCCTCTTCCACTTTGTTCTCTGTGTTCACCGGCTTAGGCTGGTCTTATAAAACATGGGAGAACTCTACAGGCTCTGGAGCCCCTCTGAACTTATCAGGTGCTGGGTCAGGAGGAGGAGTAGCTGGAACCCTCAGGTTCAGGCAAGATCAGGGCTTGTGGAATTTGTTTAGGAGCTTGAGCAGGCCCAGTTGTGGGCAAAACCGTCACCAGAGGGGCCGCATGAGATAAGGGTCTTAAGTAAAGTCATCCGACTTGATCTCATAAAACCCATGAATATGGGTGGAAAAAGATCTTTCACTAGAGTAGTCCTGGGACTGTGGAGGAGGTGGTGTTGAGGCTGTTGTCGCATGCGAGGTAGGCACGGAGCAGGGCTGATGTACCAGAGCCCACCATGGGTCGGCATACCAGAGGGTTGAGGAAGACCGTGGATATGCCGCGCCCTACTGGGTACAGTAGGAGTAAACTCATGCCTAGAGACCATTGGTGGTAACCTCACAGGGGTACAAGTAAATCGTAATCCACTGGGACCCGCCACTATCTCAAAGGGTGAGGAACCTCTTCACGAGATGAAGGGTTCTACTTTTTGCTCACATCTGGCAGCCACTTATGGAGGGTGCAAAGACGTTACGTCTTTTGGGTGCGTAGAAAACATTTGTTCGGCACAAAGCCCCTGTGCAAAAATTCAGTCGAATACTCGCAAAGTCTTCCAGTGGAAGCACTACAGACCTCAAGTGGGTGCTCGGTAGGCTTGAAACCCGTAGAGCCCCGACGTCTGGTAGTCCCAGTACATAAAGCCCCCCCCCTAAGACCTAGGTCCGCTGGAAGAGCTGCTTTGTGCCCCTTGGCAACTTGGAGGGTAGAAGATCCCTGGGCATCAGGCTTGCGCCTGGTATTCAAGCCTTTTTGCCTATCGGCGCACTTTAAGATAGCAACAGCCCGACGGTCCTCGAGGAGATCCCTGGTGCAGCGAGGGGTTTTCGCTGAAGGGTCGGAAGACTGGTCCCTCCCAGCAGCGTAAGCTTTCTGACAAGACTCTCTGCCGAGATAAGCTGGAGGAGGAGCACTTCTTTTTCCTGCTTGTGCCTTCTTCGACAGGAGAGACTTAATTTTCCGGAGGGAAATCTCCCTCTAGCGTTGGAATCTATTCTTTCGTGCCCTGGGAGTAAGTGCATCACACACAAAGCAACTGTCCCACCGGTGTTGGGCAACTAGGCACTAATGTTGGGAAGTGATTGTCACAGGAAGCGCACCTAGAAAATCCTGCAGATACCAACCTGTGCTGGACCACATGGGGCGCTGAAGGAAGGGGAAAGAATGGAATTGAAAAGGAAAAAGTGGGGAAAGTGCACCAAAATGAAACAGTGCGTTGTTAGGCAACAGTTCCTGCCTGCGTTGAAAAGGGGATTGATGATTGGCACTGGAGGGAGGGGCTTGCAGGGAGGAAGAATGCCCCAGCACCGCCCCCTCACTTTTTAAAGCAGAAATAATTTGTGTGGTGAAAAGGACTCTGGTCCCGTCCCCTATGGGCGATGCCCCTACACTATGGAGGAAAGTGGATGGGACGATGGAGTATTATGTGCATCAGATGCAGAATATTACATCCAAGCCTTATATTACCTATATCGAATGAGACCTGTTTTCTGTTCAAGAGGAGCGTACTTGACTTCTTTCACATCACTGGATGCTGCACTATCATCTTAACATGTTGTCATCACAACCCTTTTCCTCAGACCTTTTGTTCTTGGTTATTCAGACTAATATTGCTGAGAAGTGTCTGCACAGGACTTGAAATGATAGAGGACAAATAAGCCCATTAACCCTCCACACCCCATCGGAAAGGTGGATTTCAGGGTTTTGAAGAAAGCTTGAAGAAGGGATGGGTGCTATTTCACCAACACTGGGTGCCACCATTTTGCGCTCACTCTTCAACTCTTGACACCCTTTAAGTTGGCCACATTAGATTGACTCGTCCAGTGCTTCCGGCATCTCTGAAGGGGACTTGGAGAGGTTACCTCTCTTGAGGGGGCGGACGTAAGGTATGGCCAAAGCCTACCAAGGCTTGCATGTACTGAATGCTGCGGAAGGTCACCTAAGTGAAGGACTGGACAAGGGAGGATGAGTCAGGAATATGGCCATTAGGTACAGAATGGCTAATCAACCATTTTGTGGAGTGCTCAGACGTGTTCGTGAAGTGATTGGGCCCTTTTCGAGCTTTGTCTGGGTCGGATTGAGTGGGAAGGCAACAAGGAGGGCAGGGTGTGCCCAAATACCTCTGCTTGATTACCTGTTGTGGAGGAGAAGTTCGAGCCAGTGACTTTTTTGCCTCTAAGAGATGGCTACTGTGAGGGGGCTGATGGTGGGCTAGAGTGGGGGAGCAAAAGCCCTCAGTCACTGCTGGTCACTCTGTGGGGGACCGATAGCCATGCAATCAAATCAGGAAATAATTGTTATGGAATACGAGGCACCATCTTATTTGTTATAGTAGGCCAAGGTTAACAGGGAGGCAGCAAAGCTAACTCATACAGGTCTTGGCTGGGGAAATTTATACATCAGTGACTACATCTGGCAGACTCAATACTCGCATGCATGAATAAAACACCCATACTCCATTAAGTGTTCCTACAGGTTGGCAGAGATACTATGCAAAATATATCAACACAAACAAGCCAACATAATTGGCTATAAATTAGACCCCTACAAAAGTTCAAACTTGGCATGCTAGATGCAACGATATTTCAAGGGTCAAATGTTCGAGGATGCAGCACTGCATGGAACATTAAGATCCCACTGCAACTGTTTTTAGTGGATACATACTGGTAATGTGATTCTGGCATAACTGTTACTACGCAGACCCTGAAAAGGAGAGGTCTAATACACAAGGACTGGTCGTAAAAACACAAGACACAACTGAGTTGGAAACCAAGGCGAGAAGAAGAGGAGAACAAAAAATGTTACGCACTGCATGTTTTCTATTTGGCTTACACCCTCTAAACCATGAAAAGAATATGTTATGTACTGTGAATGGCTCCCACTTCTGCCAGTTTGCAAGAACGAGATTCAAAACCCACGATGTTGGGCCCCTGGGACCTGAGGTGTTGTGGGGGGGGGGGACTGGGGGGGGGAACTGAGGGGGCTAAATCCCTGGGTATTCTGGTTGTAGCCCCAGATAAAAGCTCAGGAACATCAACCGAAAGGCTACAGCTAGCCCCGAATCCCACCAGTCCTGACATACGCTTAGCCCCTGATCTTTTCCAGACCTAGCAACAACCCTGCCTGACACCTGCACATTTTACCTACTCTCTAACCATTTAACCTTATAAGACCTGGGTTTTTTGATGGAACAAATTAAATGGCTTAATTTCACTTCACTTCACTTTCCAAACCTTAATTCGACATTTGATTATTAGGTTACAAGTATTTAATTCATCGGACTTTCCAAGAGAAAACTTCATTATATATCGCCTTTGTCAATTTTACAAAGGCTTTCGACACAGTTTATCGAAGTTGATTGGGAAATAAGCTGGCATCCTGGGAACTGGACCCCAAAGTAGTTCACTTAATTAAACAATTTCATGAGGACACATCAGTGGCACAAAGACTTGATCAAACTGGTCATGTGACAAAATTCTTTCCTTCGGTTAAGGGGCTGAAACAGATGTGTGCTTGCCCCCATGCTCTATGATATATATTTTGCCGACCATCCCAATGCAATTTGTCCGTGGGGCAATTGTCCCTCCAAAAGTTGAGCTCATCATGGGGACGGGTTAATGTATGCCGATGACAGAACTCAAATTGTTTTACAACGTTCGCTGTCTGCTCTCAATAAATATCCATTATCATACGGTTTGGAAACAAATGCGATGAAGGCTAAGATAATGATTGTAGTGAACAAGCTGAAGTATAGAAGTTTTAAATGGAAAATTGCTAATGCCTGCATTATCGTTAAATGTGTCCATGGTATTGCTCCTCAATATCTGAGGGACCCGATTCACCCATACCAGCCTGCGAGACTGTTGCACTCTAGTGATCGCCATCTTTTATCAATACCACTCTCAGCGTACAAGTCTCGGGAAGACAGAAGATTCTCTGTTTTTGATTCAAAGCTGTGGAATTATTTACCACTGGAATTGAAGACCCTTAAATCACTACCAATTCCGTAGAGCACTAAAAACATTTTTGTTTAAATAGGGTTTTTCTAAATCTCTGGCTGTCCGGTGGCTGGGCCTAGCTTTGTTCTATTTGAATCTTGTCATATAGGCCACTATACAGTTTGGCCCGTTCTGTGCGCATTACAAATTCGAAAAATACACGCAAAAAAAAAATACAAAATGAAGAGACTGAGGTGGTGTCGGCTTTTGTATACCTTGGGGCTCGGTTGGCTTCAGGTAGAATGGTTGACAATCTAAAAAGCTATGTTTGTACCAAGGCTATCTGTAAACTAGGTATGATAAGTGTACAAACGTCTCAGAGAATTTTGGTGGAGGGTATTTATATTACATCAGTATTGTTCCCAGTGTACTTTACAGCCTTGAGCTATAGATTGATAACAAATTGAAGTGACTGAAGGTTTTGGAGGGTAAACTACGGCGGAGTACCCTTGGTTTACCCCAGTCATTGCCTATAGAAGCCATTAGTTTAGAATTGGGCCTAGTCTCTTTAGGCACCTGTAGTTCAGGTGAATCGCAGTATACATTTGTACAAGATATTAACTGATCTGGGAGGGTCTCTGCTTGGGTGGTACAGAAAGAGGAGTAACCACCTCATAGCGCAAGATCAAATTATTAAACAGTGAATCCAGGCTTGTAGTGAATTCCATGCAGAAATCAACTGGAAAATGGTTATGTCAGCTAATCATACGCCAACTATTTAAAATAAAAAAGGCATATGCCTTGGATGGATCCCAAAATAGTGGCTACTTGGATGGAAAGAAATCTTTGTTATTACACTAGGCAGTCCTTCCCATATTTATCTCCTGTCTCTTACCTTATTCTGTTTAATGACAAAAGTCTAAAAAAAGCTAAGATTTAACATATTGCCGGTGTTGATGGTAATGGGACCTAGGATGCGTATCCCTCGAACTGAGTGTATATGTAGAGCATGTGGACCTGAATTGGAATCTCTCAGACATGTACTTACTCAATGAAAGGACCTGGCGAAGGTCATTATAAAAGGGATATGGATCTTTTGTGCCTTCGCCTGAGTATATTCCGGGCAATCAATTTTGGTCTTCTGTTTTTAGTGCGACTTCTAGGGTGCTTACACAGGCTACTTTTAATTTAAGGACTTGGATGACAGCAGTGCCATTATCAAATGGAAAATAGTTTTACTAGAATTGATCTTGTAGGGTTTGTATATTCCTTATCTTTCTATGATGTGATTATCTCTCTATATATAAAAGGGAAATTTCTGGATACATGTGTCGGTTCGAAATGTTCAGCATACTTCCCAACATGCTACAAACCTGAAATTTGGTATGTGGGTAGGTTCCATGGTGTAGCGGTCTGCAATACTTACCACTGCCATGTAGCTCTTCGTGCCATAGTTCTAGGTAAACTTCAGCTGTTCCGAAACTTTCCAAACTATCAGCATTCTAGTTGACAGCAGCACTCACTTTTGAAGTCATGCAGGTGACAGAACATGGTGCTTTTGTAGTAATGCTTGTAACAGGAAACGATGCATGTCTCTTCAATAGTGTCCACAATGACGACGTCCATCACATTGTGGCAAATCTGTCATAATTACAGGAACTTCATTTCCCATGGAAGTTGATGACTGTATGCCATCTCAACAGTACGAAGCTTACATACTTCAGCCGTACACGTATGGGTATGGCACATCAGGCTTACACATATAAGCCCTATACATACAGCACTTCTGTTGAGGTTGCTGCTGCTTCGCTGTAGATTGGGACACCAATAATGTTGCTGCGCAATCAATGCTCCAACTCAAAGTAGCTGGAATCAATTGCGTTGTTAGTCGGGTAACGCAAACAACCATGCAACATCATCATCTATATTTGTTCATTGAACTTCAAACTAGGACTGAAGTGGGAATTACTGTGTGAAGCACCGGTACACCTGCTAGTTTATCATATATTCTATGTGTTTTATGCATGGATTGCTAAAAGGTTTCTTTAAAACCATGGCATTAAATTAAATAAATTACTAGGCCAAGCACGTTATGCAACCCTGGGATACCTGGGTTTTTGATGCACTAAATGGCTTAATTTCATTTAATTTGCATCACAGGAGCTTCCACTCACTTTGTATTAAATCCTATATCAGCACAAATGTATAAAAGCCGGTTTGATTATGAGGGAGGGGATTTACTCTTTCTCGGTTTGAGACTCTCGCCTACAACAATATGCAATAAAGATTTTCCTGAACGTGATTGGACACAACAAATTCAACATTTGATTTGCGCATCAGCACCTCCCATATAAGGAAGACATAAAGAAGTGTTTTATGAAAACAGTTGAAGCACTGCAATTCACAAGGCACAGATCAGTGCTGATATCACTATTCTTAGGGTATTTGTTGACCACGGACATAGCTTCTGGTAGAAACGGAGTGCTTTACAAGTTGGGGCAAGAGTAGACTGTGGGGGGGAAGAAAGAGAAACATGGGAGCGGGGGGGGCAAACAACAGGCAGGAGGAGGGCGGGCAATAGGGAGGAAACTGGGGAAAGGGGTTGTGTTGGACCTGGAGGTTTGGGATGGCGTTGAGCTCAACGTCTTTATACACCCAAAATAATCATGTACAGGTCTTTGAAAACTGTTTGAAGTCTAAACGCCTGTAGAGCCACTAGACATCATGCATTAAGGGGTAACAGATATTAACTTAATTGCAAAAATCTCGACTGCATGGTTGATTTAACAGCATGAACAACGTGCATTAAATGGCCCAAAAAGTTATTTCTGTAGCGCATGAATCCTAAATGAATGCATGACCAATATCAAATTGTGGCTAAAGGGTTATATATTGCAGTCACAGAGTAATCCCAGTGATCAGCCGAACCGTCAAGCTAAACCTTCATGTAGCATGTGATGTGATGTGTGGATATGCAGAGGGAATGCAAAATGATCTTACTGATTTCCAGGAATCCAAAACTGAGGAAAGTTCTCAAAATCAAGGCTGGATCAAATGGAGGTATACAACCTCACTGGCACATAATGGACCTGCTGGTAAAGTCACAAATCAGTGTATGTGTTATGTGTGAAAGATTGAAACAATAGGTCATGTGCTGATGTGTACAGTGGAAGGCGTGCATTATATCCGGCCAACTCTAAAAACGCAACAGTAGGCAGTACTTCAAAAAACGTCGACTTGTCGAGAGTCTGCATACTACATAAAGCGTTCCAAACACAATCCAGTGAAGACCTCCAATGCTCGTTTGCAAACGAGACTAACCTCCTACTAACCTCCGACGTGCTTTCTCTTGAATATACGTTTCGGTAAACATTTCCCCTTTGCATTAAGTTCTATGCTACAAACCATGCATTTACTGTGCACAGTGGCAATGGTTCACTAATGTCCACCAATAGAAACCACATATGAACATCTGGAAAAGGAAGACTTTTTGATTAAACGGGACTTGTATTAATCATTATGAACTAAATCACCTGCATTTGAAAAAGTACTTAAATGTGTCTAAAGGATGGGGGTAGGGGGGATAATGGCCTCTTACCATACAACTCACTTGTGGCCACTGCAACATAAACCACAAACATGTTGTCCAATATGTACTGCTTCAGTGTTTCCAAGGTATTGCGGTCACTGCCGGTCCTTAAAACCAAACTCATCTGCAGCCGCAAGGTGTGATCTGCTGCGAAGCAAGCATTCTGGTGAGAAAGAAGAGGGAGGGGTCGGGGTCTGCTCATACCTCACCATTAAAATGATAACATGGCAAACATGGAGGCGACAATGTCTAAAGCAATTATACCTGAGGCAGCCGGTGGGTTTCATAATTAACGTCACATTTCAGACGAACTTGCAAAAGGCTGGTGTTTGACGTGTCCACCTAAAAAAGAAAAATAGATTACTTTTAAAGAATAAGTACACACATGGTTTGTGTCTTAATTCGTTTTCTAAATGTGTGCTTTGCAGGTCATAGCGTCATCCACAGCTCCGAAGTCCCAACTCCAGGAGCTGTACAGGAAAGGATGTGAACTTCAGCATGGATTTAAGTAAGACAACTCCACATCTCACTTTTAAAATGTGGCCAGTTCACCCAAGCTGCACCCTCTAAATATATCTGTGACAAAACTAATGTTAGAAAAACAAATGTCGTATTATTAAAGTGTAGACCTGTCTCCATTTTTAGTATTGCCTTTTCTAAAGGTTTATTTTGTAGTCAACAGACCCACAGTGCATTCATGAATGTTCCATTCTGGAGTAAAGGGACCTCAAGCAGTGGTAGGTTTTAATGCAGCCCCTCCACCTTTGCATGGGGATTATTCAGAAAGACTTCTGAAGCTCCGACCCATTGACCACACTCCACCTGCCCAATTATTCAAAATATTTAGCTTATACCAGGGGTGTTGATAGGTTTGGAATAGGTCTGGGGCTACGCTAATGTTGAGACTGTCGGGACTCGGGGCTAGCTAGCCTTTTGATTGTAGCTACTGGGCTTCTATCCGGGGCTACAACCAAAAGACCCAGGGCTATAGCCCAGTTAGCCCCCCCACACTCCCCAGCAACACCTCTGGATTATACTGAGGCCCATGTCTCCCCGAAATATTCTCTGAATTTGCTATATCCCACATCCCACCACCACCAGTGAAGGCATCCCACAAGTAAAGCCCTTTCCACATTGAGGGGTCTCTTTTTCCTCTGGTGGATGCCTTCACAACCATTCCCATGCTCCCAGCACACTGCGAGAGGGCAATGTGAGTTCAATCATATGTTAAGAGTTTAACATTCTTGCGTCCCATCAACTGCAATTAGGGACAAATTGCTGTGGATTGTGCAGGTAGGAAAAGTTAGTCATTTATTATCATCAACGACAAGGCCCGAGTAACTTTTAGTAAAAGTCTTAGCCACCCATATGAAGAATGACGCAGGTTGCAATTATCCCACAAGAATGTTCACAGATCACTAAATTCTCTTAAGTAACACTCTACAAACATTATAGGGTGTGCTTTGTAAAACACGCCACAGCTTGAGTAGTATAATCATTTCAATTATGGTGCAAGTTTAAACCTATGATTTGCTCTTCATCACTCAATCTGCCCATCAGCTACTCTGCAACATCAGTAACAAATTCCAGCTCATCATCATACCAAACCTTTTCTGCTAAACTTCACTGGAACAGCCTGTAGCAATAGTTTCTTGTCCACTTTCAGCCCAAATTGTACTGCTGGCCAATGCCATTTCAGCATTAGCCCTGCTCGGTCACAAACTCTTATTTTATCAGTCGAAAAAGGGGGTAGATGTGAGCCAACTTGTGACACTCAGCGACCCGTTACACATTTATGGATAACCATGCCCGCGTCGCACTGGCTGGAGAGATAGAGGTACAGGACCCCACCTCTAAAAAGCGATTGACTTGGAACTCCCTCCATAATTTTGATAAGTTTCTAGGTTAGCAATTTGAAAGCACGACGCTTTTACTAGCAAGTGGTTACAGCAAGTGGACATCTAACATCAGTATACCATTTCTATAAGCGCAAGACAGCGTATATGCAGTAGTACTTTCAACGCAACAGTGAGGAATGGCGCACGGTTAATTCAAATTATTTCTTTACCCGGGATTTAACCCAGTTATTACTACTGCAACAGACCGCATAACATAAATAAGATTGTCACAGAATACAGGTAAATTAACGATTTCTATGTTCTTGAACACTAATAGAATGGTTATAATGGAGTAAATTGAGGCGCATGTTTGGTGCCATATTATAACGAAATAGACTAAACATATCTACATAATTCAATTTGATACAGTCAGTTGAAGTGCATTACTGATTTTTGAAATTACTATAATCACAGTGGCGACTAAATTGAAATACTGCATGGTGCTTTAAGTTCAGCAATAGTGCACTATAGAATGATGTTTTGCTAATGGAGTTGACATGTATACGGAATCTAATTAAATTTTTGTTCTTCCTCATTGGCCATGCTATGATCATGTTTCTTTACCTCATTTTCCTTCCCCTTCACCCATCCTTCTTCTCTGTCTCACACCAATACACGTCTTAATCATGTTTAATTGTATCATAATATCCTACTGCAATTTGTCAATGTTTTTGCTTTTTTCTATGTGATGTAAATGTGATTTTAATTTATATATGCTATGTATAGCCCTGGTTTGAGAAAGGCATTTCTTATTTGCCGAAACACGTGTTACCATATAGGGCAATTTGTCAAGACAATACTAAGAACTGGATGCGTCAATGAACTACAGTTCTGAAATTACCAAACTCTAAGTGTGGCGCACTTGCATGCAGGAGGGAGTTCCAAGTCAAATCTTTCATCAGGTCTACCAGACAAGGTTCATACGTTTGCGCATTCAGCAAATAAAGTAAGATATCGTGTATGTACAGAGGACAGTTTCAACATTGTAGAATGGACAATTTAGGTCATCCATCCCATAAAGTGCCACATGTAGAGAGCATTGGATTTTGAGCTACTATTACCAATTAAAAACCATGCATGCTTATAGTAAAAGAAATCCTATTTTAGTTGTGATCGCCTCCCCTTTATGCATAGCAGGATTATCATTGGAGGTCAGTGTGGGAGAAGTCTCGCAATTTAAGCATGCAATTACCTTTGGTGTGCATAGATTTAAAATGCAATCCTTAAGTTAGAAATCATTTTGGTTTTCCATTCAAAAGGCTCTATTGATGAACAATGCCAATTCATTGAGAATTCTGATGACATAACAGTGGACTCAATCTTAATGTATTCAAGCCAGCCAGAAAGAAAGGTGGACCTGACCCCTTCTTCAGGCAGGCTGGAATGCAGCAAAAGCCAAGCTGACAATATTTGAGATTGTGAGTACGGTCCTCAAGGTGATGGTGGGTGTAACCTGGGGCTGCACATATTCCTTAAAAGACAAGTGTGCATTTACACACGCACACACCACACACTGAAAGGCAGGTGCACTGGAAACTTGCAACATCACAAACTGTCACATTAGGAAACTGTGCTGAGAGGTGGTTCACTTTCTGTTTTGTACAATAACTACATATTGTGACGAATCCCAGGATATATCTACTTCGGCAAGGCCGCTACCAGATAGTCCCCCTGGGGGTGTGGGAGGATGGGGGAGGACTCAGCATGTGGATATCACGGGAGGGGGAACCCCCCCCATGGGATCAATGATGACCATATTGGGAGAACACGGTATCCATAGAACATCCCCACCTCTCCTTCATCCCCCCCCCAATTCACCCCTACCCTCCTATCCCATTTACCTCAGTAGTAAGCCAGAAGTAGAAGGTACTGAGACGAGGAAGATCTGTAGTGAGTCACAACATCATAACCCGGTCAGTACTGTGACGAGGAGGCAGCGTGGATCAGTACAGAGTACCTCCCAGAACCACTTTGCCCATTCTAGTGGTTCTTGACAGCCGATTGGAAAGAATCTACAGTGGCATGGAGCGAAGAGCTGGAAGAATTTACAAAACAAAGTGATGTGGCATCGATTTATCAAGGATTTGTTCCTAATATGGGATGGTACCGAAAATGAATTGGAAAAGTACATCTCCATCCTAAACACCAATTCATACAATTTGAAATTAACGAGTACCATTAGTAATTGAAAATTGGTATTTTTGGATGTTTTCTTCTCAATCGATAATAACAAACTAACATCCACTCTTTGCAGAAAAGAAACCAATTCAAATTCTATTTATATTTATTTATTTATTTGTAACGCGCCGTAGCTCGCAAGCATCAGGGTGCGAAAAAGACACGAGGACGAAGATTAACAGGACGACACAAAAGAAAGTAAAGAGAGGGGGGCAGAAAGATGGCAACATGATTCGGTGTAGAAATTGCCTAGTTATTTGAAGAGAAAGGTCTTCAGATGCCTCCTAAAGAGTTGGGTGTTGCTTTCCAGTCTAAGGCTGCAAGGCAGTTTGTTCCAGTGGGAAGTTGCCAAACTCGGAAAAGCTCGACCGAGACCAGTGGCTTTGCCTGGAAGGCTAGGATTGATCAGTCCTTGCTTGGCGGATCTCAAGCTACGACTTGGCTCATACCACCTGAACTTTTTCTTAAGGTATGCTGGTGCCGTGCCGTAGAGACATTGGTGGGTTAGGGTTAGTGATTTAAACAGGATCCGTTCCTTCACTGCCAACCAATGGAGATCATTTCTGTCCTTGGTGATGTGTTCTCGCTTAGATTTGTTAGTGATGGACCAGACAGCATTATTCTGAATAATCTGGCATTGTTTCAGGCAATTATTGCTAGCGCCAACGCGTTACCATAGTCCAAGCGAGACAGGATGGTAGCTCTCCCTATCGTGGCACTGTTCTTGATGTTAAGAAATGGTCTGATCTGGCAGAGAAGCCTTTGATAATATTGACAATTTCGCTTTAAATAAGCGGTTTGGGCTTCTGCACCTAGGGAAGATTGTAAATAAATACCTAGGGTTTTGACCTTATTTGATACCTTAATGGTGGAGTCTTTTATAGTGAAGGTGGAATAGTCTGAGCCAAGGTTTTTTAAGGCTTTAGCGCTTCCAAAGGTCATAAGTTCCGTTTTAGAACTATTAAGACACATCCAGTGTGTTAACATCCAGTTTTCAATGGTGTTGTAGATAATCGATAACTTCTCGTTGTCTAAGGAATGGTTTCCACTCAACTCTAAGATGAGCTGTGTATCGTCAGCGAAATTGGTGAAAAAAATTCCAAGCTGAGATAGAAGAGTACAAAGGCAACGGATGTATAAATTGAAAAGCAAAGGAGAGAAACTGGCTCCTTGAGGGACGCCGCAGTCTACAGGTTTGGGTGGGGTGGAGTGACCTGCCCAGTTGATTTTTGAGTTCCTGTCTTCTAGGAATGATGATACCCAATCTATTGCATCATGGGAGCAGTTACCAGCTGCGCCTAGGGCCTCTCGGAGCTTCCCATGATCTAACAAATCGAAAGCCGCCGAGAGGTCCAAGAGGATTAACAAACCTGTTTTGCCTCCGTCTAGGATACTCAGCATTTCTGTCTGTAAATCCAGCAATGCTGACTCTGTGCTATGGGCACCTCTAAAACCCGATTGTTGGGGGTGTAGCAGGCTGTGTTGGTCTACATAATCTTGCAGTTGCTTGGTTGCTATTTTGTCGAGTACCTTCAGAAGAAAGTTACAATTAGTAATGGGTCTGAGGTTGGTGGGGTCTTGTTGATCTAGTCCGGGTTTCTTGACTAGGGGGGTGACTGTGGCTGTTTGAATTTCTGTCGGTACTTTCCGGTCCCTAAAGGAAGCATTTGTCATGCGACGGAAAAAAGGGGAGAAGATTTCAGCATTATCAAGAATAAGTTTCGGAGGTATGATGTTTTCGGCGCAAGTGGTGCAATTTATGGAAGAAAGAGTGTCGTTCATGTCTTCGATGGAAACTGGTGAAAATGTAAATTTAGGGATGTCTGAGACAGGATACGTCACCTTAGGTTGCGCAGGTGGTGGCGGATCTGATGTTTTGCAATTTATAATGGAGTCTCTGGCTTTTTTGATTTTATTTGAGAAAGCAAGTTGAACTGCTTTACAGTCGGTCAAGGTTGGTTGGAAGGGTGAAGAGAGAGTGGGTGGTTTTTCGAAAGATTTTAGGATTTGGAACAGTTTTCCAGTGGAGTTAGAAGCACTGATGATTTGAGTATTATAGTATTCTTTTTTTACTTCAACCAGTTTAGCTCTATATGAAAGGTCACATTTTTTCCAGTTTTCTTTATTTTCCTCTGAAGGGGTTTTGTGCCATATTCTTTCTAATTTCCTTTTAGCTATTTTGAAGGTGCTCAATTCCGGTGTGTACCAATGCTGATGGTTAGGGTTGGGGCGAGCCTGTTTGTTTTTAAGCGGCGCATGTTTATCGGAAATCTTCTGGAAATGATTATTGAAATTGCAGAGGATGTTTTCACAAGAATCATTATCTGCAGTATTGTTCATGACATGAGTAAGACCTTCTTTGAGAATGTCATGTGTGATTTTCTTAAAGTTTCTGCTTAGAACCGGTTTAGGGGAATTATCGAAATGGACAGCTTTGAAAGTGGGGGAGAATGTAGCTTCAACTTTGTAGTGGTCTGTCCATATACATGGAATGGTATCGGTCACTGTCAATTGAACATTATTTGTGATAATCCAATCAAGTTGATTACCAGAGGTGCAGGTGGAGCCCTTATTAGCGATGTGGTAATTAATGTTTGTTAGGCTAGTTTCTAGGCTTATAGCCTCTTTGTCGCAGGGGTTACCTCGCCATCTATTCAGATCACCCAAAAGGATAGTCCCAGTATTAGTTCCCTTCAAATTATTCAAGATATGACATAATTCTTCATTGAAGTCTGAGATCAGTGAAGGGGGTATATATAGGACGATGAAGTTAATACAATAGTTGTTGGAGGGCGTGAGTTTTAGATGAAGAACTTCGCAACCCGTGCAAAGGGTTTTAGTAGTGAACAGCTTCAGAGTCTGTTTAGCCATTATAGCTACCCCCCCTCCTTTACCTGATGTCCGATTTTCGTAGTAAATGTTGTAATTGTGGAGGACAGCGCTATCGACAGTTGGGCCTGTAGGTTCTTGCAACCAAGTTTCCGTGAGGAAGAGTATGTCCAAGTTGCCTTGGGTGATGTAATCATGCACATCTTGAGAGTGTTTGTTGAGTGACCTGGTATTTAGGAGTGCAATTTTCAGGGTGGTATTTCCGAGGCAATTGGGTATTAAGTGAGTGGGAACGGGGGTGGTAGGTTTGGATATGGATATGGTCTGGGGGTGTGTTTCATTTGGCTCGGTGTCTGTGCCCAAGTCTTTGTCAGGAACGGGGAAGCTCAGAGATTTCTCTCTGTTGTCTAGAAAACTTAACAAGTCTTTCGTTTTCAAGTTTGTTCGCATCAGATAGCAACTGTAGGATTTTTAAAAAGCCCATTTCTTACCAGTTTTATTAACCCTGTATAGGTGTAGCCGGACAGAGTGTAGGGCCGATAGCTGATGCCCGCCGTGGACTGGCGTAGACCGGCACCGTCCCAGAAGCGCCGGCGCTGAAGCGCCTGAGGTTTCTATTTCTGCAGCTCAGAGGCTGCTGGGATATGTAGTTCACAAGGGGCTGACTAGTAGTCAGAAATCCGTTAAATGTAAAAAGATCTGAGCAGTCAAATGAAAGATATAAACTCTCAACTCACGCTCTCTTTCTAGTTTGCAGGCAAAGGTAAGTGGAATGCGCAAGTTTAACACACACAGCAGCAAAAACAAACAAATACGAACGTTCAAGCGTTCGAGTAAGTAATGTTGTATGGTGTGGCACGGCTTCACAAAAATGCAAGATGCTAGTAAATACACACAATCAGGCAAGCAAGGCACGTTTCAAACTTGGATGATAGTATTTCCTAAATTCGAAATCAGAAAAAAGAAAAAAAAAAAACTTCAAATGCAGTAGTCCTTAATCTTTAAGCAAATGACTCAAGTCAAGCTAGTTTCAACTCAAAGTTCCTAATTTTCGAAATAGCGTAACCTGTAATTCCCAACCCAGACTAACTCTCCATGCCCGTAGTCACCACCCCACAGCTCTTAAGAAATCCATAACTTTTGGAGAATTCTTGAGGGCTAAGAGTCTGTAGCAAAAAGGTGGATTTCCAAAGAGAAGCCAAAAATATTGGCAATAGATTTGTAAACAGAGGGTACACAAAAAGTACGGTGACGGAATGCTTTAACAAAGCGGGGAAACTATCCAGAAGATATCTATTTAAATCAAACATTAAACCTAAGGATGAAACGATAAGGTTTATAACAGGCTTTAATCAACAAGCCAAACAAATTAAAGCTATAATGCATAGACACTGGAATATTCTGACTACAGACAGACATGTGCAAAGTATTGGAGACAAGACCAAGTGTAACTTTTTGTAAAGCTCCAACACTGAAAAACATCTTAGCACCAAGCACAGTAATAACTAATATGGCATCTAGCTGGCTCTCAGGCAACAATGAACATATGGGTTTCAAAAAATGTGGTAAATGCAAAATGTGCGATTACATATCCAAAGATCCATTTATCAGTGCCAATGGAAATACAAGCAGAAAATAACTTGTCTCACTAAGTTTGTGGCTTACGCCATTACTTGCAGTTGTGGGCTACATTATATAGGAACAATAGGCCCACTTAAATGACGTATCCTGCAACACTATAGAGATCAAACATACCCATTGGAGCTTCATTTTGGTGAAAAACACAACAAGAATATGCTAGAGATGAGTTTTGTGGGATTAGCACATATACCACAACACAAGAGGCTGGGAAACAGAGAGCACAAGCTATGTCAATTAGAACCAAAGCTCATTTGTAAATATGACACCTTAAAGCCAAATGGTTTGAATGTGGACTCAGAGTTATATGTCTTTTTATATGTATAAGAAGAACGACGCAGTATTTGAAAGGCAGCTACTTGAGTAGTTAATTTGTCAACTCTGGTCATTATGTGACAGCCTCCTTTTGGAGCCCTAACCATTGCCAATTTGCACTTGAAGTCCATTACAGATTTGTACAGTACTATATGCAGAATATGTGATTAGTTCCTGGGGAATAATATTGGATCTACACATATTGGAATTCTCATGTCAGTTGATACGCACTGACTATTCTTTAATTATCTTACTATTGATCATCATTTGCACGTGTCATTTTGTATTTTATATTTGAATTTATTGCACATGTCACTTTGTACTGTAGACTAGAGTGTTTTAGGAGTATTAGACTCTAATAGTAGATCATTGAGGAATATGCTGCTAGATTTCAACAGACTTGTTCCGCGATGTGAGGGAAGTGAAGGACACGACATTACCATGCATTAGCATATCATGATGTATTAGCACTCTTAATTGTGCTCATTACTCTTATACTAGCTTGCATAGAACATACACTGCCTGTAGACCAGTAAGGTTTTTCATTTATGGGTATTCTTTTGTACTGGTTAGATCATAAATCTCGGGCCTAACCGTTACATGCACTTGCACTTTATAAATTATATGAATTGAGAACATGGCATCTATGATCATAGACTATATGACTATAACGAAGATGTGTATGAGTGCTAGCACTCATGCACTATTTAGATCCAGGAAGACACGCATTAGTACCAATTGTGAGTAACGATTGTATTGCACATTGATACATTACTAATACGCACCATTCAGTTTTCAGCGAGACATGCACTCGCAGTTTTATGAATTCCGAATGAACTTTAATGTGTCCAATGGGCTGATATGTCAATGCGTTACCAAGGCTTTCATTTTGGTGGCCTGCATTCATAAATAAAAACACAGTATCATATGTGAACATCCTCTCTGTGTTGTGAGAGCCGGCATTGTTGAACTCAGGCAGCAGCAGTTGCTTTGGTTTTTAAACGATCAACCCGTCTAGTGGATGGTTTGCCACGGTGTGGAGAATTTTTCTAACACAACGTGGCAACGAATATTCTATATGCGCACAGGCGCCTCAACTCGTGAATAGCTCTGCACATTTTATCCTCATTTCAAGACAGGGTGGCTGGTCCCTAGCCAGTTGCTTGTCTCGCGCATATGCCGAATATTAATTTGGCTAGAGGCTGTCCATATTACAATATACACATATGCGACTTCAGCGTATAGACATTTCAACATGGCGTATTCACTGCCGATGGAACCATAGAGTTCCCTTTAGTAAATATTGACTGGCACTCACGTTGCATGCGATTTGCAGCTGGGAGGGGATAATCACTTCTCTTGTGAGGAAACAAATACATGCGAAAACGACAGTTTACAATCACAACAAGCCTGAGGAGGCTCACAAGTCGAGCGGAACGTGTGGCGTTTTTCCACCCATTGGGGTGAGTGCTGCATGACACCTGGTCTGCCCAGGAATTGTAATGTATGCTTTTATACAATAAATTAATTTTAGAACTCAGTAATGGTCGCAAGTGCTTGGGCATTTTTTGGCTGGTGTTGAAGTTAGTTTTATCATCTCACTTGCACCTTTACCTCACATTTTAAATATTTAGAGCCTAGCCAGCTCTAGCTCTTTAGCACCAGCTCAGTAATGAGGCAGAGTGCATTCAGTTGGCTAAAACGTGTTGGATGGGGAACACAGCGATTAGAAAGACTCTTGTCTCAACAATCCACTGTTTGGAACCATTTTTGCCGAAATCCATCTATGACTATTCACTTCAGCCATTTTCAATAGGTGAGTTGGCGAACACAATTGATTGCCAGAAAAGGCTGTTGCCGTACCCCTGAGCATCAGCAGTCAATTTGCATTACTTTACAATTGGGAATTAGGGACATGTCTTTTCTCAGTTTCAGTAGATGTTCTTGTGTTTTGTCTCCACAGACTCACCAATTGGGGTCTGCCCTTTGTATGGTTGATACATCATTAGATTGAAACATATGATATTGGTCCCAATTCGCCTGTTCGAGAATATGGTATTTATTACTTCTCCCGGTTTTGTTTTGAGGTTGTTTTGAACTTCGAATATGGAATATGTTTTCAGGATTGTTTCACCTAGATCATTTTTTAACCTATTGTATGTTTTCTTCTCTGTGTTTTTATCTTCTTTTAGGGTTGATATTACCGACTCTGGTTTTCTTTTCATTGTTGGTTTTAGAATTATGTATACTTGAATTCATCCACACTACGTGGCGCTCAACAAGGGAGTGCGCCACCCTGAAGAAGACTGGCATCAACTGAAGTACAGCTATACTCCAATCCGTCGAAACTATTAATGCGATATAAAAATTGTTGTCAGGTTGACCCTAAATGATCTTGCAGTCCCTATGACAGTGTAGTTGACGAATGGCACCCTACTTCAATTAACTGCGCACGTGTTCCATTTATGACAATTCTCTCATTGACTGAAAATATGCACATATATTTGGGTACTTTTTTTAGCAGACACACTTGTGAATACCAGCCCCCTCTCACGTGATCTTCACACGATTGGGGTGTCTGGTTTTTCACTTGTATGTACGTGGTGTGGACCCCTTAGGTGGTCTACTCTAGCGCGATATTAGCACTTTAACTGTGATGCACTTTACTCTTATTGTGAAGACCCAATATGCATTATGGGCAAATACAGATTTAATATGTATTTTATTTATTTGCTAATTACAATAAAATTTACAAAAAAATGTTATTGACATTTTTTTTCTCGAGTTGTTTTGATCTGGTTGTGCCATCCTGGGCTCTGTTCCATAAGTCTGCAATACCTATGTAATTTGAATTTAGTTCCGCTTGACATGACCACTGTTTGATCATTGTTAGTTGCTTTCCCTCTGTCAGTGATGAAGGGGACACCCATCTTTTGCTTTATTGCAGTTCCTGCTCCAGACATCTGCACACTATCGAGTTTCTCTCTCATGCAGTGCTGATCGGCAACCTCGTCAGGACAGGTGTGTAAAGGTCAGGGTCTCACCACCTGTCCCTTAGGGACCTGCACACATCCCAGGGGAACAAGCACTGGCCTGAATACAGTGAACAAGTCACAGCTCTCCCCAATCCGGCTCCATGGAGACACTGCTCCCTCGCCACGCTGCAACCCCTGTGACAAACCGGGTCAGCGTCCTGGCGTCCAATTCTCCTACGGTTTACGTGGGGTTCTCCAGCTGCAGCCTCCCGTTCTCTGGCTTCCATGATTCAGCCAGCATCCCCAGCTCGCTCATTTCTCCTCGCACACCCACACCTTTTATACATTGAATTAGTGTCAGTGGAGTCAGGTGTGCATGCTTATAGTGAAGTGCCTGACCTTGTCTATTAGTGGGGCAGACTTGTGGTGAAATGTAGTAGGCTTCACCCTGCATCCCCATGCTGTGTTCCTATGGTTAATCTTTATTTGTTCTCAGTTGCATCTTCCTCGTCCCAGTACTTATTGGAAACAGGGAGGGGGAGATGGGGTGAGATTGAAAATACCCCATAAAGGCTGAGTATGTGATGAGATATAAATGGGACGGGGAATACTGTATCTCTGTACCAGAATATGTTACATGTGGAAAAAAGAGGCAAGATGTTTTACCGCAACCTAAAGAGGTTGTGGGAGGGTTAAGAGTAGATTGGCCATTAGCAGGAACTCCGAATCCCCAAGGACCTGCTACCCAGGTGATCCTCCCCCACGTGTCCACCCCCAGATTCTGGATCCAACAGCGGTGCCCGTCCCGTGGCCACCTCAGAAGAGGATCCAGGGGGAATAGGAGTGAGAATGCCTGCAGGTTTCTCACACTACCAAGAAGGATCTTCCCATTGCTCACCTAAGTTCAGGTGCCACCATACTGCTGTGGTGTCCTTTGTACTCAGGAGCAGCTTGTCTATTAGGGAAGAGAGGGTGGTGCCCTCCCCAATATGAGCCACTCCCTCCAACTACAGTGCAGCCAGGACTCTCATTTCATTATCCTTGTACCTGTCTGAATTGCGGATGTGTGGGAAGAGGGGCGCTTTTCTGCACAGCCCCCACCAAACATGCACAGTTCACATGGCAGGTGGCATCAGAAGATGTTTTATATTGCTGGGAATGGGTCAGAGTGGGGCAATAGTTTAATGCCCCCTCTGTGGACTTTGACCCCGCCCCACTGCCTATGCCTCTCAAAGCCTGGGGTGGGATCTGGGATGCTGGCCCCACCCCAGGCTGTGAAAGGCAATGGGCACCGTCACGGTCGATCACTCTGCCTGCCATCCAACGTAATATCACAGCACCGCTGCGCGCACCAACAAGCCTCTCAGTGTGACTGTTGCTCGGAGTCCAGGTGGGTACATTGGGAGCCTACGCATAATTACATTTGGAGAAAAAAGAAAAAAACAGTCGGTTTTTCTTTTTTACTCCAAATGAACAAGTTACTTATCTTAACTGGTAAAGTTCTTTTGATGGGATGTTCCTCCGACGTATTCGACATATTTGACAGATAGAACCACAGCTGTGCTGCTTTGGAAATCTTTTTCGGCGTAGGCGTCCTGCGTCGATGACGTCGATACGCTGTCCCTCGAGGGCCTCCGTCGATGGTCGAAGTCACCGGATGTTATATCTAGGACGCATGACGCCCATAGCCTCAGTTGTCGTTTTTTCCCCAGAACGTGTGGCACCAATCTCTTGCCAGTATGACTACAGAAAGCCTTGCGGAAACATAAGCTGCAATCGCATAAGAAATTCTGTAGAGGGGAAGGTAGGGAGGGTACGATGTGGAATACGTCGGAGAAACCTCCAATCGAAAAAACGTTACAGGTAAAACAAGTAACTTGTTCTTCGAAGGGATTGTGTCCTCCGATGTATTCCACATCTTTGACAGACTCCCAAAGCAGTACCAACTTATGGAGGTGGGAAAAGAATTTACAAATGCATCAATTTAGAATGCCCAATCAAATTGCAGAATAGAGGACTGCCTTACCAAAGGCCAAATCCTGCCCATGGATAGAGTTCAAGGAATAATGTTTCACAAAAGTATGGACAGAGGCCATATGGCTGCTTCGCAAATATTGCTAATCGGAACACCCCTCTGTAGTGCAGTGGAGGCAGCCATACCCCTAGTATAATGAGCCCGTAAGCCTACTGGAGGGTCCTTTCCCGCCAAACAGTAACACTCAAAGATAATCAAAATTATCCATCTAGATAAGGTCTGCTTGGAAACAGACTGCACTAAACGGCTTCCAGCAAAACCAATAAAGAGCTGATTGTCCACTCTGACCCGGGACATCCGTGAGAGATAGAAACTCAAAGCTCTCCTAGGGTCCAACCTATGGAGCCTCTCCTCCTCCTTACCAGGATGTGGAGGAGGATAGAACGCCAGAAGAATAACCTTCTGGCTCAGATGGAATTCCAACACAACCTTCAGAAGAAAGGAAGGCCGCACCCTAAGGACAACCCTGGCCTTATGGAACACAGTGAAGGGTGGTTTGGGGAAAGTGCCTGCAACTCACTCGCTCCGCGTGCGGAAGTAACCACAACTAAAAATACAGTTTTAAAGGACAATATTCGCAACGGACAAGAATGTAAGGGCTCAAACGAAGCTCCTGGAAAGGCGACGGTGGAAACACATTAGTTAGCCCTTTTAGAAACTGAGATAAGGGGATTTTAAAATGAGAACATTTCTCAGACGAGCGCTTAAATATGGACAGCGCTGCCAGGTAACCCTTAATGGTACCCACTTGCAGGCTCTTGTGGGCTAAAGAAAGCAAAAAAGACAAAACCAAAGGAATGGAACATTGGAAAGGATCCACATTCTGTACTCTGCACCAGTCGCAGAACTTTCTCCAATGGCAACGGTACAGTTTTCGTTGCGGGCCTTCTGGCCGAAAGCAACACCTCCATCACGTCCTCGGGGAGGTCCCAATCCTTGTACCTCAACCTTTCAGATACCAAGCGTGAAGGCTGAGGGACTTGAACTCTGGATGGAGAACCCGACCACCCTCCCGTGAAAGCAGATCGTCTTGTTAGGGAAGACAACGTGGAGGGCAGATGGACATGTTGAGAAGGTACGGGTACCACGCTCTCCTGGCCCATGCTGGAGCAATGAGGATCATCCGGGAACCGAACCTCCGTAACCTCTGCAACACCTGCGGGATGACAGGGACTGGAGGAAACGCGTACAGCAGTGGGAAGGACCACTCCACTACGAACGCGTCCCCTAAGGCTCTTCTTGGAGGAAATTCCTTCGAGCAGAATCTTTCGCAATTCCGGTTGACACTGGTGGCAAAGAGATCCACTTGCGGGCTTCCCCAAATGGTGAAGATCTCCAACAGAACTTCCTGCTTCCTGAGCAAGCTCCCACTCGTGAGAGACCGTGCTCTGCCTGCTCAGAGCGTCAGCCGCCACGTTTTCGTCTCCGGCCAGATGAACTGCCCAGATCGCTATGTCTTGCTGAATGGCTCAGAACCAGAGCTGCATCGCCTCACTGCACAACGGGAGTGACCCCGCCCCCCCTTTTTGTTGAGGTAGTGCATGGCCACTGTATTGTCCGTCATAATCAGGACATTCTTCACCCGCACAGATGGCAGAAAAGCCTTCAGGGCTAGCCTGACAGCCCGCAGCTCTAACCGATTGATGTGGAGTCTGGACTCCCATGAGGGATGTGTCTGTCATGATCGTTATCTCCGGCCACGGTTGCCAAAATGGAGCACCCTTCATCAGATTGCCTTCCACAGCCCACCACAGAAGATCCTGTGCGACCGAGGGCGGAATCTGAACTGGATCAGACATCCTGCCGGAGAACTGTGACCGCTGCAGAGAGCTCATCCACAGCCGGGCCTCTGGCACCAGGAAAATGCAGGATGCCATGAGGCCGAGCAACCTCAAGAACTCGAACAACGGGAGACTCTGGGCACGTTGAAATTTGTCCACCATCTGCAGAATGTGATGAGCCCTCACCTGGGGAGGCGAACACAACCCCAGGTATGTGCCGAGCACTGCTCCGATGTACTGGAGCCGTTGGGTAGGTGTCACATAGGACTTCTTTAAATTGAGGGAGAAGCCGAGCTTGTGAAGGGAGTGTCAGGTGACGGATAGATGATCCAGGGCTTGCCCGGGAGAACGCGCCCTGATCAATCAATTGTCCAGGTAGGGGTAGACGTGAATCCCTTTCCTGAGATACGTTGCCACCACCACCAACACCATCAGCTTGGTGAAGACCCTCGGGCGGCAGGACCCGAAACTGAAAATGCGAGTCGCCAACCGCGAACCTAAGGTACTTCCTGTGCTTTGGATGAATCGGCACATGAAAGTAAGCATCCTTGAGTTCTAGAGACACCAACCAATCTTGTAGTTGAAGGGCCTGGAGGACTTGAGAAAGAGTTACCATCTTGAACTTGTCCTTCCTGAGGAGCTTGTTCAGCTCACGTAAGTCCATGATGGGTCTCAATCCCCCGTCTTTTTTCGGGATCAAAAAATAAGGGGAATACCATCCCTTGTTCCTCTCCGCTACAGGCACTAGTTCTATGGTGCCTTTCTCCAGCAGGGATAGGATTTCTTGCACAAGGAGGGACTCGGACGCTTCAAAGAGAGCTACCCTGGTGGATTGTCGTGAGGCCTCTGCCGAAAGGGGAGACAGTAGTCGTAGGTTATGATCTCCAGAACCCACACATCTGAAGTAATCGTACGCCATTCTCCAAAATGCAGCGCCAGTATGCCCCCAACCGGCGAACCATGGGACATGGCCTCATGACTGAGGCGGATGCGGCTGCGGCAGTGCCTGATGGCAAAGAGGCAACTGCCTGAGTGGCTCTGGCACCTCGAGTACCTTGCTTTCCACCTCTGGTACTCCTACGGTGGCCCCTTTGACTGGCAGCTCCTCTTGATCTACCAAAGGAAGAGTAGTACCGAAAGGAACCTCCCCGCCATTGCTGTCCCCTAGGACGAAAAGGCGGAGGTTGTCGTACTGCAGCGCTCAAAGACTTTGCTGCAGCTTTGGATGTCTGCAACCTCTCAAGGCTCTCGTCAGCCTTGCTGCCAAAAAGATGGACACCATCAAAGGGCATGTTGAGAAGCCGGGATTGCACATCTGGAGCAAACCCCGACTTCTGCAACCACGCAAACCTGCGTATCACGGTGCTCGCAGCCATGGACCAGCTGACAGTCTGCCTTGTCCAGACCCAACTGGACGGATACACACATGGCAGCCTTGCCGTCTTGCACAAGGGCTAGAAAACCAACCCGTTCCTCCCCTTTGGCAATATGCTCAGCCGCCAACGATACACAATTCCACAGAGTGTGAGTGAATCTCGCCAGGGCACAAACGGATTTGGCTGCCTTTAAAGCCATACCCCTAGAAGAAAATACTTTCTTCCCCCAACCATCAAAGCGCTTGTCGTCCCTATCCGGAGGGATAGTAGGGTAGGCAGCCTGCTTTGATGGGGCCGTAGCCGCCTGCACCACCATACCCTCCGGAGTAGGGTGCGTTGACAAGTAGCAGGGGTCACCACTGGCTGGGTGGTATTTATTTGGAAGCAATTTATTCACTGCCGGGGGACTCTCCGGAGCAGTCCAAACCGCTGACACCCTTCTTTGCAACGCCATATGAAATGGCAAGATCAGGTCAGTGGGTGGACCTTGATCCAGGATGTCTGTCAGATCATCCTGAAGAAAATCAGCAGATGGAGCAGACCACCCTAAATACTCAGTCACCGTCAACATGAGGCGCCTATACGAGGAGTCAGCATGTGTACCAGGCTCAGGCCTGCCAAACTCAACCTCCTGAGAGGTATCAAGATCACTGGCATCATGTAAGGATTGACAAAGGTCTTCCAGTTGGCTATGACCAGACAACAGGTCATCAGGAACCTCAGGAGGCACAACCCCCTCCTCATCAGACCCTTCCTCCACCTCTGAAATATACTCCAAGGGTTGGAACAAATCCACCCTGGGAGGAGGAACAGAGTAGGGCTCAAAAACAGGCCTCACAGATTTGCAGTAAATTCTCCTCAAAAACGCATTGAGGGCGCTGATGGAATCGGCGTCAACGTCGACCGAGGTGCCGACGACTTTGACAGCGGCTTCGAGGCCGGAGCCCGAGCGTATCCTTCGACAGCTGCGGCACCGATGGCGTCAACGACTTCTTCGAAGCCGGAGCCTCGAGAGAGTCCCTTGATGGACATGGCGCAGACGGCGTTGATGCCTTCTTAGAAGGCCTCACAGGCTCCGACAGTCTCGGCGGCGTAGAGGACCGGGACCTGGACCTGGACCCAGACCTGGCACGGCTATGGCGATCACCCTTGTCCGATCGGGACCTTGACGGCTCCCGATGATCGTGCCGACCGCCCGAAGGCATACGTGTGTTGGCTCTAGCTCGTTCCTTGCCGGCTTCTCTCAAAGGCACGTACGGAACGGTGCATCATCTGCTGGCAGAATGCATCCCATTCGGCCGGTGACGAGTGTTTAGTGGAACAAGTTACACGCCGTCTGGCGGATTCCTCCGACGAGGACGGGGAAGGCGACCGGTGATGGCGCTTCTGTGAATGCCTCGAAGAGGCAGAGGAATGGGGGGACCCAATCCGAGACCGAGACCCCCTGGACTTACGCCGACGCAGAGAGTCACCCCTAAAATCGTCGGTCGAAAGACCAGTAGATTTCGACTTACGGGTTTTAGAAAACCTACCTACCGACAACTTGTTCCGCTCCCACAAGGCCTTCGAAGTCAGAGACTGGCAGTCATCGCAATCGTCGGTGGCGTGGCTTTCACCGAGGCACCAGAGGCAAACGTCGTGCGGGTCCGTAATGGACATTTTGGAACCGCAGTCCCGACACTTTTTGAAGCTCGACTTCAGGGTAGAAGACATCATGAATCAAGTTAGAAGAACCGAGGCGCACGAGATTACGAAGCGAACACGTTCGTGGAAAAAATTGAACTGATGCTAAGGGCGTTGTGCGCCCTAGATATAACATCGGTGACGTCGACCATTGACGGAGGCCCTTAAGGGACAGCATATCGACGCAGGATGCCTACGCCGAAAAAGTTTTCCGAAGCAGCACAGCTGTGGTCATTACTGTCAAAGATGTGGAATACGTCGGAGGACACAATCCCTTCGAAGTAAAGTTCACTCAAGGCGTTTCCTGTGCCCCACATTACCTGGCACTGAAGGGCCTGCGACTCGCCACCATGTTCCTCCTCCTCCCCATGGGCGCGTAGATGAGACTCTGCACTCTGCTGCCTGTGCTGGCCAAGCCGGCTTGTGGTCTGAGGATGAACTGCACACCTGCAGCCACACCACAGACGAGCTCCTGAAGTCCTTAAAGTGCCAGAAGTACAAGGACATCTATCCTGTTGGCAGCGGCTCATTGTGACGGCCTACATTTTTTCTGCCGTCCTCAACCCGAGCCTCATGCTTCCTGTGAACTGTATTGCATTCTGAACTGGTGAGGCCGATAGAGGTGTTTCTGGCATGCTGTGTGTGCTAAGAACAGGATCACTCAGACAACATATTAATTTATTTGATTTGTGTAAAGTGCCAACCTCGGGCCTAGCCATTTCGTAGGGCATGAGTCTTTGCATTAATTTGAAATGTGCACCCCGACCCCCACAGTAAGGGCTGGGCACAAACTGCCAATCACGTTGTCGTGACAATGCAAATATTGTCTTATCGTCTCACTTGGTCAGCGTTTTTTGTAAAACGGGGAAATCAATTCCAACATCCAAAAACGGTCTCCCACAACTCTATCCAATGGAAACCGTGTGTAACTGAATGTCCTCCTGGCTGTGGTTCTTAAAGTGGCAGCACTAATAAGGTCTCCTAGGTGACATTGATAGCAAGATAAAACCAACATATAACTAAACTCCAGCCTCTGCCTTCATTAGTGGTCCAAATCTGTAATTTTATTTTCATAAATACTTATTTTCTTTTTTGTTTGCAAAACAAGAGGTGTAGAATTTGAAGGATTCGCAACCAGATAATAGTAACACCGCGAATAGTACCCAGGATTTGGAACTCTGTTTCACTGAAATGAATATTCATTGGCTTAGCACCCAACCCATGATCAGATTATGCTTTTATACCACGCCATAAATACCTCGACTTGTCAGGCCGTGGCCCAAGAAGATTCTAGCACCATACAAGCTGGGAAGCATGCCCTTGTAATTGAAACTCAAAACAGGTCAGAACCTTTTCCCACATTACCTTTCGTTATGAGTGTTTAAGTCTTGAAAGTACATTTTAAAAATCCACAGGCCATTTTTTTTCCTTGTGCTGAATTGTATTTTGGTATTTGTTGTCTTCCATTCAAGGTGGGGTGACTAATGCCACAATTGTAAACCTTTTGCCTAGCATATTTCTACAAAGATTTATATAATTGTGTGAGTACTTTAACATGGTTTCTATACTTTAAGTTCTCTTAATAAAACAGAGTATTGTTGAAAGGGGTTGAGAAGGGTAAGGGTGAGAGGGCAAGTGACTCTTGACTATATGCCCAGGTTATGGCAAGAGCGGTTGTGGTCCTGGAGAGGTTATATTCTGTGGTCTGGCCTTGGGCTGATTTTCAGGGCACAAGTTGTGGATACATTTATTTATTTATTCACATTTGTTAAGCACACAGAAGCCCGTAAGCATTGTGGCGCTAGTTACAGTGGTTACTCAAAGCTTAGTTACATAGAACATACAGTAGGCGCAAAGTAGATGATGCGCTTGTTACCATGGAGTGACATAGCCTAGTTGCATACAAAACCATACAATAAAAATTAGCATACTGACATGGTAGTCCAAGTTGTGGGACTTTGTGGTGCAGAGGGAAGGTGAGCAGGAGTGGATACTCGTTGAAAAGGGCAGTTTTTAGGTTTTTACGGAAGGCATGGAGAGACGTTTCGGCTCCGAGGTCGGTAGGGAGCGCGTTTCATAGCTTGGGGGCAAGATGTGGGAAGCCTATTCCTCCTGCCTTGGCCCTGTTAATTCGGGGCACTAAGTTGGTCGGTGTATCCAGGTCTGATGGGCCTTGTTGATAGTGTTCTAGATAGTGTGTCCGATAGGTATGAGGGTGCAGAAAAATTGATGCATTTGTGGGTGGTGGAGTGTATTTTGAACATGATACGGTCTTTAACTGGGAGCCAGTGGGACGATTTTCTTGCTTGTGTAATGTGTTCTCTTTTGGGTATACTAAGAGCTGCTCTAAGAGCGTTGTTTTGGGTGGTTTGGAGTCTAGCTAGATTTCTTTTTAGATGTGCCAGCTAGGAGGGCATTGCAGTCGTCCAATCTGGCTCCTATGGTGGTTCTGGCAATAGAGAGGCAGTTGTCCTTAGCTAGAAAAGGCTTTATAGCATTGATGAGTTTAGTGCTCAATGCGGAGGCCGAGACAATGGCGCTAACTTGTTTGTCCATGGATAGTGTAGCATCTTTGTGGACTCTGAGCATTTTGACCGAGGAGAGAACTGGGATGACAGCTGTCGATACGGAAGTTGGGATATGTAGCACCTAGTTTGGCTAAGTAGCTTTTTGATCAAGAATGAGGATTTCCGTTTTGTCCCCATTAAGGCAGAGCCCATTCGTGGCCATCCAGGCTTGGATAGTAGAGTAGATTTGCTGAAGGGTAGTAGCGTCTTGGTGATAAATCCCTGTGAGGGGAAGGAGCACCTGGGTATCATCAGCATAGTTAGTGTATGTGGTTATCCAGTTTATCAAAGAGAGGCTTTGTAAACAGATTGTACAGAGTAGGAGTTGTACAGGAGCCCTGGGGGACACCGCAGTGGATAATAGTGGGTTCTGCATTGGCTATGTTGGAGAACACTTTCATAGCTCTGCCTTCTTAGAAGGAAGTTACCCATGTTGCTGCATGATAAGAGAAATGCGTAGCATGCGTGAGATGCTTGATAAGGGTGTTGTGATCAACCAGAGGTTAAGGAGCAGAGAAGGGTAGGATTGCCCTTGTCTAGGATATTAGTGATTTGGTTTTTTAAGTCTAGTAGGGCGGTTTCAGTTCTGTGACCTTTACGGAACCCAGACGGTCTCTTTCCTAAGATTGAGATAGTTTTGAGGCACAGTTGGATTTGTCTGTGAGCGGCCTTGTCAAGTATTTTCAGGAGAAACAGGACGGTTGTTATGGGTCGATAGTTGTTAGGTTGAGAGGGGTCTAGTGTTGGCTTTTTTAGGGGCAGGCGCACCAAGGCCTCTTTAAGGCTGTCCGGGACTATGCCTGTTTTGAATGAGGCGTTGATGAAGGCGGTAAGGTGAGGCGCAAGTTGCTCAGCACATTCTTTGATGATTTTAGGTGGGCATACGTCACCCTTGCATTGTGAAGGTTTGAGATGTTTGAGGATGTCTATTCCATCTACTTCAGAGATTTCAGTAAATGAGAATTTAGGAAGGTTGCTCTTTATGGGTTTGGGTCGGCCGGTTCTCCTTCTGACGATTCTGTTTAGGCAAAGCTTTGTAATGGTCTGAAATTGTGTTGGAGGAGATCTATTTTTTTTAGCATAGTGGATTGTATGCTGTTGCACCAGGCCTCATCTTTAACGATCAGTGCATATGGGAGGTACTGTTAGTTCTTTAATGATAGTAAAGAGTTCTTTTATTTGGGAGTTAGAGACGATCCGGTTGTTGTAGACATCTGATTTAGCATTGAATATGGACTCTTTGTATTTTTTGGTAATGGATTGGAAGTTCGCTTTGGTGATGTCACAAGGGTTGGTCTGTCATTTTTTAAGTGCCTGGCGTTTAGAGTTGCGCATGGTTTGGAGTTCTTCGGTGAACCAGGAGTTTGAGTGCAAGGATTTTTTCTCTTTTTTACTTTCTAATCAAGCGACAGTGTTGATAGCATTGGTGAGTGTATTTTTGAATAACCCTGCTAAGAAGTTGGGGTCTAGTGAGAATGGCGGTGCTAGGCATGGAAGGTTAAAACAAGCCCCAACGTTCTCAGCAGTGAGTTTTTTGGCGCTTCTAGCTAAGGTAGCAGGTGCTGGTATAGTAGATTTGGCGCATGATGTGGAGGGGATGGTGAATTGTAGGCAGTTGTGGTCTGTCCATGGGAGGCAGATATTGGATACAAGGGCTGCGTCACAATTATGGTCTATGATCCAGTCAAGGATTCGACCTTTCGCGTGAGTGGGAGAAGTGACTTTCTGTGTGAAGCCCAGGTCGATTAGGTCTTTAGTGAGGGAGGAGGCCGTTTTGTCATTTGAGTCGTTGAAGCCTAGATTGAGGTCGCCTAGGGCTAGTGTCTTAGTGGATTTTTTGATATTATTCCCTAGGAGGTGGGTGACTTGACACTGGAAGTCCGTAGTAGCTCCTGGTGGACGGTAGATAACGTGGATATTTATGGTGTTTTTTGGAGAGAGACCTAGTTTAGCTGACAGGATGCCTACATTTCCTTCTCTTTGGTGGGGTATAGGCCTTAAAGAGATGTCTTCCTTCAAGATTAGCGCTACTCCCCCTCCTGTTTTGTCAGGCCTATCCTATCTGAGGATAGAGTAGCCTTCAGGAAGTGTTAGCGTAATGGCCGGGCTGGTGGCTTCGCGAAGCCATGTTTCCGTGATGGCTATTATGCCTAGGTCTTGGCTAGTGATTAGATCATCCACTTCTAGCGCATGGGCATTGAGCGAGTGGACATTAAGTAGGGTGCATTTGTAGGGCAGAGGCTGGTTGTAGTTTACAGTGGGATGGTGGTGCCTTTTTTTGCTGGTGAGGAGTGTTTAGTGGTGTTGTAGGCGTGTATTTGGTGATGTGTTTTAATAGTAGTGTGTTTACTGACTGTAGTGCAGTGGTTTCTGCCATTTGTTCTGTAGGAGGTCTGTGATCCTAGGCAGGAGTTTGAGTGCTGCAGGAATATGTACGGTAGCAACATTCAACGGGTGGGTGTGTTTCCTAAGTCTGTGTTGTCTGGAGAGAATTGTGGGTGTGTGCGTGGCTTTATGCGAAGTATGTTGGGTGGGACTGGGCAGGTAGTACATGGTGTCAGGGTTCTGGCTGCTGGAGTAAATGTGGCTGGTTGGTTCTAGTCCATGCAAGTTCTGTGTACTTTTGAGGAGGGTGAGCGCAGTGCCTAACATGCATATGAGGAGAGGCATGGTGTACATGCTGATGTGGAAGTTGCAAACTTATATGAGATGTGCTGAGGATGCGACGATTGTCTAATAAATGCAGTATGTTCCAGGTAAGGGTAACATGTGAAGCTCTAACAGTTCGAGGAGAGGGAGGTCTGTCCCTAGTGGAGGAGGCACTGATCCCTAGGGTATGAAAAACTTTGCTGTATGGCAAGTTTCCGGCAATGGCGCTGGACATTACATGCTTTGTCAGGTGTATCTAAAGCGAGAATGTTAGCTGGTCAGTTAATTTCTGGGTGTGTTTGGTAGATAGCACAGTTGGTGCAACAATTTTTCTAAATGCAGTATTTAGGCTAATCAACATTTACTAAGGCATTCGGTATAAAGCACAGTTAACATGTGGATAGACAGGATTCAGACACTTTAAGGGGGCAAATGCAACCCCTTTTTAGGTGTTTTTGAGGCTAGCATTAAAAAAAAAAAAAGCTCATGTGTTCAGCTACTAGGATTTCACCCCAGGTGGTCATATTTCCAGTGCAGACACTTATCCACAAGACCACATAAAAGTGGCATCAAAGCACACGTCTCCTGTTTGGATTTTGTTTTCCTTGAAATATTTCAATATAAATTGTTGGGTTTAAAAGGTGTGCACCTTTTCTACTTTGCCAGCATAGGTATTGGAAATTTTCCTAATGTTATTTTTCCAGTGTTGGTTACTTTTTTTGAAAAGCAAATACTTTGTCTTGTGCACTTTCTTCTAAAGGAAAATGTCAATTGAACTGAATTTGTAGATTTCACTTTAAGATATGTTCACTTATTGTGCATGTGTCAATGGGTGGAGGCTTTTGATTTTTGCTACAGGGGCAGAGATTACCACGCTGAGTGATGCGAGGGAGCTGTACCCATCCCCAGGTCGAATCACCACATTTTACAACACATTTTGTAGCAGGAATAGAAAAAGGCCATATGATTTATAGGAAGGTCTAAACATATAACATCCCAGCAACATTCACCTAACCTGCGGATTTGTCTTTGCAGCATTCTGCTTTAAGATCCCCTTACTACTCCCAAAAAGCAGATTTGGCTTGCCCACTCCATCCAATCAAGGGTCAGGTGGTCCATTAATGAGGCTCCCTTACCATTTTGAAGTTAGCAGCAGTTGCTAATTTAACAATAAGCATGCTAACACATCACCAAGCCTAAACCCAGCAGGAGAGGAGAAAGAAACCCTGCCACAACCAATGATTTAGATGAGTATGGCAAGGAGAATGGATACACCGAACACCCTCCACCACCATGTACTCCGCGCCTATGCATATATTATTGAGTCCCCACCATTTCCCCATTTTTTTTTGGGGGACTTTAGGACTTGAACCCTGTTAATTTTGTTAACATTTGAAGACATGGGGGGCGTGGCTAGGCGGCCATGGTGTAAGACGCGCTTCAGACCGTCTCCTGCCAATCCGGAATGATCCTTGGGTGCATCGGCACCGTAATCCTGAACATTCGCCACCGAAGAAAGACCAGAGTCGGTGGGAACGCTAGCTGCTTCGAATGACGGCACTCCGCCTGAAATTCACCAAGTATTAGTGCGGCTACCGCGGAAAATTGTGCTGGCGGTGGAGGACAGTATCAGTTTGGGCTGGCGGACTAACCGATTTATCAGATTGTTCAATAAAGTCTTCCTCATCAGTAGGACACCGGTCGTACTCCCGTTCCCTTTCCTCCTCACCTGAACTTGAATTAAACTTCTTTCTTCTGGCGTGGAGAGTGGGAAGACTCTTCTTCTGTAGAAGGTAAGGTCGGCCTCGAAAGGAAGCCACCGCGGCTCCGATAACAGGAGGCACGGTGACCCCCCTCCGCGACGGACTAACAACGGAGTGAGGGGAAAAGCCCGAATGGCATAAAAACCCCTCTGGAGTACTTGAGCAAGCCGGAACCAGATAACAGGAAAACTCGGAGAGCACAATCCGAAATATATCCAACGGTAGAGAGAGGGTACACGAGGGACCAGCTGAATAAGAGAAAAGGAGCCGAGATAGAGACAGCCAGGAAAAAGGAGAGAAATCGGATACCAACTGGGAAGAGAAACACTGGGAAGGCTGGAAGAGAAAGAGCACAAGGGAAAGAGCACCAGGGCCAGGGAGCCCCAACACAGCAAGGGCGGAACAATAAGGGAGCGAGAGCAACAGAGGGAAATCCGAAGTTGCAACGCGCTGAACTGCCTAGCGTGTGGAAATAAATACGCATAGGCAGCGGCCATGTTGAAAAAGACTAGACCGATAATACTGTCAAGGAGAAAACGTGGCGGCACAAATCAATGGCGGCCTCGCTTCCACCTCTCCCACAGCCGCCAGTGCCCAGCGGTCGTGACAGTATGCCCCCTTCTAGGGCGATACCCCCCGGGTTTGCCGGGATGTAGGTTGTGGAACCGGTGTAGCAAACGGGGTGCGTTAACATAAGATCGGGGTTCCCAGGAATCCTCGGACGAAGGGAAGCCCTTCCAGTGTATAAGATATTCCAGGCGTCCCTTATGGTAACGGGAATCCCTGATGTGGGAGACTTTGTATACTTCAGAGTTAGAGTCGGGCGGAATGTGAAGTCTGGGAACTCTCTGCCTTCTCTCATCAGCCACATAAGAGCGGAGCTGTGAAGAATGAAAAGTCGGATGAACACGGCTGAGTGACTTAGGTAACTTGAGGCGGTAAGCCACTGGGTTGATCTTGGTCAGGATGGTAAAAGGTCCAATATACCGGGGGGACAACTTGGAAGGTCTGACCCATCGGGGTAGAAACTTAGTAGACAGCATAACCTTCGTACCTTTCTCCCACATCGATACCTGTCTCCGGTGGCGATCTGCTTGGTCTTTGTATTGAATGCTTGCCTCTTTAAGACTCTGTTTGGCAGATAAGTGAGCTTCTCTCAGCTGTGCCAAACTCGACTCAATCGACGGGATAGGAGTTTCCTTCCAGAAAGTGGGTATAATAGATCTGGGGTTATATCCATAAGTACAATAAAAAGGGCTCATACCTAAAGAAGCATGCATAGCATTGTTGTACGAGAACTCGGCAGTAGGGAGAAGAGAAACCCAATTGTCTTGTGACTGGTTTACGAAACATCTCAGATATTGTTCAAGGGTTCCGTTTAACCTCTCAGTTTGGCCATTAGTCTGGGGATGGAATCCAGAAGAAAGAGCCCTCTCAATACCCAACAGTTTGCATAAAGCTGACCAAAACTTAGAGGTGTACTGGCTGCCACGATCGGATACAATCTTTTGCGGGAGTCCATGCAATCTGAATATGTCTTTAAGAAAGACTTCAGCAGTGAGTGAAGCAGAAGGTATGCCAGACAGTGGGGAGAAATGCGCCAGTTTGGAATAGGTATCGACCGTTACCATAATGCATGTACACCCTTGGGACTTAGGTAAGTCGACGATGAAGTCCGTAGAAATGTTAACCCAAGGACCTGGAGGGGTCGGGCTGGATTGAAGTAACCCCAACGATTTCTGGGTGGAATACTTGTTACGTAAACAAGTCAAACATTTTTTAATATAAGCCTGAGTGTCTGCTCGCATCTTGGGCCAAAAGAAGGTTCTTTGGAGCAGTTCAAGAGTACCGCGCAGGCCGCGATGACCCGCAACCTTTGAGTCGTGACACCACTTAAGAGCTCGTACTTGAAGGTCATGTGTGGGTAGGATTAGTCTTCCTTGGTTGAAATACAGTCCATCCTTTTCCTCGACAGGTAAATTTCTTAGAGTGGGAGTGGGACCTTCTAAAGGAGCATAAGCCCCCTTAACCTCTTCCAGAAAAGACGATACCCCCAGAACGATCTTAGTACGGGGAAACATGAGTTCTTTCTGATCTGACTGGTGTACTTCGTTTCTTCGAGACAACGCGTCAGCAACTTGGTTTTGAGAGCCTGGAATATACGTGATGGTGAAATGAAACTGAGCAAAGAAGTGTGCCCATCTGGCTTGTCGGGTGTTATAGCATTCCTGTTGCCTCAAAATCTGCAGGTTTTTATGATCAGTACGTATCTGAAACGGGTGCCTACTTCCTTGAAGTAAGTGTCTCCATTCCAGACAAGCCAATTTCATAGCCAGTAGCTCTTTCTCGATGACTGAGTAGTTTTGCTGACTGGTTGTTAAGGTCTTGGAAAAATAGGCTATCGGATGTTCCATGCCGTGGTTGATTTGGAGAAGAACGGCACCTACTGCAGCAGCAGAAGCGTCGGTCTCCATAATGAAAGGTTTCAATTGATCTGGTTGCCGAAGAATGGGAGCCGTGCAGAATTTTCCTTTGAGACTGGTAAAGCTGTCTTCAGCTGCTTCATTCCAAAGAAAAGGTTTAGAGGATTTCTTAAGTAGAGAAGTGATGGGCAAGATAATTCTTGAAAACCCCGGAACAAATTTCCGATAAAAGTTTGCCAGACCTAAAAACCTCTGGATGTCCTTTACAGAGGAAGGAGATGGCCATGAGAGAATGGCTTCCACCTTCTCGGGATCCATGGTTATACCTTTTTCAGAGAGAATAAACCCTAAATAGGGTATGGATGATTTAGCGAAAGCACATTTCTCTGGTTTGACCAATAGATGATGTATACGGAGTCGGTGTAACACCTCCAATACCTGGGAAAAATGCTCTTCTTTCTTCCGGGAAAATATCAAGGATGTCATCAAGGTATACTACTGTGTTGATCCCTAATAGATCGGAAAATATGCGATCCATAAACCTCTGGAAAATAGAGGGAGCATTTACCAGTCCAAATGGCATCACTCGGTACTCGAAAAGCCCGTATGGAGTGCGGAAAGCAGTCTTCCATTCATCACCGGATCTAACCCGAAGCAAGTGGTATGCATTCCGAAGATCGAGCTTCGTAAACAATACCGATCCCTGCACGGCTTCAAGTATCTCCGAGATTATGGGCATGGGATATCTGTCCTTGATCGTGACTTGATTTAGACCTCTGTAATCTATACAAGGTCTCAACTCCTTAGTGTCTCTCTTAGGTATAAAGAATAACGAAGCACCTGCTGGGGATCTTGATGGTCGGATCAATCCGTTAGCAAGATTGTCATCCAGGTAGCGCCGGAGAACTGCCTTTTCAGCCAAGGATAGGGGGTACATTCTACCAAAAGGAACCAAGGCCTGAGGTATGAGGTCTATATTACAATCTTCCGGCCGATGAGGGGGGAGTACCGAAGGTTGTTGTTCCTTAAAGATGTCAGCAAATTCCTCGAATATCCTGGGTAAATTGTGGATGGAGTTATTCTCAGTAGCACATATAGTCTTTACCTTTTCAAACATAGGTTCCGGCAAACACCTTTCTTTACAAAAAGAAGAGTGAAAGCTCAGCAGGTTGTCTGTCCAATTTATTGTTGGGTTGTGTCTGCGGAGCCAACCGATTCCCAATATCACAGGAAAATGGGCGGCCCTAATGATATCGAACTTAAGGAACTCGGAATGTAGTTGAATAGATACCTGGACTTCCTCAGTGGTGTGGGTTATGGGCCCGGAGCATAAAGGAGTACCATCCACCCCTTCTACCTTCTGGTCTTCCTTCTTTGGTAATCGGAGAAGGCCCACCTTGTCAGCCCACACAGTGTCTAGAAAATTACCGGCAGCTCCACAGTCAAGCAGCGCTTGTGTCTCTATCTGTTGTCCTCTGAACTGGAGCTGAACGGCAACTACCATCAATCGATGGTCTTCGGAGGTTTTGGCAGAGGTCACAGAAAGTGTAGCATAGGAACCCGCTGACGCCCCTCGATAATCTGTTCCACCGACTACCGAGGGCGTTCGTTTCCCGGCCTCCTCGGGGGTACGTCAGGACAATCCCTCAAAAGGTGTCTTGTCGAACCACAATAAAGACACAGATTGCCTTCTCGCCTTCTCTTCTTTTCTTCCGCTGTCAAAGGGGCTCGGGTGGTACCAATCTGCATTGGTTCGTCTCTGGAAGATGGACGAGTAACAGGTGAGGAGGTCGACGTGTGGGCTTCAAGGGAAAATCCGGGAGGACGAGTCTTCTTCTTCTCGTTCTTTCTTTCGGTCATGCGATAATCGATCCTAATTATCGCCTTGATGAGATCGGAGAAAGAGTCTGGGCGGGGAATTCTGGCTAGTTCGTCCTTTAAGTCCTCCCGCAAACCCCTCCGGAATATGGTATACTGTGCTTCTTCTTGCCAACCAGCCTCCGCTGCTATTCGTTTGAAAGCGGACAGATAGGAAAGCAAGTCTGAATTTCCTTGACGCACGTCAAGGAGGTCTTCACTGGCTAAAAAGGCTGTTTCCGTATGAAGGAAAGTCTGTTTGAGAAGGTCTTTGAAAGCCGAATAATCTTGTAGCACTGGGTCAGATCGAGATACCAACGGAGTGGCCCATGCTAAGGCATTACCCGTCATATGGGTTATCATGAACCCTACCTTGGTATGGTCTGTGGAAAAGGTGCCTCTTCGGAAAGCAAAGTGAATATCACAAGCATCAAGGAATTCCTTTACTTTCCTCTCGGTGCCATCAAATTTGCCTGATACCAAGGGTAGGGGTGGAAGATCGGCAGTAAGCTGTTCTCGAGCAGCAACCCTTAGTTGAAGGGCGGCATTGTCTGCCTTTAAAGTCTGAACCTCCTGACTCAAACCTTGTACGGCAGCGACGAGTTCCTGGAGTTGTTGTGGGGTTGCCATCTCGATATTTGGGCGTTGCAATCTATCAGTTTGGGCTGGCGGACTAACCGATTTATCAGATTGTTCAATAAAGTCTTCCTCATCAGTAGGACACTGGTCGTACTCCCGTTCCCTTTCCTCCTCACCTGAGCTTGAATTAAACTTCTTTCTTCTGGCGTGGAGAGTGGGAAGACTCTTCTTCTGTAGAAGGTAAGGTCGGCCTCGAAAGGAAGCCACCGCGGCTCCGATAACAGGAGGCACGGTGACCCCCCTCCGCGACGGACTAACAACGGAGTGAGGGGAAAAGCCCGAATGGCATAAAAACCCCTCTGGAGTACTTGAGCAGGCCGGAACCAGATAACAGGAAAACTCGGAGAGCACAATCCGAAATATATCCAACGGTAGAGAGAGGGTACACGAGGGACCAGCTGAATAAGAGAAAAGGAGCCGAGATAGAGACAGCCAGGAAAAAGGAGAGAAATCGGATACCAACTGGGAAGAGAAACACTGGGAAGGCTGGAAGAGAAAGAGCACAAGGGAAAGAGCACTAGGGCCAGGGAGCCCCAACACAGCAAGGGTGGAGCAGCGCCAAGGAGAAAACAATAAGGGAGCGAGAGCAACAGAGGGAAATCCGAAGTTGCAACGCGCCGAACTGCCTAGCGTGTGGAAATAAATACGCATAGGCAGCGGCCATGTTGAAAAAGACTAGACCGATAATACTGTCAAGGAGAAAACGTGGCGGCACAAATCAATGGCGGCCTCGCTTCCACCTCTCCCACAGCCGCCAGTGCCCAGCGGTCGTGACAGACAGCGCCCGGAATCAAAGATGGCGGCCGTACGGGTGTCATGATGCCTACCCCCGGAGCGCCAGGCCCAGCACCCCTGGGAGCAGGCATCATGCCCCCGGGTAAAAGCCCAGCGGCCCCTTATAGGGGCTCTTTGGACTGTGTCCTGGCGCCGTTGGCGCCAGGCTCATGTTGGACATCAGTCCTGGTGCCATAGGCGCCAGGCTCATAAAGGAAGGTGTTTTGTGCACTTACCTGATGCAGACCATGCTGCAAGATTCAGGCCTCCCTGAGACCTTAAAGGGACTATTTTTTCACTGGGACTATTTTGCCACTCGGGCGTGGCCAGGGAAGGATACTTACCTGGAACTACTTTGGGGGCTATTTAAGCCACGCCCAGACAGTAGCTCACGCTTCGCGTTGTTCTGCATCCAAGCAGCTGAACGCTCACCGTGTCTGCTCCTGCATCTGGTCTCCAGCCACGCCCGCCTCGATCCTGGAACACCTGTAAGGAAAGAAGAGAAGAGAAAGGTGAAAACCAAGAATTTTATCAAACTTCTTACCTGCATCCGGAACCTTCACGCCAGCGTTCCTGAGAAAAGACTTTCATTTAAAAGCACTGCGTTGCTCGCTGCAGCGCCGCACTTCACTCACCTGTCCTCGGGAGTTCTTCTGGCTCCACCGCGACTGTCTGCACCGGTCGCCACATCTCTGCGCCTAGGGGAGAGAAGAAGAGACAAAAGGTGAGCAGAAGGAACATATGAGGAAAGCCTAATTTTCCGCCATAACACTTACCGGTCTTCTGTTGGTGGACCATTCCTCATTTCGGGTCGGCGCTGCTTCGTTGGCAGGTACCGCACCCCGGCCCCTATGGGGAAAGGACAAAAGACATTACTGGAGGAATATAAAGACATTAAGAGGAATCGCCCCCATCGCTAACTCACCTGAGTTTACCATCGGCAATTCAATCCCTCAACGCATCGCCTTCATTCTGCACCTGAAATAAAGGACAGATCACAGGTCAGGAAGGCAACAGAAAAGGAGGCTCAACACTTGAACTTTTGTAATCTTCATACTTACGGCGTTCCGCTCAGAAAAGTCAAGTGGATTTTGCCAGCGCCATTCTGAAAACCAGTGAAGTAACTGGACAAACACGCGCCCCTGCACCAGAAGCAGGATGGAGAGTTCATCCTTTCAAACCATAAGGTGAGCTTCAACCGGGGATTTCGGAGAAAGTTAGAGAAGAACAAAATGGGGAAGGGGGTAGCAAGCACACTATTCTGCAGACTGTTAATCCCCTTTCTCATCTGCAGAAGGATATTCCTACGGGCCAGACAAGCAAGATTTGAGGGTCCTGTTCAGTCGGTGTTCCGAGTTCAGCGCATCACGCTCGAAGAGGCCACAGCAACCCAGACTAGACCAGCGCCTCCGTGGGAGTCAGGTGAGCGTTACAGAACGCAAAGCCTTCCTACAAATTCCCACCCAGGCGCTATGGAAGCTTCTGAGACTGATCAGTTGGCCCAACTACTGGGGGAATTACGGGCCGAAGTACACGCCGCTCGTCAAGAGACCAATGCTCTCAGGAGGGAAGTGAATGTATCAAAGGAAAGAACTGATGTCCTGGCTAGACAGTTTTTGCAAGGTCAAGCTGGACACACTCCTCTACCCGGTTCCGGGGGGAACCGCGCTCCTGTGGTTCCCAGTAACCATGTGCAGGTTAATCTACCTGGAAACATGCCGCTGGCCCCACCCGAACGCTTTGCAGGGGACCCCAAACGATTCGCCGTATTCATGAATCAGTGTCATTTGCACTTCCTATGCAGACCTGGGGCCTTCCCTAATGACCAGACCAAGGTAGCCTTTGTATATTCATATCTCAGCGGCTGTGCTGCCGATTGGTCAGTTCCACTGGTTACTCAAGATGACCCGATTCTCCGTGATTTTCAAGGATTTCAAGCAAGCATGGAAAGGTTATTTGCTCGACACTCTCAGGGGCAGGCTCTGGATGACTAACTCCTATCCCTGCGACAGGGCAATCAGGACCTCCTATCCTACATTGCAACCTTTAATAGACTAATTGTGGAAACTGGGTGGCCAGAGGATAAAAGAATCACGTTATTTTATCGAGGTCTACGCGGAGAACTTAAAGATGTCCTGGCCCAAGTTGTAAATCCGCCCCAAGAATGCACAGAATATATAGACTTAGTGGTCCAATTGGATCACAGACTTCAAAACAGAAAAGCAGATCGGTCCAAGTTTCAGACCCGGGTGTTGGTCAAGACCCACGCTAACCCCAAGGGTGCTGATGTCTCTGAGCCTATGCAAATCGGAGGGGTTAAAGGACCTTTGACTCAAAAAGAACGTGAAAGAAGACGGCAGATGCAATTATGTCTTTATTGTGGGTCCTCTGAACACTTTCTACGAGATTGCCCGGCAAAACCCCCCAAGAAGGTGGTAGGAGCCGCTGATAAAAACCATGAAGACTCTGTTTCGGGAAACGACCACGCCCGACAAGCGTAGGGGTCCGCTTGCCGACCTTGAAAACTAACTCTCAGACCTCGCATTTCATTGTGCCAATGGTCCTCGTAGATCCGGAACAGCCTAAGCGGTTGCATGCAATAAAGGCATACATCGATAGTGGGGCTATAGGAAATTATGTGGATCGTGAATTGGTCTCTAGGATTAACCTCCCTCTGCGTCCTAAAACCAGCAAAGATGTCATCACCACAGTCGATGGAACTGAAATTGCCTCTGGACCGGTAACACATTCCACTGCTGAGGTGACACTTATAGGTCCGGACGGCCATCGGGAGGCAGTTGTGTTTGATGTAATCAAGGCTCCACAGTTTCAGGTTATTCTCGGAATCCCTTGGTTAGAGACACATAATCCTCGAATTGATTGGCGAGCGAAGAGAATAACCTTCCCGGATTGTGCACAAACCTGCTACCCAGAAAATCTGAAGATTACTCTAGCGTCTGTAACCTGTCTCCATGCAACTACCTCCGGAATACCAAGACTTTCAGGACGTCTTCCAAAAGGAACAGGCCAACACGTTACCTCCCCACAGATCGTACGATTGCCAAATCGATCTGGTGCCCGGTGCACAACCCCCTTGTAGCAGGATTTATGCCCTTACTGAACCTGAGAATCTGCATTTGAGACAATATTTAGATCAATACCTAGCCAATGGTTTCATTCGCCCGTCAAAGTCTCCGGCATCCTCGGCTTTGTTCTTCGTGCCCAAAAAAGAAGGCAACCTTAGAACTTGTATCGACTACCGCGCATTGAACCAGATAACTGTTAAAAACCGTTACCCTCTGCCTCTGATCCATGAACTCCTTGACCAGGTGAAGGACGCTTGCGTATACACCAAGTTAGATCTCCGGGGGGCTTATCATCTGGTGCGAGTAAAAGAAGGCGACGAATGGAAAACGGCCTTCCGTACAAAATATGGATTATTTGAATACCAGGTGATGCCTTTCGGGTTGTGCAACGCGCCTGCTGCCTTCCAATTCTTCATGAACGATGTCCTTCGGGAACTCATCGATGTTTGTGTTGTCGTATATATCGATGACATTCTTGTGTACTCCTCTTCGGAATCTGATCACAGAAGGCATGTCAGGGCCGTCCTTGAGAAATTGCGCCAGCACAAACTGTTTGCAAAGCTGGAAAAGTGGGTTTTCCATACCACCGAGGTTGAGTTTCTTGGATTCATCCTGACACCTAAAGGGGTCCGCATGGACTCACGAAAAGTGGATGCCATCCTCAAATGGCCATCACCTAGTTCGGTGAAAGGTGTCCAAAGCATGCTTGGTTTTGCTAATTTTTATCGCAGATTTATCCCGGAATTTTCACGTGTGGTACAACCCATCACTGCACTCTTGCGAAAAAATAAACGCTTCGAATGGACCGAGGAAGCCGAACAGGCCTTTCAGGAATTGAAAGCTAAATTCACGTCTGCACCTATTTTGAAGCACCCGCGTCCCGATCTCCCATATATAGTCGAAACCGACGCATCCAGCTTAGCCGTGGGAGCTGTCCTGTCTCAGAGAGACTCTGAAACCAACCAACTGCACCCCGTAGCATTTTGGTCCAGAAAGTTCTCGCCGCCTGAGGTAAATTATGCAATCACCGACAAGGAATTATTAGCCATTAAGTCCGCCTTTAAGGCTTGGCGGCATTATCTTCTTGGCGCCAGGCATACCATCACCGTGATAACTGATCACCGAAACTTACAATATTTAAAAACTGCGAAGGCTCAATCGTCACGTCAGCTCCGATGGGCTTTGTTCTTTGCCGAGTTCGATTTTGTAATCACTTACCGCCCTGGCTGTAAGAATGGCAAAGCGGACGCGCTATCTCGAATAGGAATGGGAGAAATAGACACAAACTCAGAACCTGTGCCGATAATTCCCGAACAAAGAATTTTGGGGATAACCTCTTTACAAACCCTTGAAGACATTCAAGCACAGGTAAAACAACTCCTGGACTCTACAGCGTTGCAGGATTGGATCCAAAGGGGGTCTTACTTTTCGGTCAACGATGGCCTACCTTACTTCCAAGGACGCTTATTTCTGACAGAAAAGGAGTTGCAAGAACTGGTTATTTCCCGTCATCATATTACCCTGATGGAAGGACATCCTGGCATTGCCAAAACGGAGGAAAAAATTAAACGACAATTCTGGTGGCCTTCCTGGCCAAAGGATATTAAATCTTTCGTGATGTCCTGTGGAGTTTGCGCCCAAAACAAAGGCCAAAAGACAAAACCCGCCGGTCTTCTTCAGCCTTTAGACATTCCACTAGCACCTTGGCACACCTTGTCACTAGATTTTATCACGGACCTGCCCCCTTGTAATGGATACAATACTATTCTGGTTGTGGTGGATTTATTTTCCAAGATGGCCCATTTTATTCCGTTGAAAGGATTACCTTCAGCTTCTGTCCTAGCCAAGGAATTCCTCGAAAATATAATCCGTTTGCATGGATTCCCGTCCATACTAGTCTCCGACCAGGGAAGCCAGTTTATTTCTCATTTTTGGAGAAAGTGTTGTCAACTGGCACAAATCGACGTAAGAATCTCAACCAGCCACCACCCACAGACCGATGGTCAGACGGAGAGAACGAACCAGACCCTTGAACAATACCTACGATGTATGTTGCACCAATCGGAGGGTAATTGGAAGGATATTTTATGGGTGGCCGAATATGCATACAATAACTCGGTACACTCTGGAACTGGACAAAGCCCCTTTTATACCCTATATGGACATCACCCTCGTACTTCAGACCTAGACTCACCTCTGAGCCTTGAAATGCCCGCAGTGGACCATTTGCATTCCACGATAACTCAAGCCTTCAAGGATGCAACTGCACATTTGCAACAAGCGAAAGGGAAATACAAAAAGAATGCGGATCTGCATCGGAGTGAGGCGCCTCCATACCAAATAGGGGATCAAGTATGGTTGGCTACCAAACACTTATTGCTCAAGGGACCTCGAACTTTTAATCCAAGGTATTTGGGCCCTTACTCGATCAAAGCTATAATTAACCCAGTGGCAGTCAAGCTCGATCTACCAGCTAACATGCGGATTCACCCCGTTTTTCATGTGTCACTTTTGAAACCAGTGCAACCAGGAACCAGATTAATAAAGCCACCAGAACCAATCCAGATGGATGGGGAGCCTGAATTCGAGGTGAAGAACATTTTGGATTCTAAGATCTCAAAATCAAAACTTTTCTATCTAATTGATTGGAAAGGGTAGGGGCCTCAGGAAAGGTCTTGGGAACCCAGCGACCACGTACATGCACCTCGGCTGGTAAAAAGGTTCCATCGGAATTTCCCAAACAAACCGAAACCTCCAGAGGGAACGACCTTGGGAGGGGCCTTGTGGGGGAGGGGGGGGGGGGAGTGCTGTCATGATGCCTACCCCCGGAGCACCAGGCCAGGCCCAGCACCCCCGGGAGCAGACATCATGCCCCCGGGTAAAAGCCCAGCGGCCCCTTATAGGGGCTCTTTGGACTCTGTCCTGGCGCCATTGGCGCCAGGCTCATGTTGGACATCAGTCCTGGCGCAATAGGCGCCAGGCTCATAAAGGAAGGTGTTTTGTGCACTTACCTGATGCAGACCATGCTGCAAGATTCAGGCCTCCCTGAGACCTTATAGGGACTATTTTTTCATTGGGACTATTTTGCCACTCGGGCGTGGCCAGGGAAGGATACTTACCTGGAACTACTTTGGGGGCTATTTAAGCCACGCCCAGACAGTAGCTCACGCTTCGCGTTGTTCTGCATCCAAGCAGCTGAACGCTCACTGTGTCTGCTCCTGCATCTGGTCTCCAGCCACGCCCGCCTCGATCCTGGAACACCTGTAAGAAGAGAAGAGAAAGGTGAAAACCAAGAATTTTATCAAACTTCTTACCTGCATCCGGAACCTTCACGCCAGCGTTCCTGAGAAAAGACTTTCATTTAAAAGCACTGCGTTGCTCGCTGCAGCGCCGCGCTTCACTCACCTGTCCTCGGGAGTTCTTCTGGCTCCACCGCGACTGTCTGCACCGGTCGCCACATCTCTGCGCCTAGGGGAGAGAAGAAAAGACAAAAGGTGAGCAGAAGGAACATATGAGGAAAGCCTAATTTTCCGCCATAACACTTACCGGTCTTCTGTTGGTGGACCATTCCTCATTTCGGGTCGGCGCTGCTTCGTTGGCAGGTACCGCACCCCGGCCCCTATGGGGAAAGGACAAAAGACATTACTGGAGGAATATAAAGACATTAAGAGGGATCGCCCCCATCGCTAACTCACCTGAGTTTACCATCGGCAATTCAATCCCTCAACGCATTGCCTTCATTCTGCACCTGAAATAAAGGACAGATCACAGGTCAGGAAGGCAACAGAAAAGGAGGCTCAACACTTGAACTTTTGTAATCTTCATACTTACGGCGTTCCACTCGGAAAAGTCAAGTGAATTTTGCCAGCGCCATTCTGAAAACCAGTGAAGTAACTGGACAAACACGCGCCCCTGCACCAGAAGCAGGATAGAGAGTTCATCCTTTCAAACCATAAGGTGAGCTTCAACCGGGGATTTCGGAGGAAGTTAGAGAAGAACGAAGGGGGGAAGGGGGTAGCAAGCACACTATTCTGCAGACTGTTAATCCCCTTTCTCATCTGCAGAAGGATATTCCTACGGGCCAGACAAGCAAGATTTGAGGGTCCTGTTCAGTCGGTGTTCCGAGTTCAGCGCATCACGCTCGAAGAGGCCACAGCAACCCAGACTAGACCAGCGCCTCCGTGGGAGTCAGGTGAGCGTTACAACGGGCTCTCAGAACAGAGAAATGGAAGGAATGAGAAAGAGGCGTCGCTGGGCATCCTGAGGGACAGCGTCCCTGGTCGGCGGAGATGGCAGCATAGAGGATAATCGTGAAGAGCCCAAGCTGCGCTGCTTATACAGGCGGTCATCGGAAACGGGAGTGCACGTGCGCTCCGTAGAACTGGTGGCGCACAAGCCCCCTGTAGACCTGAAGCAGTCGACATAGGATACTTCTGAGGGGCCCCGAGAGCGGTTGCACACACAGTGGCGGCATCCACCCGGAAGTGGCGGGAGACATGGGCCAATAGTGGGTCCCCAACATACGGCTGGCTGGCCGGTGAGACTGCGAGACTGTGGGCCAACTCGTTCTACGGCACCGCGACAAGGGGCCAGTAGGCCTCACTCGTGACCACGGGAATGCTAGACGGCAAGACAGCGTCCAAACTGCTCAAATCCAAGACGAAGCAGCCTACAATGGAAAATTTTACGAAGACCCCGCAACAGGCGGAGGGGGCGAGACCTAAAGACAAGAATCTACCAGTGGACATCACTCCTACACGTGTGGACCGGCAGATCCTGGAGGCAATTGCAGACCTTAAGGCATTGTGGGAAAGCAAGCTAGAGGCAGCCACTGCCGAGCTTAAGGCAGCGCTGGAGATCAAAATCAGCGCAGTGCAGGAGGTGGTCAACTTGCTCAGGTTGGACGTGCGGAAAATGGCAGAACGCACAGATGAACTAGAGAAAGAAGTGACCATTAACACGACTGCCCGGACTTCGCACGCTTCGGAGATCCATGTCCAGAGGCAGCAGGTGACCAACCTGGAGAATAGAGCAGAGGAGGCCGAAGGGCGTGCTCGAAGGAACAATGTGCGCATGTGCGCATAGTGGGCCTTCCAGAGGGAGAAGAGGGCCCTAACCCAAAGCACTATGTTGAGAACATGTTGCTTCAGGAAATAGGGGCTGAGATCTTCACGCAAGGCTTTGCGGTGGAGCACGCACACAGATTGCTTACGAGGAAGCCCCCCTCACCCCCCCCGGTCACCCCCGAGGCCGATCATCGCCAAGATTCTAAACTATCGGGACAGGGAGAAGATACTGGAATATTTCAGGAAGGGGGGGCACCATACAAAGGCCCTCCACAACCATCTCTGCATATCCTGACTATACGCTTCAAGTGCAGAGGCGGAGGCTGAACTATGGGACGGTCAAAAAGAGATTACGAGCCGCTGGTTTGCGATACATGTTGATGTACCCAGCTAAACTGAAAGTATTCCACAAAACTAAAGCTTTGTTTTTTTTTCGAGAGTCCGGAGGATGCGTTGGAATGGTTGGATGGCCAGAATTGCCCAGAGGGCGCGGACGGCCGCAAGAAGGACAATACGGACGAGTGCGGCCCGATCATGGGACCGAGGTGCTGTACACATTGTGACTCTGGGACTTCATTATAATATAGTGTAACGATTTGTTGACTCTCAGGGGCGAAGTACTTTATTGCAATACAAGGGATGCACAATGTATCACGGTAATCATCAGGAGACGAGTGCGAAGCACTCTTGACCCCAATAGTTAGTATATTACTTAGGTCACCTAATATTGGTGAGACCTGCCGGGTTCCCAACCTCTGCATTTCGAGAGGGGTGGGTCCGGAGAGGGGGGGGGGGGTGTTACATTTTTCACATGCTATGGATATGGACAGCCTCCGGATTGTAACCTGGAATGTAAGAGGTCTCAACAGCTACCTGAAAAGGAACAAAGTAATGATGTATCTGAGAAGGCTGAAAGTCGATATAGCATTGCTACAGGAGACCCATTTTACCAGGAACAAATTAGAGGTTGTCAAGAGAAAGTGGAGGGGAACCACCTCAGGAGCTACATACTCGGCATACGCAAGGGGGGTGGTCACGTGGGTAGCGCCTCATGTACCTTTCCAGCTGCTCCAATCCACCCCAGACCCGGATGGGAGAATGCTAGTGGTGCGGGGGATGTTGGAGAATAGGGAGGTCAACATTGTGAATACATATGCTCCCAATCAGGACACAGCGGCCTATTACAGGGCCCTATATGACAAAATTAGCCCCCTAATGGGCAGCGCTACCATCTGGGGAGGCGACTTTAACTGTACAATAGATCCCAAGATGGACACGTCCGATAAGAAATTCGAGAGACCAACCCCTGCAGCGAAGGCACTAACGGTCCTACTGCGGGATTTTGATCCAGATGATATTTGGAGGTTGCTGCAGCCGGGGGACAGGCAGTACTCGCACTATTCGGTCCCCCATGACTTGTACACCAGATTGGACTACAGGTTTGTGTCCTCAGGAATGGCTCGGGAAATGACAGGTTCGGAATACAAGGCCAGAGTTCTCTCTAACCACTCAACCCTAGTGGTGGAGTGGGGGCATCGGCCCCCCAGGGCGAGAATCCCGAGGTGTAAACTCAGAGCTGAGGCCTTGCAGGATTCAGGATTTCGAGAGGACCTAAGGGAGGCCATAACTGAATATTTCGATATTAACACTGGCAGTGTGCAGTCAGAGGGCACCTTATGGGAGTCGTTTAAAGTAGTAGTGCGGGGCGTGGCGTGGCCATATCCAAGTCTAGAGGGCTCCAAGGGGGCATAGAGCGGGAGCTACAGGAGACAGAGAGGGAGCTTGAAGAGATAATACGGATGGGAGCCACCTCGCAGGAAAATACAGCAAGGGTGGCCCTTCTCCAGCAGGCTAGCAGTGGCCACTGGGACAGGCTCTGTAAGTTAAATTACAAAAAGTACATTGAGAGGCAACATGTGGGAGGTGATAAACCGGGCAGGTTGCTAGTGTGGCTTTACAAGAACGAAACGCAGCGCCCAGTGATTAGGGAGATAAAGGACGAAGATGGCCAGACCTGGGTTACCCAAGAAGGAGTAAATGAGGGATTTCTCAGATTCCACAAGCGCTTATATGAGGACACGGGGGAGGAGATGGGAAGAGAGACCCGGGAAACCCTGGAGGATATAGGACTCCCCAAGCTTAGTGATCAGGAGCGGGAGGACGTGGACGCCCCAATCACTCTTGAAGAACTAGAGATGGTGGTAGAGCACCTACCCACGTCTAAGCCCCAGGGTCAGATGGGCTCCTGAGTGAATTTTATAAAACATACAAGCAGGAGGTGCTCCCCCCGCTGCTTGCCATGTTAAATGAGGCGTATGAACAAGGGGAGTTGCCGATGTCCCAGAGGGAGGCGGTAATAATCCCACTCCTGAAGCCAGGTAAACCAGGCTCGGACTGCGGATCTTACTGACCCTTGTCCATGCTTAACGAGGCTATTAAGATTCTCACTGCCGTGTTAGCAAACAGGCTTAAACGCGTCAGAGAAACTGGTCCATACCGATCAAACAGGGTACGTACCAGGAAGGAATATAACGGACAATCATAGGAGACTCCACCACATAATCGAGCAAACTGAGAAAGACCCGGGCGAAATGGCGATAGCCTCGTTGGATGCAATTAAGGCCTTTGATTCGGTGAGATGGCCGTGGCTGCTGGTGGCGCTGAGGGAGTACGGCATGGGGCCGGGGTATTTGAGGTGGGCTAAAATAATGTATAGCTCCGCAACCGCCAGGGTTAAAACCAGCGCCATGATCTCGGACAAGTGGCAGCTCAGCAGGGGCACGAGACAGGGTTCTCCATGGTCGCCCAGGTTGTATATTCTTGCTCTGGAACCGCTGGCAATCTGCCTCAGACAACAGTATGGGAAGATTGGCATCCCCACAAAGGGAGGGACGCACCTCACCTTGCCGTATGCAGATGACATCCTGTTATACCTGCGCTTCCCAGAGGAAAACTTGCAATTTGTCCTGGAGGTGATGGAACATTATGCCACCCTCTCGGGCATAGCGGTGAACCCCAGGAAATCGAGCTTGTTCCCTTTGGGAAGATATAGAAGGGTCCCAGTGGAGAACTTGCCGGCCTTGCCGATACACTGGCAGACCAGGACCTTTAGGTATCTAGGCATTGATATATACCACTCAGTGGAGGACGAACAGAAACACAACACGGAGCGGGCAGTAGCAGGTATTAAGAACAGTATGGGGTTCTGGTCTAGGCTCCCCTTGGTCATGATGGGTAGGGCGGCGCTGCTTAAGATGGTGGTCCTGCCGAGACTGTTGCACTTCTTTGTGAATATTCCATGTATGCTCCCCAGACGGTTTTTTCGAATGCTCCATAGTTTATGTAGGGGCTTCATCTGGCACAATACCAGAAACAGGGTGGCTTTATGGAAGCTACAAAACCCGAGTGACAAGGGGGGCATAAATTTACCAAACTTTGAGCTGTATTATCTGGCAGGACAACTTCAGTACGTGACCGGGTGGCTGTCCAAGGAAGAGTCCGCTGAGACCAGGTTGCTGTATAAGGACTCGGCCCCTTATTTTTTGAGGGAGGTGGTGTGGTTGCCCAAAGCTAAGGTGCAGGGAAGGGCAGGGCTCCTAACACTGGGCTGGGAAATCTGGAACAAAACGTGGCGGCTGGTGGGGATCCCGATTCCGTGCTCCCTGCAGGTGCCATTGGAGCGGTATGCGGAGAGGACCCGCAATTGACAGTGGCGGTCCGTAAATACTGGGAATCAACGGGACTTGTGACCCTCAGGGATGCATGGCAAGAGGGCGAGGCACTAGATTTCAGTAGGCTGATGGATGACACCGGAGTGCATGCAGGCCAACACATTACCCATACTATAATTATTAAACTGGGGTTGGACAGATGGTCTGTGGAAGAGTTATCAGAGGAACCAGATATGGCCATCGAGACAATGTATGACATCTCGAGGGAGGCCATGAAGTGTCCCGCATATACGAGTTACTGATGTCCAGGGCGGGTAAGGAGGTGTTGCAACTGAGACGGGATTGGGAGGATGAGGTGGGAGAACCCCTACTAGATGGACAATGGGACAGAGTTCAGAGGAACCACAAGGTGTCTCGCAAGGCTTCAGCAGGTACAGCTCTATGTCACCCATAGGGCATATATGACCCCCCCCCCCCCAGTAGGATTGCCCAGTTTGGGAACCCAGCGGCGCAAAAGTGTCCACGATGTGGAGAGGCGGAAGCTGGGCTAATGCGTATGTTCTGGGCTTGCCCAGAGGTGGGCAGATTCTGGACAGAGATCAAGTTGCGCATGGCGGAGAAAGGGATCACATTGGAAGTGGAATCTGTATGGGCATGTTTACTGGGGGTGTTCGCCAGACCGCGTAACCTGAAGCATGTTAGTAAAATGAAGGACCTGGCCTACATTCTGGCTAAGTGTAGAATCGCAATGTGCTGGAAGGCCACCCAGCGCCCCAGAATAGAGGCGTGGTGGGCGGATGCTGAAACCACAGTCTGGTATGAGGCAATCAGCAGGGGTGGGGAGGAAGAAGTGGGACTCTTGATTGAATGGAGGCAACTGGTGTCTACACTAGTAGGCACCCCCAAGGCGGGTCCCGGTGGGGACTCTGCGCAGGAGATGTGAGAGAACAATGAGATTTTGGCGGGCGGCATTGAAATAGGGGCTTAGGGTAATGGGGAGGGAGGGGGAGGACTGTAATGTTTGATGTATGAATATATTGTAAAAGACTTGAATGTAAATATCCTTTAAGTTGAAATGTTTGGGGTGTTGGTTATAAAAAAATATATATATTTAAAAAAAAAAAAACATTTGACGACATGAAAACTGCTTACTTCCGTGCCTCAAGACCTCCAAGATAAATGGTCTCAATCGCACTATATGGCAATTCTGCAGTAGAAGCAACCTGCCTTGACTGCCCCAGGGCCAATCCCTGCCCTGATATGAGATCCTTGGAACGTGCTTGGAGTTTATGTCTTTTGACAGGCAAAATAATCTTTATCTGTCGCTTCTGAAATAAAAGCATATTGCCAAGTATGAACAATATGGCCAAATATATCCACAAAAAATTTAACAGCAGTTAACTTCAGTTTGCCAAATACAATCAGCCTATTTTATGCGAAACCTTCCACAGTCAGAAGGTTATTTTCAAACAAAAGTTTCAAAAAGACCTTTTACAAACAATATTTCTACCAATTACATCTGGGAAGAGATGTGTTCAAGTTTTGGAATTGCAGATTGGTCTCAAATCCTGGATTCTCCAGTTAACTAAAGTGTGTGCTCCCAGCCACATTCTTTTATCTCACTATCCCTTGTCTGGCAACATTAAAAGTCTATTTAAGGTATTTAGCTCACACTGTTGGCTACTACAAAACTCCTGATATTTCCACATAGGTAGATATTAATACTGACAATTCATATGCCGGAACTCAAGTTTATTTCTCTCACGCCGTACTCATGGCAACATATATTTAATTGAACTGCCCATGATACTGTTGGGTATTGAAGACTCAATCTATAATATTTTCTGTAATATCACTGATTGTCATTATTGTTGCACATAAGGGGGGCCCCAAAACATCTTTTGCCGCCCAAGGCCCTGCAAATCCAAAAGCTGGTTGTCACCAAGCCACTACCCTCCCTCGATCATTCATCTTAAAATATAACTCACCACATATATGTGAAAACATTGTGTGCTCAGCCGTGGAGCGACATGCCACATGCCCGGTCTCGTCACACTCTTTTGTTGAACTTTCTGCAGTGATTTGCCAACAAGAGGCCTATGGGTTTTGATTGGATTAGACAGCTCTCAGATTGACGCACCTTTTGAATTCTGTCCTTGCTGTTTCAGGTGTGCTGTTGATGTCTATGGATTTCCCGGGCAATGACTGCTCCTGATGCAGAGTACTGCCAGCTCCTCTGCATCCACCACCCATTGTGTACGTTTTTCACTGCGTACGTGAACCAGAGGAAACCAAGGTGTGGTACTGGAATCCTTTTAAGAGTTATTTTAGTCCGTTTTTGTTCACATGTCACATGCAGTACAGCTCTATTCATCTGCTCTTCTAGTTTTTGGGGGTTGCTCAGTTCAATTAATAAAGAACAGTGGGATAGGTATAATAAACCAACAATGGGGAGTTTTGCTACCACTGAACACCTTATTCCATTATATTTATTTGGCTTTATTAGATCTTTTGCAGCACGGTCCTGCAACTATTAGGCCATGGGTAAGTGCAGAAATATGCAACCAGTATAGCCATTTCTTACTGTGACATGACATTTTGTATTGGGCATCTTTGATAAAGCAAGCACGATATGGCTAGACTGGCATTTCAGTGATGCCAGTCTAGCCATTTTTTATTGTGGTATGACATTTTGTATGGGGAATCGTTGGTAAAGCAAGCATGAAAAGTGGTATTATCCTTACTGTGGGATGACATTTTGTACTGTGCATCTTTGATCAAGAAAGCATGATAAGTATTATGTAGCTAGACTGGCATTTCAATGCAGACAGTCTAGCCATTTCTTATTGTGCTATGCCATTTTGTATTGGGCATTTTTTGTAAAGGAAGCATGTGTGGTATTTATTATTCTTACTGTGGGATGACATTTTGTATTGGGCATCTTTGATGAAGCAAGCATGATAAGTATTATGTAGCTAGTGGCATTTTGGTGCAGCTAGTTTGGACATATTTTCATACTGTGGCATGCATTTTTAATGGTAAAACCAACTAGATTATGTTCTTAAGTGGGGATACTGCCATATATTGGCAGAACAAACAAGGTCACGTTTTTTATAGTATGATTACTGGCATTATGTGCAAGGCAAACATGAGTATGTTCTTATATGGGAATACTAGGGTATATGGGTGCAGTCACCATGGAAATGTATGGGCATAGCCACTGTTGGTGACTTAATTACCCTACAAAACCAATTGCAAACTGTTAGACTTTTTACCAAATTTTTGTTTAAATTCTGCTCTAAAAAGCACTATTTTTAACCTAACATTATTTTAAAAATAATTCTCGGGATGAGAACCCTGCACCAAAACCCAGGAGCGCAGCAGGCGAAGCGACAGCATCACCGTGGTCCCATCACTTCTGGGCTGGAGTCTCCAAAGTGCAGTGTCCTTGGGTGCATTTCTGCAGCCATAGGGGCGCCCACAACATGCCTCCCTCGTTCACTGCTATCCCCCATTGCTCTTAAATGCAACATTTTCTATCCAGACACTGAAACAACCTTTACCTGCGCGGAAGGATAATATAGCATAGCAATCATTCTCTGGATCTTTGTTTTTTAACTCGAGGTGCAGTTCTAGTCTGAAACACTTGGTGGCAGTAACATGCCAAATTAGGAACAGAGTTGCTGTAACGTTGACATTGGCACACGCAGCTGACAACAACCCTAGTAAGGAGTCCCAACCAATGCAGTTCTGACTGCGATTTCGCACACAGTTGTGTCCAGAGTTGTCATACTTAGACTAAGATAGGTTTAAGTAAAACTGCTTCATATGCAAACCAACAGCTTCTGGTCGTGCCTCCATGGTGTGGTAAAGCCCGCAATTTAGTACTGCAAGACAACAGCAGGTGGTTTACGGTTTATTTTTCACAGACCACTGACGTTTTGACGCTGTAGGAGAGACAGTACCCCATTTCATACAGCGCGGTGAAAAGATACTCAGCGGGTTGGGACGTTAGAGGCCTCTGCAGCGCACCTTTATCGTCTACGGAACAGCGTTGCTCTTGCACGGCTGTGCGCCTGTTCTCTGGTGACCAAGTCACGCTGAGCGCAAGGTGCGACGGCAGTGCTGCCGTGCTAGCCAGCTACCCTTTAACTAATGTCGCTGTGTGTGCGGGTAGCCTGCGAGTGGCATGTAGACCTTACAGACGCGGGCCAGCCGGGGGACCTTAGATGTACTTTTAAAACCTTCTTGTCCCGGCCTCGTTTGTTCCTCGACGTAGGTCCATGGTTCTAGAGTAGAAACGCCCACACCAAGAATGCAGACTCCTGTCACTGGGAGGCCCAATGGACAACGCATAGTGCTCTTAATTTAACCCACTGGGGCGAGAGGGAGGTTATAGGTGGTGCGGGAGGGGGTGCTGTTCAAAGAAATGCTTAATAAGATATGAAATCCTTTCAGATCCCTTTAAACTATTTTAAGAATGCTGTTGGGAGTGTCTCTATTGTGTTAAAATATTCAAGCAAGCTGCTTGCTTTCCAAATAGGCGTGACTGAGTTTCAAACAGACACGTGCTGCAGCCAAGTCCCACAAATATCTGGGATGGCCAACAGCACGTGGGCAGACACGGGTGCAACAGAATCCTGCATTACAGATCGCTTTATTGCGATCATTTTAATTCACGAGGAAAGCCAGTGCCCGAACATGGCAGCGCTCAAAGAGATGGCTGACTGGCATGGAGAAACTACACAATGATATTTCCTTCACGTGGATAAATCATGAGGCACATGGGTTCCTCCGCTACCCTAATACCTCGCTGGTAGCAGTGAGAGTCGGCAGGCCGAGGCTTGCATCTGCACTCCGACTAAAAACGCGTTCAGGTATTGAGAGCTCCGCTAGTTTGTGTGCAACCGTAGCCGATCGCGGCAGGTACGTACATACAACAGCACCTGCTTGGGAAGCGTGCATCCGAAGCTAGGAGGCTTTGCTGGGAATTAGTGAAGCCAGGCAAACTAAATGAGCTATGCTAAGACTTTACGGACTGCTAGCTATGCGTGGTGCCGGTAACTGTGCATCTCCCAGCTCGTCTCCCGCAGGCCAGGTAGAAACAAGGACGGCCTTAGCGGCAGCAATGCCATAAGCTGGTTACAAAAAAAAGAATGTACGCCTCCCCTCTCCCCACGTGCCCTTGGTCAACAGAGGGCGAGGGGCAGGAGAACCTCTTTTTCTAACTCTGCGCTCCAGTGCCTGCCAGGGAGATAATCACTGGAGTAGGACGCCGATGTTAATGCATGAGCGCCCCATTCCAATGCAAACCGCCTCGCTCCTGCGCCCGAGCAAGTAGCTAATCATCCGAATAGGGTGATGATGCAAAGAATCAGCACCCTATTGTTATTAAATGCGCCCCGCTGCCGTGGGCCCATTTAACAACAAAAGGGCACCTGCCATGCCTTCTCCCACTACGCCAGCTCCGGGGAGCCCTTGAACAACTATCCGAAGCTGGCGTGGCAGGGGGCTAATGGCGCCCTGGTGGGCATGGTGCCCCGGGCAGTCACCCGGCTCACCCAGCCCTAAGGCCGACCCTAGGTAGAAACATGCATTACCTGGAAAAGCAGCCTAACGAGGATGTGAGTGAGCGTCATTCGCCCGGCGGCAACATTTTAGTCTATGAACAAGGTCTTTGGTGGAGGAGGTCGGTGACAGAACACAGGGCAATAGGTTATGTTATGAAATACTCCCCTTCTGCCGGGAGTCCTGCACACTAACACTACGTGCAAACTTTGTCAGGGCATTATAAAACTGTATTATTTATACCTGTGCAAATAAGACGAACATGCATCACTTAAGACTACATTTGATCTATCCTCACAAGTTTTTGTCGCCATGGAAGAGCAGAGTTTAAATTTCATTCAATGCAGATTTATAGAGTTCAAACAGGAAAACAACCGGATGAGCAATACATGAGAATGGGAGCTAGAGTTAATAAAGGCACACCCCAAAGACGACTGTCTTCAGGCCAGGGTTTTATTTCAGCCATGGCAGCTCATGGGACATCTGACACTTAAACGCTGAAAGCCTTGACGAATTCCAATTATCCTGCACTTCACTTGGAAACCAACGGCAAACGCCAATGGCAGTTGGCTACACACGCACATTCAGCTGCAAGAAGTCGCCGAGGGTGTGTTTACACTATTTGCCTGTAATTCAAGACGGACTGGTTTGGCATCCTCCATGATGAGCTGCACACTCCACTCTCAGAGCAGCAGCCAATATTTAACACTAAAACTTCCTGCGGCACATTAACACTAAATACAGAAACGAAGCCGAGGTGCACAGGATGGAGGCAAAATAGACATCTAGAGTGAATGGAGGATGAGAGCCCATTCAAAATCTACCAAAGGAAAAAAATAAGGCCAACTCATCTCACTTCTGCGCTCAGGTTTGAAGCAGGAAATGGCCCCGACGATATTGATGAAGGCCATTCTGAATGCATATTAGGGGAGGGGGCAGCATCAAGGGCAGTAAAAAACATGCACAAGAGTAATCCTGCCATCGCCAAAACAATCATTTTCACTCCTTCCCCTTTATTAGCCAGAGAAAAGACAGCTGAAAGATTCCCCTCCCCCCGCCCCCACTTTAATACTTGGCACTTCAAAACCGCCTAATACTCAGTGGCAGATTTAAGTCAAAGGGCCCCCGTGGGCAGGAGGGCCCCAGGTGGGTGGGTCATAGATGTGGAGCCTAGAGTGGGCAGAGTTGCACAAAGATGAACTTTAGGGGCAAATGCTATTAAGTTGTTTTTTAGTGTCTGTGTTTGGGGGTCTGACCCTAGATGGAGACAGCTGGGCCTCCTCGACAGGTTTTGCTGTCAATGGTGGTAATATTGAAAGATAAAGCCTGAATCTAATGTTTTGGAAATTATAGGATTGAAGGCAGTGGGCAATGGGAGGGGACATTCCAGGAGGTGATATCACAGGATAATTTAATCGCAAAACATACTAGGGATTGCCTTTTTTTGTGGGTGCCACTTGTGGCACTTTAGAGAGCTTAACTCCACCCCACCGCCTCCATATCTCCACCAGCTCCACAGGACCCTTTGTTATGTAAGAATTGATGCAGTCACGCTGTGTGAGACTACACAAGCCTTATCTGCTTGGTATTAGGCAACCCACCTTTTGGTATAGATCTGTACTACACAAGTTGGTAGTGTGACTGAGCAGCCAGGCCCATCTCAAGAGGGGTAAATGTGAGCTGTACAAATGAAATCCGTAAATACAAGTAGCCAAATAACACTTATACTCAAGGTTTCTATTATAAATAGTTATTTATTCAATGTCAATTATTTTAAAGAGCATTCTTTAAAAAGGCAGTTCTTTGTAACAATGTAAATAGGCTTCAAAATTACTTTTCAGAATCAAAACAAGTTAGTGGATAATCTTGGGATATGCTTCTTACACAATTCGTACACCCTGAGGTGACTTCAATCACAAGGACAGCAATGGCAGTTATATATTACACTAGTAAACTTGGCAGATTCCAAGGTTGCAGAAAGGAAAGGTTAGGGAAGGAAAAGGGTTAGACAGTTTATCAGTAAATGTGAGGACAACTAAATCTTCCAATGAAATCTAGATATGCCTTTGCCAGCAGTAACAGTATACAACAAGCTACCACCTGTGAGGGACACACAGTATCCAGGTCAATGGACTAGAAGAGTCTTCAGGGAGCCAGGACAGCCAAGGTAATCTGGGACACAGTCTATGGATCTGATGTACTTCCCAGATCAAAGTCTTGCACAAAGTTAGAGAGTCTTTAGAAAATCACTTGTAGGGTCACAAGCTGTTAAACCTGTGAGAAGAGTTAAAATCAACTCTAAAAAGGTAAGCCAATGCAATTCTCAACTGAGAAAAGAGCATCTAAAAGGCAATAAGTAAGTACCCCAAGCCTAAACAGTACCTCTGGTTTGAAGAAGAGTGGCCCAGCTGGATTCTTTCTTGCTACAGCAGTGCAGACCCTTGTTCCTGAGCCTCAGTCGTGGGGACAAGAGGAAGGATGTCTGGAGGGCTCCTGCGGTGGTACTTGGGAGGTCGTCGGCAGCTACGGGCTCTTTTCGGTTCAGCGACCCTTTGCAGTTTCAGCCCTTAGCAAACAGCACCATTGTGGATCTTGGATACTAGTTGGACTCTCTTTGCTCCCTCGGCCCTGTACTCTGGCTAGGGGACTTGGGATCTGGAGGTCCTGCTTCTGGATGGTCCTTAGGAGTCTCCTGGAGCTTCTAGCCGGATTCGTTGCACTAGACTACGGACACACGACCCCTGGCATTGGACTTTCAAAGCAACAGAGAGGCACAGCAAGTTGGGGATGGTGGTCCAGTTGAGTTTGTCACGGGGTTAGTTGGTCCCACTAACCTAAGAGAGAGAGAAGTCGTTCCGTCCAGAGCTTCTCTGTCGAGGTGAAAAAGGAGTTAAGCACAGCAGCAGGGCTTCACCGGGCATTTCAAAGGTCCAGGCTTTTGCAGCAAGCTTCGTTCACGGTTTCTTGTTCAGGCATTTCTCCCAGTGGTCGGCTTTGCCTGTAGTCCCAAACCCTCACCTTTTAAGCAGGTTTCTTCCATTCAAGCATAGCCTAGGCTGTCGCACAGCAAGGTGGCTGTCCTGAAAGGACAGCCAGCTAGCCAGCCAATCAGGACTAGTTACATTCAGGCATTTGAGAGTTTCAGGACCTTCCCTCACATCCTGTCCTTCCAGACACACTGGAGCCAGGGGCGGGCTTCAGGGTTTACCTCTAGCTAATCTCTGTATAGTCACCATCGAATCGTGGCGAAAAATGAGGTTTTTAACACATTGATGCCCTGTTATGGAGACTATGTTAACTCATGATTGAAATTAGTACAATTCTTCCCGTTACAACTGTTCAATAATGGTCTGATATGTTGATTATAATCCCTCACTGTACATGTTAATCTATATATGTCTACTTGGCCATCATGTGTATTGATGAGATATAGTAAGAAGATGTCTTTTTTAGCCCTCTTGTTGAGATGATCAGCTCTGACATTGCCGACTTAACTTGAGCTCCCACTTTCATTTAGTCCGTTTTTCATTACTCATTATGAGCTAATATTACTGTCCGTTAATATACAATTCTAACCATCATGCCCTGTTCACTAATGTTGTCTAGTTTATTTTATTCTATTTTATTTTTCATAGTTTCGTCAACTTTTTGACGATGTATAATTCGGAAATTGGTTAGTTGGTGTACATCGTATTTAGTGCACTTCGTTTCTATGCAATGCTGCCAGCCAGGCTCCTCATAAGGAACATACTCTAATATGGCCGCTTCACGGCCTCCTAGAAGACATCAGTAGTCCGTTTTCTATTTCTAGCCTAGATACTCTACCATTGGTTGGAACGGCCCACGTGGTCTCATTCCACTTCCCCTTTTCTGGAGGATCGCGTCACTATGGTAACGGTCGCCGATGCCTTCACGCTTTCCCCGTTCAGCACTGGCTATCCTGCAGTTACAAGGTCGACTGATCACTATCGAAGGTACACGACCGCTTTGATTAGAACTCTTCTCTTTACAACAGAGCCGCGACCGCTGCTCTTATTACATACTCTCATGATTACTTCTTTTTAGCACTGCAATTCGATCGGTTCCAGTGCCAGCGCATGGTGGAATCGCCATTATGTTCGCCCTGGACCTTTTTTAGGAAATCTGCTGACTTGGATGCACACACAGTTCTCTAGAATTGGGTAGGTTAATTGATAATCTCCTTTGTCTATATACATTGCTGACTCTCGTTTTTCGGGCCATGATGGCCCGGGTTTAGCTCACATGGATTTATATTTGATTCTAAATAAATTCTACTTTTAGAGATTCTAATTGGGCTATACAGTGCATTTCGCGCTCCTTATGTAGATTGTTGACTCTTATTTTTTGCGTTCAGACACGAGTACGTCTCGACAAGAGTAGATTGTTAATCTTTAGGTTTATATTATTGGTTTGTGACATAAGATTTGTGCCCTATATTTATCTTTCCTGATTTTCATATCATTTTCTTTCGCTCTCAGATCAGAACAACCCCTCTTGTTAATTCTGATGGAACTCAACTTTGAGCCATTCTCCATTTAACGGCACCTTTGCCATTGAAGCCTGAGCATCGGCCTTTTTGCTTCATCCCGACATACTGGAAGAATTTTCGCTTCTCGGTTTACAGCACTGTCCTCTACTTGATTCTATCAGGTAACTCATACTACTCTAGTTTATGGGCAATGTCAGACTAATCTAGTCACTCCATGTGGGCAATAGGGCTCTATATATACATTTGCATATTTGTGTCCAGGATATACATTTGAACTATTAGAATGTCACCCTAGTGATTGAAAACCATGCAAATTATAATCAGCCATACAATTATGTGGATATGAAAACAGTGACAGTTTAACCATGGGAACCACAGAAACAATGTTTATGGTAATGAAACCAGCTTAAATTGATAGGTATTCTTGTGTTAGTATATGTTGGCATACTCAAAAAGCCTGCCTTCTAATGTATAAATATTTTGTTTAGAGTCTGCTGAGGCCAATGAAGAAGAGGCGTCCAGCCTCGAAACGCGTCGCCACCCAGAAACAGACTACTGGCAACACTCCTTCATTCTTCATTCACTTGTTTTTTGCAAATGTACTGAGATTGCTTTTGTCTTTGTACCCAAAAGCCTGTACTTAAAAATAATAACATATGCACTTATGTGCTTTTCAAATAACTTTTTGTGTTTGAAACTTCTTGAGTTTAAATACCATTTAATTACTCAAAGAATTTATTTCCTCGAGGATATAGTAGTTGGATTATCCAACTCACCCTACAGTGTGCAGGGGACGGGAGGGTTCAAAGTTTGAATCCTTTCTTTTTCGTTGTTATTTGTAGAGGTCTTGTGCCAGGATCTCAGTTCCTCCCCCGCACCTTTAAAATTTAAATACCATTATTTTTCACGTTTCTCTAAATCTGTATACTAGGTTGTGCACCTGCCTTGGTACTTTCTTGAAGCCCTACAAAGGCAAGACAAACAAAGGTCTCAAACCTGTCTCAACGCACAGAGTAAAACCCAAGAGAGACTGCACAAACAGAAAATGGCGAAAAAAGAAGACTGGGGCCATTTTGACAAATGGGTGCTGTCCTGCAGCTGAGGGTTCAGGAAAAAGTAAACCACTGTCACCAGACATTTAAAGTAGTGAGGGTAACATAGAAATGTTACACGAGAGAGTAGGATAAGGGGCTACTAGGTAACCCCCACCACCCCAGTACTCCACATAAAATGGTGTGTGCTGGACCTACAAAGAGAAAAGTAAGTAACGTCAATTTCAATTTACTATTCCTGGGAACTGTAGTTCCCAGAAGAAAAGGTAGTGAAACCTTGTGAGAAATGTAAAAGGATTTCTCTGCGACACTGCACTGAAGGTGCTGTGTGTAACCATACAAAAACCAGATCCTATGGAGTTTGTCAGACTCCAAAACAGTGAAAACAAAATCCAAATCAGGTAAAAACACGAGAGAGTGAGAAAAAAAAGGTCTCACCACAGGGTTAAAATTAAAAAGTCCTAAATCCAGCAAAAGAGCTGGGGGTCTCGAAGGGTGAAGGGGAATTAGCACAGACATGGGAATTCTCCCCAATACCCTTCTACAGGACAGTGAATGTAAATGGACAGGAAATAAGTGTAAGATAGTGCGGGAGAAAAGTAGAGATGGAGAACCTAACATGAACACTGATGGGACAGGAGAGTGGAGAACGAAGGAGGGCTGGCACAAGGGAGATATGGAGAGTGAGGGGAGGTAAGGTGATTGAACAGAGCCAGTTGAGGGTAAAAGTGTGAATGGGCACCAGAATAAACGAAGGTGGGACAATGCGGCAATAGTTATTCAGGCACAAAAGCAAGGGGAAATGCTGACTAAAGAGGATTAAAGAGAGGGGAAATAGAGCATGGGGTTCAGGGGTGTAAAGACAATGGGGAAAAATGGCAGTTATAAAGAGTCAGACATTGAGAGTGAGGGAGGAGAAAGGGAGAGCAGGTAGGTAAGGGAGTGAGGAATGGGGAATGGAGGGGCAGCAATGTAAAAACAAATGGTGTGTGGCATGGTTAAACAAGGGAGGGAAAAATGGAGTGAAGGAAGGCAGGTGACTATGCAAATAGCAGCAAAATGAGGAAGAGATCGGGATCTTTAAAACAAAGCCTATGGCAGAAATGGAGAAAGAAAAAGGCAGGTGCATTAAGGGAATGAAGCAAGAACAGGGGACAACAGTGTCAAAAAAACAGCAGGAAACAGCAGGAGAGTAGAGAAGAAATTGCTAGTAAGGAAAAAAGAGGGGGCAAATAGAATGCTTAATGGGAGAAAAGGGAAGCAGACGGGAAAGGAATAAAAGGGGAGCATATTTGCCCTAGCTGCCCACCTATATGTAGTCACTGCTGCAATAGATTCATGAACAGGTAAACAATTAAAATGCAGACTTAGATAAGGTTGTATTGAAATGGGCCAAAAACAACATGGTTGATGAAAATCCCCTTTGTGAGAGTTCTCTGTGTTCATCATATATCATCTAGGCAGCTAAACAAGCCCAACTGAAACCCACGGTCAGGGAACATAGCAGTGTACGTGTGTGTGTGTGTGTGTGTACACGTGTGTGTACGTGTGTGTACGTGTGTGTACGTGTGTGTACGTGTGTGTGGTGGCCAACCATTCCGCATTTTGTGGGACTGTCCCAACTTCATGTGCCGTGTCTCACACAAAGCCAGCTCGGGACAGGAATAAGCCCTGGCTTTTCTCCTCTAAACCGGGATCAGCTGTCCAAAGTCTTCCCAGCTCAGACTTTTCGTGTGACAGTTAAAAGTGCAGCGACGCACAGCACCTTCCCCACTGCTCCCCCAGCACCCAGAGGTTCAGTTTTGTGTCAAACTCATTTCAATAAACCGATTACAGGTTGATGACCTAGACACTGGGATGCCTGATTAAGGACTTTTGTCCCTTAAAAGGTGTGATTGGTGGGTGAAAATAAAGGGGAAGGGAGTATAACACTGTATGCTGTGTAAAATAATGGCTCAAGCAGATTACTTCATATTGAATTCTTTTTCACTGTGAATACTTTTTTTTAAAACAAAACCAAATAATATTGTTTTTAGGTCCACATTCCTTTGCAGGCTGCTACTGAAATTATGCATTCAGGGTGGCGAAAATAAAGCTATATATGTCTTTTTGCTTGACCTATTTCTATAACAATGTATATAAAGTTAGGTCAGTTTCTTATGTGATTTGTGTACTTTTCAGGGCATTGAAAGAAAAATGAATTATTTCATTTTTTGGAAAGCCAAACCTTAAAATATTTATGTGACCCATCATTGGGACGATATGTAGTCAAGTGCTTAAAGCACAGTCAGGGTCAAATACTGATTGCACCACTTTAACAAAATGTGTGATCCTGAGCAAAGCATTTAATCTCACTGTGCCTGATCTGCTAACACTGGGTGTCATTAAAAGTGATTTAGTTTGCAATTTTTGCTATGAAGAAAGACTCATGATTTACAAAACGATTGAGTTGTTGCATATTAATAATAGTGAGAATGTATATATTGCATAGCACATTACTCCATTAGTTTACACGTGAAAACATATATAGATATATATACATATATATATATAATTTTTTTTTTCAATATGTGAACAAGCAACGGGAGCGGTGCGAAATGCGTCTTATTGTGTGATGCCTTCAATAAAGCTGGTTATGGAACAAAAATACTGGCTGATGATGGGTTGATTTTCTGAAAGGAGATATATGCTGACCTCCTGACCACTTCACGAGTGCGGCCCCCGTGTGGAGAAGTGCATCGACTTTTCCCTTTTCTTTGAAGAAGAAAAAAAAAAATGTATATTATATACGAAGCCCCAGTAGGGTGAAACACGTCGTTCCTTTTTTCTGCACTGGAACTGCTGCTGCCTCCTTTGCCCATGCACTTTTAATTAATAAAGGACATTTGGCTGCACGGAACACTGACTGCTTGTGGATTTGTTTTTTGTCAGCATCGCCAGAGTGCCGTTGTGCCCCGGATTGGTTTCCAATCTATATATCTATATATATCTATATATATCTATATATAGATATATATAATAAATTACTCACCGTAATCGTATATCTGATGCTTGTATCTGCTTAGATTCACATGCTGTGCATAGGACATCTAGTGGAAGTTGCAGAGTATTACAGTTTGTTTTTCGAAACTCGAAAATGGGCGTCGACACAGGGCGTGCCAGTAATACTATCCCTAGTGTAACGTTCACTGTATCCATGATCCCTCACGCATCTAGGACCCTCAGATTGTGTTTTTTCTGACATGAGGTAGCATGAGGAGTAGCGCGAGTACAGATAATCCAAGCAGATAGATAAGACTACAAGCATCCATGCGCCTTCTCTCAGAGGGGAGGAAGGGTGGGTCGCATGTGAATCTAAGCAGATACAAGCATCAGAAATACGATTACGATGAGTAATGTATCCCTTCTGAGGCTTGTGGAATCTGCTTACATCACATGCTGTGCATAGATTAGCGAGCAGTGTTAGAAGAAGGAGGTGGGATGTGAGAACGGTCATGAGCAAATAAATGTCTTAGAAACCGCTTGTCCCACTTGAGTATCTGTCTTGGAATGGGTGTCAATGCAATAGTGCTGAGAAAAGGTGTGAATAGAGCTCCAAGTAGCTGCTTTGCAAATGGTGTCAAGGGGTACATTTGCAATGAAAGCCAGAGTGGCCCCAATGCATCTTGTAGAGTGGGCTGTTGACGTGAAAGGCAAAGGTTTTTCAGAAAGGGATTAACACAGCTGGATACAGTTAACAATCCTATTAGAGATGGCACATTTAGAAACGCAATCTCCCTCTTTGCCTGTAGCTACGGAGACAAACAGTTGGTCTGTTTTTCTTAGCGGACTGGTCTTGTTTACATAGTATAGGACCGCCCTACGCACATCTAGGGTATGTAGTTTCCCCTCAGCCGAGCTTTGTGGGTCTTGGAAAAAAGCCAGAAGCTCGATGGACTGGTTCACATGGAATTTAGAAATAAACTTAGGTGAGAACCTAGGGTGTGTACGTAAAACCAGTTTATCTTTATGAACCGTAAAGAACGGATCCTGCACTGACAGAGCCTGAATTTCACTGACCCTTCTTATAGATGTAATTGCTACTAAGAAGGCCGTTTTATAAGTCAGGTGTTTTGAGACTGCTTTTATGCATGGGCTCGAATGGGGGGCCCATGAGTTTAGATAGCAACACATTAAGGTCCGATCCTGGTGGTGGGTTTGAAATTGGAGGGTGAAGTCTCTTTACTCCTTCCATGAAGGCTTTAACCACTGGTACTTTCCACCACAACACCTTGTTATGGGAGGTGGTGTATACTGACAGAGCTGCCAGGTGTACCTTCAGTGAGTTAAAAAACCAACCCTGCGTCCAGCAGGTGGAGCATGTATGTGACAATTGTGGAAGGAGTGCAATCAACTGGGTTGATTTGCTTATTCTGGCACCAAATAACAAATCTTTTCCATTTGTCAAAGTAGCAGTGCCTCGTGTTTGGCTTCCTAGATTCCCTTAGGATGTCCATACATCTCTGCGGTAAATTGATATGCCCAAACTCTATGACCTCAGGAGCCATGCTGCCAGGTTCATTGAGTTGGGTTGAGGATGCACCTTCTGACCTTGGGACAGTAAATTGTGCCAGCCCGGGAGTTTGATGGGTTCACATACCGCTAGTATGCGTAAGTGCAGGAACCACGGTTGTCTCGCCCAAATGGGAGCAACTAGGACGAGCGTCATTGATTCTCTGTTCATCTTGTTGACCACCTTCCTGATGAGGTGTTGGTGGAAAAGCATACGCATACATCCCTGACCAGTTCATCCACAGGGCGTTCCCCTGGGAGTCTGGTTCGGGGAACCTGGATGCAAATCCTGGGCATTGTCTGTTTTCGCTTGTGGCGAATAGGTCTATCGTGGGGAAACGCCACTGAGAGAAGAGATCTTCTATGATTTCTCTTTGTAGACACCATTCGTGTTCCTCTGGAAGGGGGTTTCTGCTCAAAGCGTCCGCCAGAGAATTGAGATCCCCTGGAACATGTTGAGATAACAGGAATATGTTCCGTCTGAGTGCCCATATCCAAATTTTCTGGGCAAGGTTGAACAGATTTGGCGAACGAGTCCCTCCTTGTTTGTTCAGGTAAAACATGGCTGTTGTGCTGTCTGTCCGGATCTGTACTGACAGATTCAACAGGTCGGGCTCGAACGCTTGAAGCGCTCTGAATACTGCCAGAAGCTCTAACAGATTGATATGATTCTAGCTACCGAGTGAGACCAGAGACCTTTAGCTGTGTGGTGGAGATGGTGTGCTCCCCACCCTCACAGGCATGCGTCCGTCGTGACTACGGCCTGTATCTCGGGATCGTAAAAGGGTTTCCCGATTTTCTCTTGTCCACCAGTGAAGGCTTCGTACAAGTGTTGGCGAAACGACCACTAGATCGTTCCACTGACCACTTGCCTGAGACCACTGTTTCGCCAACCATTCCTGCATGGGACGCATGCGCAGGCACGTTTGGGGGACCAGGTAAATACATGATGCCATCATGCCCAGCAAACGCATAGCTTTGCGTACCGTTATCTGGCGACCGACCTGATATTGCGGAATTTGCAGCAGTATATTCCGAATTCTTTCCTCTGATGGAAAGGCCAACCCCTCTTGTGTGTTTAGGACAGCTCCTAGGAACTGTTTGGAGGTGCTTGGCACCAGACTTGACTTTCTCGTTTATGGAGAAACCCAATTCGAAGAGGCGGTCTATCGTTCTTTGAATGTTTTATCTGCAAATTACTGGGGTCTCCCCCGTGATGAGCCAGTCGTCCAGGTAAGGGTACACTGGGATTGCCTCCCTGCATCGGTGTGCCGCCGCCACCGCCAGTACCTTGGTGAATACCCTTGGAGCCGAGGCTATCCCGAAGGGCAGTACCTTGAACTGGTAGTGCCGACTGTCCACCTTGAAGCGCAAGTATCTTCTGTGCGCTGGGAACATGGAAATATGAAAATAGGCATCTTTCATGTCCAATGTTGCCATGTAATCCCCTTTTTTTAGGAGGGGGATTACCTCTTGGAGAGTAGTCATGCGAAATTTTTCAGGCTTGACATACTTGTTTGCAGGCCGTAAATCCAATACTGGGCGCATTGTCAAATCTTTTTTTGGCACAAGGAAGTAACTTGAATAAATACCCTTGTTTACCTGGTGTCCCGGGACGAGTTCTATCGCGTCCTTGCTAGAAGATTGGCTATTTCTTCGAGGAGGATCTTCTGGTGGTCTAATGAGTGTACATTTTGTCGTGGAGGGTAGTTTCAGGGATGCTCTAACAGTTCTAAGCAGTATCCTGCGGACACTGTGGACAGCAACCATCTGTCTGATGTGATCCCTTCCCAAGCTTGGGTGAAGTTGGAAATGCATCCCCCTACTGGGGATGCGTGAGAAGGGACCCTGAACGGAACGTCACTGTTTTGGGGGAGGCGTGCCGCCGCCTCTACTGGAGCTGCCTCTACCCCTACCACGACCTCTCTTGTTACTCCTGCCATAACCCTGGGTAGACTGCTGGTTGTTGTTCCATGGTGTACTCTGCCCCTGGGAATAATTGGAGCCTCTCTGGGAATTTTGGCCGCGTCGGCGAAGAAAATTGCCATTCCCCCTTTAATTCGGGGGTTTGTTGGTTAATTGGCCTAGGGATTTAAGAGTCTCCTACTCAGCCTTGGCATTTTTTAGCGCGTCCTCTACCGCCTTGCCAAACAGTAGATCGGGCTCCACCGGTTTGTCTATTAAAGATGCTTTGGTCTCGGGTTTGAACCCCGATTACCTTAACCAAGCATGTCTTTTGATAACAGTGCTCTCTGCTATCAATCTTCCGGCATTGTCCACGGCATCAAAGGTTACTTTTAAGATGCAACTGGACACGGCTCTTCCCTCCGACGCAACCCTTACCAACTGGCTTTTTAAGGGTTCTGGGGCGGCGTCGATGAGTGCCGCGACTTCTTCCCACTGGTGGCAGTTGTAACTTGCCAGTAGGGTGGTGGAGTTGGCAACCCTTGCCTGGTAGGCGGAAGTGGAGGCTACTTTCCTACCCAAACCATACATTTTTGTTCTCCTTGTCGGGAGGAGCTTCAGAAGATGATAGGGGCGTTCCCGCCCTCTTTCGGGTGTTTGTCACTACCAGGGAGTCCGGTTTCAGATGCCCCCTTATGTACAGTGGGTCTGATTGGGCTGCCCTGAATAGTTTCTCGATCCTGGGGTTTACCGCCCTGGTGAGGTTAGGATTTACAAGGGAAGGGTCTATTCTCCTTTGTATAGATTTGAGGATAGGGATGGTCTGGGCAACAGGTCTCCTTTCTCCCACTAATTCCTCGGCAAAGTCCCTCTCTTCCTGTGCTCCCTGGGTGTCAATGTGGAAGTGTTCTGCCGCCCTGGACAGAACTTCATTCAGGAGAGGTTGGTTGTCGACAGAGGAGTCGGTAACCAGGGGTTGCTACTGGGGAGTCTACCCTGTAAGTTTCTGGGTCGTCCTCGTCCTACTCTTGGTCCTTGTCATCCCCATAGAAGCCCGTCCCAGTTTGGTCTCCCAACATGCCCAAATCTGGATCCTCATTATATTGAGAGTAGGGCTGTATACAGAAAGGGTCCGAAGACCGTGTTGGTGTTTCAACCCGGGACTTCTTACTTGGGGGTATCGGGTCCCTAGAGCCTGAGGCTGATGCCCCGTCAGGGGTATATGAGAGGAAGTGCTCAGGATTCTTGGCATAGAAGTCTGCCAATGATGACATCCTAGATATACATACCTTCGAGCTGGGAATGACACTTTCCTGGGAGAGTTTGCCTGTTCTATCCTGACTGGACCTATGGGTTTGTGCAGGGGTCTTTAAAATGACAGAAGACTGAGACTTGTCTGTCTGTTTCTGTGGTGTAGAAGACTGTGACCTGTCTGACTGCTTCTGGGGTGTGGAAGAAGGTAGAGAATGCTTCTTTTGTTGTTTTCCCCCCTCCCTGTGGGTGGAAGAGTGTTTTCCCTGTTTTTTCGCCCCTTCGGAGCTTTTCGACGTCTGGCATCGAGGTTCGGGGGTAGTGTCCCTATCTCTCGAGTGTGGAGGTTGGGACTCGAGAACCACCGTTACGCGGTCTGCTGACGCCGACTCCTGCAGTGCGGCCTGGGGATAGAGGTCGGCTTTGTCTTCCGACGATAGAACCTCCGTTACCTTAGGGAGCGAGGCACTTTTGGCAACAGTGGATGGCTGCCTGGAGTCATGCGGCGATCTAGATCGAGAACGCCCAGAGGACACCGATTCAGTGGACCGTTCTCTGTGTGCCTCTTTCCGAGAACTCGACGTGCGCGTCGAGGCTCGGTGGGACTTCACGTGTTTGGTGAAAGTGCTGTGGGTAGCGCTTGTGTCGCTGGGGGTTTTCCCCATAGCCGCCCTGCCGGACGACCTTCCGAGGTCGGGGACTTGCGCTTGGCTGTCTCTCGACGCCACGTTGCCCTCGCCGTCCGAAAACACGGCATCGCTGAAGGCGCCCTCCGTTGCAATGGCCTCTTGACACGTGGCGTGGTGGGCCCACGCTTGATCGAACGGTCCTTTAGTGTTTACGGTTTAAACCTACTACACGCCCTGCAGTTCGCCTCGGGGTGGTCCCTCGGCAAGCAGAGGTTGCACGTGGCGTGTCTGTCAACCCAAGGGTACTTGTGGTTGCACTTGGGGCAAAATTGGAAAGGGGTACCCTCCATACGCACCTTGTGGCAGCGGGCTAGTGTGTGTAAGAATATATATAAGGAAAAGTGCCTATATATATATAGAATCTAGAATGTAGAGATGTGTGCCAACCCCCACTCTCCCTACTTGTAGGGCCAAGGCCAGAGGCCTTCCAAGGCCCAGGACGAGGCCAGAGGCCTTCCGAGACCCAAGGCCGTCGTGCAGCTGTCGACGGGTGATTTTTCTCTCCGGCTCCGAGTGTCGAAGTCAGTGTCGGTGTCTCGACGTTGGGGTGGAGAAATGGTGAAATATTAAGATTTTTCTTAAGAATTATGGCTAAGGCCAGGGAACTCCGTGGGATGCTTCCGACCAGTATGGCGAAAAAAACAATCTGAGGGTCCTAGACGCGTGAGGGATCATGAGTACAGTGGACGTCACACTAGGGATAGCATTACTGGCACGCCCTGTGTCGACGCCCATTTTCGAGTTTCGAAAAACAAACTGTAATACTCCGCAGCTTCCACTAGATGTCGGCCTATGCACAGCATGTGATCTAAGCAGATTCCAAGAGCCTCAGAAATATATATATAATCTATATATCTCTATCTGTATATGGTTTGAAATCCTTTACAAAAAAAAGTAAAAACAGATACATAAATCAGTGAAGGACCACCAATTCCTTTTTAAACATCAATGAACATAGCAGAATGGATGAGAAAATGAAAATGTTATTCCCATTCATGTATGTGACTTAGTAGCATGACATCAAGATCTGGGTCAAAATATAGTCCACCAAAGCTTTAAGAGACATAAAGAAGGAGATATCTAAGAACAGAAGCCAAGTTTAAATTGAAACTACATTCAAATAATAATGTAACTTCTTACCAAGACCTGCACCACATTTATTGTCAACGCTGTCTCGTACCCAGAATTCAGTCTATTCCAGAACATATCCGATGGTAAACTTATTTTAATGCCTTGTATGCCTAACAATCAAACAGTGTTGTTAATTTGTTGTTCTGTGTATGTGTTCAAGAGCCTCTGGGAGAGGGGGGTGCCCAAGCAGCTGCACCTATGGAACAAGTTACTTACCTGTAACTATTGTTCTCCAGCATGGGTCTGGCATGGATTCACATGCTCATGAATATTCCCAGTCGTCAGGCCGGGAATCCTCGGTATAGAAAAAAATCAGTATCAGTTTCGTTTCTGATCTGTCTTTCTTAGTAGTAACCAATCACCGGTCTCTGGGTCATACTGCCCCCAGCCAATGGCTGCCCTCTCCCTAAGCCCCGCCTCTGGCAGCCATCCTCAGATTTGGTAGCACGTAAAGTGGCAGTATGACCAAGTGAAGAGCCGCAGAGGGGTAGGCGGGAGGGTTCGCATGTGAATCCATGCCAGACCCATGCTGGAGAACAACAGTTGAAGGTAAGTAACTTGTTCCTTCTCCAGCATGGGGTCTGGCATAGATTCACATGCTCATGAATAAGATAATACATAGCAGTACACACATGCACAACCAACGGGAGGTGGCAACAGGCTCAACATTAAGCAATACAACAACTCAACATTAAGCATCTCTTAACTCCTCACCAGGCTCACCTTAGGCGAACAGGTTGCGCAGCACTGCTTGGCCGACCCTGGACTCCTCCCTGGAGTCCCGATCGACGCAGTAGAATCTTGTGAAGGTGTGCGTCGACCACGTCGCAGCCCTGCAGATGTCTAGCAGGGGCACACCAGACAGGAACGCCGTGGTAGCAGCGATCGCCCTGGTCGAATGGGCTCTCGGACAGCCGGGCAACGGTCGGTTTGCCAACCGGTGACAGTGCATGATGCAGCCGGAGAGCCATCTGGAAATGGAAGTCTTCGAGAGAGCCTTCCCTTGATTCACAGTCCCAAAGTTCACAAACAGCTGTGACGTCTTCCGAAAACTCTTCGTGCGGTCCACGTAGAACTTCAGCGCTCTAGCTACATCCAGCGAGTGCAAAGTCCTCTCTGCCGGCAACGAAGGCGACGGGAAGAAAACTGGCAACACCAAGGGCTCGTTGAGGTGGAAGTCCGACGGCACCTTGTGCATAAAGGAGGGGTGCGTCCTCAGCACCACCCTCGTGTCATGAAAAGTCAAGTATGGAGGCTTGCAAGGTAGGGCCTGGATCTCTCCCACTCGTCGTGCGGAGGTGATGGCCACGAGGAAAACGGTCTTCCATGACAGGAACTTCAGAGGGGCTGAATGCATAGGCTCGAATGGACCCCCTCCCCCCCCCCCCCATGAGCCTGGTCAGCACCACATTAGGCTCCCACGCCGGGGCAAGAGCCTTCACCGGCGGGAATGATTGGAATAGTCCCTTCATGAATTCTTTCACCAGGCGATGAGACCACAAGGACGCCCGTCCCGTAGTCCTGGTATATCGGGAGATTGCAGCCAGATGTATTTTGATGGAGGCGTGAGCCAGTACAGCTTTGGCCAGCGACAGTAGGTACGGCAGTAGTGAGGGGCCGTAATCCGCAGAGGGTTAATCTTCTGTGCATGGCACCAGACAGAGAACCTCTTCCATTTATGTCCGTAGCACTTGAGAGTTGAGGACGCCCTGGCCTTTGCAAGAACCTCTCTGCAGTCGGCCGGGATGTCGTAACCTCCAAACTCTAGTGCTGCAGGAGCCAGGCCTGCAAGTTCAGCGACTCCGGGTTGTGGTGAAGAATGGCTCCTCCTTCTCTGGAGAGAAGGTCTGCGTTCGTCGGCAGCTTGACTGGTGTGGACGTTGACAAGTCCAGAAGGTCCGGGAAACAGATCTGTCTCGACCACGCCGGTGCGACGAGTATCATCCTGCACCAGGACCTCTTGAGCTGGTTGATGAGCCGGAGCAGCAACGGCAGCGGAGGGAATGCATAAAGTAATAGGCCGTCCCAGGGGAACGAGAAAGCATCGCCCATGCTCCTCGGCTGGGGGAACCTGCTGGCGAACCTCCGGCACTTGGAATTCATCGCCGTCGCGAAGAGATCGATTTGGGGTTCGCCCCATCGTCGGAAGAGTCAATCCACTTGATCCTGGCGTAGTTCCCACTCGTGGCACGAGCCCAGCTCGTTGCTGAGTCGGCGATCGTGTTTTTTATTCCTGCAAGATGAAGAGGCACCAGAAACATCCGTTGGGCGATGGCCCAATGCCACAGATCATGGGCTTCCTTGGATAGGGCCGGGGACCTGGTTCCGCCCTGTTTCCGGATGTAGAACATCATGGTGGTGTTGTCGGTGAAGATCCTCACCACCTTGCCCGTGAGGGACGGGAGAAAGGACCCGAGGGCCCAGAACACTGCGCAGAGGTCCAAAATGTTGATGTGGAGTGACTTCTTTTCCGGGAGCCAAAGGCCTCTCGCTTGAAGATCTGAGTGCTCTCCCCAACCTTCCAGGGAGGCGTCCATCGTCACCGTCACCTGGTGAGCTGGGATCTGAAAATCCGTGCCCACCGACAGATGGGAGCGAGTACCCCACCCCCGTATCGCCTGACGGAACGTCTCGTTGAGGGATCCTGTCCTCGAAGCTGCCCGTCAACTGGACCCAGCGGGCGTCGAGGAACTCTTGTAAGGGGCGCATCCGAAGCCTGCAAAGGCGCACCAGATAAATGCAGGACGACATCATCCCGAGGAGGGACTTGATAGATCTTACCCTGGCCATGTCCGTGGCCAGCAGACGCTGCACCTTGCCCAGAATGGTCCTGGTCCTTTCCTCCGACGGCGAGGCCAGCCGCGCCACTGTGTCGAGCTTGGCTCCCAGAAACAGGGCAACTTGCGACGGAACCAGGTGGGATTTTGGAAAGTTGATGGAGAATCCCAGGTCCGTGAGCAGCTGGATGGTCTTCGCAGTGTGCTCCATGGCGAGCTCCCTCGTCCTTGGCAGGATGAGCCAGTCTTCCAGGTAGGGGTAGACGTGGATCCCCTGTAGGCACAGCCGCGCCGCCACCGGTGCAAGGCACTTGGTGAACACCCTGGGTGCCGACTTCAATCCGAACGGGAGGGCCTTGAACTGGTAGTGCCGCCCTTGGACCACGAACCTGAGGAACTTTGTGTCTTTTTAGAATGGGGATGTGGAAGTACGCATCCTCCAAGTCCAACGACGACAGGAAATCGCCCTCCTCCAGCTGTCCCAGTACGTGCTGGAGGGTGATCATACGGAACTTCTGCGCCTTGATGTACTTGTTCAGTCGTCGTAGATCCAGGATGGGGCGCCATCCTCCTGTCTTCTCTTTTTTACGAGGAAGTACCATGAGTAAACTCCGGAGCCCTGAAGCCTCTTTGGGACGAGCTCGATGGCACCCTTCTTGAGCATCGGCTTACTTCCAACAGTAGTTGAGGGACGCGATTTTCCTTCCTGGCCACGGGTGGACCGCGAGGGCACTTCTTCTGAAAATCGCGTGCGTGCCCTTGGGCCAGGGCGTCCAGCACCCAACGGTCGGTGGAGATGGACTCCCACACACTGACGAACCTCGCCAGCCGGCCTCCCACCGGGGTGCTTCGGTGGGGGCCCGACACCAAGGTCGGTTCAATCTTGTTTGGAGGCCGCCTTGCCTCCTTGACCTCCCTGTCGACGACGACGGGCACCACCTGACTTGCCGCGTCCCCTGTAGGCTTCCTGGGACGAAGATCTTGCCGCTTGTCGGTACGTGGAGGAGCCACTGCCGGATCCCTTGGAGGCACCTTGTCTGCCTCCGGAGCTCCGAAAGGACGGCTGTCGTCGTTGGAGCACTCCCAGTGCCCGGGCAGTCTGTCGGTCTTGATGGCCTGAAGGGACTCAACCGCCTTCCCAAACAGTTTGTTCCCGTCGAAGGGCATGTCCAAAACCTTGGTTTGTACGTCCTGGTGGAAATCCGTGGCCTTGAGCCATCCTCGTCGTCTCAAGCAAACGCCGTTGCCCAACTGACGGAAACCGGTGTCGGCGATGTCCGTTGCCACCGTGATGGCGTGGTCCGAAGCAATCTCACCCTCCTGTAGGATTTCAAGGGCCTCAGCCCTTTTGGCGTCTGGAAGGAAGTCCAACAGAGGGGCGATTTTGAACCACAACTCCCTGTCGTAGCGGGCTACGATAGCCAGGGCGTTGGCCGCCTTGATAGTCGTCGCTGCGGATGAGATGATCCGTCGTCCCATCGTGTCCAACTTCCTGCCCTCGCCGTCCGGCGGGAAGTTGATGTCGAGGCCGATGCCCCCCCCAGCTTTCTTCTTTGCCGCCGCCGAGACGACCAAATCCGGGGTAGGTTGTGCCCGAAGGCACAAGGGGGCAGCGTCGGGGACCCGGTACTTCTTCTCATACCGGTCCCTCTTTGCCGGCGCCGTGGCATGGTTCTTGAGGAGGGCGAGCCCCTCATCCCAGATGTCATCAAGAAGCTGTACGGCAAGGACCGTCTTCCTTTTAGCTTCGTGCCGTTGGTAAAGGAACCCTTCTTTCTTCTTCTCTTCTGGACAGAGCTGGAAAAGCTTGGATGCCCTGGAAATCATGGCATGAAAGGATCCAATCTCGTCGGGCGGGGACGCCCGAGCAGGGGGCGACGGGGGACACGTCCCGTTGTCGCCTCCGTCGTCATCTGTACCTGTCGTAGCCGTGTCCGTGCCTGTATCATCCCCGTGGGTAGTAGACCTGGCTCCGGTTCCCCCGTCGGGTCTGGCTCAGGTACCTCCGTCGGGGGAAGGGGCAACCTTATCCTTATCTCCGAGCATAAGGACTGAATCGCTGACAAAATGGGCGCCGAAGTGTCCTGCGGCGGGCGCGAGGGCTCTTGAGGAGCCTTGTCGGTGACACCGTCGCTCTCGTCGTCGCCCTCGTCGAGATCCCTCCCGATGGGCTGGGCCTCTTCCACGACTTCGATGAGCTCTTCTTCAGAGGTTGTGTCCGTATCCACGATGGCCACCAGCCCCTCCCCCACCTTTTGCAACGAGGACTTCGTGGGGGTCTTCTCAATGGGCCTGAAAGACGACTCCCTCCGCGGTGGCAGGGAGACTCTGGGTCCTGAGGGCGCCTCCACTGGTGTAGCCTCCACAGGCTGAGCCAGGGCCGTGGCGACATCCTCAATCGAGGTCTTAGCAGGGTGAATTAAGGACATCGTCACCTTCTGGACGCCTTTGGTCTTCACCTTGGGGGGAGGGCCCGAGCCTCGCTCCCCCTCTGCCGGAATCTTCGAGATCGACCAGGGCCTCTCCAGAAGCTTCGCCGGGTTCTCGGACTTCCTCTTACCCGAGCCAGAGCGTTGGCTCGTGGTTGATGGCGCCGGGGAGGATGCACCCTGCCTGGCAGCCAAGGAGCCCGACCGTTCGGCGCTCCCGGTGCCCGCGGACTCGTGGTGCTTAGCCTTTTGTTGGGCCCCCGTCGCCGGGGCGCCCTCACAGGACTTAGAAGACCGCTCAGACTTCTTTTTTTTCTTCTCGCCTGACGGGCTCTTCCCTTCCAGCCAGTTGGCGAGACGGAGGTGGCGATCCTTCATGGTCCGCTCCGACATGTTCCCACAAAACGCAGTCCTTCTCCGTGTGCGTCTTGTCCTCATGGAGACAGAGGCATAACGAATGCTCGTCCTCCTTGAAAACATCCTGAAGCTGGCATCCAGGGCAGGTCCTGAACAGCTTCCTGGGCGTCGAGCTTCCTTTCTCCTGGGCCATGTCCGGGGTAGGCCTCGGAACTTCTGGAATCCTCCAAAAGCGTAACTCGACGAAAACTTCACCCTTGAGGGGCGTAGAAAACTCCGAAACGGATCCCCGTTGATCGGATGTAGAAACGGTGGAGCTTGAGGCTCTATTTAACCGAAAAATTAGAAAAATCTCCTGAAAAAGCGCGAAAACGCAGCAAAAACTCGAGAGCTACAGCACGGGGACTCCCAACACTTGAACGTGCGGTAAAAATTTGAGGATGGCTGCCAGGGGTGGGGCTTAGGGAGAGGGCAGTCATTGGCTGGGGGCAGTATGACCCAGAGACCGGTGATTGGTTACTAAGAAAGACAGATCAGAAACAAAACTGATACTGATTTTTTTCTATACCGAGGATTCCCGGCCTGACGACGGGGAATATTCATGAGCATGTGAATCCATGCCAGACCCCATGCTGGAGAAAGTCTTACTACACAGCAACATATTTCTTTCTTTCATGCCATTAAATGCACACTTTTCCTTGCGTGCATGTTACAGGCTGCCCTTTGCTGGCTGCTGTCACCTTAACTGAAGGCTTTAAATGTGCGGTTTGCAGCAGGTCATAGACTGCCTTTGATAGCACACAGCATCCAGCAGTGTTATCACCGCTTTGCCTTTTACCCTGGTTTCAATTGCGTTAGCGCCTTGCTGACAGAGCAATTACTAACCTTTCAGTGGCAGTTTAGTGTTTCAGCTTCCCTCTAGCTGCCTGCCCCTAGAGAGCAGTCCTTTGTATCCATTCCTATTTAATCAACCCAAGGGTGCCACAGACTGTGTCCACCCCCTAACTGTAGGCAAGGGGTGGTCCAAACAATTTGAAATGGGCCCCCATGAGCCCTGATAAAGTTTTAGCCGAGCCCTGTGAGCGAGCGCAAAGACGGCTCTTGATTATTCCAATGTGCCTGACTGCCAGCAAGCAGGGATGAGGGCGTGTGTGTTGTGGCTTACGTGAGGAGATTGGGAAGGTGGAAGACCAGGACACGGCAGGGCCCGCTCACCCTTTGTGATCAGAGTCAGCCTCTGCTAAGACTGCTAGAACGTTACAAGGGCTATCTCACAGAGGCGGGAAACCCAGGGAAATTCATAGTGTTCTGTTATGGGGATTTACACCGTGCACCACTGCCATATGAATGGCCTCCAGTAACTCTGGAGGATCCGAAAGTGAACGGAGTAGGGTTTGTTAGTAAGGAGAGAGCGAAGGTAAGAAAAACGTTGCAATGATATCATCTCAAATTGTCTACGGCCAATTGAAAATGGTGTAATGGCAAGGAGATGCCACAAAACGTCCACTAGTTTTAAAGCCCGGAGAAGGACCATGAATTGGGAGGGAACAGAGGAGTATAAATTGGATTAGCAGAAATCACTCAGCAGCAGCACGTGCTGCAGCGGTGGTATTGTACAAATATGAACGTGCATCCATAATCTCCCCTAACTGCCTACTACAACCATGTAGGTGGTCTTATGACGTCTACTTTAAGAACGGGTTCAATGGAGTTGATCTGGGTGTCGGGGCAGCGGGGGCCGGAGGGCTAGAATAAACATGAGAGAGTTTGATAAAAATAGCAGTGAAACAAATATTCAACAACTATGCAAAACAGAAAAAAACTGCAATAAAATGCAAATGGCGTCATGGGATGGTTTCTGGGAAACAGAAGGGAGAGAGGTATGTAAATGGACAAGACGATAGATGATGGGAGAATGGAATACAACAAATTAGGGGAGTGTGTAAATGATGCATCATAGGTTAAGACCCTTCTTTGAGAATTTATTTATATCGACCTTTTAACGTGCGCTAAATATTGAGGAACTGGAAAATACGTATTTTCTATGCAACATTTACTAACCATCAGGTCAATTCAGGTATTTTGATGTACCCCAGGTTGTCATTTATAAGCCACTTACCTTGGTTTGCGAAAGCTGAATATCGTCAATCTGAGGAAACAGTAATTCTGCATTTCCTAGCAGATTTTCGGAATAATCTCTGAAGGTTTCAGAAGTTCCCACTCCAAAAACCTATTGCAAAAAATGCATCATTGTTATTTATTGAGCATAGTAGTGCGGTCCAATAAAGTCGGTCCATAAATAAAGAACACTTTGCCAAAATGTGCACATGATCTGTAAATTAGCATCCAGCTTTCGACTTTCAATGTTTAACAGAACATGAAATTAGCATATATTATTCAGAATTGCCAAAATGCATGTTTATAGTTTGATTTTATGTCTAGCCAAGATAAAACATGCCATCCATGTTCAGTTTAGTTTTTGGTCTTGGTTTCCATTTTAATTAGTGCCAATGTTGTTTAATATACAACTATGACACTTTTTAATTACCAGTTTCGTTTTAAATGTCAATATTTTTAATACGGCCCTCTGTATTTTTAACGGCAATAAATCAGACAAATTAACAATAACCAAAAATGTATCAACTGAACGTGATAATGCAAGCCTTAGGTTAACCAGAACCAACCGCAATCTGGGCAAACAAATGAAAGTAGATGGCAGGGAACACCTCAATAACAAACGCTGCACAAGAGGCATCGTATCATTAGGCGTCACATGATCACCACCATCAAGTGCCAATTGGACTCCCGCGCACTTTCCTTCACAACAAATATTTTAAAATATTACACATTTTAGGAGCACAGATGTAAAGTCTCCGGTTATGCTCCACACTTTTTAACATATGGATATGGACAAACTCCTTTCCATCGGCTTCAATGGTAAATCACAGCTACCACTGAATTCTATGGGCGCAGGGAGACTGTGTGAGGAATCTGTGAGCTGGTGAGACTATGCAGGTGCTGCGGTGTGCCCTGTACATGCATACAGATGGAAGTGTGGGGGTGCGGGGTACGTATAAATTAAGGTTTGTACACTAATTTATTACAAAGTACAGGCATAGTAAAACGAATTCCATTTAGCACTTTTTAGGTCTATATTTAATGAAATACTGCGAAATCCAAATGTGCACGTTTCAAGCATTCAAACTTTACTTTGCCATTTTTTAAGTACTGTCAAACTCGAGCACATTTTGATACGTGGTGACACCAATCCAGAAAGTCCTGTAATTTATTTTGTATTTTTATTAAATCTCGTATTCCCTTTCCCAACCCCGAAGTTCAAAAGGGAGGATGTGAAAAATATGTTCCAATGTTGTTTAGCAGAGGATAGGAAGATCAGGATAAAGGCTAGCGGGGGAGGAAGTCCGGGTTTCATTAGGTGAAGAAAGGAAGATGTTCATGATTAGGCTTTTGTGCAAGGGTATGATGTAAGGGGCGGCACAGATATGGGGTGCTAGGGAATTCCAGCCTCTGGGTGCCTATGGGGCGAAGGCTTGTTTTGGGAGAAGGTCATCTTGCATAGCTTGTTTGGTGTTAGTGTGGGTGATGGGTTACAGTCTGCTGTAAGGATGGAATGGGATTTTGAGTTGGATGGCCTTTTATAGGATGCATAGTCCTCAGAAAGCAATTCTCTGGAGTAAACACTTGTGTACAGGCGTGCTACAAATGACTCATATCATATCATATGGGCAGCCAGTAGATTAGGCCAAGAACTGGGATGAGGTGAGATAGTTTGGGTGAGCGCAGAATGAGACTTGCTGCTGCATTCTGGATTGCTTTCAGGGAGATGAGCAGGGATGTTTATTCACCAACATGCGGGGGGTAGCAGAAGTGACATCACACACCTAATGACATCACAATAAGGGATGTCACTTCACCTTTGGCCCTGATGGCATCAGTTCCTCTTTAACCCTGGTGACATCACAGGAGGTGGCTTGCGGGCGTAAAAGAAGTACATAAACGTACAATTTATAAAATACCAAATAGGTACTAAAGCAGACAGGAATAGTTTAGATACCAACTACATTTTAACAAGCGCGTTGCCTTTCATATGCCATGGATGGTGTCATGATATGATAGGGTTAGACCCAGTAGAATCAACTTAGGGCATGGCACTGACATAGATAGATATGCCACTCGGCATCTTATGGCCCGTTACTTCCATATTATACCAATTATATCTGCATTTCAGGTATTGCCATTCTATAAGTAGAGCCCCTACAGTGTGTCAGGTATCTTGACCCACGTTTGAACTATTATGCTACAACATTTGGTGCTGTGGGCTTAGAAAATCCAAGATGGCTGAAAAGGCCACATTTGCGCCAGAATCCAGGAAAACCGCGCAGTTTTGCACACACCAAAATGGTCGCCTGACCTGCCACCCACCAGTGCGAGCGTGATGGGCCAGAAGCGCCATGAGCGAAATCAGTGCAAAGGAATATGGTGCTGTTAAAAATCTGTTTTAATTGATGTCAAAAATTGCTAAAATCATGGCCACAAAATGACTCTACTGCAGAATCTATAGCAATACACTGTTAGTAAATGCTATCAGGTAAAATCCCTTTTTTTGAAATGTATTAATTCAAGACAGCTCCCAAAAATGGGTGCAGTACCGGCGCTCGACACTAACTGGCGCTAGCGGTCTAAACTCTGACAGGAGGCCTGTCTTTCAGGAGCTGACAAGGAACCTGTGCTAGCTGGAAACCTCAAAGCCTTGCTGGTTAATGAGAATTCTTAACACCTACTGTTCACAGGCCTGGCTGCATTCTGTTGCCCCCACCAAAAGAAGATCACACCTCTCTGATTGTATCAGGGGAGGGGACTGCAGGAAAACAGAACAATGAACTTTCCTTGGCTGAGGCAAATGCTAAATCAGGAGTCGTAAATGGCTTCCTCTTGGAATGAAATGGGAGGGGCGCTGCCTCTGGGACCCACCTGAGCTGGAGGCGGGGACAGACAGAAATTCCCCCATGTGCTTTGGAACCTAAACCACACCCATCTGGGCCAGAGCATAATTTTAAAAAGATGGATAATTCATAGTGCATAACTGTCAAAATTATATAAATAATATCATTCCTGTGATTTTTCTGTGCACATTTTAAGAGGCGTTAGGACTCTGTGGTATGTTCTGGGGAGTAGTAGCGGAAAATAGTGTGTTACTCCGATTGTCTGTTAAAAATCTGACGCTTCATCATTGGATGCCCATATTCCATGCGCACATTTGTGTAAATTCTGGAAAAGTTTAGCGGTTGTGTTCTGGATGAAAAGGGCAGAATTCTGTCAGAAGTGGACACAGCATCTTACAAAGACAGGGATCGGAGGGTTTAGTGCTACAGAAAATATGTTAACTGGACATATAATATTAGAAAAATTTTACATAGATAAATATGCATTTGGATCAAAAATAGATTTGTGTGCAAAGTGACAAGGGGAGGATCCTCTGACCCATAAACGTACCTCATCACTATGACAATCCATTTCCTTCCCCCAATCAAGGGAGAGAGGAGAACTTGGCCAATGATAAGTTGTGAGGGGCAGGCTTAGTTATGCCCACGCACACACCCATTTTCAAAAGACATAAAAGGAGTCATTGAGACCCAGGTAGGGACATTCACTTCTCACTTCAAACTGATTTCTGGCAAAGCACTTTGCCGGACGACTTCAAATCCAGACAATATCCAGAGACCAGAACTTAGAAAACCAGACTCCAGAACTTTGTAGCAGAGAGGCCTGATCCACAAGCTGAATCCTTTTCAGCAGGCCTCCAAATCTTTTGCAACCTAATTAAACTCTTCAACAGCCGGGCTGTGCTGTTTGATTCTGGCTATAACCCTGTACCAGAACCCAGAAAGCAGTGCTGTATCCAGAGAGACCAGACCAGACTGCTGTGCAGTGCCGATAGCAGACCCAAACCAGATCGCAGTGAGCAGAACCAGTACCAGAGACCGTCCGTGGCGAGTGAAGCCCAAACATGACCAGATCTTGACGGCCTATTTCAAATTTATAGTATGAGTACTCAGCCAGAACTGTGCAAAACCAATCTCTTAGTCTAAAATAATCTAATTCAAACCATTTCCACCTATTTAGAACTGCATCATAGAAATTGTGTGTTCATTCTGTGATTTCAAAGCTGGGAAAGTGTCATTTGTCATTCTGAGCTTTACTATAATTTTGAGAATCTACCTCCACTAAAAACGTCTGTATCTTTTGATCCGTATCGAGATTTAACTTTCATTTTAAAGCTAAGGTCCTGAGCTTACCAACGAACCATCAACCGACTTTCTATTCCTTATAGTTTTTCCGTAATCGCGCTCCACGCATTCGGAAAAAGTGCCGCGAATTGCAACTAGCTCATTTCACCACTTGTAAAAAAATAGCTGCTTTTGCTTTGAACTGCTGAAATCCATTTTCAACCTGATAATCCCTCATGAATCACTGATAGTATTGACCTGAACCAATCTTAAGTAGCTATCACCTACCCTGAATCTCCTATAGGGAATTAAAATCATTTTTAGCATATTTTCACTTCTTTGCAATTCACATTTAAAGTATTTTTGCCTGCGTTTTAAAATCATCCCTGTTGCTCTAAGCTTGCTAGGGGGGGGAACTGAATTGGTATTGCAATTGATTGTATTCCTGAAAATTGTGTGCTCTCCTTCCACCTCCTTATATTGCATAGGGGGGGGAGTGAATTGTCAAAAGAAAAAGTGATCATATTATCTCTTGTGGAAACCATCTCAGTTATTTCTGTGCTGCATTCTTTTCCATCATTGCAATTCCTTGAACCCATAAAAGCATTCTCAGCTACTTTATCCTCTCTATACCAACTCCTAAGTAATAAAAAAAGCGTGCTAGTGTAATATTATCCATTGTTGATCACTGTCATTTTCATAAGTGTGCTATCAAATATTAATTTATTTATAAAAGTGTGATATATATATCTTGTTTAATTTTTCGAATAAATCTTTTCATTTGCAAAACCAACCTACTTCTTGGCTCAGTGAGGTCAGGGGGATTCAAAGAGAGGGGCGTCATACAAGGGTTTATCATCCAGATCTATGAACTTGTCATACAAATATATAAATAAGGGCTTCCCTTGGGCATCCGATCCCAGACTAGGAATGGACTCAGTTGGAGTGCTGAATTGAAGTCGCTTAACAAGTGCCAGTTGCTGCGATAATACAGTATCCAAAAATCCAATAGATACAAGTCATCAACAGTGCACAGGAGCATTAATGCTTTAATTCATGATAATGATTTGTTATTTATATAGCGCTTTCGCCAAAGCGCTATACATGGCACATATTTACATACGATTATCATCAGAACTGTAGTTGGTACTCCTTTAGCAAGCTCGGAAGAAAAGTTGAGCTTGCCAACATTCGAACCTGCGACCTGCAAGCCACACATAGATCTTGGCAGCAAGCGCTCAACCCACAGCTATCTTGCTGCTTTGCTATTAAAAACGCTGCACATTGTAGGCCAGACAGGAACTAACACTAATTATGTTTGCTGTAGCCTTGATGATTCACAGTAAAAGATGCAATGCCACAGTAAAACATACCTAGACTGGCTGCACAAAAATGCCAATCTAACCACTGAAGAATCAGAGGATGTCGCCCCTTCTCCCCTATGGGGAAACCTTTCCCATGAGGCCGTGGTGGGGCGTCCACAGTACAATAGTCCCCCTGGAGTGGTGCACCGAGGGAAGATCACATGGGGGAGGAACCACCTTAGTGAACAGAGGATAGCAAGGGGTAACATGCTGATCTTGGGAGCAAGACCATGCAGAGCAACAGAGGTTCGAATCCCAGATCCGCGCTAAGAAACCAAACTCTGGTATTAAGCGCGTTATAAAAACCAATTAAAATAAATACAAAATTATGGGATTGGGGACAACCATGGTCAGAACACGCAGTATTCCCAAGTACACCTAGACCCCTCTCCAATGTTCAATCCTCCACTCCCTTCTTTTGATAAGGCCAACATTCATTATTGTCAAGTTAGTCAACCTAATATACCTGACAAGATGCAAACCTCAGAGAATTCAAAGTATGTTACATCTTATTCAATGTCAGATAATGAGAAGATGATCAGGAGTCCAAGGATCACACTGGAGAAGCAGATTGAATGATCTAGCTTCTCAATGAATGTGATTGGCCCAAAGCAATTCCATTTTTCAACGCAGGAGTTTAAACACCCGACTGCAGAGATGCAAAAGGAGAGCTTTTCTCCAAGGAGTAATCCAGTGAGCCGTGCAGCAGCGAAAGGGACAAAGCCAGCAGGAGTGAAGCTAAGAGCGGAGGAGGAGAACGCGAGCGAGGTCCAAGAAGTAAGGACTGCTTGCGTTGCTGCTGTGTGGAACCTCTGGGCATTCAGAGCACCGGGGAAGCGTCCAGGAGAGAGGACGCACCCCTGAGGAGAAGCTGAAGTTAGGACAGCAGCTGCTGCCCGAATGAAGCACTGCATGCAACTGGAGCCTCCAGTGATGCAGCAACTGCTCGGGAAACGCTGTTACCTACCAGAAGGAAGCATACAGGTATGTAGGTTGCCCGAGTGGTGCTGGAGGTCCGGTGGACCAAGAGGGTGAAGGCAGAAGCCGTATAAAGAGGTTCTGGGACCGTGGGAACGAAGTGCGAGTATGGGACACAACCATATGAAAATCAGAAACAAAAAAGACAAATCTGAACATTGCGAGTCTGCGACCCCGCACCCACGTGAGAAACTGAAACAAAGCCAGTTAGAATATTGTGAGTCTAGTATTCATACCCAAAGAGAGATGGTCCACGCTGGGACTTCTGCTTGGCAGGAGAGTAAAATAAGCAACTGTGAATATTACGAGTCAGGGACTCGCATCCAAAGAGAAAAAGTCCATGTGAGAATGAAAGCTTGGCAGGAGAGTATACCAAGCCGATTTGAATATAGCAAGTATGCGAGCCACAGCCAATTGAGAAGTTCATGAAAGGATAACTGCTTGGCAAGAGTGAACCAAGCAGTTCTATTGCAAGTCAGGAATTTGCACCCAAAAGAGAGACGGTCCATGAGAGGACAATTGCTTGGCAGAAAAGTAAACCAAGCCATCCTGAATACTGCAAGCCTGGGACCCGCACCCAAAATAATTGAAGAAAACCTAGTGAAACAAATCCTACACTTGGCAAAAGGAGTGTGCCAAGTTGGTGGGATAAATAGGGGAAGCATAAGGAGCATATTCTTGTGAACTGCCCATTTACATTTGTATAAGCAAGTACAGGCCCGAGAGGCAGCAAAATGAGAGAAACACTATAAGAAGGAATCTAGGGGAAAGGATTACAACCCTAACCTCTGAATTCTACAGTTTTGAACTTTTCTTTGTTTTTACCACTTGCAATTACCCAAGAGACTGGGAACTGTTCTGTTGGTTGAATCTACAAAGAACACTTTACATTAGGAAAAGATCATCCTTGCACAGTTGGGTTAAGTTCTTAGTGTTAGGGACAGAAGTAGGATTTTTGAAAACACTACAGTGACTGACTTTATACTTTGGACATTCGGACGATTTCCTTCGTTTTCTTAGAGGCACCCTTACACCACGCAATACCCCTTCTCATGCTTATGAGATCACAGATGCCCAGAAAAATATCCAATGCCACAGTAAGAAATGCCTAGACAAGCAGCACCAAAATGCTATTCAAGCCACATAATACTTATGATGCTTACTTCATTATATATGGCCAAAGAAATATGCCATGACAGTAAGAAATGGTTTGACTGGCTGCACCCAAATGCCAGTCTAGCCACTAATGACACAGATCACGACGGCTTTAATATTGATGACCATTATTGTATTAGCACACCCCTCACCTACCCCTCCCAAGTAGGACATTGCCATAGTCCTACTTGGTGAGAACAAAAGCCTGGTCTGCAGTATGGAAGTTGTCAAGGGGAAGAATGGGTCTCATCTTGCGTATAAGGTGCAGCTGTTGGTTGCATGCTTTGATGATGGCTATGTTGTCCACGAAGGTGAGTCGGGAGACAAGTGTGTAGTCTACATGCTTGACTGGTGTGGAGAGGGAGCTGAATGGGTTTTCAGTGAGGAGTTCTTTGTTTAAGGAGGTGAGGTCTGGTTTGTGCCTGAAGGGAGGAGGGGAGAGATAAGGAGAGGTTCTGTTTTAGATGGGTTGTTTTAGAAAGTGGATGACCATCCAGGTGGGGATGGCAGAGAGAGAGTTTGAGGGTCTGGATTTCTGAGGGAGAGGAAATTTCGAAGTATATTTGTGTGTCATATGCCTCTTGAGGAAAGTGGATGTTGTGGCAGCTTAAGAGTTTGCAGAGGGATGCAACATATTGGTTGAACATGAGGGAGGGGGAGTATGGAAGATCCCGGTGGTACCCCACACATGAAGGGAGGGATTTGATTGATAAGAGGGGCAATGGAGATAGTGTCCTGGGTCAGTGATGGAGGAGGTAAACCAGTGAAGTCAGAGCCTTACAGTTGCATCATGTGGATAGAATGTTAAGAAGGATGGTGTGGTTTACTGTTATGTCAGTAATGGTGAGGAATTAGTTAAGGATATGAAGTTTAATGGTCGCAGTGCTGTGGCAGAATTCTGATTCAAATGGGTTGAGTAGGTTGTTTGTTGTGATAAGATGTAGGAGTTGGCTTATGCCAAACATTCCATGGTTCTGGTGAGATATGGCAGGATTGTGATGGAATGGTAGTTTTTTGGGAGTGTCAGGCTGAAGGATGGTTTTCTTTACGAAGGGTGCGATTTGGCTTGTTTCAAGTGCATGGAGAATGGTGCAGTCCGAGGGACAGCAGTTGATCATGTTGACCGAGTGTGGAGCCAGAGTTGTGATGCAGGTAGATGTGACCTAAGCCCGGCATGCGTCATCCAGGAAGTGGGCTGGTTTTGTTTTGGGTGTGAGGGTGAAGATGAGGTGGACTATCACCCTTGTGTTGGAGGGTCTGTGAGTGGGAGGTGGTCTGTTAATGAAGGGCCTGCCTGACAAGTATTTTCTATTTGAATTAGTTTATGAGAGAGATACATACGGAAGTGGATGGGAGAGTTTTGGGGGTGTATGGGTTTGAGGGCGATTTGATAATTTTGAAGAGTTTGTGTGCGATTGGGGTCAGACTAAAGTTCATGCAGGTAGCGAAAGGCTTTGGTGCTGTGCATTGCCATCGTGTATTTAAAATAGAAGTGTTTTTTTTTAACTTTATTGGCATTTCAATTACAACAATACTCAAAACAACATTTCCCTCCTAATCCCCCCCCACCCGGTACGTACGAGCAGTGCAGTTTGACAGATGGCTAGGCGACAAATTAAACAACCTCGTAGACGCCATCACGAGTATTGAAATGGACCAGCCCCTATCGTAGACATCAGGCGTCCAGTTCACAGATGTCACCCACAGTAACACCTACCTGAGGCCCATTAATGATTGCATACCCAAAGATGCAGGCACATCGTATCCGCAGCAGCTCTTTACCCGCCAGTCCAATAACGGAATTCAAATCTGTCCGCCGACTTCCCTCAGTGGTGAAGAACCACACCCAACCCTCTGCGATGGAGGTGGCGCAGCATCGGATTGTTTAAGGAGATATAATGTATATGCATCCCACATCCGTCTATCCCCCCCTCCGCCATTCCTTTGCAAAGCACCCCATCTGGATTCCATGTCATTACAATAAAGAACATCCTCCGTCCACTGAGTGACTTTAGGGCCGTGCTTCTTACCACACCCCATAGCTAATCTGTTTTGCAAGGATCAGAAGAAGGCCTATCAATTTCCTGGTCTCTATAGGCATCTCCTCAGTGTATCCCAGCAAAGCCATCATGGGATTCATCCGTTCCCCCCCATTATATCCCTATATCACCTCAAAGACCCGTTCCCAATAACTCTGTATTTCCCCGCAATCCCATGCGCCATGGAGGAAATCTGCTGCAGCCTGCCCGCATCTGAGGCAGGATCAGTTCTGCTGAGGATAATATTCCTTGAACTGGGCCGGGGAATAATAATACTGGTGTAAGAACTTGAAATGAATCAACTTGAATCTAGAGCAGATCGCCCCCTTCCGAGTTATCTCGCAACGGTACCCCCATGTGGCAACCGATATCTCCATTCCCAGCATCTGCTCCCACACCTCCCGTGGCACCGTCGCAGTCGCTATCCTGCCCTTCAGAGCCTATGCATTCAGAGTGGATGTCACATGGCTCCCCACGCTCCCCTGAACCGTCTTATCAAGCATGTCCGACACGTGCGGTTGCTCGGGGAAAGGCAGAAACAGTCTCTGTAGTGTCACCCGTAGCCTATAATACAAGAATATGTCTAGCGAAGAGAGGGCCCCTCTCTCCCTCAGTTGATCAGGGATTATAAACCTCCCATTCGGGAACAGGTCACCAAATTTTGACACTCAGCCTCTTCATCAAAGCTACAAAACCTTTTTCACTGGGATACCTGGAATGTATGGGACTGGAAGCCCTGGTGAATACAATACATCCCCACTAGATTTCCTTTCCAGACAGACCGAGGTCCTGCATGTCAGATCGACCATATTCCGAACCATACGTGGTCAAATAGGCGTGTTGAGGACAACCGCTCATAACAATGCTGGAGACGCAAGGGATCATTCTATTTCCACATGCCGACGCTCAGCCGCCATCCCATACCAGTAGCGCAGAAAACCAGCCTGTGCCACAGTATAATATTCAAAATCTGGCAAGGCCAGTCCCCCCTCCCAGACGGGTGCCGCCAGTTTGTCCCACGATATTCATGCCCTTTAACCGTCCCAGAGAAAACTAGATACAGCTGAACTGAGGTCCCAGAAATATTTCTTAGGCACCACAATGGGCACATTGAGGAATACATAGAGGAAGCAGGGCAGGATGGTCATCTTAACTACAGAGATCCTCCCATAAAGGTTGATCAGGAGTGAATTCCGCCTAGGCATTGCAGATTTGGCAGACTCGAGTTTGTCCAAATAATTCCAATGGTAGACCACCCCCACCTCCCTGGCTATTGTGACCCCCAGAGATCTGGTACTGATCAGTTCCCATTGGAATCCCCATTTGTCTTGGAACTGTGCCGTTGCTGCTGTCAGCGGAAATATGACAGACTTACTGGTGTTCACTTTAAGGCCCGATAATTCCCCAAACCCTTGCACATCCACCATGATCGGATCTAAATTAACTTCGGGCTGACGGATAAACAGGACCATATCATCCGCATATAGCGAAATCACCAGCCGATGAGTATGTAGCTGGATGCGGGGATGTTAATGTAGTTCCCTTACCCGCTCCGCCCACGGCTCGATAGCCAGGGCTAATAGGAGGGGAGACAACGGGCACCCCTGATGCGTCCCGCGCTCAAGCGTTATCGGCCCTGTTTGTCCATTCACCCTCACCCTGGCCGTCGGCTCTTTATAGAACAAGGATATCATAGAAATTAACAGGTCCCCCAGTCCCAACCTACGCAGAACCGCAAAAAAGAACGGCCATTCGATGGAGTCAAACGCTTTAGTGGCATCTAATAAGATAGCTATCGCCAGTTTGTTGCATGGTAGTACTTCCATCAGACCGAACATTCTACGCAGCCCGAAGGATGTCGACCGCCCTGTACAAATCCTGCCTGGTCAGCCCTGACCAGAGTCGTCATCAGCGCGCCAATCTAGCTGCCAGTACCTTGGCTAATATTTTATTGTCAATATTAATAAGCAAAATCGGCCAATACGAGGAGCAATCCCTGGCCTGTTTACCAGGTTTTAACAATACAACGACCACAGCTTCTCTGAGGGACTCTGGGAGTCTGCCCTCGGCGACTGCCTGCTGATAAACATGCAGTAGGAAAGGTGCTAATTTAGTCGCATACGTTTTATAAAACTCGGCTGTGAAGCCGTCTGGGCCAGGGGCCTTCCCACTCGGTAACGACTTGATAGCTTCAATCACCTCCTCCAATGTAATTGGTCTGTTGAGCCACTCCCGTTGCCCATCCCAGCACCAATATAACCGCACCTCATCCAGGAATGCTTCTATATCCTCCTTTGAAGCCTGCAACTGGGCGGAGTACAAGCGGCTATAGAACTTTTGAAATTCTAGGACGATTTTCTCGTCTTCAAACTGATCCTCCCCGTCCTCATCAGTAATTACTGTTATTCTGTCTTCCTGCCCCTTCAATCTAGTTGCTTTAGCGAGTGACCTACCCGGGGCCTGTCCTTCCCCATACTGGCGAGGAGCCACACTATCCCGCAAATATTTCACCTCCCTCTGAGTGAGACCATGAAACTCCTGGAGTCTCTGCATGATTTCCCCCTGTTGCATTTTGGTCGGTGTAGGGTCCCCTAGCTGCAAGATACAAATCGCCTCTTCTTTGTCAGCCAACTCCTTCTGTATCCGTCTAAGAATTCCTACCTCCTTAGCTATACACACACCCCCCTAATCACACATTTGAATCCCTCCCACAGGGTGCCCATCTAGGTCACAAACCCCTCATTAACCTTAAAGTAAGAATCAATAGCGGCCGACAGTTCCTCTCTAAAGACTGCGTCTGATAGACCTTCGCTCTTAAAATTCCAGGAAGGCCTCAGGTGGATCGTCAGCAGAACGGGGGCATGATCCGAGAGGGTAAGCGCCATTATCTCCACCCCAGTCGTGAGCGCCAACAGTGTATGGGATACTAAAAAATAATCTAGGCATGCAGCCGAATTATGTGAAGCCGAGTGGTGTGTGTGTGTATTGGCCCAGCACTAGGTTCTGCACTCTCCATAGGTCCTCCATCCCCCATACCACTAGCATAACCCGTATCCGGTCAGTGCTTCTACCCTCCCCTTCTCCCCACCCCCAGGTGCGAGGCACTGCCCATCCGGTGCCAGGCAGGGTCCAGGACTGTATTGAAATCCCCTGCCCACAAAGTCTCCCCTTCAGGGATGTCCCCAATTGCCTCTCAATCCACTTCAGAAAGTCTGTCGAATCTTGATTAGGCCCGTAGTAGCATATCATCATATATAACTTCCCCTCGATTATCCCCTGCACTATCAATGCCCTGCCCTCATCCTTCAGAACCCAGGTCAACCGAAACTCAACCATACTATGTATCAGGATGGCCACCCCCCTAGAATACGAGGAACAAGACGAAAAGTAACTATGGCACCCCCAACTCTTACCTAATCTGGACTCTGTGTCCGCCATTAAGTGGGTCTACTGGAGGAAGGCCACCCCCACCCGATGACGTCTCAAGTATAGCAGAACCCTCCGGCATTTGGGTGAGTTATTAAGACCCCTAACTTTCCAGGTCATGAGGTTAAATGTCGCCATCAAAGGATGTTCTAACAAAAGCGCTTAAGGCACCCTGCACCTGCATGTATTCCAGTGACACCCGTACCGTTATGCGTCCACCAACCACCTCTACCAACACCCCCGCCCCAACTTGTTGGTGTCGTGTCCCCCACTTCCGCCCCTCTATCCCACCCCCCAGAGCAACCAAGCCCCCCTAACTCCCTCAAGACACCCCAACCTCCCAACTCAGTAACAACCCAACCATAAGGTAATTAACAAGCTCTCGCTTGGGGGAAAATTAGGTGCGGACCCTCCCTGCACACCCAAGTTTAGCGTACCCAAACTCACCACTCCAGTAGATAGCAGCACCACCAGGTAACTGCGTTTCTGCCATGGACCTAGAGGCATATCATGTATCGTCACCCCGGGAGACCGGAGATCGTGGCAACATATCTAGGAAGGAGCTAGCCTCTCCCGGGGTGTGGAAGAAGATAGATTTGTCTTTATGCTCCACTCTCAGTTTGGCCAGAAACAACATAGCGTACTTCATGCCCTTCTCTCTCAGTCTCTTCTTGACAGCAATAAATGTCCTTCTTATCGGAGAAGTAGGGAAAGACTTGGATTGTGTCGTCTTTGAAGTAGACCGTGCCTTTCTCCCTTGCCTTGCGGAGGACCACATCCCTGTCCCTAGAGTTTAGCAGACGGGCAATTAACGTGCGGGGCGGAGCCCCCGGCACAGGTTTTGTGCCACTCGGGATCCTGTGTGCCCTTTCCACCACGCATAGTGATGAGAAGCCATCTGACCCCAATGCTTCACGGAGACTCTCCTCCACCAATTCCTCCATGTGCTTCTGGTCCCACGACTCGGACAGGCCCACTATCCTGATGTTATTCCGCCTCGAGCGCGATTCCAAATCTTCCTGTTTTTCCGCAAGCTCTTTCAGCGCCCTCTTGACCTCAGACATGTCCCTGGACGTGGAAGCCGCCTCATCCTCCATTCTCGAGACCCTGCCCTTAGCCTCATCAAGTCTCTCCCCGTGCTGGCCAAACCTTACTTGCATATGGTCCGCTTTGCAAGTCAGCGAGTCTAACTTCCCATCCAAAGACTGGATGCCGATTGTAACTGCAAAAACATTGTCTTAATGTCATGAAAGGCCATTGCTTGGTCCACAGGGAGTGCAGAGGGTTGTGCCTCCTGCAGCTCCTCAGCTGGTTTATTACTCTTCACTTGCATTGCCATCTCAAAATTCAATTTGGCTTGCTGCTTTCCGCCCTTGCTAGTTTTAGACATGTTGGGCTCCAACGGCTATGGAGCACCACCCGGGGCCGGGGGGAATCCGAGTAGAGTTGACATTGACCGAGTGTGGGACCCACAACCCGGTGCCAGGAGCCTCCCGGCACACAAGGATCAACAGCCCTCTCAGCCCAGTGAAGACCGTAACGAGGAGCTCCTCGGAGATGTGAGGCAGGCTGTCCCCCCTGGGTATTTTATGGGTGCTCACGCAGTATAACCTACAACCAGCCTGCGTGGCTCCCAGCCACCAGTCTGAGATGTAGAATGCCCGCACAGAGGCCGCCGTCTCGAATCTTCCACTCCTCAGCCCTCCGGGGTTTACCACAGGACAGCCATCTACCGCAGTGACCTCTTCACCAAGACCACAGTACTCCAGGCAGCACACCACCGCCACCTCAACTCTGTGCCACCATGTGAGGCCAGCAAGTTATCGGTCACCTCCAAGCTCCAGGATCAAGGCAACTTCCGGATTGTCTGCCCCCAAGCAGGGGACGGGGAGGAGGCCCACAGCCTGATTCTAAGAAGTCTCTCACTCCCCGGTACCGCCACAGGCCGTCGCCTCTCCCAGCACTCTGCAGGTCCCACCAAACTGCAGCTGGGAACCCACGCAGGCCTCAGCTGCCAAGTAGCAGGGCTTCCTCCAGCCAGCCCGCACCGCAAGCATGGGACACTCACTGCGCGCTGCGTGTACTCTCAGATCAGGCCGAAGGGGGCAGCGCGAGTAGTGTCAGCAGGACCGTTCCTCCTCCGCTACAGACGGTGCACCTCTGGTCCCCTCTCTCACGCATCAGCTCCCAGGCACTCCAGAGCCGCCACATCAGGGGGGGCCCGCGTGGTATCAACCCTCTACCCCACGACCATCGAGCTCCACCGCCCGTGCACTGTCCCAGACAGGCCCCGTCAGGTCTTCGTGTCCTCTTCTGATGGGCGGACATACACAGCCGGTCGGCCGGCAGACTATCAATGCCCGCGCAGGCGGCCCCGTACTGGTCACGCCACCAGCGACCGCCGCGGCTCCCTCACTGCACTGCGGGAGTCTGCTGCGCACCTCCTTCACTCAGCTCGCCTCACTGTATGGACTTCTCGGGCCCCGCGGCTGCAGGACCGCGGCTGTCGGATGTCCAAATTCTACCCGGACAGGCCCCCGCAGGCTGTGCCACCAGTGTCCGCCACAGCACTTCCTCCACTCGGCGGGAATCCGCAGCGCTCTCCAACCGCTCCGCAAGCCCCCCCAGTATGGGCTTCTCAGGCTCCAATTTAATCGGAGAAAACACCTACAGGATCCCAGCACCTCCCGCAGCACGATGCCGACGATTAAATAAGAGCAGAAGTCTGGGTACCGCCCAGATCCTCCACTGGATTTCTGTGTGCAGCAGAGCTTCACGGGCTCGTGGCCATCTTGGTCGGGCTCGCTAGCGTCCCCCTAGAGCAGCAGAGTTAAGGGGTTGCCTGGTAAGGGGGTATGGCATTCTTTTGACAGATTATTTTTCTCTGTGTCTGGCTTCCCGTTTGTTGCTGGGAAGGGAGTTGTTTAACAATTGCTTTTGGTGGTGCTAGAGGGGTTTCTGTTTTTTGAGGGTACTATTTGGTGAAGTGCTTTGGGGATGGCAGTATTTTATTTGGCGAGTAGTGTGGAGGGGTCAGTATGAGGGGTGGCTGGATGGTAATGAGTGGTGGAAGATCTGTACTTGTGATGAGTTTGACTGAGATGGTCGGAGCGTACTCAATTTGAAGAAGCATACTTGAATGAAGTGCATATACCCAATAAATGGCATTTAAAGCTGAACAACGTGCACAAGTTAGGGTTTGCACACCATTACATTATCCACAGACCTAGTAAACAGAGTTCCGTTCCCGCTGGCGAATGGCAGTCAAAGAGGAGACAACAGAAGACCTGAAGGGTAAGGTGTGCATATTAGATATTTGCATCCGCTATAAGGTTTGTATGATAAATGGAAAGCAGCATTGGCAAAGTTGTGGCTTTTGTGTAGGCATGGGACAGGGATTTTCCAGGCGCTGCCATAATGTTACCACTCAGCCACAAGATTTCAAAGGTTGGCAAATGTTAGTCACTGGTAGTGCCTGGCAAATGTGTATGTATTGCTTACATCAGGACCAAAAGTGTTGGTTTTGTCAGTACTTGTTTTTAACAGGAATTTAGTGACAAAAGCAGATGCAAGGACACACGTACTGTTTATAAATCAGATGAAGGCACATTTGGTTAAGCCATTACCCATGGGGCGGTTTTGCAACTGCAAATAAATCATTACCTTCAAGAAGAAATATCAGGCACCCCCTTTGAACACATAGCTAGCCAGAATACACGAGGGAGGGTGCTGGGCTTGTACAGGGAGGAGCAGGGAGTGGATGTGATTAGTCACAGGTGATCGCCTGGGCATTCAATCGGTGGGTAAAAAAACCAAACACCCACAAAACATGTGTCCCTCATCACAACCCATGTCAATACTTTTGCCTATTAGGCATTGTCTACGCCGCAACCTAATAGCCAAACCAAAACATTAGAAGTGACGTAAAGAAAATAAGCAAGCCATTCAGGGTGTGGCAACAAAGGCTGAATGCAAGACCATGCAACAGCACAGATGCAGGGTCTGGACATCCTGATAACATTGCAGAACGGAAAGCGAGACCTGAATGAACCCCACCAATTCACTTTTTTTATTTTATTTATTTTAATTGTCATGTATAAAGCGCACATAGCGCGGAGGCATCTAGGCACTATTTGCTTAAGAATTTTGTTACAGTATGTGCATAAGTTAAAGTCATTACAGTCATTGCATATGTTACATATTACATGGTTGGCTTATGTGAGTTACAATGGTTACAATAGGTGCATTAGATACAGACAGCCAATGGGTCAGAAGCGTAAACATTAGGATACAAGAATACCTACTGGATGGTGTACGTACAAGATTCCACATTTGACGGCTATAGGCTACCTGCGAGACCGACCTTGAGTTAAGGGAGGTCTTGGGTGAACAGCCAAGTTTTGAGGCCTTTGCCTTTGCGGAATGACCATAGTGATGTGTCAGTCGTCCTTCAGGCAGCAGGCATGGAGTTCCACAGTTTAGCCGCAAATACCGGGAAACTGGAACCACCCACTTTTTGTCATCTGAACCTGGGGATGGTGACAAGGCTTGTGTAGGAGGAGCGGATGGGTCTTTTGGACTGGGTTTATGAGACTTGATTTCTCAGGTAGGCCCGGGAGCTATTGGAAAGGCATTTGTGTGTAAGTGAGAGGGTTTTGAATTTCATCCAATCTAGTACCGGGAGCCAGTGGATGTTTCGTCTGGCTGCCGAGATGTGCTCATTTTTAGGGATGTTGAGTGCTGGTCTAATAGCATTGGTTTGCACAATTTATTTGTTAATGTTTTTGGCTCTGGACCCTGCAAAGAGAGTTGCAGTAATCGATCCTTGACAAGATAGGTGCTCTGTCCAGGGTGATGCAGTTGTCTCTGGATAGAAAGGGTCTGCTGGCTCCAATCAATTTGGAGGTGTATGATGCTGCAGAGACCTGCGTAGTTAGGGTAAGTGAGGAATCGATGTAGACACTTAAAGTTTTGACCTCCTCGGCTACAGCAATGATGTTGCCATCGATGTTGAACGATTTGTAGTAGTGGGGTAGCTTATTCAGTTTGGATTGGCTACCGATGATTAGAAGTTCAATTTTCTCATCGTCGAGACATAAATCATTTTGCGGTGTCATAGGATCCAGTGATTGTTAAGAGTATTTGGGTATCATCAGCGTAGTTTGTGTATGTGACACCTGGTTTGTTTGGCGGTCAAATAGAGGCTTAGTGAATACATTGTACAATGTGGCCGAAACACATGAGTCCTGGGTGACTCCACATGAGACTAGGGCTGGTTTGGCCTCAGCCATGGAAGAAGAGAGCATGTGGCTGGATAGGAATGATGCGATCCACTTTATGGCCTTCAGTGAGAAGAACAAGTTACTTCTTACCTTGTAACGTTCTTTCGACGGGATGTTCCTCCGACGTATTCCTCATCTTAGATATCTCCTTCCAGCTCTGCTGGCCTCGGAAAATTTTTTCTCTAGAGGGCGCTGCGCGTCGACGTCCTTCGAGTCGATGTCCCTCGACAGCCGCCGTATCGACGTTCGACGTCATCCTGCCTATAAAGGCCGCGCGCAGCGTCCGTTGCTCAGTTCCGTTTTGTAGCCCACAGTATTACTGTCTGGACTAGACTAATCACCCTGAAGGAGCGTAAGCTGCAACAACAAGGGAAGTAGAACTGCGGGGATGGATGGGAGGGTCGATGAGGAATACGTCAGAGGAACATCCCGTCGAAAGAACGTTACAAGGTAAGAAGTAACTTGTTCTTCGAAGGGATTGTGTCCTCCGACGTATTCCTCATCTTAGATAGGCTCCCATAGCAGTATTCTATATTCGGAGGGAGTACTGACTTCACGCTGTCTTCTATTGATGAATAGAATGCAGTACAGCCCTTCCAAACCTAGTCTCTTGACTGGAGGAGGAATCCAGATTGTAAAAACGTGTAAAGGTATGGACAGACGACCATGTAGCGGCCGCACATATGTCTTTAACCGGCACGCCTCTTTTGAGGGCCGATGAAGCTGCAATACCTCTGGTCGAATGAGCCCTAAGGTTTTGAGGGGGCTCTTTCCCTGCCAGTTTATAACATTCCAGAATGGCTAGAATGATCCATCTGGAAATGGTCTGCTTAGTTATTGGTAACCCCAGCTTGTGACCTGTGTAACCTACAAACAGCTGGTCTGCCTGGCTTATCCTGGCTAGTCTACTAATGTAAAAGCTTAAAGCCCTCCTAGGGTCTAGTCTGTGTAACCTCTCTTCCTCTTTCCCCGGGTGAGGAGGAGGATAGAAAGATGGTAGGGTAATCTTCTGAGTGATATGGAATTCAGAAACCACCTTTGGGAGGAAATTAGGCTTCACTTGCAGGACAAATTTGTCTTTGTGAAAGATTGTATGAGGGGGTTTACAAGAAAGAGCTTGTAATTCGCTCACCCTTCTAGCAGATGTAAGTGTTATTAATAAAACAGTTTTAAGGGTAAGGAATCTTAACGAACAAGAATGGAGAGGTTCGAAAGGTGTACCCATCAGGAAAGTTAGTACTAAGTTTAAATCCCATAGGGGAACTTGGAATGGTCTTGGGGGATAAACATTGGTTAACCCCTTTAGAAACTGTATTACCAAGGGTAATTTGAAATAGGATGGTTCTTCCGCAGTACGCTTAAAGATGGATAGCGCTGCGAGATAGCCCTTAATGGTGCCAACTTGAAGGCCTGAATTTGCCAAATATAGTAGGAAGGACAGAACCATTGGTGTACCACATGAAAATGGGTCGATATTCTGTTCTCTACACCAGCTGCAAAATCTGTTCCAACGGCAGCGGTATAAAGACTTTGTTGCTGGCCTCCTTGCCGAAAGCAACACCTCCATAACATCATCAGGGAGGTCCCAATCCTTGTACCTCAGCCGTTCAGAAGCCAAGCGTGAAGGTTGAGGGTTTTGATGTCTGGATGGAGAACCTGACCTCCCTTCTGTGAGAGTAGGTTCTCTCTGAGTGGAAGTCGAATTGGAGGGCAGATGGACAAGTCTAGAAGGTCCGGGTACCACGTTCTCCTGGCCCAATCCGGGGCAATTAGGATCATGGTTCGCCGGAATCTTCTCAACCTCCTGATCATTTGAGGAATGACAGGGACCGGTAGGAACGCGTACAGAAGCGGAAACTCCCAATCCACTATGAACGCGTCTCCCAGAGCTCCTCTCGGAGGAAATTCCCTTGAGCAGAACAGGTCGCATTTCCTGTTTAGGCTGGTGGCGAACAGATCTACCTGAGGGGTTCCCCAAAGGGCGAAGATCTCTTGAAGGACTTCCTGAGCTAGCTCCCACTCGTGGGAGACTGTGTTCTGCCTGCTCAGAGCGTCCGCTGTCAAGTTCTTCTCTCCGGCTAGGTGAACTGCCGATAGAGAGATTCCTTCTTGGATTGCCCAAAACCAGAGCTGCATCGCCTCTCTGCACAGGGGTAGTGATCCTACGCCTCCTCTTTTGTTGAGGTAATGCATGGCCACCGTGTTGTCCGTCATTATCAGGACGTTCTTCCCTTGTACAGCTGACAGGAAAGCCTTCAGCGCAAGTCTGGTGGCTCTCAGCTCTAACAGGTTGATGTGTAGTCTGGACTCCGATGGAGACCAACGACCGCTGATGGTCAAGTCGTTGGCGTGGGCTCCCCACCCCGTGAGTGAGGCATCTGTGACTACTGTCATCTCCGGCCAGGGTTGCCAAAACTGTTCTCCTTTCAGAATGTTCTCCTGACAGGCCCACCACTGAAGGTCTCGAGCCACCTTGCCGGGAACCTGAAGAAGATCTGTCATTCTCCCTGAGAATTGTGACCACTGAGTCCTCAGTGCCCACTGGAGGGATCTCATTCTCAGGCGAGCCTCTGGCACAAGGAAAATGCAGGATGCCATGAGGCCTAGCAACATCAAAAAGTCGAAGGCTGGGAGACGTTGGGCATGCTGGAACTTGGTAACCATCTGTAGAATATCTTGAGCCCTCACCTCTGGTGGCGAGGCTTTTCCCAGGGAAGTATCCAGGATCGCTCCTATGAACTGGAGTCTCTGCGATGGTATCATTTGTGACTTCTTTAAATTGAGGGAGAAGCCCAGTCTGTGAAGGAAGTGGCACATGTGATTTAGCTGGATCTGAGCTTGCTCCGGAGAAACAGCCCTGATCAGCCAATCGTCCAGGTAGGGGTAGACGTGAATCCCTTCCCTCATTAGACTTGCAGCCACTACCGACATTAACTTGGTGAAGACCCTCGGGGCGGAGGTCAGCCCAAATGGCAGCACTCGAAATTGATAGTGAGAGTTGCCAATTGCGAACCTCAGGTATTTCCTGTGTTTGAGATGGATAGGCACATGGAAATAAGCGTCCTGAAGGTCCAGAGATACCAACCAGTCCTGGAACTGAAGGGCCTGGAGGATCTGAGAAAGAGTGACCATCTTGAATTTGTCTTTTCTGAGGAATTTGTTCAATTCTCGCAAGTCCAAGATGGGTCTCAGTCCTCCGTCTTTCTTCGGAATGAGAAAGTAAGGGGAGTACCAGCCCTTGTTCCTCTCCGCTACAGGTACCGGTTCTATGGCACCTTTCTCTAGCAGGTCCAAAATTTCCTGCAAGAGGAGCGGATCTGGAGCTTTCTGAGACTTGATCCCCGGTGGATGACTCTGAGGTATACGTAGGAAAGGCAGGCAGTAACCTTGGGCGACTGTTTCCAATGCCCAAGCATCTGACGTGATAGCCTGCCATACCGTCAGATGTTGAGTCAACCTGCCTCCTACAGGTGTCCTGTGAGGGGAGTCCTCAGAGTGGTTTTGGGGCGGCTGATGCAGATGCCGATGGTAAAGAGGCACCTGCGGCTTTAGAATATCTACCCCGTCCACCTCGGGTAGTTCTTCTTTGACCCCTTTGAGCCGGTCGTCCTCTACCTCTTCCGAATGCGGAGTAGAAGCGAAAGGACTTGCCCCTCGCAGAGGTTCCTGTGGGACGAAAAGGAGTCTGACGGATTGCAGCTCCTAGGGATTTTGCTGCAGCTTTTGAAGTTTGCAGTTTCTCTAAACTGTCATCCGCCTTTTTCCCGAACAAAGAAGAGCCATCGAATGGCATGTTCAAGAGCCTGGCTTGCACATCTGGGGCAAAACCCGACTTTCTCAACCAAGCGAATCTCCTGGTTGATGTACTTGCCGCCATTGCTCTGCTGATACTGTCAGCCGAATCAATGCCCGTCTGGAGGGATTCGCACATAGCGTCTTTACCGTCCTGTATAATGTTCAGGAACGCATCCCTTTCTTCTCCCTCCGGGATGCAGTCAGCCGCTGTAGAAGCACACTCCCAAAGTGTATGGCTGAACCTAGCAAGGGTGCAAGTAGCATTAACAGACTTTAACGCCATGCTACATGCTAAAAAGACTTTCTTTGCCATAGCATCATATTTTTTATCGTCCCTGTCCTGTGGGACTGTAGGATAAGCCGTCTTGACATCGGTAGAGGATGCTGCTTGTACCACCAGACTTTCTGGGGATGGGTGTTTAGACAAAAACTTTGGGTCTGTGGAAGATACCCTGTACTTTGTAGACAGTTTTTTATTTACTGCTGGTATTACATCTGGGGTTTCCCAATTTGTCATGATCTTTCTCTGAAGAGCTTTATGAAAGGGCACCACAGGATCCTCTTGTGGGCCTTTGTCAAGAATATCCGTGAGGTCATCTTGTTGGAAAGATTGTGAAGGTGCAGACCACCCCATGAACTCTGTAATCCTGGCCATTAAGGCTCTGTAGGGGGTTTCAGCATGCTCCCCCGGGTCTGGCTTAGCAAACTCCACCTCAGGGGAAGTGTCTAACCCACTTGCCTCATGTAAAGAATCATGAAGATCCTTTAATCTGCGCTCTTCAGAGGAAAATTCCTCTCTAACTGGGGTTACAGGTCCCTGTAACTCAAATGCGTCTTGTTCAGACAAATCACCCTCTTCTAAAATTGAGGATATAGTTCTCAATTGTTCTGAACTCATAAAGGGAGTAAATCCCATTTCCAAGGCAGAGGGTGCCGAACTTGTCATTATTGGCCTCGAAAGCGTCGATGTCGTCGACGCCGAAGGCTTCGAGCGTGGCGTCGAAAACAGAGGTGGAGGCCTCCAGGACCTCGATAGAATTGGAATTCTACTCGACAATATCGAAGCCATCGACGTCGAGGGCCTGGGGATAGTCACTGGATGTGTGGTAACCGTGACTTTTCTTGGCGTCGACGCCGGTGTCGAGGCCGGCGTCGAGTCGACAGACCCGTGTGTCGAAGGTCCCCTCGACAACGGCGTCGAAGACATCGACCTCGACGTCGACGGGACCTTCGTCGACGGCGTCGACGGAACCTTCGAGGAAGGTTTGGAGGTCATAGTCCTGCTCGAGGGTTCGAAACGCGCTCGAGAGGTTTCTTTCGCCGGGTACTGCGACTCGCGGCGTTTTTGACCTTCGGGTCTTTCGACCAGAGCATCACTCTCGGCAGTCTTCGAGGGGGTCGAGGCCGCTTTCTCGAAGACGCTCATATTCTTTCGGAATTCCTCCCATTCAGCCCGGGAACTATGTTTCGTGGGGCAAGGGGTTCTTTTTGGCGAAACAGAGGAAGAGGAAGACGGAGAAGGGGATCTTCGATGTCTCCTCTTCGAGTGCTTCGATCTCGAGGAGTGATGAGACCCACTCCGAGACCTGGAGCGCGAATGGTGACGAGGAGACGAATGTCTCGACTTCGTCGACGAAGAAGAAGCTTTAAAAGTCTTACCTTTCTCCAGCTTCCCCCTACGCTCCTTCAGGGCCTTCGCTGTCATGGACATACAGTCCTCGCATTCCGAACAATGGTGTTCAGCTCCCAAGCACCACAGACAAATTCTGTGAGGATCGGTCAACGACATCTTTTTCCCACAATCTCGACATTTTTTGAAGCCGGATCGAGGAGTTGTCGGTTCCAACGAGGAAGCCATCGAGTACGGATCGAATAACTCGAGGTAAATAGGATTAATCTAACTAAGAACTGAGCAACGGTATTCCGAGGCACTGAGTAAGCGCGGAAAAACGGAACTGAGCAACGGACGCTGCGCGCGGCCTTTATAGGCAGGATGACGTCGAACGTCGATACGGCGGCTGTCGAGGGACATCGACTCGAAGGACGTCGACGCGCAGCGCCCTCTAGAGAAAAAATTTTCCGAGGCCAGCAGAGCTGGAAGGAGATATCTAAGATGAGGAATACGTCGGAGGACACAATCCCTTCGAAATGAGCAGCTAGGGGTAGATGTTGGCATAGAATATTATGGTTGACCAAGTCAAACGCTGCCGATAAATCGAAGAGGAACGCTAGGTCCCGTTTGTCTTTGAATTGGTCCTTTTGGATTTGGTCCTATTGGATTTTGAGGTCAAGAAGTGCACTTTCCGTTTCGTGGCCCGGGCGGAAACCAGATTGTCCAAGGCCTAGAATATTGTTGGATTCTAGGAATTTTTGTATTTGTAAGTAGGCTACTCTGTCGGGAATTTTCAGTAGAATTGGAACCGTGGTGATGGGTCGGTAGTTAGTCGGGACGTTAGGGTCTAGAGTGGGAGAGTGAGTTGTTAAGGGTTGAGATGAAGGGCGCAAGTTGATTGACGCACTCTTTGAGGGTAGCCGGGCAAACGTCGCCTTTACATCTTGAAGGCTTCAGACCTTTGATGATTTTTATGGTTTCCATCATGGACACAGGTGTGAATTCAAATTTATAGGCGGTAGACTGACATCAGGGGAGAGTTGTTTGGTGGTGGGATGTCGAGGATGAGTTTAGCTTTCTTAGCTTTTATTTTGTTTTGGAGAAGGGTGATTTGGTCCGTTAGAGCACCAAGGCTTATACTTGATGCAATGAGCTGGTACTGGAGCAGGAGATTCCAGCTCTCGAAGTATAGAGAAGAGCTCTCTAGTGCCAGATTGAGCATTTTTAATCCTCTGGTTGTACGAGTTACCCTTCGCTATGACGGTTGCTTCCTTTTATTCAGTATCTGCAGTGTTTAAGTGTCTTGTTTGAGGGTGATTTTTCTCCAGATGCTCCCAGCTGTTCTTTTCGCATAGCGCAAGGTTTTAAGGGTCTCAGAGAACCAAGAGTTAAAGTGGGCTCTCTGTTTAATTTTTCAGCTGCCCAGTGGCGCCACTTTGTTGATGGTGGCTACGGCAGTTTGGTTGTAGAATGTCACCATGGAAGTGGGGTCATAGTTAGCAGGTGGGTGGCTAATTCATGGTAGTAACAAGGGGAGCATATTGTCCGAGTTGATGTTCAGCTGGTTTCTAGAAGTGGTACCTGCGGTAAATTGGGTCAGTCTATCAGGGTTGGTTCTTACAGCAATGGCGAATAGAATGACAGTGATCAGATCATGGGCAGGGGTTGCTGGGTAATATATTAGTGACACAATTAGTGTCCGCTAGCCAGTCCAATATACATCCTTTGTCGTGTGATGGGAGGGAAATACGATGTGTAAAGCTATGAGCTTCGATCGAGTTGACAAGTGTGCATGCTTGGGTGTCTGTTGGGTCGTTCAGGCCTAGGTTGAAGTCACCCACGAGGATTATTTTGGACAGAGGTTTTGTGTTGGTTGCGAGGGGGGTTTGGTGGAGGCAATATCTTCTTCGAAAGAGGTCAATGGGGCTGGTAGCCTATAAACAAGATGAATGATGAGTACAGGTTGCCGAGAGGGACATTTCTAGTGTGATCACTTCTCCCGATGGGAATGTGTGGTCAGTGGATTCTCTTGGGCAGATGTTATCTTTGGCAATGAGCACCACTGAACCCCGTTTGGAGGTGGTTTCATCTTTCCTGAAGATAGTGTACCCTTCCGGGATAGCCATGGAGAGGGCTGGGCCAGCTGCTGAATGCAGCCAGGTTTCGGTAATCTCAAGGATGTCAAAGTCATTGGTCTTGATGAGGTCTGCGATGTCCAAGGCATGTGCAGGAAGGGATCGGGCATTTATGAGAGATCCCTTAAGGTGTGCAGTGGTGTCAGTATGCAAGGTATCTTTGGTGTCATTAATCTTCACGTTGTATTGTGAGGGGAGGCCTGGGGAAGTGTCAGCATTCTCAGATGCTTTGCTGCACTTAGGTGAGTAATGAGGAAAGGTAGAGGGGCATTACTGCTTTCCATAGGAGGGGTTGGGGGGGTAATTTCTTCTGGCGAGGGGTAGGGTAGGCGAGAAGAACAAGTTACTCTCTTACCTGGTAACTTTCTTTCGATGGGATGGTCCAACGACATATTCCATATCTATGACAGTAATCACCACAGCTCTGCTGCTTCGGAAAATTTTTCGGCGTCTGCGTCCTGCGTCGGTGACGTCGATACGCCGCCCTCGAGGACCTCCTTCGACGTCACTGGATGTTATAAGTAGGACGCACGATGCCCATAGCCTCAATTGTAGTTTTTTCCCAGAACGTGTGGCACCAGTCTTCTGCCAGTCTGGCCACACAAAGCCTTGCGGAAACCTAAGCTGCAATCGCACAAGAAATTCTGTAGCGGGGAAGGCAGGGAGGGAGCGATATGGAATACGTCATCGGACCATTCCATCCTAAGAACGTTACCAGGTAAGAGAGTAACTTGTTCTCCGAGGGGATTGGGTCCTCCGACGTATTCCATATCTATGACAGACTCCCAAAGCAGTACCAATGAAAGGAGATGGGAAAAGAATTTAGCAAAAGAAATTTAGAATGCCCAATCAAATTGTGGAGCAAAGGACTGCCTTGCCAAAGGCCAGATCCTGCACACGGATGGAATCGAGGGAGTAGTGACGCACAAAAGTATGGACCGAAGCCCAGGTGGCTGTGTCAAAGATGTTACGAATAGGAACACCCCTCTGTAGGGCAGTAGAGGCAGCCATACCCCTGGTAGAATGGGCCCGCAGGCCGACCGGTGGGTCCTTACCCGCCAAGCGGTAACACTCAGAAATAGCCAGAATAATCCAGCGAGACAAAGTATGCATAGTCACAGCTTGTCCCAAACGCTTTACAGCGTAACCAATGAAGATTTGATCGTCCACTCTGACCCGGGACATGCATGAAATATAAAAGCTTAAAGCTCTCTCAGGATCGAGCCTATGGAGCCTCTCCTCTTCCTTACCAGGATGTGGAGGAAGATGAAATGCCGGAAGAACAACCTTCTGGCTTAAATGAAATTCCGACACCACCTTCGGAAGAAAGGAAGGACGAACTTTAAGGACAACCCTGTCCTTCTGAAATACAGTGAAGGGTGGCTTAACTGAAAGTGCCTGCAACTCGCACACTGCGAGCGGAAGTGACCGCAACTAAAAACAGAGTTTTAAGGGTTAACAGTCTCAAAGGACAAGAATGCAAAGGCTCAAAGGGAGCACCCATTAGAAACTTGAGAAAAAGGTTCAGATCCCAACCGGGCACCTGGAAAGGCGACGGAGGAAACACATTAGTGAGCCCTTTCAAAAACTGAGAAATTAAAAAGGTATTTGAAAATAAGAACACTCCTCAGAAGAGCGCTTAAATATAGACAGCGCCGCCAGGTAACCTTTGATGGTACCCACTTGCAGGCCCCTGTGGGCCAAAGAAAGCAAAAAAGACAGAACCATAGGAATGTCACATGAAAAAGGATCCACATTCTTAACCCTGCACCAGTCACAGAACTTTCTCCAACGGCAACGGTACAGGGACTTTGTTGCGGGCCTTCTGGCCAAAAGCAACACCTCCATCACGTCTGCAGGGAGGTCCCAATCCTTATACCTCAACCTTTCAGAAACCAAGCGTGAAGGTGAGGGATCTGACCTCTGTATGGAGAACCTGACCCCCCCTCCCGTGAGAGCAGATTGTCTCGGCAGGGAAGACAACATGGAGGGCAGATGGACAAGTCAAGAAGGTCCGGGTACCACGTCCTCCGGGGCCACGCCAGAGCAATGAGGATCATCCGGGAACCGAACATTCGTAACCTCTGCAGCACTTGCGGGATGACGGGGACTGGAGGAAACGCGTACAGCAGTGGGTAAGACCACTCCACCACGAACGCGTCTCCTAAGGCTCCTTTTGGAGGAAATTCCCACAAGCAGAACCTTTCGCACTTCCGGTTGACAATGGAGGCGAAGAGATCCACTTGAGGGGTCCCCCAAATGGCGAAGATCTCCAGGAGAATCTCCTGAGCCAACTCCCACTCGTGAGAGATCGTGCTCTGCCTGCTCAGAGCGTCCTCCGTCACGTTTTCGTCTCCGGCCAGATGAACTGCCGAGATCGAAACTTCCTGCTGGATGGCCCAGAATCAGAGCTGCATCACCTCCCTGCACAGAGGAAGTGACCATGCCCCCCCCTTTTTGTTGAGGTAGTGCATGGCCACTGTGTTGTCCGTCAGAATCAGGACATTCTTTCCTCGCACAGTCGGCAGAAAAGACTTCAGGGCAAGCCTGACGGCCCTCAGCTCCAACAGATTGATATGGAGTCTGGACTCCGACGGAGACCAACGACCGCTGACTGTCAACTCGTTGACATGAGCTCCCCATCCCGTGAGGGATGCGTCCGTCACGATCGTCATCTCCGGCCAGGGTAGCCAAAAAGGAGCCCCCTTCATTAGATTGCCTTTGACGGTCCACCACAGAAGGTCCTGGGCGACCCAGGATGGCACCTGAACAGGGTCTGACATCCTGCCGGAGGACTGAGACTACTGGAGCTTTATTGCCCATTGCAAAGATCTCATCCGCAACATGGCCTCTGGCACCAGAAGAATGCAGGATGCCATGAGGCCGAGCAATCTCAAGAACTGGAACGCAGGGAGTCTCTGGGCAAGCTGAAACTTGTGCACCATCTGCTGAATGTGATGGGCCCTCACCTGGGGAGGGAAATACTGCCCCATTGATGTGTCAAGCACTGCTCCGATGTACTGGAGCCTCCGAGTTGGTGTCAAATAGGACTTCTTTAAGTTGAGGGAGAAGCCCAGCTTGTGGAGGGCGTGGCAGGTTACTGACAGATGATCCAGGTCTTGCTCGGGAGAGCGCGCCCTGATCAACCAATCGTCCCGGTAGGGGTAGACGTGAATTCCCCCTTTCCTGAGATGCGCTGCCACCACTACCATGAGCTTGGTGAAGAACCTCGGGGCGGAGGTCTATCCGAACGGCAGTACCCGAAACTTAAAGTGCGAGTCGCCAACCGCGAACCTCCGGTACTTCTAATGCTTTGGATGGATCGGCACATGAAAGTAAGCGTCCTTGAGGTCGAGAGACACCAACCAGTCCTGAAGTTGAAGGGCCTGGAGGACTTGAGAGAGAGTAACCATCTTGAACTGGTCCTTCCTGAGGAGTTTGTTCAAACTGCGCAAGTCCATGATGGGTCTCAATCCCCCGTCTTTCTTCGAAATCAAAAAATAAGGGGAATACCATCCCTTGTTCCTCGTACATCCCTGCTTTCATATCTAATTGTCCCTCATCAGGAGCTCTCTGCGCCATATATGCATATCACTGCCCGGTATCTTAGAACCTAAGGGTTATTATGTGTGATGTACATCCCAGCTTTTATACCCAATTGTGTACATTATCATGAGCGTTTTGCACCATTTATGTATTTCACTGCCTGTACTTTAGAACCTAGTGGTTACTACGTTTGACGTACATCTGTGCACTTGTATCCAGCTGAGCCCACCATGTGCCTCATCGCCTTATCGTGACTGCCCATACATGCAGATCTTCACCTTATGACCTACACTGGATGCATCACTGCAATATATTCCAGGCCTGCCTCACATGCTAACTCACTGCATACCATGACCTATATAGTGAGTTCCCACTCTGCTAGGCGGCTCTATCAGGATGCATGCCTAGGAATCGCACACGTAGCAAGAACTGATCTACATTCGAGTGCATTACTGCCGCTCAGCAACTTGAGTGACTGGGTGTGCGCTTGCTGACTAATCACATTGGTCAGCATGGATCTCCTCATACCCCCACACTGCATCCTTGCGACCCGCTGACTGCAAAAGGACCTCTCCTCCCACTAACTGTATTATAAACCTGCTACCCCACAGATACTTCCTGAAGTAGTTTACTGCCCATGAACAAGCCAGTAACTCTTTTTCAATTACTGAATACCTACATTCAGTGTCTGATACCGCTCTAGAAGCATGACTGATTACCCTTTCATTACCATCTTCATTTATATGGGATAAAACTGCCCCCAATCCATTCCCACTGGCATCCACCGTAACCTTGTTTAACCTACCAAACACAAATCCTCCTAATTCTGCAGTATTACAAATCTCTTCCTTTATGCACTTTACCGCTTCGTTACACTCGTCACTCCATTCAAACTTAGCATCCTTTTTCATCAGTCTTCTCAAAGGTTCCGTGACACTGGCAAAATTATTTACGAATCTGTTATAATACTCACACAAACCAAGAAACGACCTGAGTTCATCATTAGTGGGACTAGGCGAGTCCTTAATTTCCCTCATGGCATCCCACTTAGGTTTGTATCCCTTACCATTTACAGTGTGTCCCAAATACTCAACTTCTTCCACTCCGAACTTACATTTACTTTGCTCAATCTTCAAACCAACATCCTCCAACCTTGTCAACACTTCTTTTAACCTCTTATCATGCTCTTCAGAACATTTACCAAATACAATAATATCGTCCTGGTACACAGTGTTCCATTCAATCCCTTAAGAACATGCATCATAACCCTTTGAAATACCGCCGCCTCGGATGCTAAACCAAACGGCATGCGTTTATACCTATACAACCCATGTGGCGTAATGAACGCTGTGATGTCTCTACAGTCCTTGAGTGATATGACATGCATTACTTACCGTAAAAGCATTTCTGTTGATTTTATCTGCTTAGATTCATAAGCTGTGCATATGGTCCGCCATCCAGTGGTAACCGCAGAGTATTGTATCTTGTCTTTCGGGGGACAGAAAGGGGACGTCGGCATAGGCGTGTCTGAAACACTATGCCTATTGTGACGTGTGTAGTACCCAAAATCCCTCACGCGCCGAGGTCCCTCCGATTGTATTTTTTCTGCCATGAGGGAGCCCAAGGCTATAGTGAGTGAGTACATGAAGAGAGAAAGTAGTAAGAAGTCTATGTTCCTTCCACCCCGAGCGGGAAGGCAAGGAGGGCGCATGTGAATCGAAGCAGATACAATCATCAGAAATGCTTTTACGGTAAGTAATGCATGTCTTCTGATGCTTGGTAATCTGCTTAGAATCACATGCTGTGCATAGACTAGCGAGCAGTACCCGGTGTTGGAGGTGGGTTGTGAGAAAGAACAGTAGAAAAAAGATGTCTTAGTACTGCTTGTCCCACCTGAGAATCAGACCTAGAATGAGTGTCTAGGCAATAGTGTTTTGTAAAGGTGTGTACAGAACTCCAGGTTGCCGCTTTGCAAATGGACTCTAGGGGAACATTTGCAATGAATGCTATGGATGCCCCAGTGCCTCGAGTAGAATGTGCTCTAGGCTTGAAGGGCAGTTCTCTCTTTGCAAGAGTGTAACAGTGTGATGCATTTGACAATCCACCTTGATATTGCTGATTTAGAGACAGGGTCCCCTTCTCTACCAGCTGCCACTGAAACAAAGAATTGTTTAGTTTTCCTCAGTGGTTTAGTTCTATCCATGTAGAACATGACTGCCCTGCGCACATCTAGTGTGTGAAGGCTTCTTTCGGCCATGTTAGTAGGTCTCTGGAAGAACGTGGGTAGTTCGATTGACTGGTTCACATGGAACTTTGTAATACATTTCGGCACAAATCTGGGATGAGTGCGCAGAACTACTTTATCTTTGTGGACTGTAACAAAGGGGTCCAAGACCGAGAGGGCCTGTAGTTTGCTAACTCTTCTGATAGAAGTGATAGCTACTAGAAAGGCTGTCTTGTAAGTCAGGTCTTTCAGACTAGCTTTATGCATAGGCTCAAAAGGGGGTCCCATGAGCCTAGTTAAAACCACGTTTAGATCCCACCCAGGGGCTGGGTGAGTGATGGGGGGATACATTCTTTTAACCCCTTCCATAAAGGCTTTAATCACAGGTATTTTCCACCACGATACCTTTTGCTGTGACGTGGTGTAGGCTGACAACGCCGCTAGGTGAACCTTTAAGGAATTGAAGACTAACCCAGAGTCCAACAGATGGGTTAGATATAACACAATGTGTGAAGGCGAGCAATCGGTGGGATTGACGCCTTTGGAACTGCACCAAATGACAGAACATTTCCATTCGCTGGCATAGCAATAACGTGTGTTAGGCTTTCTTGCCTCCCTCAGTATGTCCATGCATCTTGGAGGGAGTTGCGGATGTCCAAACTCTATGACTTCAGGAGCCAGGCTGCTAAGTTCAGAGTTTGTGGGCATGGGTGCAGTCTCTCCCCCCTGTCCTGAGACATGTTGTACGGGCAGGGCAGCTTGACTGGTGGGGAGAGGGACAATTCCATCAGGTGCGCGAACCAGGGTTGGCTGGCCCACATGGGAGCCACCAGAATCATGGTGACATGTTCAGAAGGGGAGTCGGGGGGGGGGGGGGGGGTAAACAAATTTCCCCGACCAAGTTATCCAGAGACCGTTCCCCTTGGATCGCTTCTGGGGGTACCTGGAGGCGTAATCTGGGCATTGGGCGTTCTCCTGAGTAGCGAATAGGTCGATCTCTGGAAACCCCCATTCTGCGAAGACGTTGGATACAATGTCTTCGTGCAGACGCCATTCGTATACTTCTGGTAGAGGAAAATCTCTGCTGAGTACGTCTGCCAGAAGATTGAGTTCCCCTGGAACATGTTGGGATATCAGGAACATCTTGTGTTTGAGAGCCCATATCCAGATGTTTTGGGACAGCTTGGATAGCCCTGGAGAATGAGTGCCCCCCTGCTTGTTCAGATAATACATTGCTGTTGTGCTGTCGGTTAGGACCAGCACTGTCTTCCCTTGCAGTTGCTCCTGAAAGGCTTTCAATGCTTTGAACAGTGCTAGTACCTCCAGTAGGTTTATATGGTTGGACGCTACCTGAGGGGACCACACTCCGTTCGCTGTCTGTTGAAGCAGGTGAGCCCCCCACCCTGTGAGAGATGCATCTGTTGTAAGAGTGGCTTCCACTGCAGGGGTGGTGAAGGTTTTCCCCTTCAAGAGGTTCTCCCTCGACCACCACTGCAGAGAGAGAACGAGGGCTGGCGAGACAACTAACAGATCTTCCCATTGTCCGCTGGCCTGACACCACTGACTGTTAAGCCACTCTTGCATAGGACGCATGCGCAGCCACGCGTGGGGGACCAAGTATATGCATGACGCCATCATCCCTAGTAAACGCATAGCTTTGGGTACCGTCACCTCTCGACTGGCTACATACTGAGGAACGAGAGAGCATGTTCTGAATCCTCTCACTGGAAGGGAAGACTAGACCGTTTTCCGTGCGAATTAGAGCCCCCAGGAACTGTTTTACTTGGCTGGATTTCTTTTCGTTGATAGAAAATCCCAGGCTGAACAGTAGGTCTACTGTCTTTTGGGTGTTCGAAAAACAAACGTGGAACTAGTCCCCCGTGATGAGCCAATCGTCGAGGTAAGGGTAAACTGGAACTGAAAGTCTGCGCAGGTGTACTGCTGCCACTGCCAGGACCTTGGTAAAGACCCCTGGCGCCGAGGCTATGCCGAAGGGGAGTACCTTGAACTGGTAGTGTTTGTCCTGAATCACGAACCGTAGGAATTTTCTGTGCGCTGGCAGCATTGAAATATGAAAGTATGCATCTTTCATATTCAATGTTGTCATGAAGTCCCCTTGTTTTAGCAATGGGATCACCTCTTGAGTGTTACCATGCGAAACTTCTGGAGCTTTATGAACCTATTTGTCGGGCGCAGGTCTAGAACAGGACGCATGGTGAGATCCTTTTTGGGTACAAGGAAGTATATTGAGTAAATACCCTTGTTTACCTGAAGAATCGGGACGGCTTCTATGGCGTCCTTTCCCAGCAGCGCCTCCACGTCTTGGACCAGGATCTGCAGATGTTCCTGGAAAAGGCGTTGATGTTTCGGCGGTCTGAACTGTAGGGGTCGGGCGAATTCCACGCAATAACCGTGGGCGACCGTCTTTAATACCTACTGGTCTGAAGTTATCCCCTCCCATGCCTTGAGGAAAGATGTTAATCGCCCCCCGACCGGGGAGACATGGGAGGGGACCTGAACTTGGTGATCATTTCTGACCCGAGGTTGACGCACCTCTAGAATTGGAGCCTCTGCCTCTATTCTTTCCGAGCTTCTGACCCCTCTGGGGTTAGTAAGTGGGGCTTGCAGCCGGTTGACTTGCGTTGAAGTTGCCCGTGCCGAAATTATTTTGAGCGGCTTGGGCTTGTCCTCGAAAGGACCGCCGAGAATTGCTGCCCTTCTGTGAAGAGGGTTTTTGGGAAATCTGGTGCAGCGACTTAATAGTCTCATGCTCCTTCTTGGCTGTCTCCAACGCATTGTCTACCGCCTTCCCGAAGAGGTTGGCCTCTTCAATGGGTTTATTGATGATGGATGCCTGGGTCTCAGGCCTGAAACCCGACGTGCGCAGCCACGCGTGTCTCTTTAGGAGAGTACCCTGTGCGAGAGACCTGCCTGCTGTCTCTGCGGAGTCCAGGGTATTCTTTACAACATTTTGATTGGCAAGTTTGCCCTCGGAGACAATGGCGAGAAGCTTGGCTCTGGTTGGTTCCGGAACCTCCTGGAGGCCTTCCTGGAGTAGGTTCAATTGGGCGTCGACGTAGCTTGCCAGTAACGTCGTGTTATTGGCAATCCGGACGGTATAAGCAGCTGCCGACGTGACCCGTTTGCCTAAGGCATACAACCTTTTGGACTCCTTGTCCGGGGGTGACTCTCCCGTGGCAAGGGGAACCCCTGCTCCCTTGCGAGTGTTGGTCACCACCAGCGAGTCTGGGATTGCGTGTCCTTTGATATAAAGCGGGTCAGAGTTTTTCGACCCTTGGATTCACAGCCCTAGTCTGAGCGGGTGTGAGTAAAGAAGGGGCCAGCCGTCTCTTCACAGAGCTCAAGAGAGGAATAGACTGGCTTGCCGGAGGCTTGTCATTAATAATGTTTTCCGCGAAATCCTGTTCAGGCAATGCCTCAAGCGTGGCAATTTTAAAGAATTCCGCTGCTTTTTTCAACGTGTTGTTGAAAGCCATTTGATCATCCACCGGGGGAGCTTGCCGAACCGGTGTGGATGGGAGAAGAGTCGAGGCAAACGATATCAGAATTGTGATCGTCCTGCTGGGGGTCCTCCCAGTTGTCCGTTGCGCCTTGATCTTCCCCATAATTGTCCAGAAAAGAAGTCTCCTCTTCTTCTGTATAGATGTCTCTATACGTGTCCTTCTGACATCTTCTAGATAATCAACATAGTGTTGAGCATCTAGGTGTTGGGCAACTCGTGTGTGAGGGTTAGGGTCTACCCGAGCTTTTTTCAGCAGAGGTTGATCAGAAGCCCCGAAAACCTGCTCCAGCCGATCCATATACCCCTCAAATTGTTCCGTAGTCCACTTGGATGACCCAAATGGACCCAGCTGAGCAGGAACAGGGTCCTCCGCCCTAAGGCGTTCAGAGGATCTCCTCAGGGTGCTTGAGAGGGGTACCTGGCTCTCTTCCTAAGAGTCCTCAGGATCGTCTTCCAAAACCGTGGAAAACCTTTCGGCGGATTGGCCCATAACTGTGGGTGAGACCGGTACTAGGCCCACCGCAGTAGCAATCCTATTGATAATCTTACTGATGGTTACTGAATCTTCGGGGGACAAAGCCTCCGATGATGGTTTCTCGGGTAGAGGCCTACTGGTAGTTAAAGGCCTACTCGTAGTTTTCGGGCCTGCACAGGCCTTGGAAACCTTGAAACTCGTCGAAGTTTCTTGTTCAGAAACTTCGGCGTGTGTAGTTTGGGGAGTAGTGCCTTTGTTATGTTTATTAAGCCCAGACGTCATGCGCTGCTGCGGATGCGGGGAAGGCTTTGGATCAAATCGATCAGATGGCGCTTGCGCCTTCTTCGACGAGGTCGTCGAGGAGGGCGCTTGGGTTGTGTGTTGTGTGCGGTGCGATTGTACGCCACTGTCACCGGGTGTGGTCTCTGTAGCAAGACCGGAGTCGAGCCCGGAAGGGTCGGGGACGGACGTGGCGGCTCTAGAATCGTCCGCCTCAAGGTCTACAACGTCCGCGTTGGACGTTTGGTCATCCGATGTACCCAGTCACTCTCGGCTGGTGTCGCGGCAGGGGAGGGAGGCTCCACGCGTGACATACCGTACGCGGCCCACCGCTTCAACCGGCGCTCCTTAAGGGATTAGGTTTAGGAGTTTAACGCTGAACACCGCTTTAGTGCTCTGGGGGGGAGACAAGCGTACACAAAGTGTGCTTGTCTTTCCACGGATATCTGACCCTTCACAGAGAGCAGAATCTAAATGGAGTCTTTTCCATAGCAGAAGGGAAGGGTGACCAGAACAAAAAGGAAAGAAGTGGAAAAGAGGAAAGACATAGCAGTATGGCAAACCCCGAGCCCACTCTCCCTACTGTGTAGGCCGGCCAGAAGGCCCGACCACGTGGAGGTCCGAAAGCCGGATCTTAGGTGCCGGAATTCTTTATATCTGATGCTTTCAATTTACTTCTGACACCATATGCTGATAACTTCTGCCAGGTTCTCTTCGTAATAATTGTCCATGGTGAACAACTATCAACCTTCACTTTGAGTTTCCAATTGTCAAATATTACTTCACAACTCGGGCATTTGAATTCTCCTCATGGTGGTTCATGAATCAAAAACACCCTTTCCTCTTCCGAATCTTCCTCCTCATCTTGAATAGCTGAAACTCTTTTTCCGTCTACATGTGACAGCAAAATGGCCCTTCACTCCACAATTTCCACACTTCTGCCCTATTTCCTCTGTTCTCAAGTCCCTTTACTCTATAACTTTTGATTGCAGTGGCATCACTTCGTTCTTTGGTTCGCAGCGTGCTAACCAAACCTTGCTCCTCTGCTTCTTGTCCCGTTTTAGCATTATGATGAAGCATGTTTTGAGTAGCCGCCTGTTTTCTGCTCTTCATTTCTTTGGAACACAATTGACTGTGTTTTATACGTTTCGCGATGGCAATAGTCTCTGGCAGAGATGGGTTACCTACCATACATAATCTGTCTTGAACTAAACTGTCTCTTGAATGGATAATAATCTGGTCTCTGATTAGTTCATCAAGGGTGATTCCATTCCCAAAATGACAAGTACGTGCTAAAAGCCTCAATGCTGAAACATACTCTTCTATATTCTCATGCTCCTTCTGTATCCTTGTATCTGTTTATAGCTACATTTGTCTCCGGAGCATAGTATTTGTCCAATTGTCCAATTGTCATATGGCTTTTTCATGCTCATCAGCATCACCAGCTTCATCTCCCGGTAATTCTGCCAATTCCCTGAATTTCCAAAACCCAAGGCATGAAGCAATAATAACTTCTTCTTATGAGAAGTAAGTCCTTCTTGTTCAACGGTCTGAACATAGTTCAACCAGAACTCTTTCCATTCAGACCAAGCAACTACAGGCTGACCAGGTGTTGGAAGGAAACTTGCAGGCGGCTGAATATTAATGCCTTGCATGGTTGACTCGTAGCTCACATGTAATAATATTCATACAATATTATCTATTTTGCTGTATTGGATGTTTGTTATTAAAATGTATTTCCTCCTATTGCGATTTCCTGTAATTCTCTTTCATAGTAAACATCCAACGGTTTCCGAGATCTCCTCTTTTTCTCCTTCAAAACGTGCAAATATGCACTAGAGGGAATAAATAAATATATATTTTTTTGTTTTTCCACTGAGACAAGGATGAGTAGGCTCTTTTCTTTCTCACACCCTCGCCTGACTTCCTGGCTGTGGGTGAGGTCAAATTACGTGACCGTGAGACGCTTGACGGGGTCCATTTCTCCAATTCCAGTATAACGAGCGCGCGCGTTTGCACCGCACCCAAATGTGTCTGTTTCTAATAATAAAAAAAAAACAATCCGACTCTTACAGAACTCCAAATGTCCAAATCCTCGCACCTCCGAAATGGACTGAAATGCAGCACAAGCAAACGGAAGGCGATCGTTCGCTCAGAGCAGCTGCTCTCACTCTTCATGGGTCCCGACGACACCAGGTATATCCTCGTCGCCAATTGAGGTATGCGAATCACCAGAGTGGATGTAAACAATATATGTTTATTTACATTAGCCGTAGACCCGGCACCCTGCACTGCAACTCCTTCTCATCCACTCTCCGTCCACACTCTTGTCAACTGCCCCAATTAGAATCCCTCGTTCACTCCAAACCCAAACATTCTCCCATGCGCTTGTACAGTGCAGGACAACCAGATAACATTCAAACATAAATACAACCGTGAATGAAACCATATGTAATACAACAAATTGCTAGGCGATAGTCGCATTTAGCATTACAAGTTAATCGTCAAAGGCATGGAGGAGAACACAGCTGATGCCTGGAGGCAGTGCACATTGGAATGCTACATGTGCTTAGGATTAAACCGGGAAGCGAAAAGGTGTTTTACAAAGGTGTTGATCGTGAATAAAACCTGTGAGCACACAGTAAGGACGCCGGCGTTAGCAGAGGGGTTCAAGTTTCAATTGTCTTTAGGGTAGACCGCTCGTATGGAGGCTTCTGATTATGACACCCAATATTATGGGGTGCTTAGAGATTCTTACTGCTGTGGTGGGGCCAGGTAGCTGAGAATCCAGTTGGGCCCTTAGGACATGTCACAGTTGGTAGTTTGCTAGGTGTGAGTGTGCATTTGTGCAGGCAGACCGGTGCTTATGTGCCAGGGGCAGGGGGTAATGAGGGTGTCGGGTAAGTTGCTTGATCTACCAGTCGCCCAGCATTGGGATACAATGGTATTGCCCTTGCAACTGGCGGTGAAGGGGGTGGATGCACCTCCACACTCTGACAGGCTCAGACATGAGCCTCAGTGTGCGGGGCGGCTTGTGCTACTGGCAACCCTGATAGGCAGAAAAGGGGTTGGGTGACCAATCTGCTTCCTCCAGCTGGTTTGGTACAGTGATTCAAGGCAGAGATCATATGGAAGCCATCTTAGAGGTGGTGTAGGCGACTGGATGCAGGCAGGATTCCTAATTTTGCTAGTAGTGCGCTGGTAGCATGTAGCTCAAATAAAGCATCAACATAGTCTCTGGTGCTGCATAATGGAATGGAAGTATTTTCCTTGTGGAATTTCCGTGTGATCCACATTCAGCACAGTAATGAATGGCTGCTGAAACTGCCAGTACAAGGGGCCCACAGGCTTACCTGGCAATAAGGTGGTGTGCTCACTGCTCCGGCAGCGTGCAGTGCGACAGGCGGCTCCTGCCCCCCAGAAAAAAACACAGCGGGATGAATGGCAGTGAATGGTGGTATTACGTGCGACAATGCTCCATACATAGAAAGAGGAATGCATGGGTGCAAATGGAGAAAAGCAAACAGATGAAAAGGGAAATGTCAGCGGAAAGGCCAACTATGGGCTGGCATGCCCAGTTCTGGGGACCACTTCTCCATTATCGAGATTGGGAAGGGATGTGCTACCAGCAGATTGTCTGACTCAAGCAAAATCTAAGAACTGGTAGCAAGGGTGTAAAAAATAAACTTGTGCTTTTTTAAGCAAATCAGGCAATGTGAAGGGCAGAATGCAAATAAAAAACAGGCCTGGATAAGCACATACAGATTGGAACTGGTCATGTTGGTAACTATGGTACCACACATGTTAATGTACTGTACTTTGGGGTCAGATGAATATGCCAACGAAAGCAGCTAACTGTGTCCACCACAGGGTTGCAGCAGTTTCTACAAATATGAAATCCAAGTATAATCATTAGTACTGTCAGGAAAAAAAGAAGGATGAAAACTGTCCTATCGTCTAAGCCTTTCTCGCACAAACCAATGTCTGCCCACAGGGCACGCACCACTTCTGGGATTAGCCCTCAGAAGACAACTATGTGATGTAAAGGGAATAGGAACCGTATGCAATGTGGGACGCCTGGAAATAAGGGCACACAATGCAAGGACTCCTAAACAGCCAAAATAAAGTTTTTTTAATATGTATCAAAAATGTAAACGGATTAAGATTCCTCAACACATTTGAAAAACACAAACAGGTTTTAAAGCTATGTGTCATAACAAAACAAGTCCTCTGGTTCAGTTGGTAATTACGCCATCACACAGTTGTGTAAAACGTGCAAAATGTACACATTCAAATGGTAAGACCTTGTGGAGAACTTCAAAAGGGAACATTGTGGCTTAGCCGTCATGTCGCTGAAATCTGCCATTCAGATGTCTTTTGTGCAAGCATACACATTCATTTCTACGTATTACACATTTGTTGCAGCAACTGTATGCAAGTCGCACAAAAAAAAGACCACCTCATTACGTACTTAACATATTTAAAATATACACATTGTTGCAAGCATTAATTTCTGCTATTCTAGAAAATGTTAGGCCATACCTGATATGGGAGAACGCCATGCGAGGAGGTATTAATAAATAAGGAGCTCTCGATGTTGCCCTCCTCAGATGGCAGGAACACCACCCTGAAGGAAAGGGTGCCTTTGGCTGGAATCACCTAGGGAAATAAACAGGAAATCAATCACTTGGAAAAGTCCAGTTACGCACTAGAGACTCTCCTACAGATCCTTGAATATCCAAGACATTCAATAATCCTCAGGGCTGTAATAGCAATTGCCACAATTCACTCACACCCGAAATTTACTACAAGACCTGAGCAATCAGTTTCATTTCATACAAACACATACACAAACGAATTTGCAGTCCAAGATACATTCCCACAAGAGTGAGCTCTTGTACCACAGGTGCCAGTTCATATTCACGTTTGACTCAAAGGTCTTGGGTCAGATTCATGGCTTCCTAGGTACAAAAATCCACCACCCTCCCGCACTGCCCTTAGACATCGCTACTGTGGAGGATCACATAAACCGGGTGTGGTTGGCAGCATGGGAGTGTGCATCCACCTTCGTCTTTTTAACCCGTTCTAAAAGAAGCAGGTCGCTGGGGCTAAAGTCACAGGATTTAGAAACTCTTGTCTGCACATTCTCACAGCTCTTAAAGGCGGAGGATTTGAAAGAGTAGACTAATGGGGTTGTAGATTAATAGGTGTGAAACCCATTGGGGACACTATGTTCAAATTGTTGATTTAAAGGCCAGTTTATGCGAGGTTCACTGATCATGTAAGAGACTTACTGGGTAATTCATGGGGGAGACTTTAGAGTGCACTTAAAGAAGATTTGGGAATACACCTGCTAGACTTCCTGGAGCATTAAGCAGAGGCACACAAGTGCATCCAGGAAATAGGCGGCCGTGAATTTCGATAAGACTTGCTGGTGTGTGTCAAACTCAAGAGAAATGTGACAGTAGGAGTGATAGTGGGGTGGATAGAGAGACGACAGTTAGTGGGGAGATACGGGCAGAGAGAGTGTGATAAGATCAGGAGACAGGCGAGAAGATAGGAGTCATTGGGGGAGAGGGGTGCACAAAGAGACAAAGGAGAGGTTGGTGGAAGAGGTGAGAGGGAGAAGAAGAGGGGTGTAGATAGGGGGATGGTGGATGGGGAGACTTGAGGGTAATGAATAGGAGGAAGGAGAAGGTAAAGAATTGAGAGGACAAGGAGAGTGGTACAGGTTGAGAGTGAGAGAAACTAGGAAGATGACAGAGGATGAGACAGAATGGCAGTGAGAAAGCTAGTGTGAGGGGCAGAGACAAGTGGAGAAACCCCACTGAAACCAGTCTACTGCCAAAATGGAGAGGATCATTGTGAAATTCCCCGAGAGAGGTTGATGGAGAAGGCCCTAGCCTTTAGATTTCCCTTCCAGATTATAAAATATTTCCAGATTATAAAATATCTAGACAGTAGGGGTTGTCATGCTTTAGCACCGAGTTAGTTTCAATCATCCCAGCTATCACAAACTATTTGCATAAAATCTTAATATATCACCTTAAATTGATCATCTTTGTGTATGGATGCCTGAGGCCATCAGTGATACTATATAGTAGCGTAACTAACAGAGGCAGTAGAGTATGTTAGGCATGTTTACCAGGTGTGAGAAACCTGAAGGCATTCTCCTAGCTACTTCCCCAGGATCTTCCATTCAGGTGGCCAGGGAAGGGCCATCGCTTTTGGATCCTGACCCCTTGGGGGTGGACAAGTGAGGCAGCATCACCTGAATTGATAGTCGCTGCGAATTCGGGAGTGTGGGGTGGGGGGGGGTGTGTGCCTAAAGACGAGACATGGTATTCCCCCTTTCCCAACTGTACATCAACATACTCTCAGCCTTTATGGGGTATTTTCAATCTCACCAAGTCTCCCCCTGCCCATTTCCAACATGTACTGGGAAGAGGCAGCCAGGAGTTATAAAGAGTAGCCATAGGAAGAAGAGGAAGATGCAGGGAGAGGCCTACTACACTCCACCACTTGGCTGTCCCGTTAATAGAGTCAGGCGCCTGACATTAACTATACGCGCCTGACTCCACTTGACTCCCAGTTAGGGTATACAAAAGGTGTGGTTCTGCCAAGAGAAATGAGCAAGCTGGGGTTTCTGGGTGGCCCGTGGAAGCGAGGGAACAGGACACAGATGCTGGAAGAGCCCAGAGGAGCCGGAGGAGAACAGGACGCCAGGACGCTGACTGTGTGTCAGAGGGGTTGCAGCGTGGCGAGGGAGCCGTGTCTCCATGGAGCCATATTGGGGAAGGCTGTGACCTGTTAGCCGCATCCAGGCCAGTGCTCCTTCCCCTGGGATATGTGTAGATCCCAGAGGTGTCTGAGGGGTAGGTGGTGAGGCCCCGACTGTGAGACACATCCCGAAGAAACTGCCCTCCAGCGCTACAAAAAAAAAACAGTGAGTTTCATGAGATAAAGAGACTGGAGCAGCAGAATGTGCAAGCAGCACGATAATTACAAAGCAAGTGAAAGAAAGTGCGCTAGTGGCGCAAAAGCAGAAGAAAGCAGAAAACAGTGAATTGTGGAATGGAAACAAAAGAGGGTGCGAGCGACCCGGAAGAAAGAAGGAAAAGTGCGAAAGGCGTGAGCAGCACTAAGGTCGCTGATACTACCCCAGTGTTGAGCAATGAAGGTGTACAGCGCCACTTAATAGGAGGTGGAAAAAGGAGGAGCTCCACTGAGAGTGAAGTGGGAGGGAAATCCTCCGAAGTGAATGAGAAGGCTATTGCTATCTTACAAAAAGGAACTGTTCTATGAGAAGTGTATCCCGACAAGGTGTGCATTTGGGTGTTTGAGGTTTGTGAACTTTTAAATGAAACTTTTTGAGACAAAAGGGGCCTAAGGGAAGGGAACCCTGAGAGGCCCAAAGGAAACTGTGAGAGACATAGTTGTAAAGAGAGAAGTCTAGATTTGGTGAAGGGAACCCTGAGAGGCCTAAAAGGAACTGACTTTTCTTTTCGAACCAGAGGGGTCAGAGCTTGGGGAAGAGCACCCCAAGAGAGACAGACATTGTGAACTCTACTGTCCTGCCACAAGAGCCCTGGCTGGAAAGTCCCAAGGGCACCCCTTTTACGTCAAACTATATATGTTAAACTGGCATAACTAAACCAGACGGTAAGGCTACATGAAACCAGCCTTGGTTTACATTTCTTTTCGAGCCACCATTTTTTGTTAAGAAGACCGAACATCACATTTGTTTTAAGAGTGAGAGCAAGCATAGGTTTTGACACAGACATTTTGGGTTTGGACTTATGGACATCGACAGCCCTTAGAGGCACCAGTTGAGGGAACAACCCCATTAGCGCTACGGCCAGTTAGACATTGCACCAACCCTACTAAGTTTTATAATAAAGGTTTTCTAACTTTTACCTTTGAGTCTGTCTCTCTCTTGGTACCATGCCTGCCTCACACCGGGGATAATTGCAATATACTAATGGGTGATGGCAGAGTCTAGCCGAGCTCATGACTGGTGGTGTGAATTCACAGCTAGACGTGCAGTAAGGCAGAGGCTGCCGGACTTAGTATGTGACTAGATTTAATGATGCAAGTTATTTTGGAGGGTTTACTGATATGTATTTGGGCTGTTACTTGCTCGCACATGCCCCTTTGATGCAGCTCTGTCCTCTAGGGCAGCATCACAGACTGGGTATATGGCAACGTCCCACTGGGTGATGGGTTACGGTCCATCAACTCACATAAGCCCTTTATCCAACCCCTCTGTCAAATGTCATATCATGTACCCGGTAGGGCTCACTTGAGGGTGCAAGACATGCGCACTGCACGGTTCTCAGTACAGTACATTTGGGATGAGGTTGGGGCTGGCTGGAAGTGGTCCAGAAGGAACAAGTTACTTACATGTAACTCCTGTTCTCCAGCATGGGTATCTTACGTGGATTCACATACTCATGAGTATTTCCCGTCGCCAGGCTGGGAATCCACAGTAATATTAAAAGCAGTTTCCATTTAAAACTAAAACTGCTTGTCCCTTTTACAGCCTACTGCTGTCACTTCAGGTCATACTGCCCAAGCCAATGGCATTCGCCCTCGTCTGCTCCATCCCCAGTGACCATCTTCATAAGTGCACATGAAGTGGCAGTTGCATGGGAATCCATGTAAGATGCCCGTTGGGGAGTTTTACTAAAGTCCACCTAAGGTAGGACTTCAGAAGACTCACACTTGGGATACAGGGCTCCAACTCTTAGTGTAAGCCTGAATCACACAAGTTTTGTTGGTAGCAATGGCTGAACAGCCAGGCTCATTTTAAGATGGAGAAAGGGCCGTAGGTGGTACAAAGAACTCCGGCCCAAAGAAACACGGACACAATAAAGTTAAGGAGATATATATATACATATATATATATATATGTACATATACATATACACACTCACAGGTAAAACGTAAGTATAAAAACCAATGCAATATTCACAGTAAGTAAATCACCTTTTTACTACTTTTAGAATGACAGTATGCAATTCAAAGCTATGTTACACTGTTCTATTAACTTTTCAGAATATCTGTTTTAGGTAAGAATGGATGAAACAAAACCAATATAAAGCAAGTAAATACTTGTAATTATTTTCACAGAGGCCTAACACTTTAAAAGCCCATCCCTAACTTCTTATCAGATTGGAGGGCAAACCAGGTAACGCACAAGCTGTAGGAAGTTCCAAGTAATTCAAGCTTTTATTGGGAAAAGGGTTTAGGGACTTCAGAGAAGGCTCCCTGAAGACACACAGGCATTAGGCATGGGCGAACTCCCAGACACACGAATCATCACTTCAGCAACCCTCAAGCAGCAAAGCAACTCTACGTACATTTTACCTTGAAACTCACAGTACCTTATAAGTGAAGAAGAGGATGCAGCACAATGTCTCCCCGATGCAGCAGTAGCAGACCCGGTCACCAAATTCTTTGTCAGGCAGACGAAACGCAGGGAAACTGGAATGGATCTTGCAGCAGTAGTCGAGTGAAGTAACTCAACAAAGGATTCTTCACGGGTTCTGTGATTTTGGCCCTTTTCCAAAGCACCAGTAAAGAACGGTTACCACCCGGTCGATTAGCATTGCTTTCTCGGTCTAGCACTCTGTTGAGGGAACTTCAAGGAGTGGAATCTTGCCTTTGGTGGTCAGGAAGGAGTCCAGCAAAGTTTTGAAAGATTCCATCTTCGGAAGACTATGTACTGCACGGTGGCCACAGGTCCCATGGCATTGGCGTTTTGAAGTCGGTGAAGGTCACAGCTCCTCGTTGGATGGCTTGAAATGCAGCTTGTCTCAAGACCTATTCTCCCTTAGACCGGTCGGACCAAAGTCATCCATCTCCTGACGCTTGGGAGGGGTCGCACAGCAGCAGTTAGATGGAAGGAATCTTCAGCTACAGGTGTCGGGAAGTGGCTGCGGACGTCTCTCCTCTTCTTCCTCGTTTTTTTCAGTTCTGGTGGTCATTTTGCCTTCAGCCTCAGGAACACACGCCTTTTATGCAGGAAGCCAGCTAATCAGCACCATTCAAGCTCAGTTGGATCTGCTTCCAGGCAGGCCCAGTAAGACGAAAAATAACAGCAGTCCTCCCCAATTTCCTGTCCCGACAGATACACTGGGGCAGGCGTCACAAAGGATTCGAAGACAAAAGTCAAACCAGGACCTCTCCCCGCCCTGCACAGCAGAAGAAATATCAAGAAGGGACAAGTTACCATTTTAGGTCAATGGTGACCCCATCTATGCACTACTGAGGCTTTAATTAGAGCCTGGGAGTAGAAATTGCACAAAAAGGTAGGTAGGATAAACCACTGCCATAAGCCATTTCGATTAGCTTGTCACTGTAACCAAAAAGTTACAGGAGCAGTGAAAAGGGGGATACAGTGTAACCCCTCAGCACTTCGCACAAGGTGGAGTGTGCTAATCTCACAATACAAAATATAGGAAGGATAAAAATATCTCCCAACAGAAAAAAAGGAAGCCCAAGGGGCTCCCAACATCGCTGCACAGAAAGTGCTCGGTGCTGCAAAAGTCAAAGACAGATGCCATAAAATGTGGAGGAAATCATTTCTCCAAGAGAGTTACAAAACGAATTACAATAGGTTAAAGGAATGAGTGTGAGAAAAGAACAAGTTACTTTCTTACCTGGTAACGTTCTTTCGATGGGATGTTCCGACGACGTATTCCACATCTATGACAAGTAATCACCACAGCTGTGCTGCTTCGGAAAATTTTCGGCGTCTGCGTCGATGACATTGATACGCTGTCCTCGAGGGCCTCCGTCGAGCCGACGTCACCGGATGTTACAAGTAGGACGCACGACGCCCATAGCCCCACGTGTGGCACCAATTTTCTGCCAGTATGACTACAGAAAGCCTTGCGGAAACGGAAGCTGCAATCGCATAAGAAATTCTGTAGAGGGGCAGGTTTCGATGTGGAATAAGTCGTCGGAACATCCCATTGAAAGAACGTTACCAGGTAAAAGTAATTTGTTCTTCAAAGGGTTTGGTTCCTCCGACTTATTCCACATCTATGACAGATTCCCAAAGCAGTACCAACGTAAGGAGGTGGGAAAAGAATTTAGAATTTAAGAATGCCCAATTAAATTGCAGAATAGAGGACCGCCTTGCCAAAGGCCAAATCTTGCCCATGGATAGAATCCAAGGAGTAGTGTTTGACAACAGTATGGACAGAGGCCCATGTGGCTGCTTCATAAATCTTACGAATGGGAACACCCCTTTACAGGGCAATAAAGGCAGCCACACTCCTAGTAGAATGGGCCTGCAAGTCTACCGGAGGGTCCTTACCCGCCAAGGGTTAACATTCAGAAATTGTCAAGATAATTCATCTAGACAAAGTTTGTTTAGTAACAGCTTGTCCCAAACGCCTTCCAGCGTATCCTACAAAGAGCCGATTGTCCACTCTGACCCGGGACATGCGCGAGATGTAGAAACTTAAAAGCTTGCCTAAGATCCAACCTATTGAGCCTCCCCTCTTCCTTACCAGGATGTGAAGGATGATAGAACGCCGGAAGAATGACCTTCTGGCTTAAATGAAATTCCGACACAACTTTCGGAAGAAAAGAAGGACGACCCCTAAGGACAACCCTGTGCTTATGGAACACTGAAGGGTGGCTTAACGGAAAGTGCCTGCAACTCACTCACTCTGCGAGCGGAAGTGACCGCAACTAAAAATAGTTTTCAAGGTCAACAGTCTCAAAGGACAAGAATGTAAAGGCTCAAACGGAGCTCCCATTAGGACTTTTAGAACCAGGTGCAAATCCCAAGAGGGCACCTGGAAAGGTGACAGTGGGAACACATTAATGAGCCCATTCAGAAACTGAGAAATCAAAGGAATTTTAAAATAAGAACACTCCTCAAACAAGCGCTTAAATATGGACAGCGCCGCCAGGTAACCTTTAATGGTACCCACTTGCAGGCCCTTGTGGGCTAACGAAAGCAAAAAAGACAGAACCACAGGAATGACACATGAAAAAGGATCCACATTCGTAACCCTGCACCAGTCGCAGAACTTTGTCCAACGGCAACGGTACAGGGACTTTGTTGCAGCGCTTCTGGCCGAAACCAACACCTCCAACACGTCTTCAGGGAGGTCCCAATCCTTATACCTCAACCTTTCAGAAGCCAAGCATGAAGGTTGAGGGACTTGACCTCTGGATGGAGAACCTGACCCCCTCCCGTGAGAGCAGATCGCCTTGGTAGGGAAGACGACGTGGAGGGCAGATGAACATGTCGAGAAGGTCCGGGTACCACATTCTCCTGGCCCATGCCGAAGCAATATGGATAATTCGGGAACCGAACCTCTGCAGCACTTGCGGAATGACGGGGACTGGAGGAAACGCGTACAGCAGTGGGAAGGACCACTCCACCACGAACGCGTCCCCCAAGGCTCCTCTTGGAGGAAAATCCTGCAAGCAGAATCTTTCGCACTTCCAGTTGAAACTGGTGGCGAAGAGATCCACTTGTGGGGTCCCCCAAAGGGCGAAGATCTCCAAGAGAATCTCCTGAGCCAGCTCCCACTCGTGAGAGACTGTGCTCTGCCTGCTCAGAGCGTCCGCCGCTGCGTTTTTGTCTCCGGCCAGATGAACTGCCGAGATCGAAATTTCCTGCTGGATGGCCCAGAACCAGAGCTGCATCGCCTCCCTCTCTGCACAGAGGGAGAGACCCTGCCCCCCCTTTTTGTTGAGGTAGTGCATAGCCACTGTATTGTCCGTCAGAATCAGGACATTCTTCCCCCGCACAGATGGCAGAAAAGCCTTCAGGGCTAGCCTGACGGCCCTCAGCTCCAACAGATTGATATGGAGTCTGGACTCCGACGGAGACGAACGACCGTTGACTATCAACTCATTCGCATGAGCTCCCCATCCCGTGAGGGATGCGTCCGTCACGATAGTCACCTCCGGCCAGGGTAGCCAAAATGGAGCCCCCTTCATCAGATTGCCTTCAACGGCCCACCATAGAAGATCCTGGGCGACCAAGGGCAGCACCTGAACGGGATCCGATATCCTGCCGGAGGACTGTGACCACTGCATCTGGAGAGCCCACTGCAGAGATCTCATCCGCAGCCTGGCTTCTGGCACCAGGAGAATACAGGATGCCATAAGGCCAAGCAACCTCAAGAACTGAAACACTGGGAGGCTCTGGGCATGTTGAAACTTGTTCGCCATCTGCAGAATGTGATGGCCCTCACCTGGGGAGGAAAACAGCCCCAGGGATGTGTCGAGCACTGCTCCGATGTACTGGGGCCGCTGGGTAGGTGTCAAGTGGGACTTCTTTAAATTGAGGGAGAAGCCCAGCTTGTGAAGGGAGTGGCAGATGACTGACGGATGATCCAGGACTTGCTCGGGAGAGCGCGCCCTGATCAACCAATCATTCAGGTAGGGGTAGACGTGAATCCCCCCTTTCCTGAGATACGCTGCCGCCACCACCACCATGAGCTTGGTGAAGACCCTTGGGGCGGAGATCAATCCGAACGGCAGGACCTGAAACTGAAAGTGCGAGTCGCCAACCGCGAACCTCAGGTACTTCTTGTGCTTGGGATGAATCAGCACATGTCTCAGTAAGCGTCCTTGAGGTCAAGAGACACCAACCAGTCCTGAAGTTGAAGGACCTGGAGGACTTGAAAGAGTAACCATCTTGAACTTGTGCTTCCTGAGGAGCTTGTTCAAACCACACAAGTCCATGATGGGTCTCAATCCCCCGTCTTTTTTCGGGATCAAAAAATATGGGGAATACCATCCCTTGTTCCTCTCCGCTACAGGCACCAGTTCTATGGCACCTTTCTCCAGCAGGGATTTGATTTCCTGCGCAAGGAGTGGATCCGGAATCTTCAAAGTGAGATTCCCTGGTGGATTGTCGTGAGGCCTCTGCCGGAGAGGAAGACAGTAGCCGTGGGCTATTATCTCCAGAACCCACAGATCTGAAGTAATGGCACGCCATTCTACAAGATGCTGCGCCATCCCCCCCCCCCCAACCGGCGAACCATGGGACATGGCCTCATGACTGAGCTGAAGCGGCTGCGCCTCAGGGCAAAGAGGCAACTGCTCGAGCGGCCTTGGTACCTCGAGTACCCTGTTTTCCACCTCTGGTACTCCTACGTTGGCCCCTTTGACTGGCCGCACCCCTCAATCGACCAAAAGACGAGTAGTATCGAAAGGAACCTCCCCTCCATTGCTGTCCCCTAGTACGAAAAGGCGGAGGGTGGCGGACTGCAGCGCACAACTTCACTGCAGCCTTTGAAGTCTGCAACCTTTCAAAGCTCTCATCAGCCTTGCTGCCAAAAAGAGGTACACCATCAAAGGGCATGTTACTAAGGCACACATGGAATTGGCTGCCTGTAAATCCATACCCCCTGAAGAAAACACTTTCTTCTCCCAGCCATCAAAACGTTTGTCGTCCCTATCAGGAGGGATGGTAGACTATGAGGCCTGCTTTGCCGGGGCGTAGCCGCCTGCACCACCAAACTCTCCGGAGTAGGGTGCGTCGTCAAGTAGCAGGGGTCGCTACTGGCTGGACGGTATTTTTTCGGCAATGACTTGCTCACTGCCGGGACACTCTCCAGAGCAGTCCAAGCCGCCGCCACCCTTCTCTGTAGAGCTATATGAAATGGCAGCACCGGGTCAGTGGGTGGACCTTGGTCAAGGATATCTGTCAGGTCATCCTGCAGAAAATCCACTAGTGGCGCAGACCACCTCAAGTACTCCGTCACCCGGCCTACCGAACTCAACCTCCGGAGAGATGGCCAGACCACTGCCGTTGTGCAAAGACTGACGCAGTTCTTCCAACTGGCTATGACCAGACAAGAGTTTGTCAGGAACCTCATCAGGTATCAAACCTTCATCAGACCCTTCATCCACCTCAGAGATGTAATCCAGAGGCTGGAATAAATCCCTGAAAGAAGGCACAGAAAAAGGTTCAAATACAGGCCTCACAGGGCCTTCCTCAGAGTTTCCACCGATGCACGGGGTACCTCCGGTAAAGCCTCCACAAAAAGCGTTGAGGGCTTCGACATAATCTGCGTCGAGCGTGGCGCCTATGGCTTTGACACAGGCCTCGAGGGCGGAGATTCGAGAGAGTCCTTCGACGGACATGGCGCAGATGGCGATGTCTTCTTAGAAGACCTCACAGGTTCCGCCGGTCTCGAGGGCGTCGAGGACCGGGACCTGGAGCGGGCATTGCTAGAGCGATCCACCTTGTCCGATCGGGACCTCGAAGGCTCCCGATGATCGCGCCGACCGCCCGAGCCCGAAGGCGTACGAGCGGTAGCCCTAGCACGTTCCCTGCCTGCTTCTTTCGAAAGCACGGACGGAACGGAGCCCTGCGAACGGAAAATCGCCATCATCCCTGTACAAAATGCATCCCATTCCGCAGGAGAGGAATGCTTGTTGGGACAAGCAACTCGCCGTCTGGCGGAGTCCTTGGACGAGGAAGGGGACCGGTGACGGCGCTTCCGCGAGTGCCTCAAAGAGGCAGAGGAATGGCGGGAACCGAGACCCCTGGATTTACGCCGATGTCTCAGAGAGTCGCCCCTCGAATAGTCGGTCGAGATCCCAGCGGATTTCAACTTTCGGGGTTTGGAAACCATACCTACAGTCAGCTTCCTCTTCTGCTCCCGCAAGGCCTTCAACGTTAACGACTTGCAATCGTCTCAGTCATCAGTGGCGTGGTCCACCAGTGGCAGACGTCGTGCGGGTCCGTAAGTGACATCTTGGAACTGCTGTCCCGACAGTTCTTGAATCCCGACCGTGGGGTAGAAGAAGACGAAGACATGATATCTTTTCACAGAACACCAAGTTCGAAGAACCGATAGAACAGAAGAACCAAGGCGCGCCGAGATCTCTGAAGCAAACACGTTCGCAGAAAAAACAGAACTGGGGCTACAGGCGTTGTGCGTCCTACATATAACATCCGGTGACGTTGGCTAAACGGAGGCCCTCGAGGACAGCGTATTGAGGTCATTGATGCAGGACGCAGAAAATGTTCTGAAGCAGCACAGCTGTGGTGATTACCTGTCATTTGTGGAATACGTCGGAACCAATCCCTTCGAAGGGTCACACTCACTTAGGGGAACAGACCAAAAATCAGTCCAGCAAAAAGTGCTGAGGGACTCGCATGTGGAGGAGATTATGCTTTAAAATGAAAATCTACCCTAACAATACCCATGCCGGAGAACAGGAGTTACAGGTAAGTAACTTGTTCCTTCTCCAGCATGGGATCTTACATGGATTCACATGCTGTTGAATACGATTATACAGCAGTACATACACAACCACGGGATGTGGCATAGGCTCAACAGAAATAATAACTAACCTCTGGAACACACTCACCTCAATTAAACAGGATGCGAAGCACTGCCTGGCCAACACAGCACTCAACCCTGGAATCCCAGTCGATGCAGTAGAATTTCATGAAGGTATGAGATTACCTCCACGTAGCAGCCCAGCAAATGTCCAGCAGGGGAACACAAGACAGGAACGCCATAGTAGCAGCCACAACTCTGGTGGAATGGGCTCTTGTCTCCTTGGCAAAGACCTGTTAGCAAACCGGTGGCAATATGTGATACAGCCAGAGAGCCACCTGGAAATGGAAGCCTTTGAGAGAGCTTTCCCTTGCCTCCCAGATGCAAATGTCACAAACAACTGTTTAGTTGTGCAAACAGTCTTTGTGCGTGCAACATAAAACTTCAAAACACACGCCATGTCCAGTGAATGCAAAGTCTGTTCTGCAGGAGAGGCATTCACAGGAGGAAATGCTCTGAATAGACCTTCAGGAATTCTTTAACAAGTCTCCATAACCACAAGGAAGGCCTGTCTGGCACTGGAGTGTATTGGGAGATAGCTGCAAGGTGTACCTTTAAGGATACACGAGCAAGGCCTGCCTTCACTAGAGAGCAGGCATAGCAGGATTTGAGGAGCTTTTATGCAAAAGGCGAGAAAGCCCCTACAGATTACACCCCAAAGAGCAGCGTTTCCATTTGTGCTTATAGCATGGAAGGGTAGACGGAAGGGTAGACGGTGCTCTAACTTTATTTTTCCCTTCCTTTTTTTTCTTGTTTTAAATAATTTTTATTAGCTGATGAAGTAACACGTGTTCTAACAGAAGCAAACAAAACTTTTCATTTGTTAATGCAACTTAGTACGTTGTAACCTGTTAGAAATAAGTGATCATTAATTATTTGAAGAAATATTTCAGTAATGTTAAAAGTTGAATACATGAAAAAAAATGAAGTATAATGGTGCTTGAATAATAATGTATAATGAATGATGAATGGGGGGACAGACAAACATAAAACGAGTGGAAAAGAATAGGAAGGATGGGAAATAGTCAGAAAGACGGTGCTCTAGCTTTAGACAGAATATATTTGCATTCTGTGGTCATTGGATAATGGCAAACTCTAGGTTTGCAGGAGCCAAGCAGTCAGTTTCAAGGTTACTGGGTCGTTGAGCCTGATGAAGCTCCCACTCGTGTCATGATTGTAGTTACCTGCTAAGTGCATCTATGATGATATTAATACCAGCCAGATGGAACGGAATGAGAAACATCTTCTGATCTATCGCCCAATTACACATCGCTTGCGCTGCAGTGGACAAAATGTGAAAGCGGGTTCCCTCCAGTTTCCTGATGTAGAACATGGAGGTTTTGTTGTCTGTGAAGATACAGACCACCTTGCCTTGGAGGTGCGGTTTGACTGACTTGAGAGACCAGAACACTGCTTGCAGCTCCAAGATGCTGATGTGCAACTCCTCCTCTTCTAGTTGCCATAAGCCCATGGCGGGAAGTTGAACTGTGTAGGCTCCCCCACAGGGAGGCATTGGTGGTCACTGGGGCCTGATGCACTTGAAGGTGAAAAGGAGCAACGTGCGCGAGATGCTGACAAACTGACCGCTTTGGAATTCATGAGATTAAATTATTTAATATGATCAGAAAATTGGAGAAACTGTTTTGCAAACCATATTACGAATATAAAATATGGAACTAATTCGACAACAAGGATTAAGAACTTTATTTCAACTGTCAGGCGCAATAACCGACCCTTACAACTTTTAGCTGTTGCACTTTTCTGACGATGGCCTAGACCCTCTCCTCCGACAAGCCAGACACGTCAGTGGAGACGTGAGCCTAGGAAGGGAGCGTACTCCGATTGCACCAGCATAAGCCAGTCTAAGTAGGGATAGACATAGATCCCTGAACCCCGTAGATGGGCTGCTCCTGGTGCCGGGCACTTTGTGAAGACCCTCGGAGCTGATTTGAGGCCAAAGGGAAGAGCCTTATATTAGTAATGTGCCGTTCACAACAAACTAGATGAAGCATCAGTGCCTGCAATGAATAGGGATGTGAAAGTAGGCATCCTCTAGGTCTAGGGAAGCCAGGAAGTCTGTGCTCCAGTTGTTCGAGTGGATGCTGTAATGTGACCATCTGGAACTTCTGGCACTTGAGAAATGTGTTGAGTTTCTTCAGGTCTAGGATAGGCCTCCAGCCACCCAACCTTTATCACCAGGAAGTATCTGGAATAGATGCTGGAGCACTGGAGGTTTTTTGGCACTGTCTCCATTATCACCCGATATGCTGGCCTGTACTCTTTCGTAGACCTGGAGAAACAGCCTTTGGATGAACAAAAGGACTGTCTTTTTTGCTGAAGAGTACCCAGCAAGTGTGCCATAACTGTCCGCCTTTATGGAATGCAGGATCTCATCTATACCCTTGGCAAAAAGGTTACACCTTCAAAAAGCACATCAATAACGTTCGATTGGACTGCAGAGTGAAAGTTAGTGGCCTTCAACCAGCCTTGCCTGTGAAGCACTGCCCCGTTTCCCCATTTGTCAGAAACCTGAATATGCAATGTCCAAAGCAACCGTAATCGTGTGATGAGAGACAAGCTCACCCTCGTTAAACAATGCCAACGCCTCATTCTTCTTGTCCTCTGGAAGGAAGTCTAAGATGGGTCCCAGTTTATACTATAGCTCTCTATCGTATTTGGAGAGTATAACCAGGTTACTCAGCGTAGTGACCACCTTACTCCTAGTCCATAGTCCCCTTACGTCTATACTTATGGGACATTCCTCCGTCCTGTGGGAAGGGACCGGAGCACTTTATAAAAGCATCCAAAATTTTGCCAAATTTTTAGTCCTTCCACCCTTTCTACGTGGGTTACAGCACATGGCCGTAAACCCACCCATCTCGGCTACCCCCCGCGCATCGACCCTCAGTCCTTTTCTATCGCCAGGTCAGAGACCTTTAAGCAATAACAGAGGAACCTTATTAGAGGGGACGGCGGGCGGGCATGTGGAGGAAAGGGGACTATGGACTAGGAGTAAGGTGGTCACTACGGTGAGTAACCTGGTTATACTCCTACGTCCCGTCCCCTTTCCTCCATACTTATGGGAGATTCCCAAGCACTCCTTACAGGAACTACGGGTGGATGGAAAAACCCCTTACTGAAACAGGTTCTTCAACACAGCCTGGCCAAACTGAGCATCAGATCTGGAGCTCCGGTCTAGACGTTTACAAAAAAACGATGGGGAGGCCCAAGTAGCCGCCTTTGCAATGGTCTCCCAGGGAACATATTTCTGAAAGGCAACTGCGGCTGCCTTGCCTCGCACCAGGTGTGCATGAATACCTTTAGGAGGCTGAAGTCCTTAGACAGTAAGACTCCGTAATACAGGTAGCGATCCATCTGGCGATAGTCGCCTTAGAGGCCTGCTTACCTTGTGGATTACTAAAGGTCACCAACAGTTGAGAAGAGCTCCTAAATTCGGATGTTCTGTCTAGATAGATAGATGTCTTCTAACATCCAAACAATGTAGCACCCTTTCAACTTCTGAAGCAGGGTTCGGAAAAAAGACCAGCAGGGAGATTGACTGGTTCAGATGGAAATCAGAGCCCAACTTCGGCAGGAAAGAAGGGTTTGTCCGTAGGATAGGACCACCTTATCCTTGTGAAAAACCAAGAAGGGATGCTCCACCGACAAAGCCTGGAGCACTCACACGCCTTGCTGAAGTAACGGCAACCAAAAGAGGCACCTTCCACGACAGGTGTTTAAGGTCCACCGTGGCCATTGGTTCGAAGGGTTTATGGCACAACGCCGTAAGGACCACATTCAGATCCCACGCCGGATGCAGTTTACGAACCGGGGGATAAAGGCGCATCAAACCTGCGAAATGTCTCTTAACCACTGGATTAGACAGAGTAAGAGCATTGCTCCGTAGTTAGGTAGGCGGATACCGATAAAAGATAAGTTCTGCATGACAGAACATGAATGCCCGACTCTGCCAGGTGGGATACGAAGGACAGCACAGTGTCAATCATAGCCGTCCTAGGGTCCAGCTGTTTGTCCAAGCACCAATGACAGAACCTAAGCCATTTGCTTCTATACTGAGACCTAGTCGAGGGTTTCCTGGCTGTTTCAATAACGCGCATGTTATCCGTAGACAGGTTGAGATGTTCTAAAGACCTGAACTCAGGCACCATAACGCCAAGCTGAACGATTGTAGGGAGGGGTGCCACAGCTGTTGATCCCCCTGGTGAAGAAGATCAGGCTGCCAGTGACTCCCGATCGGTGCACACACCGACAGGTGTTGAAGTTCTGAGAACCAGAGCCTGGCCGGCCACCACGGGCTATGAGCAGAAGAGAACAGTTCACCGTGTTCTTCAGCTTGCAAATAGTCCGATGAATCAGAGGCAAAGGTGGGAAAGCATAAGCCCTCATGTTGTGCCAAGGAATCTTGAGTGCATCCCCCAGCGAGGAGGCTCCCAGACCATTTCTGGAGGCATACAGAGGAAGTTTCTTGTTTGCCGCTGTTGCAAAGAGGTCCACCTCCGGAGTGCCCCAACGCAGGAAAATCCATGAGAGGATCTCTGCCTTCAGTTCCCACTCCTAACTGACCATCGTCCGCCGACGGAGGGCATCTGCCTTGACGTTCAGCTGGCCCAGAATGGGTACTGCTACCAGCCAGACACCATGAGGAACCGCCCACTCCCAAATCTGGATGGACAGGTCCACGAGAGGGAGAGACTTGGTGCCCCCTTGCTTGTTGATGTAATACATTGACACTGCATTGTCCGTGCGGATGCGGACCACATTGTTGGCAATGATCGGTCTGAACGCCTTGAGCGCCAGGAAAATCGCCAGAAGCTCCAGATGAGTTATGTGAAGGAGCTTTTCCTGAGGCGACCAAAGGTCCGAGACCTGAAAAAGATCCAACGTCGCACCCCACCCCAGAAGGGAGAATCCGTTGTGACCTTACCATCAGGGCCGGGTCCTGAAACCCCGCTCCTGCCGACAGGTTGCTGAGAGACGACCATCACTCTAGGTCTGCTCTGTCATGGGCATCAGGCAGGTAGTTGGGGCAAGCTGGGTGGAGGCTTGGCAGGCCTGGCATAGGCACACAAAGAACCCATAACAAATCCCTCCTTTCTTTCCTTCCTAGTGTTTGTAGTAACTTCCTGGTCCCCACTTCCTGTTGCCAGGAAGTGCATGATACTCATGAGCTCTCTAGTGTTTGGGTGCGGCTGGCTATATAAGCCACACCCAAGATTCTTCCAGTGCTTCGTGTTGCTTACTGTGAGCTGTATCAGCAACACACTTGCCGTGGTCTGATCAGCCAGCATCTGCTTACCTGCTCCAGATCATCCTGCTTCTGCTTACCTGCTCCGGATCATCCTGCTTCTGCTTACCTGCTACGGATCATCCTGCTTCCGCTTACCTGCTACGGATCATCCTGCTTCTGCTTACCCGCTCTGGATCATTCAGCTTCAGCTTACCTGGTTCTTACTCCACGCCGCAGCTATCTCCAGAGGGGACTTCTACACCGGCACCTGTAAGAACAAAGAACAGCTTTAACACGCGCATATCAGTAACGCTGCGCATACTCACCGAATCTTCCTGCGACGCTGGAATCCAGGTTAGTTGCACAAGCGCACAAACCCCTGTAAGAAAGAAGAGACATTATTCATTGCGCTCGCTCCAATAACGCGGACACTTATTTCACTGCGCCCTCTCTCTCTACGCGGTGCATACACACCAAAAGCCTCCGTGCAAACTTAGCCAACCACCAAGTCTCCAGTAGCGCTGAACCCGGACTCGATGCGCTAATAACACATAATTTCTCCTGCAAGGGAAAGGGAGTGACATTACCAGGCGCGCTCGAATTGAAGGTGCTGCGCAAACCTACCAGCAGCTAGCTTCTACATGCAGCGCTACTCACCCACAAAAATACCGGCAAACAGACAATATGGACAATTTTGGACACAACATTCTCCGCGCAACGTTCACTTGTGGGAAGGACTTTCTAGCCAGTGAAGAAACTGGCACCTTGAACTCTCGGCCTCGCTGTGAAGGCATAAAACAGCGTTTGGCATTTGAACTCAGCCTACAGACATTGGCACCAATCACATGAGTTAATCGTGCCCCTGCAAATGCAGGATGGAGTGCACACCCTACTAAAGATCAAGGCAAGCCCATAGGGGGACATCACAGCACACAAAGAGAAGGGAAGGGCCCAGGGGAATCGGGTGAATTCAGGTCTGAGTGTACACCTTGTATTTGACAGGTATTCCTCCGGGTGAAAAAGGGGAAGTGAAGACTCAGGGTCAAGCGAGGCTCGTCCATCGCTCCTGCAGAGACATAGGCGAGTGTGGCATGCTCTCATGGAAGCCGGAATCAATATCAACTTGGGAGTCCGGATCCACGGCCTGACGCCAAGAACTCCGAAGAGCCATCTGAGTCCGCCTCATCTTGAGACGGGCAAGTGGTAGAGCCAAAACACACGAGGCCAGGAGGTCCAGAGCCTCTGGAACCACCAGGCCGACATGCTCTCCAACTGCGCAAACATCTGACACGTGGCCAACAGATCCGCCATTCTGTCCCCGGTCAGGTAAACTCTGCAGTCGATCGTGTTCCAGCGAAAACCCAGGAAAATCAAGTCCTGAGAGACTGTCATGGAAGATTTCCGCCAATTCACTGACAGCCCGAGGTTGAACAGGAGCTGGAGGACAGACTGAAGATTGCACGCGGCTTTCAACGGGCAAGGGCTGCGTAAGAGCCAGTCGTCCAAATACAGATACACTGCAGACGTAGATAGGCCGCGATCACCAACATCATCTTCGTAAAGACATGCAGCGCCGAGCTGAGGCCAAAAGGAAGCACTCAAAACTGGAAGTGCTCCTCTCCCACAGAGAAACAGAGATATCTCCTGTGTGGATTCCAGATCAAAATATGCATGTACGCATCCTGAAGGTCCACCACGCTGAGCCAATCACCCATCTGCAAAGAAGACCGTATCTGGCTGGGCGTGATTGTCTTGCATTTCTCTTGGGGTAGGAAAAGATTAAACTGGGAAAGGTCTAGGATGGTGCGCAGGCCAGCCTGGTTGGGTTTGGGCACCGTAAACAGTCGGGAGTAGAAGCCCTCCCCTCGCTCCCCTAGGGGAACGGGTTCCACAGCTCTGAGGTCCAGCAGTTTCTGAACCTCAACTTTTAGGGAGGACGACCCCGATTGCTGGAAAGGAGGGTTGAAGGGTGGGGTGGGGGTAAGGGTAAGCCCGCCCGAGCGACTGACAAGACCCACCGGTCCTCGGTGATGGTCTGCCATGCCTCCCAATGAGACGCAATGCGTCCTCCCACCGGGTTCTCGTGCGAGCGCGGAGAACCCTCATTTGGTGGGTTTTTCTGTGGTGTTACCACCTGAACCCAAGGAGGAGCCTGAGGAGCGGGAGAAAAACTGAGTCCGCTGCTGCCTCTGGCAGGAATTTCCCAAATGGGTATCCACTCTGCGGGATTTCCGATCTAGAAACCCTCTGAAACCAGGAGGGCCGGCTTTGCGACAACAGTCTCTGAGTCCTAAAAGGGGTTTTAACCAAGACGGACAAGGACTTGGCCGTCTGGGTGCTGTCCTTCGTTTGGTGAGCTCTACATCCGGCGAAGAATGAAAAAGCTCCTTACTGTCAAACGGCAGGTCCAACACTTTGTCCTGCACCTCCTTTGAGAACTTGGTGGCGTGCAACCAAGCCTGCCGAGAGGTATCAACCCCAAGCATAAGGCCCTGAGCTGAAGTGTCAACGTGATGAGCCGCGGCCTCCAGCAGATCCTGGGCCAAGACCCTAGCATCCGATAATCCCGCCTTAAAGTCCTCCAGCTTCTCGACTGGAATGAACTCCTCAAACTCTGCCAGACCTTTCGACATCTTCATATTCGCACCCGCTAACACCAGTTCTGCATTGGCCTGCCGCAGCTGCAGTGACGAGTTAGCAAAAATCTTCTTTCCAAGGGAGGCGATAAGCTTGTCCTCTTTCCCCAGGACCTGAGCTGAGTAGCCGTCGTAGAAGAGGATGCTGCAGGCCTGGACTGTAAAGTGCCGCAGCCACCACCGTGGAGGAGGGGAGCGGACAAGATGCTAGAGTGTCATGCATGGTGGACATATCTCTGGACCTGGAACACGGTCTTCACACAGAACGGGTTATGCTCATAGAACTGCTAGACCTTTCTATTCTAAATGGAGGTTTTTTGATGTCCTGCCTGGAAAACGATGTTTGCATTATTCAAGTCGTTGATTTCACGTGATTCAGGGTAGTCACGTGTGTTACTGCATTACGTTCATAAGCAGCGTGGCGACGTTGCTCGCTGCTTCTGATTGAACCAACATGGCGTTTGTTAGCTGAATCCGTGATCTGCGTCCTCGCATCTCTACAGTTACTTTTTTGGCTTTCTTCTGTGTGTTTCTTCCACACGCGAACTCCTGGAGCTGCATTCTAGAAGTTACAGAAGTTTTTTCCTGTTCACGTGAAATTTCTACACGCTATCTTCGGCAGTCGTCCATTAGAAGACCAACGGACAGCTTTCCTTCACACGCGAGTTCTGGCAGCACTGTCTGCGTACACTTCAGTCGCATGTATCAACACACGCGGGTTCCTGATATCTTTGCATGCCGCTTTCCTGACTATGTGTAAGTTGTAGCGTGTAAAACCACACACGGTCTACTGTACTCTTTGCGTGCTGCGATCCTGGCTGCGTGAACTTGTCGCGTGTATAATTGCACGCGTTTTTTTTTAACTCTTTAAAAACGTGTAATTCCACATGCAAGTTGTGCTTCGCTTTGGATTTAATCCCTGGCACCTGTGATGAAATAACAGGTGGACTCTATTCATCATTTTACTTATCTTAAGGGCGTGGGAGCATCATAGGAAGTCAGCCTGTAGACCAACACCAACAAGTCTCTAAAGAAATCCAGGAATGAAACGACGACAAAAGGAGGGAAGGTTAGTAAGGGAAACCTATCCCGAACGGCACGAGGCTCACGCTAGATACCGGGTTGGTGCACCACAGGATAGCGTCCAAAGTACTGTGCACAATCACCTTCAAATAAACAGTTGTTGGTAATACTTCCTTTCCCACATAGAACAGAAAAATGATGAATAGAGTCCACCTGCATGACAGAGTCACCTCTTCTGAGGAATGCAGCCTGTAGCGCGTGTCAATTTTCTTATTGACGAAAAGTCCAGAGCGCGGCTTTTCCCAGACTCTACGGACCTCGGCCAAAACATCCTTCTGCAAGAACAGGCTGGTTCGCTCCGAAGGAGACAAGGTGAACTGCCCCGAAAGCACACCCTCCTGCGGAGCGGGTGCCTCGGGCACTGGAACATCCAATAGGCACATCATGTCCAGTAACCAGTCGTGAAAAGCTCTAATAGAGCGGGGCTGGTCTTCGCTGTCCTGATCGCCCTGCGCATCATGTGACAGATCAGGGTCCTGCTGGACCACGTCGGGCACCGCCTTGTCCACAGGGGACAACGGAGGCAAGGGCGGAGGGGTAGGGGGAAGAACCGTAGGCAAAGGCGGCGCTGGTAGAACCACCGGGGGCACGGGAGGAGCCGGCTGTGCAGGCAGGCATTTCTCCCTAAAAAGCCCCTTTAAATACTCCCTCATGGGGTCGGTATGCACGAGTACCTGAAACTTGCCGAAAAAGGCGTCCTCCGGAGAAATCTTTGGAGCTGCCGGAGAAGGCCTCTGATGAGGAGGATAATTCGAAGGACGCAGAGGGGAGGGTTGCCAAGTAGGCGCATCCCCAGAGGTGACCACATAAATCAAGGGTGCTGAACCCACAGGCAGCGAGATGTTGTGCAGAAGGGGCATCCGAGCATTCCAGTCGTAAACTGGACGAAACGGGTGCGCACAAGGAACCTTATTGTTCACCTACAGAACCGCTCCCCACACCCGAGGCCGATGGCTTAGTTGTAGGGGAAACGCCCAAAATGGCCACCGTGGTCGTGGCGGGTACGGCCGCCATTTTGCCATCACCTGAGGGGAACTGCGGCACGTGTGGAAGTGAGGCAGGGGTCCCCGCCAGTGGATCAGGGGTCTTCATTTTAGCCTTTATACAAGGAACCTCGGCCGAGCCGGTAATATGCGGCCTGGAATGTTTCTACGACATACATAGCGAAATTAGCCTTCACAGGAAAGACCTCGGCAGTGCCGGTAAAGGAGGAACTTGGCTCACTCCTTGCCCTCTCAACGGTTCTGGCGTCGCCACAAAAGCGGAAACGGTGAGAAAAATCTTTCACCGATAAGGCCTTGCCAGGCCTCTCAAAACTGTTTGTTTCCTTAGGCTCTGTACGAGGGACCTCCGACCCAGGTCCGGTGGCAGCCTTTCCACAGTGGGCCTCGAACATATGTTCGGTATTACCAGCCCAGCCAAGGTCTCGGTGCGCACACCAGTACTTTTGAGGGAAGCCGATAAGGAGGCCTCGGAGCAAGCTCCGGTACTCCACGACTCAGAACTAGGTCTACAAGCAGCCTCTGCAGGAGGGGCCTTGGAGTGTACGCTGGTATCCACAGACCCTCAGAGAAAACTCCAGTACAGTTTTTAGACCCAGAAGGCACCTCGGGGCAAGCACCGGTGACAGAACATTCAGCGCCCCTCCCGGACCGGGTAGACCTCGGGAAGGTGTCTCCATGCCAAGGTGCTCTAAAAAGTAAAGAACTCACCAGGTGTTTCTTCTTTTCGTCGATGAAGGATTGAAAATACGTAGGAGGAGTACGCTGGAACACCTCCTCCCAGCGCTCTAACTGACGTTGAAGTGCCCGGACCGAAAGGGAATCACAATAGAAACAGGAGTCCCAACGGTGATCAGGACCCAAACACTCTAAACAAAGAGGATGGGGATCTGCCCTCACAAAGCGTCGCTGACACGAGGAACAGTTTGGAAAGTCTAGTTTAAAAGACAGACACACTAGTACGTGATCGCTAGCGAGAGCCGGAGGAGGAAAAAGAAGAAATTCTTCCGAGGATGCAAGTGCGTCCAGTCCCGAGCAAGCAGAGAAAAGTACTGATGGGCGATTCGCGGGACGGAGCCGAGATGGGCGGAGTTACGGCCGCGTAGTGTACCCCACGTAGAAAGAGAGGAGGGACTAACGTTTTTACAAAATTTTGGATGCTTTTACAAAGTGCTCCGGTCCCGTCCCACAGGACGGAGGAATGTCCCATAAGTATGGAGGAAAGGGGACGGGACGTAGGAGTATAGCTAAATCGTTAGGTGCTTTAATGGTGGATGCAGCGGTGGTGGTGAGGATGATACGTTTCCCAAATGCGTCCAACTTCATACCCTCCTGGTGGTCTGGTGGATCCATGCATGTAGAGGAGGGGTTAGTGGACCTTTTCCTTGCCACAGCAGAAACCACAGAGTTGGGTGAAGGATGGGAACGAAGACACTTTGTGGCGAGAATTCAGTATTCTGTGCTTTTTCTCTGCGATCCTTCTTTGGAGGGGCCAAGAAATGAGTTTTCATGACCAACAATGTGCCCATATGTCATCGAGCAGGGGAATAGACAACTGATGAGTACTCTCTCCCCTTTGGAAAAGGATAGCCTCCTTTTTCTTCTCTTTAGGAACCAGGTTCAATAATTGTGCTGCACAGGTCAGCAGTGCATGAAATTATCCAATCTCATCCAGTGGTGAATCACCGGAGGGCAGATCCACATCCTTGAGTAACTTGTGAAATGTCAGTGTCAGGATTAGTATCCGTGTCCGTGAGGGTAGCCACAGGGATGGAAAACAGCCTACGCAGAGGCGTAGATGAAGGAGTCACTGCATGTGGCCTTGGCACTGAGGTAAATGGAGAACTCCTAGAGGGCGTAGCATGGGGAGCAGACACTGTTGCAGCTCAGGAACCAAAGTGTGCAGAGTAGACAAAATGTCTAAGGCTAAGATCTCTCAGAGCTGTTACCATGGGAGCCGCGAGAAAGGGCACAGTTGGTAAAGCTGGTTGAGGAGCAGCGGGCAAGGGCACAGTTGGAAGAGTTGGCCGTGGCTACAGAGAGCAATGAAACAAGTGTGGCTGTGGCGAGCGATGAAGCCTAGGAAGAATGGGGTCAGGTGAATACTCTACCTCTTCCAGATCAGACTAGAAAGATGCTGGAGGCTAGGCGTCGGAGTGTCTGCATGTAGTAGCTGGACAGGTGATAACATTCCTGGAGTGAAGAGAGAGTTTGCCTTGGTTGGTCTCTGTAGAAAGGAGAGAGCTGGCGGCAACTCCTTGTCCACACTTGTAGCTCTGAGAAAGGGGGTGATGACAGGAGCCTACGGTGCAATCAAAGGAGCTGCGGGTGGGCCGGATGAGAGAAGCCATGGAGATAGAGCAACCTTGTGGCCGGTTATCGTAGTCGTCAATGAGAACGACTGGACAGTTGTTGATGTACTCCGAGCCATTGAGGTGGTCGACAAAGGTTTCGGTCGATGGACCGGTGACTATGACATGGTCGTGGAATCCAATGGAGACTTGAGTTTCAATGACTGAATACGAACATGAACATGCCCTTGGGTGCGACTGCTAGTTGACGGTGCAAGCAAAGAGAAAGATGGGCAAAAAGAACCCAATGGGACACTGCGCTTGCAAAGTGGATTAACACGAAGGAGGCAGCAGGTGGCTGGAGGTTGTGGGTACGTTGCCCTAGTAGTCCACGGCAGTGACAGACTTTAGGTGGTGTTCCAGTCTCACTGCGCCAACAGAAAAACAAAAATGTCACACCGTGGGGATTATTTGCAGTTCTAGCAGACCACCGGTCCGGGTAACAATTACAAAGATACCGCATTTGCGAGGAATGAAAGTTAAATCCAACAACTATATGATCAACTACATCAGATATTTTTCAATACAAGCCTCAGAGGAAGAGCAAGGACTGCTCGAAACACGTGTCAGGCTGTACATTTCTTCATCAAATAAATCTGCAATTGAAGCAGTTTTTTAATTTTTTGTTTTTCTGTTGGCGCATTGAGACTGGAACACCTTCTAGAGCTAGTGGACGGTGCTCTGCCCGTTAAGGGTGTGTGACTCATTAGTGGAGAGGTCATTTTTGTGACGATGAGACAGCTGTAGTTGTGGTGGACCCCGCTACCCTAGACAGAGCATTGAGAGCCATCGACAAAGTTGAGCCTGGGACGTTTTGTCCTTTTTCGGTCTCTACCCCAGGGAAGTGTACTCAACTGATCTCACCTCTTAGAAGAGGGAGTACGCTCAATGGATCTACTGACCCAGGCAGAAGCATGACTTCACACTCAGGCCATATCAGAGGCCTTGGCACCCTCCTCCAGGCAAGTCATCAACCTTCTGTGATGATCCCTTTGAGTTCTGGAGAAGAAACAGTTGCCCTCATTGTGGTCCGGATCTAAGCAGTAGAGCAATTTGGCATGCCGATCATCAACAGACTTTCTTCAGGTTACACTTCTAACAGGCCCAGAAGAGACTCTTTTTGCCGGCATCCGCCATGCCGCGTGGTAAAGGCCCAAGTCCAAGCAGAAGGCCTCACACAAAGAAAAAGAGATCAGACAAAGGAATGGGTACTAACCGGTGACGGATCCCTGCCGCCGGAGGTCACCAATGTGAGGGGAGATAAAAACCTAAGCGAAATTCGAGGACACCCAACAGGAAAACTAAGATGGCCACTGGGGGTGGAGCTGAGGGGGACGAATGCTATTGGCTTGGCCAGTATGACCCAAAGGGACAGCAATAGGCTGTATAAGCAACAAGCAGTTTTAATATTAAAGCAAAATGGCTTTTAATATTACCGTGGATTCCCAGCCTGACGGGGAATATTCATGAGCATGTGAATCCATGTAAGATCCCATGCTAGAGAAACAAAGAAGACTGCCAGGAAAGCTTGGTGCCACTCCAGCTCCCAGCAATAGTTTAGGGTCAATGGTCTGAAAGCACTTCGGAGGTCCTTGAAGGAACCTGGAACTTGTCTGCCTGGATCGTGTGATTTGTCACAGCCAAAAAGGGGAGCAGGCATATTGAAAAGCAGGTAGGTGGGCTGACAGCAAGCAATGGAGGAATGCAATGAAAATCAGTACGCAGCTTGTTGCCCTTTCAGCGCCAGACCTTGCACGCTGGAAGCTGCGTTTAAGGGATCCATGCTGGAGCACTACTTATGGATGCAGTCTTAGCGCTGGTAGACCGACAGATGCCATGCAGAAAGCCACCTGAACGTCAGCAGCTGAAAATATAGGTCACAACCAAATGGCCAACAGATGCCTTGGAAGTATGTACATAGGAAAATTCAACTCGCAAAGAAACAACCTGGGAAAGTTCTGCTTCACTGTCCATCTAAATAACACTTCAGAGGTCTGACATTTAAGTAACTGGGCCCATGAGACGGTATGTAGATTGCTGGGATCCAGACTAAATGTTTGTCAAGAAGGTTTTTGTGTGCCATTTTAAATTCATTCTATAGAAACGGAAAACACCTTACACACTTTGGTTGCCTTCACAGGCAATCTGTTCAGATGAATCCAACTCACTTATTCCCCCCCCCAAACTCTTCTTTTCCCTCTCCTTGATCTCACCTGTCCTTTTATTCTCCCCACCCAAACCCTTTTACTCCTCCAGTGCTATGCCCTCCTGCCATCTTCCTCGCTTACCAATTCTCACACCTACCTTAGCTGCATCTAACCGAGGTGGAGGGCTATCACACTGTTTGCATCACAGCCAGTGACTCTGGGCTTGAGAGCTGAGAATCCATCTGAGCAAGTGTGGACTGCTAAGCCGTAGCACTGCTTGCACCACAACCGGTACATGTGAGCTAGAGCAAAACAATGCATCTTAACGTGGGCACTGTATGCAGGTGGGCTCACACAAGTATATATTGAACAAAGAGCAAGGCAAGTTTATTGGTTATACCTGTGCTATTTGGTGCGTTTCACTTAGCGTGGGAGGTGCCGCTATGCTGTGTCCTGTGCATTTCAACATTTATTAATCTTCAACATTATTTTATTATATTAAGACATTTGAGATAATATATCCTATGAAGGGCATGCTTCTGCAGGGCCACTCCAATTACTATTCAAGCATGGTATTCCATGTTATCTTGAAACTTTTTCAACAGTGTACAATGCATGGTTACTGTCTCTTGGTTTTTATGTTCACACTCTTAAGTGACTTATGGTTGTGGTAGTACTTGTGTGCCCTAGCGGCTTTACAGTAGATCCGTATTTTAATAATTCCATTCTTTTAAATAGCTATGCGTGGCTCCATGCATTCATAAGTATCCTACACCCATTGCTTTCTTCATATCCTTTAGTGTGTGTAATTCTTTAAACCTTCAATCTCCTGTTTGTATCCACAGCATGGTTGGCGCGTTGTAGTTCCAAGGCTTCTGTAGACTAGGAAGATGTAGCAGCAGCACAACTACAGAAAGCTTTTTCTGGTCACCGGAGGACTATTTCAAAGAGTGTGTGAGAAGGTACTGTTAAAGCATTATTCATACTCAAACTGGATAAAGAAATGGAGCAGCCCCTCAAAGTGGTGCTGGGAGGAATCCGAAATGCGAGGTGGACAACTTGGTAAAGGTTTTTCACAAGTAGCCATTTTATTAATTTATAAGTGTGAGAGAAACACCACACTTTCCCTAACCTAACAAGGATTTCCCCAGTCTATAAAACTAAGACTAAAGGAAAACACTAACATCAAAAGACATCTGTCTTTCACACTTGTTTATACAACAGAATCATACAGGAATATATATGGCTGTTCAAATTCAACAAAATAGCAATTATATTCAAATGCAAACTGTGTAACTAAATATCCTCGTAAGAAGTGTTAGATCCCCTTCCCCAGGTTCAATGCAAAATGTTCTAAATAAAAGTTCCAATGGGCAAAAGTTGTTTTCAATAGTTAAATTCCACTTCAAGGATAACCCAAAGCTCCTTTCAACATCAAGTTCTGTTTCACTTGATACTTATATTAACTTAGGTGCAAAAAAAGTCCAGGTTCTCAAACAAAAAGTCCTTGTACTTCAAATAAATACTTCAATAGAACTGCTCTTCTTTGCAAAAGACAACTGCTCATACAACAATGCTTTAGTCAGCAAGGTTTTACCACAGTTCATCACTTTAGTGGCCTTGCCACTTTCTTTCCACCACAACGTTTCATCACAGTGTAGTACTTCAATGTCTTCTTCCTGGTCCACTAACCTGCCAGGTCTACCACTTACAAGCGCTTTACTGGTATACACGCCTGCCAGGATAAACACTCCTACCACTACTACAAGTACTCTATGAGGTGGTTATCTTCAAAAATTCGCAAAGTCTTTGACTTTCAACAACTTTGAGATTCACAACTTCTTTTATAAGGATGCAACACCCCTTGATGTTTATTCCATTTATTTATTTGCCACATGTAATGCAGGTTACTTTTTTTCCACCTTTATACTTTCCACAAGGATGGCTTCTCTCTTGCCACCTTTGGGTTTCCACTATCACACCAGGTAACTGATAAGATTTCTTATACAAACTGGTTCCCCTTTTCTCTGTAACAATCTTTCTTTGACTTAGCCAAGGTTTATGGTTATTGGTCTTCAATATTGTCCCCTCTTGGCTTTGGAAATGTTGTGTATAGCTGGGTTTCAATATTTGCACCCTCTTGGTTCAGGCAATGTCAGTTCAATATTACCTTCTGATGGCTTTAGTAATGTGTGTTACAGTTTGGTTTCAATGTTTCCTTTTCTTGGCTTTGGCAATGAGGAAAAGTCTTTAATTTTGACAGTGATAGTTATAAACCTCTTTCTCTTGGTTCCACTTTACATATGGATAATATCAAATATGCTTCCTTTAATTCGTTCCGCATTCATAACTATTTCATGTAACCAGCAGTGTCTCGCAGAGTGCTCCGGGGTCACCTACCATAGGCCAACTAACTGGCTTCCCCTTGCGTGTCCACTATGCCCGCTACTGCTGTAACCTCTACAGTCATTGCGGTCAGAGCCTTTTGTAGCTCCGGTTAAGTTCCCGAGTCCAACGTCTCTTATGAAAGGAGCCTGCTTCGCGCTCCTGGCATTCTCCGATGCTCACCAGCCACCGGAGGAGAGAACAGTGAACGGGAAGCTTCTTTCTTCTACAGAGCAGCCCATCACCTCAACGCTTCCCGCTGTGCGACCTCTGCAGTTTGAGCTTCTAAATCTTGTGACTCTCTGGGCACCATAATCAACCTGCTATACAAACAGCGGCGGTCCAATTTAAGTAATCCGTAATGACAATACACTTGCTCCTAAAATGCCACGCCAAGCCAAACATTTGAGATTCTGCTCAGAGGAAGAAAAAGAGAGCGGAATCTGCAAACCACCTGATGAATCAAAAAGATACTTGCATTGTGCAGAACACCACTTGCACAGCTTGTGAAACAAAGTTACACATCCAGAAAGTGAACTGCGGACACGTTGAATTCCCAGAAGAGTCAAAACAATCCACAAACGGGGTCCTACAATACTGAAAGAAAAAAACACCAGCGAATGCAGCTACTATTGGCGTGCCATGTGAGCAAGTCTACAAGGTCAGCACAATTTCCAAGTGGGTCGCCGACAGGCTGGTATCCAGGTTCAGGGTTGCACCGCTAGCTTCCATAGCAGAGGATAGCATCCTCTACAAAACATTGTAGATATGCGGCATTACAGTACTGTTGTCCATATATGTGACATTTCTTTGCCTTGCAATGTATATTAAGAGCCTGAAGCTGTGAAGAAAATGTCTATGAGCTCCATACCACTGATGAAATCACTTGTCCTTTTGGGGCTTTAGGCCATGTACCCTCATGAGGCCGAAGGTGGGTATCTAAATTTTGCTGAATCTGCCGCCAGACTGCCCGCTTTCCTGTATACCTTTCCTGTCTATAGACCTAGTGCGTCTACCAACACACTTTACATTGGGAATTCTGAATATAACAATTTAACATAGGAATTGCCCCATGACCAAAGATTGACTAGAAACCATTCATATTACAAATATCAGACAATCAAAGAAAGATAGAAGCTAAGAGATGGAGAGGATGGCAATTTGAGTCTCACGTTGAGAAACCACAAGGAAGTTAACTGGGGACATGAATTGGAACAAACCTATGTGGTTTTCACTATCAGAACGCAAGCAAAGAAATAATTCCTTGACATAGCCCTGATGAGGACCTTTTAGAGGTTGAAACACTTGTCGGCTGGTTATGTGTATTTAAACTTAACATCAAGTTTTTGACAAAGGCCAGCGGTTTGGTGTGCACATTTCAACTATGTGCAATTACATCATGATGGTGCAAGAACTTTTGAATAACCAACTGGCATTAGATTTTGATTAAATTTCACTATTGGGAGTTAAGGTTTGCATGGATCACTGCTAACTAGTTTATACCAATTCTAAAAGATAGTTCCCTTCCGAACTAAGGTGGTTGTCGGTAATCCAAAACAAAGTAGACCTCGGTCCAAACCTATTCATTAAACTGGCCCTACCACTTGTAAAAAAAAATAGGTGGAATTCCCCGCACTATGGGGTTTTCACCATGATCCCTCATGGGTCTGGATCCAATAGTCATTAGTTAATACCAGTTTGTCAAAGAAGCAGTTCTTGGCAATCTATTAAAGGTTCCTCAAAAGTTCCGCCAAAGTTCCAACAAAAACGTGCATGAAAACACAAAAAGGCCACATTTCTTTCAGCAGAGGGAAATGTCCCTGACCTTGCTCCTCCAGGCTGGTTGATCTCTCTCCATTTTAGTCAACTTTCGGGTGCCTCTGTGTACCCCTTGTATCTATTATTTACTTTGCTTATTGGACACCTGTATCTCCTTTGGGCCTCTCTGTCCCAATGTGTCACTTAACTATGGGGTTTTGATGACCCCTTTATCCGTTTGGTTCTTATGGGTCCTGCAGACCCTTCTGAAGATTTGTACAGCTCAGGGTTCTTGGGCTGCCGCAACCCTTCTACTGTTGTGGTATTCCCTCTATTCTCAGGTCCCTGCAACCTTTGGATTATTATGGTATTTATTGAGCGCGGTCCTAGCTTTGAGAAGCAATGGAGCGCTTTGCAGAGGTACACAACAGTACAGATGCTCAAATGAGTGCTTTTCAGGGGTAACAACAGAACAGATATATAGTGGGTGTAGGATACAGAGGGACACAGAGGAGCGGTACAGCATTACAGGGTGGCGGGGAGGAGAGGAGCAAGTGGTGTCTAACAAGTCAGGTGGAGCGGGGGCGATGTGATGCCCAAGGTGTTGAGGAAGCGAGAGTCCTTTAAGAGGTGGGCAAGTCTGATGCAGACTGGGAGGAGGATCCATAGTCTTGGGGTGTAGGCAGAGAAGGCTTGTTTTCTGGTCCTTTCCTTTTTGCAGCAGAGGATTTCAAAGACTGCAAATGCTCTGGCTTCTGGTGGGACACTGTCCCCCAGAGATGCAGTTTATCCTCAAGATAGCTAGATGACTTGAGAGTGGCTGCCTTATAGATGATGCAACGATACTTGAAGGTGATTTGTGAATGCAGTGTGAGCCAGTGAAGGTCGATGAGGGCAGGGGTGATGTGGTTGTATCTGCATAGACCCTTGATGAGGTGTGCAGGACACTTCTCAGGGGCACAAGGGAGGACGACAGGAGGCCTTCGAGGAGGGCATTAACTCATCCAGGTGGGACAGGACCAGTGCTTGAACAGTGTATCTAAAGCTGTCCAGAACTAGGAAGGGTTTGACTTTCCGCTGCTGGAAGAGCCAATACCAAGCTGTCTGAGTTTTCTTAGCTATGTGTGTCCTGAAGGAGAGGTGTTGTTGATGTGGAACCCGAGGGACTTGGCGCAGGAGTTGTGAAGCTTCAAGGTATGGTTGATAGCCAGGTCTGTATGTCTGGGTGTTCGGGTTGTTGGTGAGGAGTAGGAATTCGGTTTTGGAAGGGTTGAGCTTCAAGTATGCACTAGACATCCAAGACTGGATCAGCTAGAGGCAGGTTTTGAGCCTGTGGATGTCCTTGAGGGAGTCGATCTTGAGGTAAAGCTGTGCGTCATCAGTGTATCGGTGGATGTGGAGTGTGCCTAGGAGGGCTCCCAGAGGCTCTGGGTATAGAGTGAAGATCCCTGGGGAGAGGATTGAACCCCACAGGACTCCACAGGTGACTGGTAGCATTGGCAATCTAGAGGAGGCATATGAATAAACTGCTGGAGGTTGGCGGGGTATGACTTGATACACAAAAGCGACTAGGGATTGGTGAAGGAAACCAGAACAGATTCCCAACGTATTATCACACAACATTTTACAGGTCTTGAACAAAGGTTATTTTAACAGCATCAAATCGTGAGCACTAAATGTCCCTCCAACCAGGCTAACTGTCCCTCCAGATGCAGAATTAACCTAGATGTCGGTGGTGTACCACTTATCTAGGGTGAGGGGACAGTGAAGAGGCTGACCCGATCGCTCAGCAGTAATAAAACCCAAGAGAAACGTGGAGAAATATTAATAAAGCATTTTCAAAACAGGAATCGCAATTGCTTTTAATCTTCCTGTATGCTTGGGCCTAATCACATAAATTAAAAAGAATATATGTGAACCTGGAGGGTGCACATAGTATTTCTATATATCTATCTCGGGTGATCCGTCATTATTGGGACATCACTTATTTTAAGCTGGTCGACCAGTTTCAGTGGCTAGCAAGATTAAGGGCACTTTCTTAAGAACCTAGGGCGCTGCTGTTAGTTTAGTAGCATGTGCATTCTGTTACTGCCGGATACAATATCCTATGTAGTTTTTTTGGCACAGGAATGTCTGCTACCCTAATTGTAGAGTTTCACAGTTATAATCCAGCAGTTGGGCGGCTTCTAGGTATTGTGTGGTTTCTGGACCGCCAATTAGTGTCTGTCTTAACGAGGGGTCGAGAAATGCTGCACTGGTGTGCAACTTGAACCAGCATAGGACAAGGTTGCCGATCCCCCATGCGCAGATGGACGGCGTCTGTGAGCACCTGGTGGTCTGTGTCGAAAGCGGCCAAGAGGCTGAGTAGAACCAGGAGGCAGGGATGGTCATCGTCAAGGATGTTGAGGGCGTCGTCGACCACTTGTATGGTTGCCGTCCCTGTGATGCATCTGGGTCTGAATATGGTTTGGAGTTGATTGTTGGTGTCAATGCGTTGCTGCACTTGCATGGCTACCGCTTTCTCGATGATCTTACCTGGGAAGGGAAGATGTGTGATGGGGCAATATTTACCTAGATTGTCAGGATCCAGAGTGGGTTTCTTTAGTGGAGAGAGGATTTTTCCTGTATTTAGTGTTGATGGGAAGATGCCTGGAGTTAGGGAGCTGTTGATGATCTCCAGTTAGGGAAGGAGAGCTTCTGCGGGGAGGGTCTTGGGGATGGATGCTGTCAGAATGTCGTCAGTATATGATGTGGCTTTGAGGGTAGCCAGGGTTTCTACCAGGTCCTCTGTCGAGTGTCTTGAATGTTGTCCAGGGTGTGGAGATTGGATGGGGTTATGGTAGTCCTTCACTCCCACTCCCTCCCACTCATTCGTGCCTCACCTCCTTACAACCTGGGCAACCTGTGTACCTACTGTGTTGCAGGGTTTGCTCCAGTGAGGGTCCGCTTCCCCAACAGCAGTAACATTCTCCATGGTGTGCAGCTGTTCAATACTGGAGACTAGCGGTTTTCGCATCCCTCCCGTCTCAGCGTTCCCTCGCTGGTTGGCTCTCGGGTTGAGAGCAGAGGACCACGCCCTCCCTTGATTCCTGGATTCAGCATCTTTTTGCGGGCTCCGGCGCACATCCTGTACGTGGCCACGCCTCCAAGTACAGTCCTCTTTACACGGCTCTACCTATAAAGTCCTGGGCTCCGCTCTGCTGGGCGGATGGCGTCTCCCTCGGGCATCCACTTTCTCCTGCGCTACAGCCGGCTCTGCCCTTCACCGACTGCAGACCTCTGCATAGGGTTTCTCCTCTTCTATTTAAGGGCGTTTGGCCCTTTATTCTTACCCCAAGATGGAAAAGGGGTGAAAAACGGTGGCCGAATTAAGAACACATCATTGACATTCATGAGGAGATTGTCTTTTCTCAAACATTCTGTTTGGGTCCCAACCTTGGTGAAAGTGATCCCATGCAACATTAGCTGTGAGACCCCTTTTTGGCTAGGCTTAAAGAAAACGTTTAGTGGTTCCACTACTGTCCGTTGACAGCAGCCCCACAACAGGGAGTCAACCTCTCTCAAAGCTGAACATGGTGCCTGCCTTTTCACATTGTACCCTCTGACAAGCAGCCACCAATTTCAACAACGTGATGTAGTAACAACAATCTCCATGCCACAGTCCATCTGCTGTACCCTGCAGATGAGCATCAAACTATTGGATATAGCAGCGCAAGCAATTTAGAGACAAGGCTAATCCCAACCAAATTATGTGGCATAGGTAAGGACAGATTTATTGCTCCACTCGCTCCAACCTTGGACAACCTCAGCATCCCTTTATCACCATCACTCGAGGAATCTCCATCACCCTTATTCACCATCCCTTCCCCTCCTCTTAGTGCCCTTAGAGGCCCCTGTTCAAATTGAGGGTAGAAGCAGAATTGGTGGTTCTTTCATTCATGAGTTTTCCTGTGGGGCTGCACAGTGGTCCATGTCATTGATCAGTCGAGGTAAACGCAATGTAGCATTCTTCCAGGTAGGGGGCAGAGCTGTACCTTGTACAACACAACGGTGAGTATACGCAGATTGACACTAGTGGGAGCCTATGACTGAAGCATTTTTGTTAGTTGTTCTGACAGGATTCTCTTATGTGAGGAGAAGAGTATGAGAATGCTGAAGAAGCAGGTGCTTGATAAGGCGGTCTACAAAAATGACCCTAAACTCCAGGGGCTACCATCCTTTTAGATAGCTGGAGGGTACAAAAAGACATACAACTGCAGATCTACTCAAACCTTTTCTTGTGGCTCACTGAACAGTAGGGTGTCCCTTTCCAGAGGTGGAATGCTTCTGCGTTAGGGTGTAAAGGAGGCAGAGCCCGCCCCTCCCTAATCATGTGATTCAGTGAAGTCAACGTGAACAAGATGTTGCAGAGGAGGTAACCGCGTTAAAGAAAACATGTCCTTTAAGTGGCGCAGCCTTCCGTGTGCATTTACCAATGCGTACATTTTGGCGCTGTTGGAGATTAAGACACAAGGTGAAACCAGACAGCAGAAGCTTTTCCTCAATGCTTTGCTCACAGGTAGGCATGTCATATGGCTGTAAACAAAGACTCGGTTAGGCCAGTGGAGTGGTATTTATTAATAGAACGAAACTGATGTCTTTTGTCCCATTCAGTAACCATTAACGTGGCAAAGGAAAGTAAAAACATTACTTTTTCTGTATATTCGAATTCCTTAACATTGGCTATCAAAAATCGAGTTAAGGTAACTATGATCTGCACAAGTGTGTTAGTGACCTAATCTGAATTGAATTTGAAATCTTAGATTCGTTTTTGCGATTAGGTTGCAGATGATTGTACTTCGACAACACGAACGCTTTATGTCTTTACTGATCAGCTATCCTTAGTGATACACTGATTTTCTTCACTCCATTAACTGCTCCTGAGACTTTAATACCTTGAATGGGTTGGCAATGCTTCTTGCAGAGTAATGCATTTTTCACAAGCTTCAAGTGTGGTCTCAACACAAACCCTGGTAGGCGTGAAATAGTTTCACTTTTCGTGTCCTGACGAATGGAAGGAAGGGACGACGTGTGAAGGTTCACGTACATAGAAGCCCAGGTCTACATCCAACCTGAGTAATTGTGAATCAACGACGTTGTTGTTATGAATCAGAAATTGTTTTGTATATCTGTTTTCTCGTTATTTTATTTGAAAGCTTGAATAATTCATGTTTCAACACATTGAATTGGCCCACTGTATAATCTCAGGGCTGTGTTTTTGAACACTTGTTTTACCAATTGGTAAACGTGATGGTATGTTTTTCTACTGTTTATATGGCGGTTTTGCGACTACACAAAGGGAGTGAAATTTAGATGGCAAAAGACTTCTTTCTTGAAGTCGGTATTAACATGAACATAACCCCTGTGAGCTTTGGATACTGATTGGACTGCTATCACGGACAGAGTGATGCATTCACTGCTGTGAAGAAGAGATCAATGTCTTGTGACTTGCTTTCAAGCCACCTACCAGGTGGTTGATGTGGACAAGTATTAGGGCTGAGGATCCACCAAAATTGCCCGTATGCTTTTCCATATGCCTTTCTTTGTGGAGTGTGAGGGAGTGAGTGCTTGCTCAATGGCCAAAGGCATCCGATTCCTTATACTAGGTCCCTCCTGTCTGTCCCCAGTAGCACCTTGCAGGTGCACAGGAATGGCTTTTGAAAGACTACCATTTGGGTTTTGTTAGATTAGTGCACCACATGTGTGGAGTACGTTCTGCTGCTCGCGTGTCATGATGTGGTACGGCTCACAGGTGTTTGGATGGATGTTATGGCAGTACATTAAACTCTGACGTGTTTTGCTGAAGGATCACTCTCCTGGGAAGCAGAGAAAATTCTAGGGTCCAAAGGACTATATCCAAATTACGGGAGCAGTGGGCATGACATTTCACCACAGGCTGAAAACTATTCTTGTTCGGGTCTACTCAACACTGTCTGATAGGTGTCTGTGGTGGTCCTTCAACAGGGTTTTAGCATCACACCGTCAAGATCCCACACTTCGCCAGTACTAAGTGTAAGGCAAGGTAAAAACCCTTGGTGGGGGAAGAGTACTTTTCCATACTACAGGGATGGGGTGGGCATCACTCAACTTGGTTCAAAATCTCTTCAAATTCTCTTCAAATTCTCTTACATTCAATGAAACATTTCATTTTGCAAGCCCTCTTAAAACAGCGCAAACGGCGTTGGAATACCAAAGAGAAAGACCAGGGCATACAGTCCACAGTGAGGACTGCACTATACCTGCTACAATCAATACTGCTGGAAACGTATATTCTCAACACTTAATAAATCCAAAATGTAATTCCAGTGTTGCAATAATAACAGAAGTCAAAATCAGCCTTCTTTTATTCAAGTGTGCAGGCAGATGACAATGCATTTCTTCACGGGGAAATGTAGCCTGCATGAAATGTGGAATAAACAAAAAACACAAATAAAAACAATGAGAGACCTCATCAATCTCACATTAATGCACGCAATCCACCTAGTCCTAAACAATCCACTCTTCCTATAGTACGTATCATGGCTGATGCTTGCCACAGCATGCCACAATGATTACGCCCCTCCCACAAGTATGCAGATCCATCCACAAGGTCGCCCTCTTCTAAGTGGCACTCACACTGGCCCTTCTTGGCGCTCTCCAGATAGGGGAGCTGGTCTGGAACAGCAAAAGGGGAGGGATGAGAACCACAAAGGCGTCACCACGGACCAACATGGGCTGAACTTGATTGTCTCGAGATCGGCATCAGACCAGGAACGGGGGTCAGCATCCATATCGCATTTATTGAGGCCTGTTGGTGTCGCTATGCCTGGTACAGCTTTATGGTGAACAGAGGCCTCGTTTTAAGGATGCATTCCTAATACACAATAATGGAACCCTTTGAGCCGGTTTCTGTTTTCCGGGCAGTCTTATGGAAGGCTTTAGGGGTAGCTGCTTTAAAAGAACAACAGTTCGGCACCCAGTCCTTCAAAATAGGGGCTGCCACCTCAGCAGCCATAGCAGCATGGACGACTAAGGTATTATGAATTTGGGGAGCAGGCTTCCAAATGTTTCAAGGGATACATCAGAGTAGAAAAGGTGCGATGCCTGCTTGTTTGTTTTCGGTTTTGAAAAAGAAATGTGAGGAATGTTTGTTCACTCTCCTTTCCTATTGCCCCAACAGCACTCGGGAGAGCAGGACCACGAGCAGTATGGGTAGTCAGCCACTCGCAATCAGCAGGCCAGGGCAGCAAGAGGAGGACTGTCACCACAGGGCAAGGCAAATGTGGCGTATGACCAGGATTGACTGGCAGGGGAGACCAGGGATGCTGTGGGCCCAGTTGGAAGGTTAGATCTCTACCTTGCTGCAAGAAAAAGAGAAGCCAGACAGCTTGGTGATACACCTTAACATAGATGTATTTACAACAATGCCGACTAGGCCCAGGTCTTGGGCGGCAGATAAGCAGCATTTTATTGCAGTACTGGTTGTCATTTTTTTTATTTTATTTTTTAAATAAAGCTACTTTTGTTTTTCCGAGTTGGGCAAATCCACAGCACTGCAAGTGATGATTTTGAGCTGTTAGCAGTCCTGTCACCGACAGCTAAAGTCTTTGATGGCCCAACTTGCATATATGCTTGATATTTGCAAAGGCTTTATCATTAGGGTAACCTTTGTTTAGAAAAATATTTAAAAACGCATACCAAACTCAGCACGCTTTAGGTATTTCGTGATTCAGTCATACACCTTTCAGAGACATTTGATAAATATAAAACTCTTTGGTCATTCTTAACTTCCCAAAATGCTCTAATATGGCAAAACAGCCAAAATATCATTGGTTTTATTTGTGCCACTTCACATTATCTTTGGAGTTCTTTCAAATCAATACACACATACACTTTGTTAAGCAATCACTTTTATATTCAAATACACATTCATTTTTTAAACCGCTACACAAAAGAGGGTTTTCGCTTCAGAAAAGTAAAGGTTACAAATGATGCATAATTTTACAATATTAAACGCATGCCTATGCTTAAGTCAAGAACAAAGTTCCCACAGGTGGTACTAAAATGATGTTCCGAAGCAAGCACTAATTTCCCTCTCCAGCCCCACATTTCAGAGGTCTGTGGCCACCCAAAAGGAGCAAGCATGAAATAGATCAGAGAAGTTAAAATGGCGAAGAGTAAATCTGAATGTGCAAGTGCATCAAGAAACCGGTTAAGGGATACCAAAAGCCATAGAAGGGCTAGAACAAAAACTGTGTGCAAAAGGTACACACTGTTTGACAGCTGTAAAGGTGCCCTGTAAAGATATCCATTCAGCCATCTACAGAAGCTGCTCAGTGCTAAGCAGGCACATGGCATCCCTACAGGTTGCATCATATGTTTTTCATGGGATTCTGCTGCACACTCAGTACTACCAGGAGAACCAACTGCAAAGTATGTCACACAATGCATAACTGTGATGTTTATAAGTAATGTTTACATTAATACAATTTTAAATACAAGGTAGGACTTTTACTGTGAAACAGTACTTAAAACGACAGCACAACATCTATATCTATAACCACACATCTCAAAATGTTCCTATGTATTGTACAGTCCAACCAGCTCTACAGAATTCAAAAACAGATTCCAAGAACTTTCTCCAATTGTCTTTACTCTGCTGAAGTGTTTATGCCAAGGCAGAGTTTACACATTTCACTCGTGATTTTGCCATATTTTAATGGCGTTCCAGCCCAAGGGATTGTAGGTACATTGGCTGCAGCAGGTAACTTGCCTTATTTCCATGTTGCCCCTGCTAACACCAGAGCTGTAACCATGAGAAGGAGGTTCAGTTATTTTTATTCAACATTTTTATAATATGTGCCTGTACCACTTGCATATATTTCAGATATAAACTTTACCATTTGACAAGACCTAATGTAGAAATTTAGTCCTTTTTTGAGAGAAACCATATATTAGCATTGAAATCCAAATTCCTCATTCCAACCTTCTGTCCAGTTGGCAGACAACTTATGTTCTTATTGCTTCCTCTAAAAGATTGATTTGGGACTTAAATGAAAGTAGATAATTAGCCGTAACAATTACCTGTAGTGCACTTAACTGCACAACACACAGCCTTCTCCAAATCTTGGACAGCAGAGATCTAAAAGTACTCTTTCAGCTAACATAACATATTATGACAGGCTTGAATGAATAGAGAGGAAGCAATAACTTTCTAATTCCTACAACCTTGGAAACGTCCTTATGTTATTGGGACAAAATGGGGGTGAAGGGGTGTCGTTTGGATAAACGTGGACAGAATTTGTTGAAGGGGCGGAATCTAGTGAAGGAGCCGAGTCTGGCAGAGGTGGTGTAAAGTTGGGGCGGTGCATGTACTTATATGGGTCTAGGGCAGCAGAAAGTAATTATGCCACTGCACCTAGGGGGTAATGACCTCAGAACACTGGAGTGGGGAGATCTGATGGGATCCATGCTGGGATCTTTGCGAAGGATTGCGTCTGACCTTGGATAAACAGAGTTGGTATGAGCTGAACTGGTGCCCACGGCCACATGGAAAGGCGCCATGCCCCACTGTGCAGTGGAAAAATCTTGCAGAAAGGTGAACAAAGCAAAGGGGCAGATCTGCAACAGCTTTGGCGTCACCCATATTATGCATGAACTGGAACCTGGACAAATCTGATTATGCATCAGACTGTGCATTTGTCTAGTAGAGTTGGACCTGTTTTTACACAATATTTTTGGGGCATTGGAGCAGCACCAATTCTCGGGAGATGGAAAGTAGGGTAACCGCGAGGGGGTGGACACCCCCACTGCGTGGTGGGGCAGTTACACAAGCGACCAGTTTGTATATCCTCTATAGGAAGCAAGGAAAGGTTCATGGGTGGACGCCCACCTGCAACAAATGGAATAGCAACCATCTGGTATGACGAATAGAAGGGGGTGCACGAGTAAGAAAGAAAGGGTGCTTGCCCCTTATGCCAGAACTGAACCAAGGGTAACAACAAGCTTTAAGCAGAGCCTGAGAGCGGATGCAGCCACCTCTGCCCTGCCCAAAGGGACAGGGCGGGAGTAAGGGGGGGGAGATCAAAAAGTTTCATTCTGGTCAACTCAGTCATTCCTTTTCCGAAAACGTATTATTGATTGTAATATCCTAATAAAGCCTGTGGCCTTTTTCTCCAAATTGGCTTAGGAGTAAGTTGAATTACTTAGAGTGACTTGTCTGAGCGGAATTGGCTTAAATATTTGTGCAAACGGTCTGTATCGAACCCGCTATATGGATAGTGAACGAGTGTCAGGGTTATAGAGCTTGAGTGAAAAGCTTGTGCAGGCCTTTGAACTGAGCAGGATAAATCTGTTGTACAATTCTTGGCTAAACACTAGACCTTAGTTGTGCGTGCCAGCTGCACAGTGCACTTGCAGTGATTTAGTTACGCCACTATGGCTTATCGGTGATGGAAATGAAAGTTTGAAACAGAACAGCACAGCAATTCAAAATGTTACGTCATAAAGGAGTTCATTGAAAGCACATAGAAAACCAGCATTTGCCGGATCTGCAACTACTTACATTTCCTACATCCTACGAATAAGGTGTAAACTGCTACTGGACCTGGCCCTGTAAGCTGCTGCTGAACGTGACTCTAAAGAGATTTGATTTTGGCTGCTGTTATGTACTCCACGGATAGTTGCTTCTTGGCCTCAGGCGACCTGGCGCACGAATAAGAAAGCATTCGATGCAACCACTCCACCAGCACCATAACGGTCACGTTTCACAATCTTTCAAGGGAAAAGCATAACAAATTCTCTCGCAGTACAACGGAGATGCGCTGGGTGGGCGTGTGCCAAAGGCTTGCCGTGAGGAGGGCTTGGATCCGGCTCAAGAGGACGATAAGCAGCAGTAGCAAGGCTGTCAAGCCAGACAGTCCAGTGTGCTGGCCCTCGGCCACGGCATAGTTTCCAAAAGAACATCAACACTCACCCTGTTCTGAAAGGGAGACACGTGGAAATGCCTGCAGGCTGTAAACACCGAGTCCACGAAGACGTCTGTGTCCCTACTAGGGTTGTACGCGTGTAGCGTTCTCGCTCGGGGCATTCCCAATTGCCTGAGTAAAAAAAAACAAAAAAACGAAGACATTTTAACTAAAAATGCTGTTTCAAAGTAACTGAAAAACATTTTCCATATTGAAGGCATTCTGGTTACAACATAAAATGTTTCGTTTTTACCAACACGAACAAAACACAAGTGACTAAGTGATCCACAACCAAAAAAAACAATGCTGTACATATTATAACGTCGAAACACATTAAAAACGCACCTAAACTGCACATTCCAAGTTAAGAAAGCAAACAAAGCCTAAAAACCATGATAAGCTCGCATTGCTTCCTAAAATGCGTCTAATTTGACCAGGCGCACAACCCAGGCAGAAAGAAGCCCATTCCAAAGAAACAGAAATGGAACGGAAGTCTCGCTTTCTGGTCAATGATGTCATGTTATACGTCACGAATCAGAACATGGAGTCCAAAGCTCAGCTCCATTCGACCACTCATCTTTGGGGGGGGGGGGGTTCAGAAAAGAGTGAAAGGAGTAGCGCTTTTATTGGGTAACATTGGTTTTCAGTGCACTGGGGTAGTTATATAGAGATAAATCCTGTACAGTCTGGCTGCTCCGGCAGGTAAGGGCCCGTCAGCCGGATGTAACTGCCCACGTGAAAGGAGGGCATTTCCCATCCAGCACATGCCGCCGGCATGGGATTCATCGGCATTAGCACTGGCGAGGGAAGGTTTTCCTTTTTGCTGATTTTTAATGTCCTTCTTGAGATTCCCCTCTCCTCCCCCAAAACCATATTTACTAGGTAATTTGTTTCTTCCTAACTTTAGGCAAGCGAGGCCATTTTACACCCCACTTGTCTCTGTAACTAATAGTCTTTGGATTGCGCTGGCCTGTCCCCAAGGCTGCGTGTGCAGGGGGCCCTGCCCCAGTCTACCTTTATGTGTAGCAGCACTACAATTCCTGTGGCTAATCGTGCAGCGGAACCCTGTCCCAATTCCATTTTCAAGTGTATTCTGGTTATAGTGTGTTACTGACAAGGTAGTGACAGTACTAATGAGAGAGCTAGATATATATGCTGCACTACACTGTGCACCTTTTACTTTACCGTGGATTGTTTTGTCCACTAGAAAGCTAAAATTGCTACCTCATTGTTTATTGAGGAACCACTGTTTGCTACGTTCGTTCTGTTCAGAGATAGGACCAGCCATATTTGGCCATGACCTTTCCGTGCCATAAGTGTGCTTAGAACTGGGTGGAGAGTCTCAAGAAACACTGATCCAAATCCAGACACGAGCTGGTTCTCCATGACTGAATAATCTTCTCAGAGTACTCCTGCCAATAGGCTAGCTGGGGTTGCCACTAGGTCACATTTATGTATATATAAGGCGGTGGGGGGGATGGAGTTATTCACTAGCCAATCGCTTGGATCTGAAGCACCAGGAGGACCTTGGAAGAGACCAGGTCTGCTGCTGCAACCACCACTGGCCAAGCTAACTCCCGCAAGCGTCCCTTTAACCTAAAGGGCGCAACTGGTTCTTCATCCACTTTTAGTGCGCTAGTGTCTCTCGCAGGACCCACAGATCGTCTCCAGTCTGGACAGTCAGCACATCCTGCGAGGGGACCGTTTCAGAACATGGACACAGAGCTGTACCTGAGGTTTAATGTGCTGGGCAGAAACAATGAGGGACATATTTGTGGCACTGCCACCGTTGGTATCTCCCCATGCTGGGTTGGCTCCCAGAGATCAAGTCCTTTGCTCGCGCATCATTCCCTGCAGACCCATGCTGGGTTACCCAGTCACTGCTCACCACCCGCTGCATCATCGAGGCTCCTTTATAGTCAAAGGTCGAAGAACTCAGTTCTTTCTGTGTTGGGAATCCTGAAATCCAGCTCCAGTCATCTTAAATAACCATGGGGTTACAAGCGTAGTGAAGAACCGGTGTCAGCCAGACCCAATCCAAACCCAAACGCTCACCTATGGATGCACAAACCATGAGCCTTCTTCAGTGCAGTCATCCGTGGGAATAGTCTCGCCAAGGCCTCCAGACGTATCTTGAGCCACTGGTATCCTTCTTAAACCCTCTTAAGTAACTTTCCATTTACTTGGCTCTTGATTTAGGTGAACATTTGTTCAGTCGTGATGGTGCAACATTCTAACTATTATTTACTCCCCACTTTTAACGGCAACTGTATCTGTTTATCAGCAGTACTAAACCGTCGATTGTATGCACAATATTGGGCTTGGTATCCTTCGTAAATGACCTGTACCTAATTTATACCAGTGCCTATACCTCCCAAGAGTTGCAGCCTGACTGCTCAGTCATGTTTACCTGGGATTTAGGTCAAAACTAGCGTCAACCCCACAGGTCCATTACAGGGTGGTCTCTCTAGATGCCAGATAGAAACCTTTAAATACATCCTTTATCGTATTCTTCTGTAGGGTGGTCCTCATCAATATGCACCGTGTAAAAAGGGATTGGAAAAGTGCTCAGGATGGATCAACCAAGGTGATTTTTGCCTGCACTTAGTCACTTGAAAGGTGTGGTACACACCTTTATAAACAAAAGATTTTTGGAAAAATATGGCGCTTCTAAAACCGTTCAAATGAATGCGTGCAGACAAGAATCAAGTTGGTTAATTCATCATCAACACTGAAGAACCCACACCAGTGGTGGTACAGAGAAACCTTCAAAGCACTACAACACAGCATCCGGGGTGGCAAGAGCACAATCAGGGGAAAAACAGGCCATGGGTGCTAACAGGCTATGGGTGCCCGTAAACAGCTTGACTTTGCAAAATAACATTCAACATGGTCACCATGATAATGGAGGCAATCTATGGGTGGGAGTAGTTACACAGTAGTCAACAATGAGGGAGTGATGGCAGACTCCAATGAGTAGGTATGTGGTTGACCTTTATTTGCATTTATTTGGACATGGGTGAGTTGTGGGCTCTAGCTGGTAGCATCCAGTGGGCGTGCGCCAGAGCAACCTGCAGTGTGCACCAAAAGCAGGCTTACACCATCAGGTAAAGCCTGCGTTAGGAACAACCTGAATGGTTGCGTACACCCACACGGTTGCTAATAATTATTATCAGGGAAGAATACCTGAAGGCCCTGCATCAAGGAGACACTTGGGAGAAGTACTGATTTTATAAATGGAAAATAACTGAATGAGTAATATCTTTAGAACTCTCGAGAAAAACTAGCATCTCAAATAGACAGAGAAAGTCGGCCATGAGAAGTGTTTTCCCAATTGCAGCAGTCAGGTGATGAAGCAATCAGCGCTCCTGCTGCCTCACAAAGCCCAGAGCGAGGCGAGGGCAGGATTTTCATCCACCATTTGTGAGGAGGCTAGCCTGATAAGATGAGGAAAGTTTGAAACATTGGCAAGCAATACTCACACTCTCTTATCCAGGTGTCCGGCAGAGGAAAAGGGACTGTGAAGCAAATGGTTCCATGTCAAAATCCTGCAAACCGAAGGTCACATCCAAAAAGGCAGCCTTTTGAGCTGATTTCAAAGAACACAAAAGCTAACCCATTTGAAGCCCCCCACCTCTTTCCCCCACTTTACTCCCACAGTGGCCTCCACTTTCACCACTCCTCCCCGCCGCGAACGTTACACTCCGCTCCCAAAAACACAACCTTAGTGGGGTCTGGTACTGAGGAGGAATTTAATCATTGCGAGACAGCTCAATGACAACAAATTGGGAATGTATTGATTTGGTAGACCAAAGCGCCATTGACTTCCTGGATCTGCATATATATGTTGAACTGGGTAAGATACAAACAAGAACTTTCAGAAAACCCACTGAAGTAAATTCTATTCTGTTTGCAACTAGTTGTTATAGACAGTCAACCATCAATAATATACTGGTGGGTGAATTCTATTGGGCTAGACGGAATTGTAGTGAGAACAGTATATTTGAGCAGGAATGTAGCTTGCTCAAACAAAGATTTCAGGAAAGAGGATATTCCACAGCAAAATTCTAAATATGGATCGCAACGTTATCGTGCATTCGGTGGCTAAAGTAAAAACCAATTATAATCTTTCCTTAAATCAATATCATTACAAAACACTCTAGGGACACACGAGTTTTGTATACAATTGTACAAAAACACTGGCATCTGTTACTAATGGATGCAGATCTTCATAAGTACGTTGACACAAAGCCCAGGTTTATATACACCGGGGCTCCCACTATCAAAATCAAAATTAGTCCGTCATATCTTAAGCCTGGAGAAGGCAGAGAAGTCACTGGTAGCAAGTGGTTGAGGGCCAAGGGATTTCATTAAAGTGGTAACTGTACAATGTGCAAGTATGCCCACACGGACTGTGACTTTTTCCAGTCAGGGAGGTCCACAAGCGGACATTCAGGATTTTATTAATTGCAAGACAAAGTATGTTGTATTTGCTGTTACTTGTGTATGTAAGAAATTGAACATTGGAAGCACCATCAGGCAACTAAGGACACGTATTTGAGAACACATGCACAGCCTAGGGAACCAAGATCCACATGTACCGTTGGTGAACCATTGGCAATTGAACCATCAGTTTGAAGACAAAGCACAAATGCAATTCATTAGACTATTAAAAGTTAATATTGGAAAGAGGAGGGGAATCACAATTTATTAAGCCAACTTGAATCGAGAATGATGTGTAAATTACGGTGCACAAACATTGGTTTAAACTCGGATCATGAAATGAATGCGTTTCTTTAAAATGTACGATGGGCAATTTGAGACTACTGTATAGTGCAACTTGACCAGCATGAAAGATTTATTGATATTTATATTTGAGACAAAAATGTGTTTTATTTAAAATTATGATTGCTTGAAAAGTCACCCGACTCAATGCCTGGAATTTGTAGGCCATGAATGACGCAACTCAACATTTATGATAATTGTAGTAGGACATGGATATTCACATTTTGAGTGATCAACATCATGATGGATTAGTTAACTGACTTGCCATTTGGGGGGTGGTGGTCTTTACCCCAAATCCGATTTTCTCTCTCTATTCCTACTCCTTGCCACTACCTTCCATTCAAAGGAATCAAGTTTAATTGATGTTTGGGGTGAGTGTTGCAAGGGGGGAGCGCTATCACATTCAAATCTGATGGTGTTTTCCTGTTTTGTCATTAAAACAAAAGTGAGTGTAACGGTCCATTTCAAACTGATTGTGTTTTCCCGTTTCTCATTATAACAAAGGTGAATGTAACATCCCATTTCCACTTGGTCGCTCTAGATAGGATATGGCATTTGTGTTGCCACAATTTTGGTGGCTGCAGTTTGTCGATGATTTTCCTTTCTCATTAAATAATAAATATCGTATTGATACACCCCGAAAAAAAATAATAATAATAAAATGATGGATTAGTTAAGAAGAATATAATTAATTTGCATTAAAAGTGCTATATAGAGCAAATGCTTGGAATTGTTAAGTATGATCAGTTGTCTGGAAGATAAATGACATAGTTAGATACAGGATTATGAGACTATTTTGGAGTCAGCTTCATGCTACATTATGAGTAACAATGCAGATATGGAAGAGCAATTGCCGAAACACTGGGTACACTATTCAAATCATTAACCAATCCAAATATTTCAATAATGGAAATAGTTAAGAATAACTCAGAATAATAATATTGCAGTATGCGTTTAAATTGGGTTGCACATTGCAATATTTCTACCTTTACTAGTGTACATTGTCAGCTTTGAATCCATAATTATAAAATAATTACGACGATCTTAGTAGGAAACTGAAACCATTACTGGGCGATCGCAGGTGCAATGTTTATTTCCATTTAGGGGGAAAAGGACGTGAACTCATGCACACGTGAGGTCACTACGCATATATAAACCGGTAAAACAAAATGCTGGCTGCGAGAATACGAATCGTGGTACGCCAAGTAGGATAAACTACACCCTAACAAGGGTAGTTTAGAAATATTGAAAGATGGGTAGGTTTGGGCTAATTGGTGGGATAGCTATTTTGGGATTTGTAGCTGGAAAATGTAAAGTAACATTTGAAATTAATGAGATCGGTCATGTTCATTTGAAGAAGAGAATAATAACCTATAGTATACTATAAATCAGAGAGTAATCAATGTGACAGGATATATATGTCTTGATAGCATACACTGGAATCGGTACCCAATTGATCAGTTCTGACAGCAAAATATTTTCAGCATACAGAACTGAATGGCAATATCTATGACTGAACAGCGGGACAAGTAATTAAACTCCTAGGTGAGTTATAAATTGCAATGTATTGCTAATAAGACACATGGTGGATTGGAGCAATAAGATAGTAATATGCCTGTCTTCTAGATCCCAGTTCAGTGAATTTGACTGAACTGGCACGCCTAAAACTATAGGCTAATAATTTGAAATTCCAGTTGAGTCATAATCACTGGCATTGCACATTAAAATAATGAAACATTTTATCTGGCTTATAATTGTGACGCATAGACACACTAGGGTGACATTAACCTAGTGCATGTCATAACGGTGTGGTGGGGGCTGCTCTTGCTATGATGTATGAGGTATTTGAGAGGTCCTAAGAAACTAATTTGTGATCCGACACTAAAAGAGGTTTTAAGTGCATAGGAATGTAAAAATAACATGATTGAAATTAACTAACATTTATTGTTTTCTCTGTTTCGTGTTTTTTACATTTACATTGTGGAATTGGTTAATTGATTTTTGATTCTATGACAAGACAGGAGGCTCGCATTATGCTTATTCTTTCTTTTAATACTGGCATCTCAGCACTTTAACACTCTCAACTTATTTTTAACATTTTTCTTGGTATAACATTAGAAAAATGTAAATAGTAAGTTCAAGTTTAACACCTCCTAAAAATCCAATACGAGTGTCTCGAACCACGACTCCCATGATCCTCCTGCTTCCAGTAGTCTTGACATCTATATGTCCACCTATCAGCACCCAGCATGAGGTATAAACACTGAACCCAATGTCCTTTCCTCTTTCTTTTGGCTGCCATTTCAAGATAAGTTCTAATTATGTTTTTATGCCCTCACCGAGAGTGGCGATATATATGGCCCAGCATATTAGAAAGCCGCTGGACAGGGAAGTTCGATCACACATGAGGGCAGAATGTCCAAGACCAGAACTTCCAGGAAAGCTTGCGGAGACGCCGGATCTTGATATATATAGATATGTATAGAGAATTAATCTTGAGAAAGACCTAGGGGCCGAAACATGTGTTGACTACATTATCCGAGGGCATGATTTTAAAGGAATGGTTCGGTCAAAAGTTTTTATTGCCCCTACGGGTCGGCCATGTGTTTTTAAGCCTAAGTCGCTCGATTTTAGAAAAATTTCCTATGGACCTTACCTGAGTTTTCGTTCATTAAACACACGCGAAAACAGGCACCAGGGAGCTGCCATTTTGTGATAATCCTATCATTTCCCCCATCGCCCTGGCTGACCTGCTTTTGCGGCACTAAATCATATCTCTCGCCTCTGAGCCTGTCATCAGCAGACGCCTACCGCCCATTTCACAACGCCAAAGCACGTCTCGTGTCAACAATCGCTGCGCTTCAGCTAATGACGTGTCGCCATGGAAATGGCAGGACGCCTCTTTCCTCAATAAGTATAAACAGACCGTTTCACAACACAGCAGCAGATTTTCGATTCCATTCCTCTCTGTGTTACTTTGAGTATTCTGTGACTCGTTTCTGTGCTCTGGTCTACCTTTGTTGCTTGTAGCCCGTGTGGACAGATACCAGTACCACCGCTATCAATTATTTTAGTTTGTGCAACACACAATGGATATAATAATGCCCTACATGCACGAGCCCGAGTATACCGAGGAGGAACTACTGGAAAGGGAAACACACGAAAACGATGGGGCTTCGGACAGCAGTTGGCAGGACGAATCAACGGATGAAGACACTGGACCTAGTCGCATGGACGGTGTTTCCACCTGGTGCACATGCAATCGGTGCAAGCTAATGCCGACCGAGGAGGAGAACTGCTGCTGCTGTGAAAACTCGGGATGCGTGGCCTACATTTCGGAAGGCGAGCCACGACAGCAATGCATCACCGAGCTGCCAGACTTCAGGGCAGCCTGCCTCACACGGTCCATGTTGAGGATAATGATGGTGCTTATGCACTAACTTCGCGCAACTGTTCATCCTTGTAATCCGAGTAACAAGTACGTATAACTCTGCTTGTCATGCCACTCCCATTTCATGGTCTTCTACTATATCCAAAATTACATATACATATCATGTTAACGCATGAAAGTCTTTCAATAGTGTGCAGTGTCTAAATAGCATTTGTCCGAGCAGAATGCCATTAGTTACAAGAATTGTCATCGACAACAAACGTTTATTAAACTTATCTTGGTCATTTAAAAACAGTTTGTTTCATTCCTTTTCACAGGTGGTACAGGCTGGTGGCCTATCGTTCCTTTACATGGTGGCTTCACGGGAGGCTTGGACACCGCGTTCGAAGAGTGATACCCGCCTGTGCTGTTCGTGCCATAAGAGAAACGTTCCCGAGTGACAGCGGTCAGTACAGGGGATTTTCTCTCGCTGTGCTGCAACCTGAACTGTACAATGTGTAAACTTTTGTATTTTTGTGTCGTCAAAATAAGCTACAAAATAAAACACCACATATATTTTAACAACGGTTGTTTCGATTTTTTAAATCAATCAAGTGTGTCTCCATTCAAGGATGGACGTCAGACACCTGTGCTCGGAATGGGTGAAGTTCAGGTCGCTGTGAAGCGGGGTGGTCACTATCTAAGCTAACATAATATATTATCAATAATGCATGCACTAAATAACACTTGTTCAAAGTCTTTCAGTCGGTTATGTCCCTATAAAAGTCACACATATATATCAATACTATCAATTAACATTGGATTATACAGGCCTTAGGTCAAGGGTCTTGACCACTATAATACAGTGTTTGAAGTGTGGGTCTGTGCTCACAAGAATCTCCGATATGTGGCATTTGTTATTGATAGGCAACGATATACTGCAGTAGGGGTCTAATGTAAGTTGGGGATCTGCTAGGTGGCGTGGTCAGTGGTCTGGCACATGAAGAGAATACCTTGCAGGGACACAGGGTCAGAATGGCAGTAACTTTGCACTGGTGAGGGTGCGTGGGCAAGGACACGTTTGTGGAGATGAACGAGCCATGTGCTTGGTTCAGGCCGGTTCACATGCAGAACCGTGATCTCAGAGAGTGATGTGTTACATTTATTAGCTGTTCCAAATACCTCTGGAGTTTTCCAGTCAGAGTGGGAACGAGGCTGTGGGCCATGTCCTCTGCGCGCTGTACTATCGCAGTGAGGCCTGATCACCAAAATGGAGTGGAAAGGGGGTACAAAAATGGATGCCCCGTGTCCTGCTCAGTGTTCCCATCTACGCAAATGTCATGCAAAGTTAACATCACATAAGGGCAAGGGAACGGGCGCAAACGGCCATGGTGCCAAACAGCATGTACACTTCAAAAGGTATCCCACACGCCCAGGGGCCATCGCTCACATGGCCTCCTCAGACCCCGTGTCTCCAGGCAGGCCTCCCGAGGCAGGCCGCCCCCCTGCAATCCACATAAGTGTGTCTCCATTCAGCAGTCTTCCTGTGCCTTATCTGCACGCCCCAGGCCCATCCATCCCACCCTCTCTATCAAAGGCGGTTCGCACCCGGGGATGAGCGCTGGCATGGAGGGCTGTGACGGGCGCAAACAGCCAAGGTGCCAAACAGCATGTACACTTCAAAAGGTATCCCACGTCCAGGGGCCATCGCTCACATGGCCTCCTCAGACCCAGTGTCTCCAGGCAGGCCTCCCCTGAGGCAGGCCGCCATAAACATAATACCACGACATACACACGTCATTCATTCACAAACACACCCCTGTTTCTAATACTTTATAAACCACTTCATATGTCTCATGAGAACATCTTTGTGCTTTGCAAGTCAACTCCTGAACCTTCTACCTGAGAAGCACTGAGATCTATGCTAATCTGCTCATCGCGGTGCCATCTGTGACCGCTTCGAGCAAACTCGTCAGTGTGCTACCTGTGGCCATCTACCTGTTCTCCTGCAACATACTGCTCGGCCTGCTGAATCCAACTGTTTGTTGGTCAAGGTAAGGCCATGTATCCTAGTCATATTTCGGTCATTTTTACATTTCAATCTATTTGCTATTACAGTACCCAATAGAGCTATGGTCATTGGTCTCATTGCTATTGACTTGAGTTTCAATTGTTATGCTATCAATAGATCTATTTATTTTCATCTGAGTCAATTGTCATCGAATTGCATCCTTCGGGGGTCCAGTCTATAATGTAAGCATGGTTCCTTTTCGTGCAAGACAGAACATCCAAGGGACGAGTCACATGTTCAGAGTTTAGTCACATAATTTAAAAAATGTCTGTAACTTATGCAAATACTAAGCCGCACATGATGAACTGGTATAGTTCTGGCGACCAAAACAAACCTTGCATTGAGCATGGTATAGTTCATTTACTTTTTTATGACATTTTTATTCATCAAGGTTTTATAATAATCTTGATATTTACTTTTCAGAACTTTCAACAATGCCTGCCTGTTCGATTAGCGGTTGCCCTTCGAAGACCCATGCTAAATCTGAAGGCACTACAATGCATGTATTCCCAAAAACTGTTGATCGAATAAGAGAATGGGTCAGACATTGCGGATATCCACTGGATGAGCTGGAAAGTAGAGTCCAACAAGTCTTTGAGGACAAGAGGGGTGATCGATACCGCATCTGCAGCCGGCACTTTCCCTCGAACATGTACACCACATCTTGGGTAACAAAGAAGAACAAACGGCGATCGACACGAAAATTGCTCGCAAACGCTATTCCTACTCTATTCATCCACAATCCGCCACTGGTGAGTCAAGTGTCCGTGTCTAGCTTTAGGCCTTGCTGTAGTGTGTAGGTAGCCGAATGGATTCATTGATATTTTAGGTGTTTCCAATTTGTAATACTTTCGACATTGATATGAGTGTATAGCTATTTGAATAATGACATTTATCAATATATTATTTTTAGATTTCATAACCCACAAACGAAATCTATATATGGGCACAGGGAACTGTGCTACATTGCGCATTACTCAAGTATTCTGTCTCCTTACATGGCAATTTTAAATATTGGCATTTCATTATCAAACAATAATTTACCTTTACAACTTCTTGACTATCCCTTGAATCTGAAGCAAGAACATTCTACTTCCGTCACATGCTCGCAGTTATCAACCACTTCTAGCGCGTATCAGGTAATCATACTTGGCTATTCCGCTACAGACTTGTTTTATGCATGTCAAGTAATAGTTTGTATGTATCGTGTGATTATTTTACCAATTGTTTGGTTAGTGCTTTCCAATTGATATACACCTTAGTTGTCGTCCCCTGGTGTTTGTTTTCAGTTATAATTAGTGTTATCCATACTAATGCAAGTACTGTCTTTGAGGGAGATGCTGCAGCGTCCACCACATTGACAACAGCCCTAGATGTTCTTCAGCAGCCCGAGTTATGGATACTGACAGCTCAACTGACCGTGATCATCAGGACTGGAACACTTGTCGTTTGATTGTTCTACACCATGTTTCATATGTGGTTAGCCGTTGATATGTACCTGTGCGGTCGACCCCAAGCGTGTGTTGCGTTTTCAATATTGTAATCCTTACTAATGCAAATACTATGTTTCAGGCAGTTGTTGAATCGTCAACCCACGCACTTGATGCAGATCCTGACATTCAAGTAATTCCCGTGGAAGCGGGACCAGGCGGATACGAATCGGCGCAACAGCTTTCGGAAGTGCGCACCACATTGACAACAGCCCTAGATATTCTTCAGCAGCATTAGGTATGGATACTGACAGCTCCATCGAGCGTGATCATATAACGCGATTCCATTTGCTATACTTTCTTCCCTATTAACACAAGCACTGTGTTTCAGGGAGATGATGGAGCTTCCACTACAATCACAAGATCCCATTTAGATGATGCAGATGTAAAGAAATCGGAGAAATAAGTCGATTAAATCTGATCATTTTTAAATATTCCTCGATTCTTTTAGACAATGCAACATTTGTGGTTATCTCTTTATATGTACCTGTGCCGTCGACCCCAAGTGTGTGTTATGTTTACGATATTGAAAACCATACTAACGCAAGTACTGTGTTTCAGGGAGTTGCTGATGCCTCCTCTTAAACACAATCATTCGTGGCAGTCCATGTAGAGCCAGAGGTATGGATACTGACATCTCCATCAAACTAGGCCATCAGAGCTCGAATACTTGTCGTTTGATTGTTCCACACAATGTTTAAATCGCGTTTGGTTATTGAGATGTACATGTGTGTTCGTCCTCGCGTGCGTTTTACGCTAACAATATTTTGATACACAGTAATGAAAATACTATGTTTCAGGGAGTCGATGGAGCCTTATTCTGTGCTGTCTAAGCGGATGCAGAAAATATAGTCTTTGCAGCGCAAGAGGAAGGGGAGACATGCGGATACGTATCGGAGCAACAGCGTGCAGATGTTGAAGGTCGAGTCAAAAAAGTTGCAAAGAAAAGAAACCAAAATAAGGTTAGTTACAAACAGTTCATAACTTTAGAAATTTTTTTGTGCTGGGACTATTTTATGTTTTTTTCCAGTCAATTGTACTATACTGTATCTTGTGTTTAAACTGAACATCCCTTTTCCAATCTGTCCTCTAGTTAGCCGTGGGTCTACGAACTATACATACACAGACAGTGAAGTGAATGAGAGATGTTGCTTGTCAGACCATTTACACTATGGAGGAACTTAATTCAGACGCGGCATGTTGAGACTCGGGATGCTCATGTCCAATGGCCAGAACATGAAATGAATGTGTCCGGAGAATCCAGCAAAGTTTTATTGGACCATTGCTACAGTACGACCGCACCGCCGCAACAACACGATACTGGATGTATTGGAGATAGCTCTGAAGTAGTCGCAGATCAATTCACACAATCTACACCCGCCAAAAGATTGCCACCAAAAAAGCTGTCGACATTGTTGTGTTCTCCCATCAATGTTGAGGTAGCAGATGTTGAAATGACAGAATGAACCAGCAGCAGCATTCACCGACGCATCAGAACTTGATAGCAGCGATATTTCTTTCAAATGTGGTGATATGTCCTCAACATCACAGGCCGAAACAACTTTGACGCAGGATGACAGTCTAATGAAAGAGGGAAAATACATAGTATTCGATAGCTGTTTGATGGATATTATAAGTATGCTGAAATGTGGGCATTCCGTCAGAGGGAAAGTATGTGGGAAGCCATTGATTCATGTGACTCGTCAAAAACAAGGCAGTAACGTCACAATACATGCCGCCTGTAGATTACATCATACGTTCTCATGGTCTGCACAACCGATGCTGGGGAAACTGCCAGCAGGCAATCTACTGTGTGCAGCTGCATCACTTTTTAGTGGCTCCAGTTTTAGAAATTTAGAGTCTTTCTTTCAGTTTGTGGGACTCCATTTCATTTCAAAAACGCAGTACTACAAATACCAACATGATTATCTGTTTCCGGCCATTAGTGATGCTTGGAAAATTGAACAATTGTCTCTAGCAAGTACATTCGAAGGCAGACGATTCAGGCTAGCTGGGGATGGACAGTGCGACAGCCCTGGATTTTCTGCCAAGTACTGCACCTACCACTTTCAGGACATGGATAGTAAGAAAATTGTGAGTTTGGTGGTCGTGCAGGTAACACAATGTACATCCTCAGTGGCCATGGAGAAACTAGGATTTATAAAATCAGTGGAATATCTACAATCGAGGGGAATGCACATCGACCTCATAGCCACGGACAGACACGTTTCAATTGCCAAGACAATGAGAGAGCAGTTCCCACATATTAAACATCAATTTGACGTATGGCATCTTGCTAAATCAATCAATAAGAAAATCTCGGCTGCAGGGAAAAAAAAAGGTTTGGAAAGTATTTCAGAGTGGTCCCAGTCTATCAGCAACCATCTTTGGTGGAGCTCCAAAACTTGTGAAGGAGCTGTGTAAATACTACTTGAAAAATGGCAGTACTGATGCACCACTGTACCAACGTGCACCGCTGGTCAGAAAACCTACATTTCCACCAATGTGAACATGGCCCTTTATCCCCAGTGGAGGCACGGAATAAGAAGTGGTTGAATCCATCTTCACCGACACACAAAGCCATTGAGAAGATTGTTTTCGATAAAACTCTATTAAGAGATTTGAGGGGACTGACAGAATTCTGTCACACAGGAGGTTTGGAGGTGTTCCACAATATGTGCCTAAAGTACAGGCCAAAGCGCTTGCATTTCAGCATACAGGGCATGAGACATAGGACTCTACTTGCCGTCTTGGCCCATAACGAGAATCTCGGCCGTGAACAATCTAGGACTACGGGTAATGTAAGGATGCCTCGCTACACTAAGGCCTTTTCAAAAAGAAGTAAGCAATGGGTGATCAAACCAGTCTATGAGGAAATGGAGTTCGACTTTGTCAAAAGCCTTATTGTTGCTGTATTAGAGAAGCACAGATATGGAATTTTGAACGTTTCTGTGCAGAGCACTGATCCATTGCCACTGTGCCATGTCCACCCAAAGGAGAGCTGGTTGTGAAGTACAAATCCCGGTTTAAATAATTGTAATACGATTGTCTTTTTGTAAATCATTTTTATTGTACAGTGTGCATACAAAGTACGCTAACCCTAACCCCTACCTTCACCATCTTAGGTGCCGAACTACCTGGGTGTCATCTTTGAATTCTCTCTATTCACCTCATATTGCTGACCTTGTCTATATGTGTATGTATATATTTTTGTTGATGTAACTAATTGTCGCAATCTCTTATAAATGCTGGGCACTGTTAACCGAGGGGAGGCTTGCGTATTGCAAATAATAAAAACAAACAATAAATCTCACTTTCAACTCAACTCCATGGGTACTTTATACTTTCCCTGAGCTGCCCCAAAAAATTAAAAGTCTCAATAGTTATGGTTCTTTGGGGCTTCAAAGCTCGCAGACAACAAGGACAAAATTGGGGCCTTAGAACGCGCCAAGCAAGCCGTTGCAGATGGGAGAGAAGCCAGTTCGCATTTGCACATTGAGGCGCACTACATAGATGGATTCGAAACTTCAAGTTCTCACAGATGGCTTTACTACAGGATGTTGCAAAGAAAGCATGTATGCTCATTTCTACTGAAGGTCAGCGGCTTTGATTTTCAGCTCGCGCCCTGAAGAGGCCCACAACTCGCACTGGCAGTATACGGTTCTATTGTTTGACCTTGAGAGACAGGGACCATGCAGAAAGAACTTCATTTGAAAGGGGTTTGGGGGGGTGCAATAACGTTTGAGACGATAAGGCAGAAAATTCTTAAACTAGACCGAGTTTCATGTTAGTTCAGTATACGAAAAATCGTTGTCAAGAGCACAGTGGGATTTACGGACTGCATCACGCAGAGACACAATGGAAATTGCAAATATAATGTAAGTAACTCTTTAGACGCTTTTATACCGGAATGAAGAATTAATGAATGGATGCATGAATAAATGAATGAATGAATGAAGAGCTTTGAAAAGGTTTGTGGGATCGTCCTTGTAGCGGGCACATGGGCATGCAGGTCCACATTCCGCACGCATGTAGATAAAAAGTCGTTTCTCATTGCGTATCAACCTTGATTTATTTCATTAGTTTTCGCAATGATTTTGGAGCCGAACATACTCCATTGCACTATCCTTGAAAGCAAATAGTTTCAGCTCGGCCGTAATAAATAAAATGAATAATATTAATAAAGATCGGCTGGCGAGATAATTATAACGTTTATGTTTTCAAAATAGGTACGTCCTTCCCTTTTGCCCCTGCCACCAGTTTCAGACACGGCAGATGGATTTTTTTAACCGCCAGCTGCAGCTTAATGTAAACAACTGCACCATTCTGATGATCTTATGGGACGATCGCCAAGGGCCCATATGCCCTTATGCGGTACTAGCGGCTAGAAGCAACATATCAACCTTTACGCTGGCCTAGTGCCTATTTGATGGAACAGCCTTGCGGTTCAACGTGAGTGCTTCTTTGAACGAAAATCGACAACCTGTGCACCATAAAGGAACAGCGCGTGACTCACGATAAAATGTTACAGATTTGCGGATAGAGATAAAAGAAAATAAATGACTTTCGGAGTTCATATGGCAATTGCAGAATATTCTATAAACATTTAATGTCAAATAAATGTACTTTACCAAATTTACTGTGTTGCTGTTTGATTTTAAAGTACAGTTTCCTATTCCGAATTGTGGCACGCTGTGTTGTGAGCTGATCTCTGTTGGTTTCCGGGTTCTGTGTGAAGTCGCGTAGAAGACGACTGGGCGCTTTTGCCTACGCAGCACAGTAACGTCACGGAGAGAGGCGGGGAATATTAATGTTTTGATAATGTCAGGCTCAGGGGCGGGGGATATGATTTAGTGCCGCAAAAGCAAGTCAGCCAGGGCAATGGAGGAAATGATAGGATTATCAGAAAATGGCAGCTCCCTGGTGCCTGTTTTCGCGTGCGTTTAATGGACGAAAACTCGGGTAAGGTCTAAAATCGAGCGACTTAGGCTTAAAAACACATGGCCGACCCGTAGGGGCAATACAAAAATTTGACCAAACCATTCCTTTAAGGGCATGACAGCTCTAATAGGATGTTATATATTTTGTGACATTGGGAATTAAAAATCCAAGATAATAATAAGACTATATTTGTCAAAAGCATGATTTCAAGGACATGACAGCTCTGTTATATGTTTGAACACATCTTGTGAAATTGGAAAAATCCAGGATATTTAATGTATGGTGTAATGCACAATTATAATGTTGAGGATTTGTTTTGTCTGAATTTTACATAATAGATGTGGGGTAATACCCATCTCAACTAGGGTTGCAGCTTAACATATTTTATAGATTAGAGGATACCTGAGCGCACACGTACCCTGATATTACCCCAAGTATGGTATTAAGAAATAAATTCCTTTGTTAAGAGTACATAGGCCTGAGAAAGTCATTCCTGTTTCGAAGAGCAGTCCAAAGACTAAAGTCACACATTGGTACCTGGAACAGACGACTTAAATCTCTTGGATTTGAAAAGCATTCCTGTTTTGAAATGCTGTACTCTGGGAAACGGAGTCATAAGGCCAGAGGTAGTTGAGATATTATTCCAAGGCTAAAACTCTACATGCTGAGTAACGGAGTCAAATGCAATAAAGTGAGAAATCCCTTGATACACTTCATAATTGCGAAATTGAGTTGTAAAGTGAAGAGGAAGACACACGGTTTAGGTAGTTTATTCCAAGAAAAACATCCTGCTTTCTCCGTTTTTGCAGAGCAGACACTTTCTATTGCAATTAATAGCTCTGGGAGTGTAAATTGTGAATCTTGCATACGCCTCGAGAGCTCAGTGCGTTTGTGGAACTAGCTTCATGCAGCTTCATGAATTTTCTCCCAATATCTTCCATTTCACGAAAAGGATTGGCAACTTGGTTATGGAAAGTGTCTATTTCTACCTCCTAATGTGTTATGTCTGCAGGGATACAAATAAGAATTGATGAGCATGAGCTGAAGGCACCTGCTGAGTGTCAGGCATCATTCAGTAACGAGCTACCACTGGGGCACGAGGAGCTAGTGCATAGCAAGTTGCAAATATAACTTCCACATGAGATGCAAACTCTAACTTGTCCCATTATACATGACCGATTTTGCTTTAAATCTCTTCTACGTGCATCCGAATGCTTGTTTATACATAATTCCCCAAGCGCAAAGTTAATGGCAGGTCGGCTTATTAGACACTAGGTCAAAAGCGGCTTCTAGTAGCTGTTGGCAGACTAACTAGTCAGGCTCTCCTAGGATACAACCAGTAGCCGAGTCGCTCCCAGCAATTTAGAATCCTGGTCTCTAGTTGCCTTCATATTGTGTTATATTTTGTATACATTTTAAATTGCTATACGGCACACAGACACCTCCGTTTTTTGCACCTTGTAAAAACGTCAATTGCATTTAAAATAATTCACCCGAATGTGTGTTTGAGGGTCCAAAGGGTTTCATCCGTAAGGTAGGTGCCCAATTTTGTTTACACTAATGTAACTTGCCAAACACATTTCCTTTTATTCACCCGAATGTTAGAATCTCATTAATTTGTTAAATAATCACTCCTACAAAAGATCTACATTTCTATGATAAAAATCACTTTAAAAAGAGGGACACCCAGTGTCATACACTTGCTATTAATTCCCAATGGTGCCTGTTTTACCCCCCTCCATGAGGAAAGGCCGGAGTGGAGTTGGAATTACAAGGTTTGAGAAGGTATGAATGATTTTCAAGATGTGCAACCAGTCTGAAAGCTAGCAGCCTTACCTTCAAACTGAAAATCTATCATTCCAACACTTCTGAAAGTGAGGTGAAAAGCCATCCGTTTTGGGACATTCATTAATTTTGTCCTTTGTATAGCGCCTTTGAAGGCACGTCCCTGAACGTTCACACCAGAGAGCATACAACCCGCTAGGGAAGAAAGGCCCAAGTCGATCATGTAAGGAGACCAAGTTTTAATCTCACTCGCAGATGAGAGCAACAAAGAACTCTGCTGCTAATAACGTTCTGCTGAAAAGTAGTACAAGCAGAATCTTATAAAGGAAAACATTGCCATACATGACACAATACATATAGCAAAATCCTGTGCGGCTGGTTGATGTGCGCCTATAGAGCGGATCCATAAGATGCCAAGCCTTGGTTCCAGCCCAATCTGTCCGTCTTCTGTCACGTGGGTGCTGTGGTGATCCTCATCTTCTCACGTCGAAGGCCAAAGAACAAATGAATTATACTCCTAACATACAGCTATTCTTTCACTTACACTGTGCACCTGGCAGGCCTTAAAACGGGCACAAAGAAGGTTTAGGGGCACTCCAACCTTCACACACACATTCCGCGCCATCCAGCTCCAGGTTCTCCACCCTTGTCTTGAACTATAATGTATTCCTCGAGCACCTCGCAATACAAATCACACGATGGTTGCTTCAACGATGTGCCCTATTCATCCTCTTTGAACATTTCAGGACTGGTTACTTTGGGATTGATGGTCAGAGGTCACCTGGTGCCATGGAATTCAGGGATCTTAAATTTTAGTCAGTTATACGGGCTATAACTTGTAGTCGCCTGGGGATGGGCCGGCTCATGTTTTGGCCAGTGTGGGATAACATGAACACCAGGCGCTGGTCTCCGATCACGGCCTTGTAGGGCACATTCTTCTCAAACATCTTTGCAACACTGTTAGAACAATGAATACGCAATTGTGGCGGATGGGGGTGTGGGCTGTCCTCACGGGACCTCGGGCATGGCTGGCTATTTCTCCGGTTTCGCAATTTGGGCCTACTGCATACAATGCTGCATTCGCCGCGCAGTCCTTCCCTTCCATCTATGGTTACTACTATTGATACAAAATAGCAATGCTGCTCACGCCCTACGCTATTCTATGTGGATTGACTGTATTTGATGATATTGGAGTGGGGTTCTGTTGTATTGGGTGGTGGTCCTCTCACCATCCACCCGCCACCCTGGCCCATCATGGTGCTTTGAATGCATCTCGCCTCACTCTAAAGAGCCTTTCCCAACACATTTCACCAAATTGGTCCCAAAGGGCTTGTTGGTTGAACTCCCTTGGAGGGACCGGAATCCAAATTTGGGAGGTGCTATTATGCATGAGTGCATTTCAGCCATTGCATTTCAGCCATTCAAGTTATGTGAGACCATGAGACCAAGACCATGTTTGTCACCCATGTCTGAATGGCGGGTGGATGGGCACAGCAGAGGTAAACTATGAACTACACAGGAGAGAGAATTATGTGGGAAGCTACAGTTTGAAGTTTTGTCATTAAAAGTAGCTTCATTCTTATGCCGGAGGTGTTGTGCGTTAGTGTTTGTGTTATATGTGAGTGCAGGGTGTGGGGAATGAGTCTGTGCCTTCGGCTAAATTACAAAGCTGTGGTGTGCGAGTGGAGAAACGGGTTAGCTGTACAAACAACTTTTACATCTTGGGTTCCATCTATGTACAAAGAGCAGTGCTACGTATCACCTGGATTTCAGAAGACTAAAAGAGAACAGAATTAGGAAAATGCCCGATTTAAAAGTGAAGCAAGGCCTAAAATGCGTGGGCAGACAGTGATTGATTTTATGAAATATATGGCTCCCATGCACAATTAGATCAAACGCAGAATAAAACTACACCACACAACTAGGCCATATGCAGAATATGGCCACCCGCACACAGCTAGTCCGAATACAGAATATGGCTACCTTACACACAACTTGTTAAGGATTTCAATCAGGCGTCACTCACCAGACCAGGACTCTTGCCCTTAGCCTAGGAGGTAGCGCACAATTATTTCTTTATTTCCTAAAATTCGGATTGAGCTGGCACCAAACCCGTCTCACACCCCCTTTTACAAAATGCACCATGAACCAGGCCGGTGGGTGGTAATACAATATTTATTTTAAATTCAAAGAAATCACACAAATGTAATATTGGACAGCAATCACCAATGGGGTGATAATTACAAGGTAAAATGATAAAATACACTTTGTTGACCTTCTACTGTAACATATCCAAAGCACAGATGAATGGGAGCAATTTCACTGTTCAGGTAGATGGCACCAGAGTTAAGCTTTCCCCCTGCAATGATCCCTCAAACCCCTACTAATCGAATTTTGAGTGTATAGAAAAGAGCAGCAAGGAGTCAGGGATACTAGGCAGCAAACAGAATTAAAATCCGACCTTCCCTCACGAAAAACCTTTGGAATTGCATAAGCAACACTCAGAATTGGTAAATAATTCATTTACATGTGTGGTTAAATAAATGGGGTAAATATGAGTTCTAACAGTATCAGAGATGTAAGAACACTAGTAAACTACAAGGCAAGATACTAAAAAAAAAAAAAAACAACAACGGGCATACAGTTGAGAAATCAATTTGGAAGTAAGAACACATTGCAGCCGAATCACACGTAGGAAAATTGCACTTTCATCTTTTTACATGTTTAAATGTGAAAAACGGGTGAAATATACACAATCGGAATGCTGTTTTTAGAGTGTGTGATAGATGCACATCACAGGGATAAAATGAAAGTGAAAGAGTGACTAGCTGAATACTGGATGAGATTTTCAATGTGAAACAAAAATCGGTTTTATAAATAAAAAGTTAACAGAAAATCTATTTAAAAAAGGACTGGACAAGTCTTATAGAAACTATATTTTAATGGCTAGAAAAGAGACGCCGCCTACGATACAAGTTACTTTGCAAATGTAACCCCTTCGCGCTGTGTGGCTCTTTATGTGGGAATTAATTTGTTTAATCAAAAATATGACTAAGGACTTGCACAAGACAGAAATGAGTGGAAGAATGAATTGCGCTAACACTCGAAAATCAAGGACAGGTTACACAGAGGATTCAGACTATCTTAAACAGGCTATCAGGGTATGGACGTGATTACTTGGAGGGTGGAACCAAGACAAGGTATCAAATTGGGGGTATACTACGCATTGCTATGGGATGGGGAGATACAATCAGTGCTGGAGTTTGGGATTTGGGACAGCCAACCGGGTTTCGGACTCAAAGGATCTGGTCACGGCACCACGGCGGGGCTCTCCTACCAGAAAATAGCTGGGCCTGTCTGGCCACAGCACAGCGGCATGCAGGTAGAGGGGCAAAAAGCCAGTCTGGTCACAGGATATTACCACAAAGAGTACCACAGAGTTTCCCCCTTTTCCCCTAAGTTAGTGGGATTTTTTATGGGGTTTAGTTCTGAAGGGTGGTTCATCCCTGGATAGGATCAGCTGTGCCCTGACCTGGAAGGGTAATCTGGAATCTTGCAGGATGAATATGAAATGTCTGGATACACAAGAGCTGGAAAATTCAGAAGAGTGTGTCCCTTTTCTTTGTGAGCTTCCCCCTTTTATAAGGCGGGGACATCACAAGATTTACCATGGGTGCAGGCTTTGGCTGGACATGCCTCTTATCAACTGGATTGATCAGGGTTTATGGTTACCACCTTCCTGTCAGCTGGTTGGACTTTAGAGATATGACCTCAGTTTTATGGTGTGGGTTTACTATGCCCAGGCCCACCCACAATTAATTTTGCCAAAAGATCAGTTATGACATAAACTGCACATTTTTACAGTTGGTGCTTTTGCAAATCACATATTCCACACAAAGCATAATATTCCCACTCCCAAGTTTGTAGGACTTTGTTTCGTCCTTTTAATAATCTTTCGCCATTTTCAGTGGGATATATTATACTTACAATTCTATAATTTATACATGTATACCTATCACCACAGCGCATGTTAGTATTGAATTCCAAAGTGGCACCATATACACTTTCCTCAGAAAATACAATTTTCTGCCATTTCCGTCCCCAACATGCTAGTGAAAGCGACCACGTCTTAATTTAATGCCACAAAAATTGCATTTAAACTGTAAAACTTTCACCTTAGTGAGTTGTCCAGTTGCAGAAATAACAGTCCTAAAGTTTAATTAAAATAGTCTTTTAAGCCAGATCGGCTGGACTTTGTCTTCCAAATATGGTCATTTCTTTCCAGGCCACAACCAAATGTCAGTTTAGCCCAGTGCTGCCTTGGAGTTTGTCTTTGAAGCTCTACAGTTTAATTTGAGGGGAGGTACTTTCTTGAAATTTCACACCTAAGTGTCCTAGGCTCAAGCCCAGCCACAAAGTCTGACGAGCGTGTGAGACGCTTCCTCTTGGTCCATTCATAGTTTCTAAGGGGCTGGCCCTTTGGGGGAAGGCACATCCTGTTCTCAGAGAGCAAATGTCATTTGAATCCAGGGCAGGAAACCTGTTCTGTGGCTTCAGCAAAGTAAATGGCCTTATTTATTTACTTACTTATTTTTTTTCTGGATCAGAAGCAAGTCTGTTGAAATAAAACATCCCATATATGTTTGCAAACAAAAACCCCCTTACGTTTCTAGGCAAGGACAGGGCCTAATTCAACAATTTACTTTTAAACACACATTCTTATTTGCAAAAATCGACCCTTTTTACACTTGGTGAATATTCCTTTTGCTGTCACTTCCAATGCGGTTTTCACTTCCATCTAGATTCTAAAAATTATTTGCAGTCCTAGTCAATTTCTCATACAAAGCAATCTGTTCAATGCAAAGGTCCGCTGACACCAACATAAGCACAAAGAAATAGGGCTTCTTGTTGAGTTCAGCTGTGATATTTTGTTGCAAAGTGAAGCATTTTTCCGTACAGCTGGCAGTAAAGTTCTTGGTGATTTCACATAACTTGCCTGACACAGCCTGTCATTCAAAGAGAACTGCCCCTTTTTGTTAGAGCACAACCTGAATATGTCTGGGCATAGCTGGGCCTCACTGGATCAGAACAGTGTAACAGATGAAAGACAGCATCACGGTGCCATCATTTTAATGCAAAATATTTCCTTTTTCAATGGGAAATTTTGAGCTCGCAGTAAAGCAGCGCTGCTCTTCAATTTTCTTCTTTGGTGGACATAGGGAAACACATTGGCAGCCTTTCTCGGTGTGTTCCCTGTTCCATCTTGCCCAATAGGTCCTTGGCAAAGACAGGGCAGCCATCATTTTTGTAGCTGAAAAGCGCAGTTTTGAAGCAAGGGAATGGCGCTCTGAAGAGCCAGCGCAGCCATTCTGCTGGTAACTGCTGAAATGCAGATTGGTGATGGAGGGGAATTCTGCTGGGTTGGTAAATGTACCCCACACTAGGCAAACACAGAATATGGCTACCCCCCACAAGTAGGCTAAACACAGAATATGGCTACCATACATCATTAGGTTAAATGCAGAATATGGCTACCTTACAGGATTTGCCAAAACGCAGAATAAGGCTCCACCACACAACCAGGCCAAATGCAGAATATGCCACCCTCATATCGGCCCAATACAGAATATGGTTTTATGAATGTGTGCCTATGTTTAATTCCTCCCCCACAGATAAGACACTGAAAGATACCCACTATTACAAGACAGCTAGTAAGGCCATGGTTACACTACCAGCTGAAATGCAGATGTTATGGAAAACGTGGCCTAAACTGACACTCTGCCATTGTTAAACAGCTGACAATTTATCTGGCATTATAAGAATTTCATCGAAATAGTAACAAGCCTGGCAAAGCTCGTCAGCGATATTTCCCATGTAGCGTTGTTGGCAAACAGTACCAGCTTCGACTAAACTACAAAACACTTCCGCCAGCCATTTGAAAGAATAGAAGTAAAGACTGATTTTTTTAAAAATGTATTTGGGTATTTATAGAACGCAGACCTTGCCATAGGGAGAAGTACAGGCTGGGTCGATACAAGGGGCCGCAACGGGGGAGCAGGAGGGTGGGAATCGTGGCAGCAATGCATCTACAAGCAAGCAGGGGAGGATAAAGTGGGATGCAGATCGCATAGTCCCAGGTTAGGTGGGGAGTGGAGTGCGTGTGTGAATTTATGTGTAAAGGATAAGTCATTGCTTCAAGAGGAGTTGCCATCTTGGGGTCAAGTTTAGCAACCTACTCGAGGCATAAGGACATAGATTTCATATTTATTGTTTTGGCTCCAATATTTGAGGCTGGCGGTCGTGAGTTCCTCATGTTAATTGTCGATGCACAGTGCACCATTGACACTACATAGCCCAACCGTTCTGGTTGACAAATGATGGCCTTCATTGTTTAAAGATACCGCTGCAACGTGACTTAATGAGAACCAAGGCCATTTCCCACCCACTCTGTCCTGCCTCCAGCTCTGCCCAATGAAAAAAGACGGTATCCTCGTAACCAGAGCCATATTGCCCATATAGAAATTTGCAAGACTCAGAAATCTATATGTAACCATATAGAAACATTCCAAATGATTCACTCTGAACATAGCATTGACAACAATGTATTAATCAAAGCACATGCAATACAATGACTAAAAGATCGTGAACAACATAGCCCATATGACAACCAAATAATGACACTCAGTCTGACTGGACATACATGAAACACATAATGGTACAGAGGCACCACAATTAAGAATCGCGAATGTAAAGTGCAACCATGCCACAAATATTAAAAGTGCAACAAAAATATGATGCAACTGCTAATATTCATGACTGGCTAGTATGTGTGATCCAAATGATAAGGATTTAGGTTGTTTGTTCGTGGTAAACTGACCGCAATATAACTGCTCGGGCGCACACTTTTTTTTCAGTCCCCCGCCACCAAAGTTAAGGAAGCAGGGGATACCCCTGCACCCTCGAAACCCCAAAATATAGAACAGGGGGAGCAGAGGGACACCCCAGCAACCTCTGCTCTCCATGTTTGGTATTCGGAAAAGTGTGCGAGCAAAGTGCACAGAAGGTCAATAGACATGTGAAAAATAAGCACATTTTTCATACAAACATTTTCGAACAAATTGGCTAATTCCCATGATACCAATCATTACCTGTCTGAGGGCAGTACAATAGTGGACAGGCCACTCTGCCCAATGCCTGGAAGCAGCCCCTGGTGTCCTGAGAAAGGACTAGCAGTGCCAGGGACTTCAGCCCATGCTCACTTCCGCACAGGCCCAGTAGTAAGTAGGTGGTGAGCAGAGAACACATGCTCCTCTCGGACCCACTCTGTTTTTCTAACTGCTCCTCAGCACCCATGAAGCCCTCCCGTCAGCAGATAAATCGGAGGCACAACACTAGAAGCAAGGGCCAAAAGGAAAGCTGCATTTTGGCGGGAGCCCCACTGTTGGGAGGGTAAAGTGAAATCATGTCTGCATTTCGGGTTTAAAAAGCCTGACTGCATTCCCTTCGTGAAAAACCTGGACTTTAATCACTAACTGCTCAGGGGGATGGCTGCTCTTCCTAAATGAGTCTGCACTGTGAAGCTTGCCCTTTGCATTGGCAAGCTGGTGGTTTTACTGTGCATTTTTAGGCCATTAACAGAGGTATGCTGGCCTACTTAGAAAAATTGGTTCGCAATCACTTTTTCGCTACAGGGCAGCCCAGTGTTTTCAATGTAGATATTCACATTCAAAGTGGGGCACACCCTCCAGGCACTGAAGCAAAAAAACAAAACCATAAACTGAATTAATAAACAGAGCTCGTTATGCGACTGGGCTACTCCCATGCCTCCCTTGGCAGCATATGTAGGAGCTGGCCGCGTTGCCAAGTAAACATGTATCAGGACACACATTTAACCAATATTTGTCCTGGTAAATGCCTCCAGAGTAGCTTCGCTCTTGATGTTTAAAAGCAGACGGGTCAATGCCGCTTCTCTGGAGAGGACACTACACTGCACCAGGTCGGTCGCATAGTGACACAGCTGGAGAGGGTGCAGGAATATTTTGAGCACTTGGTAACTCAGGATAACTACATGGCGGTTCAGCACAAATGGTGGAAATGCGGCCTGCAGCATACTCTCGTTTTCAGCAGTTGGGTCTGGTGGCACGTGAGCCTTCACACAGAAACAAAGACCATGGTGGCAAGGCTCCGAGACCTCCCACTTATGCAGTTCCCCACGAGGATTGATGCTCTAGGGGTGAGGCTTCTGCAACCTGCGGCTCCCCAGATGTTTTGGGCTACGATGCCAGGAGCCCTCATCATTAACCATATCAGTTAGGCCTGCTGGGAGTTTTAGATCAAACATCTGGAGAGCTAAATGTTGAAAACCTCTGCTTCAGATCATCTGGGAGCCCAACTAGCACTACACTATACCAAGAAATGGAAACCATGCTTCGGAGGGTCCTCTTGAGCCCAAGCTTTTCTATGGCCAGCATCCATTTTCTTTTTTTTGGAGGACTGCACCATTAAACAGGATGATTATTTTGCTTTAAATGGCATTTAACTGTACTTCCTCTGTTGCCCGCAATCTTTAGAGGGCGCACACTAAAGACTACATACCGGGGAGGCTGGCCAGGCCCCGCCCCATGCAAGTGCGTGCAGCGGTTGGCCGGCCCAAACGGTTCATCCGGATGAAGGAACACACACGAGCGGACAGGTGTGTCTATGAATGCGTGCGTGGGGGGGTGAGCTATGTGTGTGGGTGGGGGCGCGCTGTATATGGTGAGGAAGGGAGAGCAAAATGGAAGATTCAGGGTGAAAACCATTGATTTTAAGTAAATCCCAACAAAGCAGGAGAAGGTGGGAGTGGGGTGGAGGAGGTTCGGCCCATTCTCCTGACCATTAACAGACCGCCTACAGACCTGGAACCCATTTAACATGTACTATTTCTAGGGTAAAATGCTACTTGTGCATGAATGATATCGTAACATTAAACCAAAAAAATTGAGCAGTCAAGTGCTTGCACACATCTGCAGCTAAGTTAAGGGCAAACAAAAGGACTAAAGCTCGATTGCACAAATCCACCAGTCAACTTGCCTGAAGGTTCATCCTAACAGAAAGGGCAAATGTTAATAGAATGAATCCGCAACGAGATGTAGCGTCCTTAGGAGTAGTCTTTCTTTATGGTTAATTAGTAGTTTACTTCGTTTTACACTAAAACCATGCGACTTTTAGCCACCACATATTTCCATGCAAAAAAAAGCATCTAAAAACAAAGATTACAAATTCATACTCGGCTTAATCGCTTGCTTTTAACTCCCCAAATCTTTACAAATCGAAAATCAAACTATTTACCAGAGCATTGATTAATAAACACAGCGCCTGCGACTGTACAAAGTTTTAACATATTAAACTTTCGCTAAACATTTATTTTTGTCAGTACGGAAGAATTCCCAATGGAAAAAAAAAAGTGGGCCAAAGATGCCACCTTCCCGGGGTGCCTAATCTGGAGAGGTGCTGCCAGGTTTTGTTTACTTCTCTCGCAGGGAGTTGGTTAAATTCGAACTTTTGATAAAATCTCCTCTGCTCCAGAGTGGCCATGACTTCAGAGAAGGTAGTAAAACCCAGAGTGAACCATCACCTCCCCATCTTTGGCAGTCTTTTTGAAGTTCGAGTAGGACACATTCGTTTTCAGCATCATCCAAGGCAAGGCTTCCCATGTCATTTCTTTTGAACACCCAATAACCTGAAGTAAACATCGATCCTATGTCCCTCCCAATCCCATATGCAAACTAGCGGCCCAATTTAATACATGGCTTAAAAAACCAGACAAAGTGAGGGCCAAGGCGACACAATGGGCACCATTTAGGGATATTATAATCACATCGTTCTCAGAAAACAAATCTGAATATCTCTGAAGTTCAGCGATCTAAGAAGTCCTTGCAGTCTCATTGAGTGACAAGGAGTGGATTGCCTTATTCCCGAAGCCAGCCTTCACAACATCGCTTCGACCGTAACCAATACCACCCCCTGCCTAGATGTAACCAAACAAGAACAAAATAATGACCAAGGTAACCATGTCCTGGTCCATCTCAACCAATGGCGCAAGAGTAGCCTCGTATATGCAAACCACTTCGCAAATGCTACTTAGTAAGAACATGTTATGTTATTTTTGTTTCCCTGTGCGGTGCTTGTCCAAACAAAAACAGCGAACATATATTTGTATTGGCAGTGTGTAAATGATCTTCAACCAACCACCACATGCAATTTTCATCCACTCTACTAAATCTCAAACCTTTAGTCTTGGATTGTTTCCACGCAACTCATTCAGAATATCGAAGCCTCATCAATAAACATAATCCATGTACTCAAGATATCTCCACATTTTGCTAGAAACATCTGCACCTGTCCCAATGCAAGAGCCAGGTCTCTGATAACAAATAAAAGAAATAGATTCTAAGACGGAACTTTGCTGCAACCCACCCAAGGCTGATATCTGATTTGTCAATGTCCCATCTTCATCCGTTCTTCTCAGAGTATTACGCTTAAATAATGAACAGATCTGACAGAACCGCACCCCCTCAATGGATGAACCCTTTGACTGCTGATCTGCCTTTACATACTGCGTGTGGCCAGACTGCTACGGGTCTAAAACTGCTTTGACCACTCCTCCCTAGGGCATAGGGGGCAGACAGATGCCTGCCTCCACACCAATTTAGGATGCATTTATACATCTTCCTTGTAAAACGTGGATACTTTTTAGGACTCAACTGTGGATTCTAAGGCCAGACCAAAGGCTCATTCAGACCACAGCTTTCCTAAATGAACTTTGCAGAGTGGCATTAAAAGGTCCCCAAATGAGGAATGGGTATGACCTTTGGCAAGATTGTTGCCCAGAAGAGAAGCTCTGGCGTAGTCAAACAAATAGTTAAGTATCATGCTAAGAATCCACAATGTGCACCCAGTAAAGCCCTAAGCGGTGAGGGAAAGACCCATTGACTCGACTAAGCCCATAGCAAACTAGCATCGTTTCAAATGGCCGAAGTGCTGAGCAAAAGCAACCACAAGAGGCAGAGCAGGCATGGGTACCGTTCTCTAGGCGAGGCAAGGGCAGGCCGTTTAGCCTCCCAGTAGCCTTGGTGGAGAAAGACCGGGGCATGCTTAGGTTTGATCCGATCCTCTGCATTGGAGATAACCGCTCCAGCAGGGGTGATCAGGGCTTGACATTTGAAGATACCAGCCCGAGCACACACCGAGTGAAAGGCTTGCCCTAGCAGCCAAGACGTGATGCCTGGTTTGCAGGCGGCAGAGAGAGAGAGACAAAGGATGTTACAAGAAGGAGAGGCAGGGTGTGATGCAGGTTCCCCAAGAAATCAGAGCTCCCAATGGGCATAGCCCCTAGCGTGAGGTAAAGGAGAACCAGGACCCACCACACCCCCGCACCTGAGGAGCTACTCAGTAGGCCCTACAGCAGCCTGCAAGACAGGATGCCCTTAGAGATGCGTGAAAGCCAGGGGGAATTGGCTGTACGAGGTTGTCTTGCTTGCGGCGGCTGGCGACACCTCAGCTGCCCTCTGCCATATATCAATGGCACTGTGTGGGCCTGCCTCGGATGACATGTGTAGATAATGTACAGCTCCCTTCTCCTGTGACTAGCCATATGGAAGCATGAGGGAGAGGGACAGCTGCCAAGAGCATACTAGCAACAGACACTGGACTCCTATCTGGCTGGGGGAGGATGTCCAATGAAAAAGAAAATATTGCAGATTACTAACTGCAGTCCCCGGAGGCTGAGAGGCAGTGCAGAGGTAAGGTATCTTTATTCACAATACACAGGTGACATCTGGGAAAGCGGGGGAAATAGATGGACTTGTCCGCATTTCCAATGGTATCTGGCTGAGTGGTTCATGATTTTCATTGCACGACAGTGGCTGCCGTGTATCTCTCACACAAAGGACTATAAGTTAAGCACTAGTTTCAGGTAGATAGATGGGAAGGTTTTCATACTAGAAAACAATAATAGAGGGAGGACCAACTCACATTCCTAATCCATGTGTCCCATCCCTCATACTCCATCAGGTCAGGACCCGCTGGACCACATTAATAGAGATTCTCAGGTGGAGAAGCTGGAGGCACTGATATACGGACAACCTAAAACAACAACTAGATAGTTCTTGCCCCAGCAGGGAGAGAGGTTGGTGGAGGGAGATTTGAGCAGGCAATTCAAGGGACAGGGGATCCGGAGGGTTGGCAGTGTGAGTCTTGGAAGTAATCATTATGTGTAACACAGTGCATACCTGCTTTACATTGTTAGTGTTACTGTTTTGTTTGTTATTAAATGTAAAAAGAACTAAAAGAGCACTGGACTGAAATAGCTGGCCCGACCCATGGCAAGAGAAGCTTGAAAATCTCGCTTCCATCTAAAACGAAGTGGCAGATCCATGTACAGAAATAGATACGGACCTCTTTCAGTGAGCGAATGAAGGATATTAGCAGATGTTAAAACCTCTTGCCTTCATGAAAGCAAGCTACTCTACTATATAGATATTTACAGATGTATGAAAATAGTTTGTTCTTTACATTTTGTAATCATTTCCAATCAATTTTGAGTTTATAAAGAGAAACGAAACTCCATCAACATGACAAAGTGGTACTCTATGCTTCATAGCATCTTTCAAGACCAGTAAAGAGGGGGCACTGCAACTAGACAGCGCCTACAATCCTTTTCTACAGCAAGTTTGCATGACAGATATCATTTTCTCGTAGAAACCCTTTATATCATCTTATCTCTAAAATGGCTGTCAATGTCTTAATTCAGGGTTTCTTTTATATTACTCAGGCAATCGTATTATCCTGTTTTATCGAACACTTTGAAACCTGCAAGAAACTTCTTTCTTAATATGACGAGCTTGAAGCAGAAAGGTATTTTTCTTAAGGATAGTCCCATCATGCCATGTGTTTCCTGATATAATTATGCTACTACTACTTCTATGTAGAAACATGTATACAAATATTCTCAAAATTACTCAGAGCTTTGTGAATCCACTGCCAAGGACTGATTAACTATCTTTGTGAAGACATTTCAGCCACCCGATCTTCAAACTTTCATCTCCCAACAACTGTAAGGATTTGGTGTCTTGCCAGACCAAGCCATTTTATTCCTATTGTCAGCAAAGCGGAGGCTCCTTAAGGAAATGGAGCAGTGCACGTAAGTATTCAATTTCAGAAGTACTGAAAAAGTCACTTTCTAAACTGAATGCCACACACATACCAAATGGAAGGCAGCTTTTTTTCACAACCATAGGTTATAAACCTGTAATCCAGATTAGAAACCGTAGATCTAGACGAAGAAGCATTACTTGTGAACACATTGCTGTCCTCTCTCCAATTTACCATGGACATTAACGATTTCGCCATTAATCTGTTATTCAGAAATATGTAAGTCAAGTCCAAGCATTCTAATTCAGGGTGTTCCTCTTTTACTCTCATTCCTCCTCACTTGATTATCTTTTAATTGTGTAGTAAATGGCCTCGGTTTCATTCCACCACTATTTCAAGTGCAACCTTGTTCCTTCAAACACTAGATTGGGACCAATATTTTTGGAGATTATCCAACGCTTCTCCCAACTCTTTGCCGTCTGAGCTCTTAATGTCAATCCATAGGAGAAGAACCAATAATCACACTGTTCGATAGGGGATTGGATGACCGTTTCAAAATTATGCATTCACACTCACAATTTCGATCATACCGTGTAGTAGATTCTGAAGCAACAATTAGATTTCTATCCTCCTGTTACACACCAATACTGTGAATTATCCTCCAACTGGTCATCTGTGCAACTTCAGCACCATTAATATTAAAAAACTACTGAAGTCCCCACTATTCATTTTTTTCTTCTGAGCGCATGGGACCTCACAGCATCTAAACTTGTGCATGCCACCTCATCATCCTAAGAGAATACCACTAAATGAAGTTGCTCTTGTACACCTGATATATAACTTTGTAAACCGCTCTGCTGCTTCCTAGCCAAATTCATGCTGTAAAAATACCAATATCCCCTCTGCTTTCATATGAGCATGTGGTACCACAGCCAACATCAATCAAACTTGGCTACAAAATGTATGCAAAGATCTAGGTCACCACCTGCATCACAGGAGGCATCGGTGACCAGGACAACAAGGACCTAGATTCTAGGATGGACAAATCATCCATCGCATTGAATGAGACTTCAATTCCATTAGTAAGCAAGAAAATGTCTATGTTTAAGTGGAGACATTTTTATCATTTGATTACCAAATCAATGCTGTGCACTGATGGGTTCTCTACTACCTAAGGTTTATATCACACAACAGGCCATATTTCTGGCTTCCCCCTACGCCCACCGCCCCACCCCCATGTATAGTATGGGCTACAGCAACATTGTGTAGCTTTTCTCTTAAATGAATACAGTAAAACTCTCCAACAAGAACCAAAGCAGTTTTACATATAAAGTAACTTTAACCATTAGGATGAATTAACAGTGGTCCTAAAAACGATTGGCGACTGGTAGGCCGATTATTGGGCTCCACAACCTTCCTGCCATGGGCACCAGGCAAACTGGAACCAAGGTTCCACCTTCATATATAAACTGGACCCCGAGATTCAAACTATCACAGCGGCCAACACTCACTATAAAAACATCATTCATTCTAATTTTAAGCAAGACATGACATGGTGCCAGGACATTAAGCACAGGAGGCATTGCCCCCTGGAAAAATCTCACCACTAATCAAAGCTCACACACTGATTGCATTTTAGACTTGGAGATAGATGATGGGTGTCAATCTATCTGAAGGACTCTAAGGGACCTCTGGGTTGGTTATTAATCTCTTGTAACACCACACAGCACACAGACCATCAACGTGCTGCCAGCCGTAGGTCATAGCGCTCTTCACAAAAACAGACTCTTATTGGCCAAATCAACCTTAGTCAGAATGGGAACTGAAGTGGTTACAGTAACACAGACTGCATCACATTTTTTAATGAAAACTGAGGTAAATGGGCAAATCTAGCACCTGTGGAAACACTTACAAAAATTGAGTAAAATAGCAGTGCCACTGAGTAGAACCATGATATGAGCGTAGATACCAAGAGCATCCCCGCTGGCCTGCCAAGGGAGAACGTAGGTTCTCCAGTGTAGATCAAGAGTGGGAGCACAGGGATTGTGTCCTTAAGGAAGTTAATAGACACACCATTTAAGTGCCACCATGTAATATTGAGAGCAGTCAGGACCACAACAGTCGTATGCAGAGGGATAATGCAGTGGCTGTCATGAGAGTGCAGGCGAGCGTGAGTGGAGCTGAGCAAGCAATGTCATATGCATGGGGTGATGTGTGTAGTAAATGGAATGTGTGCACATGCATGCAGTCGAGTTGGCTACGAGACACGATGGTGAGTGGGTGTCTGTTTAAGCACCGGCTTGAATATAAACCCATCTTCATATCCATCTCATTAAGTAAATGACCAATGGATTTCAAGGGTGGCATCCTCATTTACAGAGCCACTCAAGGAGAAGAGAGACTCTGTGCTCAACAGAGACCTGAAGAAACTTAAGAACCAAGGCATAAACTTCAGTGAGGACAAGTGCCACTTTGGATGTTGAGAAGTGGAGGACTTGAGACACATTCAGTCAAAAGAGGGAGTGTCCTAAGGAAGGCCTCCCCAAGGCCGTCAACCAAGCTCCTTCCCTCAAACAAGGAACACGCGTCATTCTTCATTGGCGATTCTGGTAGAGAATGCTGCAGAGGTGGTGATGCTCTTGGCTAGGGCATACAGCTTCTTCCCCCCTTTGTCTGGGGGTGCCTCGCTAGTAGATAGTGGGACTCCTGCCCTTTTCCTGGTGTTGGTCACAACCAGGGAGTCAGGGATTGAGTGACCCTTAATATATAATGGGTCTGATTGAGAGGGAGAGAACAGTTTTTCAATCCTTGGATTGACCCCTCTCACCAATGCCGGAGTGGAAAGAGAAGGTGTAATACGTCTCTTAACTGAGGCGAGGATGGGTATAGCCTGGCTAGTGGGGGGTTTTTCTTTGATAATCCTCTCCACAAAATCGGTGTCTGGGGTGACCTCCCCAGTTTCGATCTCGAAATGTGCTGCTGCCTTCTTCAGCAGTGCATTGAAGGTGGGTTGATCATCAACAGGCGAAGGGTTCCTGACTGGTGTAGTTTCAGTAGACCTGATGACTATACTGCTACTGCCTGTGTCAGTCGACCTAGCCGGTGACTGCCAGGGATTTGGGTCGCCCTCGCCTGTGTCTTCCTGGAATCCTTCCTCACATAGGTTAGTTTCCTCGTGAAAACCTTCCTCTTCTTGTTGGTCCTCAACATAGGTGAACTCATCTTCCTCTTGGAAAAAGGTGTCTTCCTCAGTGGGATTGTAAGAGTTTATGTCCTCCTGTATGGGGTTATAAAACTTTTGGTATTTAGCCCTTGGACTCTCCAGGGGTGCCTCCCTTGGTCTCTTGGGTGCCCTGTCTTCTGGGATGGAGATGAACCTATCTAGTTTGTCCATACAGGTCTGGAACCTTTCAAAGGTCCACTGAGGTCGGCCAGGACGGTCTGGGAAAGAAAAGGGGGTTTCTTCCTCCTGTAGTTGTCTGGTTCTGTCCCATAACGTCGAAGAAAGAGAGCCTTCACCTTCTGAGTATCCTTCTTGCTGGCTAGGGCCTTCTGTCGGCGTCGGGAACAGGCCTGATCTGTTTTCCGGCGCCTTCGGCGTATCTTTGGCCTTGTGCGCGGTTTTCGGCGTTGCACTCGCCGTACGTCTTTGGCCGTCCTTAGATGCTATGCGCGCGAGGCTTTCGGCGATCATACTCTCTTCCGAGGGATCGGTCGCTGTCGCGCTATGAAACGTCGAGTCCTTGGTCGTCGAGTCCTTGGTCGTCGAGTCCTTGGTCGTCGAGTCCTTGGTGGCAACGTGAGCGCTCTTGGGATGCGCGTCGCCGGAAATTTTGGTATTAGCGCCCTTATTTTTAGAGTGCCCAGTCGCCGGTCGCGGAAGTGGTGGCGGGGAGGGCTGACGACCCTTACGGTCGGCGGAAGACGTCGGTGGGCCCGGCGTTCCCGTTGGCGCTATGGCTGTCTTTGACGAATGTGTGCCTGGGGGTATGTGCTTTGGTGTTTTTCTGTGTGCGTCCTTGTCGCCGGGGTGTTCATCCCCATAAGCTGGGCGTGAGCCTGGCTTGTCGGGGCCGGGGACGGACGACGAGGAGCGTGAACGCTCCTTTGAGAGGTCTACAGCCTCCGTTACGGGGGCCGTGTAGTCACTATCCTCGTCAACTCGGCGGCAGCGGGCGAGGAGTCAGGCCTAAACATGGCGTAGGCCGCCCACCTTTTGACCCTGCGGTCCTTTAGAGTTTTGGGCTTTAGTAATTTACAGGCCGCACAGCCGTCCTCCTGGTGATCGAGGGGTAAGCAACGGTTGCACCGTTTGTGCTTATCCTTCCAGGTATATTTACCCTTGCAAAGCGGGCAAAACCTAAATGGCGTCCTCTCCATAGCTGAGGGTAATAAGTGTGACTATGACCTCGAAAGAGAGGGAGGGGAAAGAGAAAGGCATTCTTAAAGAAAAGAAAGAAAGACCACAAAACCCCACTCTCCCTACTGTGTATGGCCGGCGAGGCCAGGCCACGTGCTCGGCAGCGCCGAAGGATCTCCTCCGCTCGTCCTTCTGTCGAAGATCTTGCTCGGCGGAGAAACGGCTCTGCGTTGAGGGAGGGATCTACGTTATTGATATTAATAACAAACGACCAAAGGTCGAAGAAACTATTTGGCAATGTCTCTCGAGGAGCTCTGCATAAAGGCGACCAGTAGCTGGGCGGAAAAAAACAATCTGAGGGACCTCGACGCGTGAGGGATTGTGGGTACAACGCACGTCACTATAGGGATAGTGTTACAGACACGCCTTGTCGACGTCCCCTTGTCGACTACGAAAAACAAAATGCAATACTCCGCAGTGACCACTGGATGTCGGACCTATGCACAGCATGTGATTCTAAGCAGATTAACAAACATCAGAAACGACGTCAGGGGTGGTTGCTTGTGTGAGAGGTGGCTGGGCCATCAGAATGATTGGAGGGCGAGTCCTCCCCTAAATCAGGAACATGCCTACATCCTCCTTCAGAGAGTGCATCAGCGGTAACAGATCCAAAGGTCCAGAGGGTGCCAGAGAAGTTTTAGAACTACATGATGAATGTGTATGCATCATTCACTGCTCTGATTGTTAAGGGAAGGGGGTGCTGTGGTGGCCATGCTGTGTGTGCAGCTGGGTACGTGTTTTAAAGTGCATAATCTTAATTTGTTTGTGAAGCAAATGGAATGTGTGCAAGTATGAATTCGAGCAGCGAGGCACCAGCTCTAAATAGATTGTCTCCTAATTCGCTCCTCGCCTCATCTGTACAGAAACCTTAACAGGCAGACTCCATATGCCACAAGCAAGTCAGTATTAAGAGTGGGAAATAAAGCATGTCAAACTAAAGGGCCCACAAAGTCAATAGAGAAAGTAGTGGCTTGCATAGTGTTGTATGTTTAAGACAGGAGATGGGGAGTTTAGCTTCCACATACAAGTGGAAGATAATGGGATTGTGTCAGTTAAAGCTGTCCCAATTGAGTAATTTGTGGAAAAACACATTGGTTAAGTGGTATGGGTCAATAGTTTTTAAAGTTACACAATAAAATAAGTAAGCAGTTGATATTTTCGTTCCAGGTGCAAGGTTTTTAATATAAGTTTTATATTTTTGACGCTCAATATTAAGCTGTCAATGTAAACTTTATTTTGTCCACAATATTATCACATGGTACCCACACGACATCGGCCCCATCAAACTAAATGTTTTCACTGGGTCCTCCAGCTGATAAATGTGTAGACACGACACAGCAATGGCTGAGCAGATCTTTCTAGGGAGGCGCTCACAATCTATAGCATAGACCCTTTAACTCCAGATTCTGTTAAAGGGCCCACTTCTGATACGGACAGAGAGTAGTGCCAAGTTCATTACCTGGAGCAAATCCGAGAACATCACAGGCCTGTAAGTGACCGGGCCTAGTTATTGCAATAATGACCTCAGAGGGAGCTACAGAAAGATCACAAGACCTGGATTATTATCAGCAACTGGATTGTTCTTCAGGTTAATCAAAAACTAAATGAACAGGGTCATGGGAAACACCCCCTCCACTCCTTATGGTGAATTAATACATTTGGATAAATGTCTCAATTTAGTCAATGATTTAATATGGGTTACAGGGTGGCTTATCTATAATAGACACACACAGGAGTCTCCCATGACCCATATTAAATCATTGACTAAATTGAGACACTTGTCCAAATGTATTAATTCACCATAAGGAGTGGAGGGGTTGGTTCCCATGACCGTGTTAATTTGTTTTTGATTAATTGTAAACCCGCCTGGGTAGAATAGAGTCTCAACCAGGAGCCCTTAGTTTTCCAGGTTGTAATCACCGCAAACAGAAAGCACAAATCAAGTCCGAGGTCTTTTCACGAGAGGGGTACAATTGTGCTATGGCTGCCTATGGGCCATTCTGGTAGAAGTTTCAGTACCTGATCTAGACCAATTCTGTACAGTATCTATACTCTCGTCATCTTTCACTTTTGTTGCCACTTTGTCACCCAGCAACATCAGTATGCATAAGCAACACCTGAATGGAATGCAACAGGTTAGGAGTCTAGACTTAGCTTGCATGGAATGCTAAAGAGAACCCAAACCTTCTATACCCTCTTTCCAAACTGACATTCGGAGACAGCTATATGCTGAAAAGAAGATCTGACACACAGCTAACACCCATCAATTCACTATACAATGTTTTGGAGTACATGAGGTGCACCTCTGGGGTAGTATATCCGTTAGGATACTAAATGCAATATTGTGTTTACATACTCATCATTCAACAGTTTCAATGCACCACTGTACCTAATAATGGTCCGTTTATTTCCCACCTCCCTCACCTTAAGGAATGTAGAATTGAGCTCAAACACTTCATGTATTTTACAGTGTATACTGGTGGTTAGAAGAGAATGGCATTGGAAGAGGCAGTAAAAACAATGTCCCTTTGATGTAGCGCACATCCTGTAAGAGCTCTCCAAATACTGTACACTATCCGTGTGCCTCAGGAATTTCTTATGCAATGCCCCTGAAGGCACCTTTCCAACCTGGTCAAGCTCACGTCGGCACTTTTAGAACTTCCAAGCAATAGCTAGGTGTTAAGATAGGATTATTAAGTCTGGATGATTATCCAGAGATGCGATAACTTGCCTTTGTTTGCCTGCAAGACTGTATCTGTTTTTGGTCTTAAGAGGGTTTCAGTTTCCTGCATCACTTTGTTTTAAATGCTAAAATCTCCGGACACATTATCCCGTGAGGTGAGGTGGGGCAAAATGTTGACAGAGGATTTAGGCCGGTAACACTTTTCTCACGTCTGCTCATTGAGTTTTTGTCTTGGTATCTGAAAAAGTATTGCAATCAGCAGACTCTGAAAAACGTCCTCAATTCAAGTTCCCTATTAAACATCAGCTTTCATGCATGGCATGAAGCTGAGGCCTTTGTTTAAGGCACTGGTTTCGTCTAGCAAAAGGACATGATCGGCTAAGTTAAAGATTTGTGTCACCACCCCTGTTCCTCTATGTGCGACCGATAGGTTGAGAGAAAGATGGTGGAGCCAACCGGCTCAGGTATGAAGAGGAAGGCTGCGCCAAGAAAACTACACGCAGATGGAACGCCAGAAGCTAGAGCAGGGCTCCTCGGCGTTCACCAGAAGAAGAAAGCCTCTGGCCGAATTATTGCACAAATGGAACTGTGATCTTCCCAAAAAATTCTCCTCATGCGAAAATTAGACTGAGAACGTAATGCACTTTCTTTTATTCTGCCCCTTATATTATTACATTAGAAAGAAATATCTGAAGCTGCTATTCAGGTGCAGATCAATTAGAACTGTAAATGTTACCATAGCACTGTGCGTTAATTCAAAAAATTATTTAGCAGTGCATTCAGTTGTGAATTATCTGACAAGTACATGGAATGCAAGAACGCTGCATTACTTAATCCGGTCACCTGTATACGAATGGGGGTAAAACTGGGCGTTCTTTTGGTAAAATTGTTGCTTTGTATTTAAGAGTCTCTGACTAAAATCAGACTCATATTTGAGTCTATTATTCTTAGAACAGTACTTTAGTACTTTCTAATTCTGTATCCAAGAGATTTTTTAAGAGCATATGAACTTTTTTTTTAACGATCATGCTTTACCCTTACCATGTTTTAAAATCGTATTTATTTCAAATATATCTTGTAAATTGTTCAGATTATGCATTGTGAATCCATTTGCTTGTGATTATGATTTGTACTTTTTTGCTGCTTTTATAGTCGGTTGACTGGAAAAAAGCTAACCTGATAGACGGAAGCAGCGAGACACTCACCAGACCTGTACGAAGCAGAGAAGACTAGCTGGAACCGCAGGAAGCAGTGACATGGAAAGCTGCGAGAAAGCCAAGGAATGCCACAAAGAGGTGGTGAGTCCACGCTGGGACAAAGGGAACACTGGGGCGTATTGGCGAGCATGCCAGATGAGAGTAAATGAACAAAACAGAACGAAGAAAGAAGTTTTCTGAAAGTAAGAACGTAAACGAATATGCTAAAGAAGGGAACCTTTGAAGCTTGCGCATATGTACATTTACGAAATAGTAACAAGTTAGCAAATAACGGACAAAGTGAAGTAGCCAATAAGGTCAAGGTGAATTACCAAGAGTAGAAGTGCGAGCAAAACACGAACGAGGCATTATGTTATGGACAGAATGAATTAGCCAGAAGGGCTAATGCAATGAATAGTCAAGAGTGGAGGTGCAGACAAAACCACATGACTACAAGAAGCCCTGGCAGGAGAGTATACCAGGCAAATACAAGTGTGGGTATATAAGAAGCTCTAGCAGGAGACTATAGCGTGAAGGTGCAGACAAAACCACATGAATACAAGAAGCCCTGGCAGGAGAGTTTACTAGGCAAATACAAGTGTGGGTATATAAGAAGCTCTAGCAGGAGACTATACCAGGCAAAGCATATGAACATAAGAGAGCAGAAACCCTGACAGGAGAGTACACCAGGTATCCTGACAACTCAAGGCAGAGAGTTTTGGCACTGATTGAGAGGAAAGACGAGCGCTGTTGTGTGTAAAGAAACATGAAGGATCCAGGGGAAGGGAGACACCCTCTGGAGTAGGGAGCAATATCCTTGAGACCTTTCTTTGGAGTTACTTATTGCTTTGCCCATTTGAACATTTCCAAAACACTGAAGGCCAAAGACATTATCCTCTTCACTTAATTTCCTTTGAATGTGAAGGTCAGAATAGTACTTTGGACACAGGACGGCTTTGTTTTGGGCATTCTGACAACGTTGGAGCCTTAGTTTTGAGTTTAGGTAGCGAAACACTTCTAGTGCAGGGACAGAGGCATTTTCCCAACCCCTTTTATTTATCAATAAAAGTCTTGAACCAAAACCATATGTATGTTCTCGCCCTGGGGACAGAGAACAGAGAAAAGAATATGTTAAAACAGGGTTCTGCTGCCGTGGGCGTGGGAAGAGGAAGAATGTTACCGTTTTTTATATTTGCAAAATGGCAATAAAAATACGTACAGAAAAAGACCTGTTTTTTTAAATTTATTTTATTTTTTTTAACAGTTTTTAACCTTCAAACTTCAAAAAAACACTGGAAGAAAAGTGCCAAATTTAAGAAGAGATTAATTAAATGAAATATGAATGGAATGCAAGTGTGCAATTTAACAGAGGTTAATACTCATCATTCTAGACAGCACTGCAGGTTTCACTGGTTCCTCCAAAGGCATCTGTTGTACCTAACCCAACCTTATTAACTCTGGACCCCGACTATAGGAATTAACAAAAACAAAATAAATACTTGCGGCGATGGCACTGCTGGCTGGCACCCAAGATGGTTACCCACATTGCTTTATGTGCTGGAACATCCCACAAAGCAGAAGGTCTGGTGGCTGAATGTTGCAAACCCAGAACAAGCACAATATGCCGTTTTACATAGGTCTGATGTGTTTAGTATTCTACAGCCAGATGTAACACACTGACTTGTGCCAAGAACAGGAGTACGAGCGGATGCCTAGTATTGGTAGTAGCTATTGAAGCTAGTGTTTCCGGCTTAGTGAAGTCCATTCCCATCAAAGCAGTACATGTGATGCCTGTACATTATTACCAGCAGTAGACAGGTGACCATACCCACATTATCACAGATTTAACACTGAATTTCAGAAATGGGACTGGATCTACAACTGGACATCCATCCTTTACAAGATATGCCTGGGATCATACCTTCTGTAATGTTATACAAGATTGCTCAGTGAGTCAAGTGCTTGCATGAAAGATTTGTGCATGACCTGCATTTAAACGTTCTAATGCCAAAAGTGCAGACTCAGCCTTTAAACTTAAGGATAATTTGAATACTATTAAATTGGGTGCAATCACTTATTACTGCACGCCTGAGAAGTTGGAAGAACATGACCTGAAGCACTGTGTAGGCTAAAATTCTGGACTGCAGCACTGCTAAGAGACTCTGCAGTTTCATTTTTCCTGGCTGATTTATTGACCGTTTTTTCCAGATGAATCTGAATTGACGGCCTCATCCAGGGCGCAAAATAGGATTCTGCCTTGTGAAGGCTTTGTTTCGAGATCAAATGCAGCTCTGCAGCAAAACACAGTGATGGCAGCTATATGGGATATGTGAGGATTTGTTAAAGAAAATTACTGCTGGTGGAAACAGTTGGTCTGCACAGGTGGCACAATTCCTGAGGCCCATAGAAAAACGTAATCATCCCTGTTTTGGTGACATATTTGAGAGCAGATCCTTTATTTGGATTCATGAGCGTGGCCACCTGAGCCCTACCTAACCACGCTCATCGCCACTTGATTCAAAATCAGTAGATAATCAAAGGTTCAACACTTCAAAAGTAATAGTGTTTAATGAACAGCCAAAGTGTGTTTCGACCAATTTGTAGTCTTCCTCAGGGATGTATACCAGCTATTCGCAAGTATATATAAATACAAATGTTAGATAGCAATTTGAAGATGACATTATAAAAGTAAAACGTGTGTGAACAGTAAAAAGGGAAAATGTTACAATCAATTTAAATATAACCCAATTGAATTTTTCATGAAGTCACACAAATAATACACCAAACTTGATCGAAAACCATAATACGGCACAATATATGAAAGAAAAAACCAACAAAAAGGTTTAACGATGAAAACATGAAGAATAGGGGAAGGGGAGGAAATGGGGAGAAAGACACAAAATTAGGTGACAAATACAATTTCATAAGGTCAGTACCAAATGGTGAAATATTGGATGTAATTGTGCCACTCATCTTATACCAATACCAAATCAATACAACCAAACTTTGGACCACTACTACGAATAACAAGTTTCTCTCTTACCTGGTAATGTTGTTTCGACGGGATGTTCAGACGACGTATTCCATATCTATGACAGTAATCACCACAGCTGTGCTGCTTTGGAAAATCTTTCGGCGTCTGCGTCTTGCGTCAATGACGTCGATACGCCGCCCTCAAGGACCTCCTCCGACGGCCGACATCAATGGATGTTAAAAGTAGGACGCACGACGTCCGTAGCCTCAGTTGTAGTTTTTTCCCAGAACGTGTGGCACCAGTCTTCTGCCAGTTTGAACAAACAAAGCCGTGCGGAAACGTAAGCTGCAATCGCATAAGAAATTCTGTAGCGGGGAAGGCAGGGAGGGAGCGATATGGAATACGTTACCACGTAAGAGTAACTTGTTCTTTGAGAGGATTGGGTCCTCCGACATATTCCATATCTATGACAGACTCCCAAAGCAGTACCAATGCAAGCAGGTGGGAAAAGAATTTAGAAAACAGAAATTTAGCATGCTCAATCAAATTGCGGGGTAAAGGACCACCACAGAAGGGCCTGGGCGACCGAAGATGGCAGACGGCACCTGAACAGGGTCCGACATCCTGCCGGAGGACTGAGACCACTGGAGCTTGAGCGCCCATTGCAAAGATCTCATCCGCAACCTGGCCTCTGGCACCAGAAGAATGCAGGATACCATGAGGCCGAGCACTCTCAAGAACTCGAACGCTGGGAGAGTCTGGGCAAGTTGAAACTTGTGCACCATCTGCTGAATGTAATGAGCCCTCACCTGGGGAGGAAAACACTGCCCCAGGGATGTGTCGATCACTGCTCCGAAATACTGGAGCCTCTGAGTTGGTGTCAGATGGGACTTCTTTAAGTTGAGGAAGAAGCCCAGCTTGTGGAGGGAGTGGCAGGTGACTGACTGATGATCCAGGACTTGCTCGGAAGAGCGCGCCCTGATCAACCAATCGTCCAGGTAGGGGTAGACGTGAATCCCCCTTTCCTGAGGTGCGCTGCCACCACGACCATGAGCTTGGTGAAGACCCTCGGAGCGGAGGTCAATCCGAACGGCAGGACCCGAAACAAAGTGCGAGTCGCCAACCACAAACCTCAGGTACTTCTTGTGCTTCAGATGGATCGGCACATGAAAATAAGCATCCTTGAGGTCGAGAGACACAAACCAGTCCTGAAGTTGAAGGGCTTGGAGCACTTGAGAAAGAGTAACCATCTTGAACTTGTCCTTCCTGAGGAGTTTTTTTCAAACCGCGCAAGTCCATGATGGGTTTCAATCCCCCCGTCTATCTTGGAAATCAAAAAATAAGATATTGAATTTCCTGCGCAAGGAGCGGATCCAGACTCTTCAAAGAGAGATTGCCCGGTGGATTGTCTTGAGGCCTCTGCCGGAAAGGAAGACAGTAGCCGTGGGTTATGACCTCCAGAACCCACACATCTGAAGTAATGGCGCGCCACTCTGCAAGATGCTGCGCCAGCCTTCCCTCAACCGGCGAACCATGGGACATGGCCTCATGACTGAGCTGAAGCGGCTGCGGCGTTGCCTGAGGGCAAAGAGGCAACAGCCCGAGCGGCCTTGGCACCTCGAGTACCTTGTTTTCCACCTCTGGCACTCCTACGGTGGCCCCTTTGACTGGCAGCTCCTCTCGCTTTACCAAAGGATGAGTAATAACGAAAGGAACCTCCCCTCCATTGCTGTCCCCTAGGACGAAAAGGTGGAGGTTGCCGAACTGCAGCGCCCAACGACTTTGCCGCAGATTTTGAGGTCTGCAACCTCTCAAGGCTCTCGTCAGCCTTGCTGCCAAAAAGATGTTCCCCGTCAAAGGGCATGTTGAGGAGCCAGGCCTGCACATCAGGAGCAAACCGCAACTTCCGCAACCACGCAAACCTGCGTATCACGGTGCTCGCCGCCATGGACCGGCTGACGCAATCTGCCATGTCCAAACCCGACTGAACGGCCTCACATATAGCATCCTTGCCATCCTGAAGCATGGCAAGGAAACCATCCCGTTCATCCCCTTCGGGAATATGTTCAGCCGCCAAGGAAACAGTTCCACAGAGTGCGTGAAATGAGACAAGGCACAAATGGAGTTGGCCGCCTCAAGCGCCATACCCCCTGCAGAAAACACTTTCTTCGCCCAGCCGTCAAAACGCTTGTCGTCCCCATCAGGAAGGATGGTAGGGTACGACGCCTGCTTTGCCGGGGCCGTAGCCGTCTGCACCACCAAACTCTCCGGAGTAGGGTTCTTGGACAAGTAGCAGGGGTCACTACTGGCTGGGAGTTATTTTCACAGCAAAGACTTGCTCACTGCCGGGAGACTCTCCGGAGCAGTCCAAGCTGCCGCCACCCACCTCTGTAGAGCCATATGAAACGGCAGTACCGGGTCAGTTGGTGGACCAATGTCGAGGATATCCGTAAGGTCATCCTGAACAAACTCCCCTGGGGGAGCAGACCATCCTAAGTACTCGGTGACCCGTGACATAAGGCGCCGGTATGAAAAATCGGCATGAGTGCCAGGCTCAGGCCTACAAAACTCCACCTCCGGAGAGGTGTCCAGCCCACTAGCATCATGCAGGGACTGCCTCAGGTTCACAAACTGGCTATGGCCCGAGAGAATCTCGTCAGGCACCATGCCATCATCGGAGCCCTCATCCACCTCTGAAATGAACTCCAGATGGCGGAAAGAAGGAACAGAACTGGAACCAAAGCCATGCTTGACCTTGGCCAGAGCCTTTCTAGGTGGTTCCTCCGAGCCACGGGGTACCCCCGTCGACACAGCCCCGAAAGGCATCGAGTGAATGGGCACCGGCGTCGAGAGAATTGGCATCGACAACAGACGCGGCGTCGACACAGGCCTGGAAGGAGGAGCCCGAGCGTGTCCCTCGACATCCTGGGCGCCGAAGGCGTCGACGACTTCCTCGGAGGCGGAGCCTTGAGAGAGTCCGTCGACGACCTCGGCGCCACAGGCAACGATGTCTTCCTCGAAGACTTCACAGGTTTACGCGGTCTCGAGCGCATTGAGGACCGGGACCTGGACCGAGCATGCCGAGAACGATTCCCCTTGTCCGAGCGGGACCTTTCCCGCGAATCGTGATGACCACCCGAGCCCGAAGGCGTGCGAGCGGCGTCTCTCAGCTGATCACGACCGACCCCACTCGGAGGCTGGGACGGACCAGTGCCCTGTGATTTGAGAATCGCCAATATTTTCTTCCCGAAGGAAGCCCATTCCTCCGGTGTCGCATGCTTTGTGGGGTAAGCGACCCGCCGACAGGCGGAATCCTCGGATGAGGACAGGGAAGGCAACCGATGACAGCGCTTCTGGGAGTGCCTCGAAGAGGCAGAGGAGTGGCGAGACCGACTCCAGGACCAAGACCCACTGGACTTCCGACGACCGATGCAGAGTCTCGCCCCTCGAGTCGTCCGTCGAAAGCCCTACAGACCTCGACATCCGGGGCTTGGACACCTTACCTACCGATAACTTCTTGCGCTCCCGCAAGGCTTTCGACGTGAGCGACTGGCAGTCAACACAGTCGTCCGTGTCATGGGCCGGCCCGAGGAACCAGAGGCAGGTGTCGTGCGAGTCCGTGAACGACATCTTAGACCCACAGTCCCCGCACTTCTTAAAGCCCAGACGCGGTGTGGAAGACAAGGTAGACATCTTCACGAAGAATATTACACAAACAGGTTCAAAGAACCGAGAAAGCAACAGAAACTCCAAAGAGTCGAGGCGCGGCGAGATTCCCGAAGCGAACACATTCGCGGAAAAAACGGAACTGAGGCTACGGGCGTCGTGCGTCCTACTGATAATATCGAGTGACGTCGGCAGTCGGAGGAGGTCCTCGAGGGCGGCGTATCAACGTAATCGACGCAGGACGCAGACGCCAAAAGATTTTCCCAAGCAGCACAGCTGTGGTGATTACTGTCATAGATATGGAATACGTCGGAGGACCCCAATCCCCTCGAAACACCATGTTTCACCTATGTGAATATTTCTTTAAGAAACACCAATGCCTCCAAATAAAACCATACTAAACTTACAACGGTGAATAAAGCACACCAATTGTGGTGAACGTGCCCATGGCGACTCCAAAAAATAAATATTCACCAAGTCTTGATTCACTTTAAAGTGCCTTCAATATCTTCTCAAACGTGATGCTAATATACTTGGTTGATTTAGTCTCCGTCATGAATGAAAGGCATGTCAAAATAACCCCTACAGTTTATCCATGGTGTACAGACTCATTACTTCATTCAACAATGGACGTCGTATCACCCTCAACGGTAAAGTGCATATACCTCTATATATGGCTGAAATGCCAATACAATGGATCTGTATTTGAGAAGCCATTCGCATCAATATAAGATGATTACCAAATGTTTTGTTTACAGGCTCTCTCAAGACATTTAAGGGGTCAGACGGGCCAGCTGGAGCAGTTAACATTTAGGCTCAAAACACTCTTCTGATACTTCTGTGGGAACTTTCCTGAGCTTCCCCAGCAATGACTTCTTTAAATTGAATGATTCAGGCTGAGGGAACTCTCAGGTTGATCTCTACCCTTTATGCCATCCCACGATGCACTCTGGGTCCTTTACTCAATGCAAAAGAGTAATGGGAAGATAATTTGGGAGTGGAGATCAGCGAGAAGGGCTGGCAATAGATAGTCCATACAGACTTCCTTTGTCTTTTGGCGTATCAAAACATGCACCTGCCCAGCAAATGCATTCAGAGGACAAACCACACACTGAAGTATAGTCTTTATAAAATATTTCCTAGATGCTATTGTAGATGTGGTACCCCGGATGCAGATTTCACAACCAACATGGTCCTGCCACCAACACCCCCCTCCCGCCCCCCCAATGGCACCCACCGTTCCATTCCTCTGGGTTGAGGTGTGCAGTATACTAGGTGGCATGGCAGATGAGCAAGTGCCACCCTCTCCTTTGATGGGCCTGCTGGAGTGGACAAGTGTAATTACCATGTCAGTGAAGAACATCTGTGGAGCTTTTACTCTTATTGGCTAACAGGAGCGTGCCAAATGCTTGGAGCCAAGGTGACCACAGACTGTGCAGACCTCTCTTAAAAAGGTCTACTTTTGTAAGAGGATGCATAATAAGATAATGCATTCTGCCAGAGCAAATTCTAACTGGGCTTGCGATGCATTTTTTCAAATTAATAAAACTGTTGCCTGCTACATTTGGAGCTGTATCCACGGACTCTGCAATAGTGCATGTCCAATTACTGCCCAAAGTCTTGCATCACATTTGCTTGGGAAGTTTAGTTTATCCAATGGTATGGGCTACAGGCAATGACTAGACCTCTATAGCAGTAGTTGTAGCAGAGAAGTCAGGCTTAACTCAAGGGAGAGAAGAAAACTCAGTGAATTATGGTTAATGCACAGTTAACCCCAAACAATATCCCATACTGGTATACTGAAACATATACACTAATGAAATTACACGAATAATCTCTATTAAGTTAAATAAGTACATAGTAACATGAGTTACACACATGCACACCAGTCATTACAGCACCAAGAGGAAGAGGAAGGGGAAGGGGAAGGGGTTAATACTTTAGAAACCAGGTCGAGCAGGACACCAAAAGTTAAGCTTAGATTGGACTGACAGTTCTAGACACCTAAGGTATTACTACACTCCTAGAAATCATAACATAGCATTTTCAGAAGACAGGAGTGCAATACCTAGACGTTAGAAACATGTTAATAATCAGAGGTAAATGCTAGAATTCCAGTAGTTTTGAGGCCAGAACTGAAAAGTATGTCTTGTGATGAATCACAGAAATTCGTCCCTTCTCCCCAAACAGGAGTCCCCCTTCCCCCCTGTTAGGCTAGGGAGGTGAGCCTGCTGCGTAATACCCTCACGCTGGCAAGTCGGGACTGAAATGGCTGAATGCCCTATGTCCTGGAAACTGGTGAGGGAAAGAAGCAGCGAGTGGTGGTGTGACACTCCTTGCAACGACAGAGACCACTACCACATAACGCCCCAGGACAGTGGATACTGGACAGCCATTGTAGACTAAGATACATGGTACGAGAGTCCAAAGGAAGACAATGGGTCAGGCAGGGGAAGAGGAGAGCCCAAACCAAACAAAAAGAAACCGCAGCGGCATTACCCCTTAAATTGACAGGTAAAACAGGAGTGTTGGGAGAGGAAACAAAAGAATCGTTATAAGAGCCTTCATTCGCTTCTCAGTCAAAATAAAGAGACGATAATGGAAAAAAGCAAGAGAAGTGAATGAGAATCATTACAAGAGTGTTTATACTTGTCTCAGTCAAGATAAAAGACAATATCAGTAAAAACAAATGAAGTGAATGATAATTTCAAGAGTGTTTATACTCTTCTCAGTCCAGACAAAAACGATAACCGTGAACCCAAGAGATAGGAATGACTATTGCTTTGAGAGTACTCATACTGCTCACAGTCAAAGCAAAGAAAGCCTCAGTAAGGAAGAGAGTGCGGCTATAAAAACCGGAGGAGAGTGATGAACTAAAACCATTAATAAGGAAAGCAATATCAGTCTGGAATCAAAGAAAGCCTGTTGTGAGAAGAAACCAAAGCAAAAGGAAGTATTGAGAGAAATGTATGAACTGATCAAAGGTCACGAGAGACTATTTAAAAATCTGCAATTGAATTAAAAGATTGCAAGAAGCAACCCCCAGAAAAAGGGAGTCATTCTCCTGTCTTTAGTTGTCAATAGAGGAGGTGGCTTTCTTATTGGTGAATAAGCTTTTAATAAGCACAATAATCGCCCTCCTTGTACCCGACATGGAATATACATTTTCATTACTTATTTGTGCAAGGGAGTTTTATTTCTATTAAGGGCAGAGATGTGGGTATTATCCTCGCTTTATTAAACAAAACGTCATTGTGATCTGTGACTGACGGCTTTATCATGAACTGATGGTGTAGTTTGGGGACAATTCATCCCTCCTGATTTTGATGCGTCTACAATAATACAGGATCAGAGCTGAAACCGTTGAACTGATGGATGCCTGCCCCGAATGCCCTCTGGGGAGGGGGAGTTAGAGAGCTAGAGATGGAGAGAGGGAATGCGCAAGCGCAGGTGTATGTGTGAGTAGGTCTAAGTGTAGGAAAAAGTGAGTGGCCTTTACTAGAAGCATTCTCAAAGGCCAGCTAGAGACTGCATTGGTTAGAATTTTCTTGCTTTTGAAAACGTGAAGTTGAATCATAATACTCACTTCAGTGTCTTTAATAAAATTAAAACTCCCCTATTCGAGCAAGTAATGGAAAAGTATACATTGATCGATTGATATTTTATTTCTATCGCGCTCATACGCAAGTGTTTCAGAGCGCGACAAGGCAAGGGAGTGGGAACAGGGGAGAACAAAAACAGCGATCTTACTAGGCCCAGTGACATTGAGAATGCACAAGTGCATGAGAGAGGGGGAGGGGAAAAGTGCATGGAAGGAGGGAGAAGTGGAAAGTGCGAAGCAGAGGAGAAACAGATAAATAACAATAAATAAATAATAAAGGCAACAAACAGTGATAATGCAGCCAGCAATTTGCAAGTGCTAGGTTTAAGGCAGCAGACAGGGTAGGTCTGATAAGTGCAGGAAGAAAAAGGGGGGTGGCTGTATGAGTACAGATACAGACCCCAGTGCAAGGGGTGGCCCGGAGGGAGGGTGGCATGGTGAGCAGGTACCTGGACCCGAAGGACAGAGGGTGGCCAGGTGCACAGTGCCAAGAAAGAACAGATCAGCAGGGGAGAGAGGGAGCGAAGGCAGAAGAAAAGAGGAAGGTCTTGAGGTGCTTCCGGAACCGGAGATGGTTCTCCTCATGTTTAAGAGTGGCAGGGAGGCTATTCCAGAGGGAGGCCCCAGCCGAAGACAGATCTACCCCAGCTTGTTTCTTTGAAAAACGACTGACCCTGAGGGAGTTGGAGGTAGAGGAGCAAAGAGCTCGAGAGGGGAGGTATTTTGCAGAGGGATAGCTAAAGGTATTTTGGACCCAGGCCCCAGAAAGCCTTGTGGACAATCCTTGCATCCACTGGGAGCCAGTGTAGAGATTTCAGTCCTGGAGAAATACGGTCCCTGGGCTTGAGGCCAAGGACAAGTCTTGCAGTCCTGTTCTGGATTAGTTGCAGAGGGTGGAGAGTAGAGGCAGGTAGATTTAGAAAGAGGCTGTTCCAATAGTCCAAGCTAGAGAGAACCAGAGCTTGGGATACCATGAGCTTCTGGGGGAAGGTCAGGAAAGGCAGAGTACCTCTGAGGAGGTGCAGTCGGAAATTTGACTTTTTAGAGACCTCACAGATGTGGGCGGAGAAGGAAAGGGTGGAGTCAAAGATGACCCTGGGGTTCTTAGCCTCGCGGGTGGGGGTAGGAGGAGGGCCAAGGGAGGCCGGCCAGAGAGTGAGGGGAAAGGATCGTGAAGGTGTGCGGAGGAGGATCTCCGTTTTGCTGGCATTCAGACAAAGATCATTGGCGGAACACCAATCTTGAATGGCAGTTAGGCAATCAGGGATGAGAGAGGGAGAGGAGGTGGCAGAGGGCAGCCTAAAAATGAGTTGTGTCGTCAGCGTAGCATTGGAAATTTGAGCAGAAAGTTGCAATGCAGTGGGCAGAGTTGCCAGGTATTGGTTGAAAAGCCAGTTCGAGAGGTTAGACCCCTGGGGAACACCACATAAGCGCCTAAATTCTCTGCGTAGGCGAAGGATATTTTTGCTTACCTTTCCAACCCTCCCCTGACTGCAGCAAACATACCTCAATCTCTTCGTGAATTTTCCTCAGTCGCTGAATCAAAGTTAAATCTTAACAGAAACGTGTCCCCTGGAAACACAAGTGCTCAGTCTACCATTAATAGTAATTGGAATAATATAATGTGGGGCCCTGTCAAATATTTAGGAATCCCTTTTGCTAAAGATGTAGATGCCACTATTCAACTCAAAGCTACATCCATCCTTCATAAAAATCAATTCCTCCAACAATACACAAACCCTACTTTTTTAATGTTGGTGGGGGGTGTAAGGAAGGCATGGTATCAAAGTAAGACCGACAAGTGATCACGGTTCAAGGGTGTTTATTGAACTTTCAAAGAGGTGTGATAAACGCCTATCTAAACCTGAATCTAAGATGGGAGCAAGACATGACCCTCAAATAATAGAGAAAGCAGTCCTAGTGGAGTCTTGTCAAACAAAAAAGGGGCCTATACTAAAAAAAAAATATATATTTCCAATCCTTACTATTAGCTACAAATAGTGTGGGGTACAGTTCATGAAAAAGAAAGAAGTGTTCACAAAATAATAATCAGGATACTCCCTTCCCCACGTTTTCAGCATGTGGCAAGACGGTACACAATAAACAAAGCACACACTCTGGCGTCGGCGGTACGAGGATATAATGGGAGTTCCAATATCAGGGCCCTCAGTGCTCAAGTCTCTTTCCCATCAAAGTCTCTCGTTTCAGAGGGACTGATATACAAAACAAAAACGTAGAAGGTTTCTTTCTTCTTGTAACTAAATGATTTTGTAGGTTTCTAACTGGATCCCCCTCAGCCGGGCTCAGATACCACTTCACGTTCAACTAGTTTCCCTAGCAGGTCTCGGACCAATTGTAAGTTCCACTTTATACTCATCGAAGACTCGATTGTCCACACGTTTTTGTTGGACCCGTCACAGGACCACTTCGATTCAAAGTTTCTTTCTGACAACTTAGTTCTCATTTAGTTTGATACCCAACAGAGACCTTTGAATGAGCACCCCCCTTCGAGCGCCAGACCACTCTGTATTTGGTATCCGATTTATCTTTTAACCGTTCATTCACTCCTTATACTTCCAATTGCTCGCGCTTCATAACACATGCGCTTCATACACAGGCCTTTGTAGAATTCTCGTCAGGTGTGTGTAATGATTAGTAATTGCCTGACCTTGCCTGACTAAGGTGTTGGGAGATGTCAGGTATACGGCTCTGATGTTCGTCCGTTGTTGCTAACGATGAATTGACCATGAGAAAGTGTTTGTGTCAGAAAAGGGTTGGGGCGGTTGAGCTTCCCGGTATCCTACCTGGTAGGATGGGGAAAACGTGTTTCAGGAAAGGGGATCCTGTGTCTCACCCTTCGATGTCCCACTTCCACTCCCTGAAGACACCCGCCCATCCAGGTGATCCTCCCGCACTGGTCCCCCCCACACTCCCCCGGGAACTGGATCCAATAGCGATGGCCGTGTCCTGGCCACCTGGATGACAGATCCCCGGGGGTAGCGGGTGAGACACCTCTGGTTTCTCACAGGGGGCATATTTACTTTTAAAATGTTGGTCCCCATTATTCTATTCCTACTGTCAATGTTGCAGCAATCTTCTTTTCAAAATATAGATGGCTTCACAATTTCTATGGAATAATAAAATGTACCACAATGGCTTTTAATAAACTAAAGCACCCCAAAAATACAGGTGGTGTGAAGTTGCCTGAATTTCAGGAATATCTTAAAGCCTTTGCACTTTACCAATCTGTACAGTGCTTAAATTAATATACAGCTCAATAATGCCCCATTGGTATAAAGCTAAATATGCGCTTTACTGACCCTTTCAATAGCTTCGTCCAAATGACATTCAAGCCCCGAATCAAAATTTAATTATTCCATTTACCTTTAAGTTGTTGTTCATCACGCTTGCAAATTTACTTCACGTGGGGATGTTTTTCATTGGCATGATGAGCAAATCTGCATCACAGACAGTTTGCACAATAACGGAGGCATTTTTCTGTTTGAACTCACATCTTTTCATCTCTAGTTTCCTCATTCACTCACACTTGACAATTTCAATTAAGAATTTATCTTGATGCCACCCAGGCAGTATTAGCTGCCTTACCGTCCCTATTGCACAAACACCCTCTAAATTCCTACAATCATTCTTGTTTTAAGCCCTCCATAAAGATTCAAGTTTATATGCCCTAATCACCTTCAGGAGACCATGTCAGAGCCTTGGTCCTCTCTAGGATGGTCTACTGCAACAGCCTCGTTCTCAACCTGCCCTATTCTTCCCTCCGTCCTCTTCAACTCATCCAAAACAGAACTGCAAGACTTATCCTTGGCCTCAAGCCCGGGGACCGCATCTCTATGGCGCTGAAATCCCTTCACTGGCTCCCTGTGGCTGCAAGGATTAAGTTCAAGACACTTTGCATTGTCCACAAGGCTTTCTGGGGCATGGGCCAACTCTTTCTGCAACGCTCTCTTCCTGAATACTCACATTCCAGAGCCCTCTGCTCGTCTTCCTCCAACTCTCTGAGTTTCCAGAAGCAGAGACTTGGTGGGAGATCTTTATTCACTGCGGGTGCCTCCCTCTGGAACAGCCTCGCTGCCTCTCAGTCTTGAACCGGATCTACTTAAATTCTGGAATCTCCTCAAGACTTTCCTCTTCGCCGCCTCCTTCTCTCCCTCACTCCCCTGCTAAGCACCTTTTTGGTCTCCCGCTCCATGCCTCACAAGTCCCAAGCTTCCTCGCCAGTCTCCTACATTTGCCCCCTCGCCTTGCACTTGCTGCAGTACTACTGCACTTTGGTTACAACCCAAGAGAGTGGAATCTCTCTGCACTTAACCCAGGTTCTGATGGGACTGGGCACCCTTGGTCCCCGTTGCCACCCCCACGCACTTCCTGTTTCTGTTCACCTGCATAATCTGAATGTACCATGCCTAGTAAGATCATTTGTCTTGTGTTCCCTACGTCTTCCCCTCCAATGCATGGTTGCGCTTTGAAACACCTGTGTGTAAGCGCATGATAAACAATTAATCATATGAAGCCCAAAGTTGAATTTAATGGGAAAAGGGATTATGATCTTACCATTTCCTCTGACAACTGGGAGAAAGTGCAGCTTAAGTGCTTTAGCTCAGTTGCTGCCAACGACATGCAAAATATGTTATTTGACTCATGTTGTCCTTGTGCCTTGGCTAATGCAAACCTTATTCATATGATCTGACTGTAAAGGTGTGAGATCCTGTTGCACTGATTTTTGGGACATTTTGCAAAAGATTTTTTTTCACTTCACCCACCGAAGACAGATAGACTTTCACACCGAAAGTTAAAGTCACCAAATAATGACAGAATGGTGTGTGCCACATTTAGCCCATATAGTGATACAATTAGAACATTATATTTTAAAGGTTGAAGATCCAGTTTAGCAACAACCACTGTTCACATATTTAAGTGCATGATCTATCGGAAATCATTGCAAAAGCAAGACCCAAAGAAAAAACCTACCGGAATTATGCAACTCGCTTGGCTTTGGCCATGTTGGTTTGTAAAACCACCTAGAAAACATTCTTTGAACATGAAGACAAAAAAAAAAAAACCTTCTTGGCGAGCACACCGATTGTAGGAGTACATGCATCATTTATATTATGTGTTTGCCTGAGAAGGAGTAGGCGGGAAGAACTACATATCAAGTTAACCTTAGAATTACCAAACATAGATCAAAAATACACTTAGGCAATTTCTACAGCACCACTAGTCGAACATTATCAGAAATATGCAGAGGACAGGAAATGTTGTGCGTTAGATAAGGTGTCAGGTGACCCCCAGCACAGAGGCTGTTCAGTTGAATCCATTCTTGCAAAGGATGATGTACTGTTTAAAATCAATTGAAGGATTTAATGATCAAGAGGAGTGGAACACCTGGGGTTGCGCAACAAAGTTTTGGTTCATGCACACATTAATATTCTGCAAGGAAATACGAAATTGTAATTTGCATACAAGGCAGTTGTGCATGCCATTTGATTCAACGTATCCTTGTAAATAGTTTCAGTAGATGCAATATTATGTGAAAAAGTGACCAGCCTTCTATTTCGGGGTGACCATGTCATTGTTGCGTTAATTATACAACACACTAAGATGCTGTGATATTACCCTGCAGCAGGGCGCTTGAGGTGTAAAATAAAGTATGGTTGACAGCGTTTTTGCATCGATGAGAAGGATGTGGGCTGACGCTGTGACAGAAGTAGCACAGGCGTTGCCATTGACGATACGCTAATAATGATTATGGCATGAAAAGTGTTTTTGATCTTCTAATCTTAAACCGTGGAGTATGCTGAATGAGTTGTCGATTGTGTGAGTTATTGCTCAATGTTGACAGTTTCGTCTTAAGGAGGTTGAATGAATGTTTTCAGAAGATCTATTAAGCTCAATAAGGGGTTTATTTTAAAAACTGCTAATGAGTATAGACGTCGGTCATAATGTTCAGTTAAATGGTTATTGGGCGGGCGAGTATTCTGACTTTTGACACTGTCATTAAGACTAATTTCTAAACCAGGATCATTAATTGGCTTATATACCCTGGATGCAGGGGAGAGCTTTCAATGGCCTGAGTGAGGATTGTCCAAAGAGTGGATTTGGTACTTTCACAGTAAAGCCGGTCAAGTGGCACAGCGAGTAGAGCGCTCGCTTTGACATCAGTGCAGAGCCTGCGAATGCAGGTTCGAATCCCGGCAGCGCCAAACTCAGCGTTTCATCCTTCCGAGGTCGATAAATGAGCACCACACACCGTGGGTATTAATAAGCAGCGCTCAGATACCTGAGGGTTCGTAGCGCTATAGAAATGCCAAATTATTATTATTTAATCAAGAAAGCATGTTTTGACCGCGATTCTGAGGCAAACTAACGCACAATGCTTTTTTTGTGTGCACTTTGGTAATAATAATTGTATTCTTTCAGAGTATTTGTACATTGGCCCGGAAGACTAGGATACTAGGTATGGGGCTGTTTCATCAAAACTAATTGTCTGGAAAAAGATGTGGCCCTAGAGCATGGGGCATGCTGTCACTACATGACTGTTGGTTTGCCTCATGTTTTTGACTATGTGCTCATTCTCTTTATCAAGTTTGTGAATTATAAAGGTTTCCATATTAACTTTCAAGGTTCTTTCTATTGTGTGTGAACAACAAGAGTTCCAATTGATTTTAATACTGTGTGATTGAGTATCACTTTATTTTTTCCACCAATTATTAAATGCACGTCTGGAATTTTTTGGAGTGGTCTTTATTACAATGCGAGTTTATTAGGGTTGGGTCTATTTTTCCAATTGTGTGCATTATATAATGCATTGTAATTACTTTTGACTGGTTGAGTTTTCTGCATTTCATTGTGTGCTTTTTTACCACGCTGCTGTGATAACACTTGTGGATTTAGATTCTTTTTATGTTCAAAGTAATTTCTCATCAATGTAATATTTCCAAGACACAATCTTGGTGAAAGTAATCTTCAGCTATGCATACCATGCCACTTATTCTAGTACCCACCCAAGACTGCTGGACACACAACACTTCTTCCCAGCAAATACATTATCTCAGATTTGTTTTTGTTTATCACCATGTGGTTTGTGTTGTACTAAAGGCACAGTTGTGATAGCTGCCTTCACAGGCTAACCCCTGAATGGTTAAAAATACCCAGTCTAGCTGCACTGTGTTGAATCATATGGGTGGCTATGAGGGAGGACCACATGGGGTGAAGCGACCCCCAGAGGGATGACACATCTGAGGAAGTCCTCTATCCCCTATTCCTTTTTAAGGAGGTTCCCTCCCTTTGCCATGCCTTGATGGCATATTGTTACACTCTCACTTAACCACTTACCAAGTCTACTTCAAGTATTCCCCAATATCACCTAATAGTTTGTCAACAACTGAAACAAGAGGCAGGGAGTAGTTACGATTACCCCGAATAAGGTCCAACACTAGCTTGGTCATGATCACATAAGGAACAGTATGACAACAACTGAGACGAGGAAGCGGTGAGGAGCAATGACTATTACTCCTAATGAGAACCACTGTCAGCGGTCTAGTCGATGGGGAAATTCGATAGGCCCAACATGATTTAAAACCATGACAGGAAGAGAAGCATTGTGTTCTGCAGCTCAGGACGGAGCGAAGTACCAGCTGCAACGCGCAAGTTCAAGCAGCTACACATAGCCAGAGGGCAGTCTGCTGAGCGACACGCTCAGCAAGGCTCTGCAGAAACCATAAAAAAGCACAAGAAAGCAAGGCATGATTCCCGACCACTGCAGAGACTGGAAAGCCAACCAAAGCCCAAACGCCTACTGGAGGTGCCATAAAGGGCAGAGACCGACACGGGAGCCGTAGAAACATCCGACTTGGAGTCGGGAACGCAAAGAAATCACAAGAAGAGAACCAGTGAGCCCAGGGAAAGGTCGGGACTCCTTAGCACTGTCGGGCGAGAAAACGAAAGGCCTACGCAGTGGGACTGGGGTCTGGAACCCTCTGTACGAATATGGAGGGAGACCAAGAAGGGAAACCAGAGAGACATTATGTGTTGAAACCTGGTAGAAAAATATACAAAGTGTTTAAAAAGCAGGCCAAGTGACAATATGACAAGTACCAAACACACGTAGTTGCAAGAAACTGCATAGAAGTCCTGGCAGGAAAGTATACCAGGCTAAGTGTGTGCAAGGAAGTGAAAGAGACTGCATCCAAGACCTGGCAGGAAAGTATACCAGGCAATGTCAAGTGTGTGTGATAAACTTCAGTAAGAAGAGAATCTCAAAGAAGATCCATGCCCTTAAGATTGTGAATTGTTGTAAATGTGGAAAAGAGCGTGGCACGGAAGCATGCCGGCTAACCTGCCAGTCTGGGACCCGGACATGAATTGTAATGCAACGAAAAGAGAATGCCAAAGAAGACACATGCCCTAAGGATTTTGAACAGTCTTGAATGTAAAGAGAAGCGTGGGGAAAGGGGCCCATTTCCTCAGGAACAGTGAGCCCACCAAGAGGAGGGAGTTATTCTCTTGGGTTACAAGGAACTGGGTTATTTTTTGTTTAAACTTCACGTTTTGGAGAAAAGGAAACTGGGGAAGGGAGCCATTCCCTGGAACTGTGAACATTGTCCACTTGGATCATTTTGGTTGGATGTATACTGTATTGTAACAGTTGTGCACTTTGAGAATCAGGGACAACATCCTTCGCACCTTAGAGTTAGTTTTAGAGCGTGAGGGCCAGGATAGGATTTTGGACATAGGACATATTTTTGCTTTGGACATCTTGACAAAGGACAGACCCATTTGTTTTGACTGAGGTAGGGAAACTCCTCTTAGAATAGGGATAGTGAGGCATTTTCCAACCCCTTTATCATTTAATAAAGGTTTACAACCAAAACATTAGTCCACTGTGTCCGCGTCTCATTCCTGGTTCCTCAGTAAGCTTTCCCCAGAAGCTTATTGTCTCTAGAGCTCTGGTCCTCTCTAAGCTAGACTACTGCAACTGGGTCTTTCTAAATCTGTCTGCTTCTACTCTTCACCCTCTGCAACTCATCCAGAACAGGACTTCAAGACTTGTCCTTGGCCTCAAGCCCTGATATCGTATCTCTCCGGCCCTGCAATATCTTCATTGGCTCCCAGTGGCTGCAAGGGTTACATTCAAGACCCTATGCATTGTCCACAAGGCTTTCTGGGGCCTGGGTCCAAACTATCTTCAACTCTCCCTCCGTAAATACCTTCCCACTCGAGCTCTTCACTCCTCCAACTCCCTCTGGGTCAGTTGCTTCCCAAAGAATCGAGTTGGGGGTAGATCTCTTTCCTCTGCTGGGGCCTCCATCTGGAACAGCCTCCCTGCCACTCTGAAACTTAGAGAGCAATCTCTGGTTCCAGAAGCACCTCAAGACCTTCCTCTTTGCTTCTGCAATCGCTCTCCCCGTCCCCTGCTGCTCTTCCTCTCCCCTGCTGATTTGTCTGCTTCGGCTCCCTGCACATGGCTACCCTCTGATTTCGGGCCCAGGTCCGTGCCCACCCAGCCACACACCCGCGCTGCCTCCTGGCATCCCTTGCACTTTGGTCTGTATCTGTAACCCTACAGTCCCCTTACCTGCACTTATCAGACACCCCTTGTCTTTGCTTTAAACCTCGCACTTGCCACCCTGTTGGCTGCACTACCAGTTGTTTTTATCCCTTGCTCAGCACTTTCCACCTCTCCCTTGCACTTTCCCCCTTCATTCTCCCCTGAACTTGTGAGTTCTCAATGTCACTGGGCCTAGGTAGATTGTTGTTTTCGTCTTCGCTTGTTCGCCTCCCTTGCCTCGTCCTCACGTGTGTATGAGCGTGATACTAATGAAATATAGGATATCATATCTCAAGGCACTCTGCAGGAAACTTACCAGTGAGGTCTGCATTTTTGTGGGAATCATCAAGTTTACACTGAAAACTTTGTGAACATGCTACAGACAGTTGAAGAGCAGTGGGGCACACCGCAAAGTCTGAGCCAATTCCCCATCAGGCCCCTCCCTGTGTGCTCATCCCACCCTTCCAGGCTCATCTTGCTCCAATTACTCCTATGACTGGCCAATGCTAAAAGAAGCGCAGCAACTTTAATTCCCCCCCCCATTGAGTGCACCTGTCAACACAATTGAACACTGCTTAAAATATCTAAAAACTAGCAGGAAAAACTACCAGGTACTTTGAACTGCTTTCTTACCCAATAAGCCAAAGTATACGCACAACTGTCAGACATATTCTAATGGAAACTTGCATGATGACTCTGGAGTATTTGCCTCATCAGCCAAAGGTTTAATTTGGCTTAACAGAGGTTTACCTCATAACGTTCCTATATGTATGGAAGTCTAAATGTAGCTGAATTATTTCTAGGATCCTTTCTTCATATGGGTTTTCGGTAGTGCCCCTACACCCGAGTCTGGGAGTTAGTCTATAGAGATTACCTCAAACGAATTTTAGAAAATTACCCAACCCACTTGGATTTAGTGCAAGCATACTGTTAAACATTGAAATTATACAGGTCTATCTGCTTTGGTTACCACAGTGAATTATTGTTTAAATTGTATCGTCGTCTATCCAATATTCACCCAACAGCCATCCCAGGTCTCATAAGGATTTCTGCTTTTCATTTAGAGAAGATTCTCGATATACAGCGGGTTGACGCGTCTCTTTAAACAATGTGGTAATTAAAGGTAGAAGCAATCCGAGCTTCTTGTTGTCCATTCTTCTCACTACCTCTAGCACCTGTGCCGACATGCAATCTGAATTTCTAACCTCAATGGTGCCTTTCCTGTGCTCTAGTGTTCTTACTTGCCGTGAGAAGAAAGTAAGGTGAAGAGCCATGTTTTCAAACCTTTTGGAAGGGCCATTAGGAGTCCCCGGTCCTAGGGAGGGGGCAGGGCATTCCAGTGGTGTACTGCCACTGTGGGGAAGCTCGACCCTCCTGCTATGACTATTATTTTTTAAGTTGGGGGCAGAGAGAATCAAGCATTGGGCATGGTGGGACCTCAGTGGTCTGGTGGCTTTGGAGAGCACAATAATTTGCGACAAGTATTCTGGGGCAGAGTTGGTGAGTCATTTGTGCGTGATTGAGAGTGTTTAGAAGATGATTCTCTCTCGTATGGGGAGCTAATGCGCTTCCTTTCTGTCTGCTGAGAAGTGGTCTTTTCTCAGGATGTTCAGTACTGCGTGTAAGGTATTGTTTTGGATTATCTGCAGCATGTTAATGTTTTGTTTGGAGGTTTCTGCAGAGAGGACGTTGCAGTAGTCCAGTCTTGCTCCAATGATTGCTCTGGCGATGGTGAGGCTACTGGGCTCTGTCAGGAATTGTCTGGCTGCATTGATGACCTATTGCAATACCTCTTGTTTGCACAGCTCTGATTAATAGTAACAAAATGTAATTTTCCACTAATCACTTTAGTCTATTGAATTTCTCACAAACTGAAAATCATACCATGCATAAATAGGTGTAGAACATTAAAATTAATAAAAGTGTAAAAATATCACACTTTAAATAGCATTTTGTCATGGCAGTTGATTTGGTTTCCTTTGAGAAAGGGTATATTATTTACTTTAAAGTGTGGCAAATAAACGGCTAATAAAATAAGGAGAAAATATAGTGTATAAGCAAAATAGGACCGTCCATCACAGCCACTGTTAAACCACTGGAAAGTTAATGTAACCACAGTAAATAAAGCAGGTTGTACACAAAATATAGTTTTACAGTAGCTCCAATAGCAAAAATAACTTACTGTGCTCCAAAATCTAGCACTGAAGGCTGAAGATGCAAGACCCTCCCACTAGGTCCAGCGGAGCTAAAATGCAAAGGAAAATTATGGTTTTAATATATTTCAGAAAAGGAAAACATACAATGTATTCATACAGTACATACCCAAACCAGAATTATTGTACAAACAGAATAAAACAATGCAAGACAATACTTCTGGACAATGAAATAACAAAATTACTACTTTGCAGTAGGAACCTCATGAGCGCTCGCCACGAAAGTGGAGTAATTTGCTTTTTAGTGAGAATATAAAAATAATACTGTGTTGCAGAGTCTGTAATCTCTTGGATTCATTTCAAATGACAGTGCTTCTACCAGAAACATTACTTGGGCAACAGAAACAGGCGGAGCATTTCTGTTTTAAGGTGCTTTACAATAAACGGGCAATAAAATTTGGATTAAACATCAAACAAAAGGCGGAAGGGGAAGTTGAAAGACATGGAAAGTGTACAATATAGACATAGGGGACCAGAAGTATGCGATCATGGCACTTTACGTCTCAGTTTCCCATTGAAGAAACAAGAGGAACTTTTAAGTGTGATCTTGAAGCCCTTTGTGGTGGTTCTAGTCTTAAGCTAAAGTAAGTGTTCCAGTGGTAAAGAGGGTAAAAATGGAATGCAGGATGGGTGGGAACAGAGGTTTCTTTGCAGGGCTGCATCATCAGTAATATTACAGCTAAAGGCACACCAGTATATAGTGTGATGAATCCTGCAGAGTCATCACTGAACCCCAGCCTAAAGTCTCCTCCCATGGGGAAGGCAGCCGCTACTTGATCCTAACCGGGGGAGTGGTATCATGAGGGAGGGTCACATGGGAGGAGGTGGGAGAAACGCAGTATTCATCTTCTTGTGGGGATGAGAGTCCTATAATTCCTGAATACCTAATGGTGTGCTGTCATTGTAGAAGCCCCACCCATGAAACTACCCAAAGAACAGACTATGAAAAGCCCCGTAACAGAAAAAGGTTTGTACCCTGGGAGGTCAGAAATTAAATATATGACAACTCCTAATTGTCATGACTATCTTAGGCGGAGATCCTAACCCCAATGTTAAATCACCGACATTTTACATAACATCCCCTAACTCCGACCACTTTCAGTTCACAAAGCAATCCAAACAAAATGTCAAGGAACCAAAACCACTATGGACTCCAGGATCCATAATGCCTATGGTACTGGGACGTGGAAGAGTGACTCAGAATTAATGAGGAGCGTGGGTGCCATTAAACAGAATGTGCGGTCTAGTTGTTGTAGAACAAGGAACCTCAGCAGGACATTTAAACTCAATAATAAGCTACAGCTGAAGAGAGATGTGGAAGGAGTAGTAGAAGCAGAAGCAGCCCAGAGTTTGTGGATTATTACACAAACAGAAAGAAGAACACCAGCTGAAGTCGACGCAGGAAGAGCAGGTGTGCAGTACTGCAGAGAGCGCGCAACAGGAAGTGGTGTTGTGGAAGGCTGAGACGAGAAGATCCCAGCCGTGTGGGAGACGTGCCCCCAACCCAAAGTGAGCTGCTCACAACAAAGTAATTTAGTTTGCCATAACGGGAGATAGTTTAGTGAGAGTGTTACACCACACTAATCTCTTAATATTTATTCAATTTCTTCTGCTGCAGTGGAGTCTGGGGTTGCCCAATTCATATTTATTCTTCCAGGTCGTTTTTGCCTGGTTTCCTCCATGCAGTGTTCAGATCAGTTTCTAGAAAGGAGGTGTAAGATTTTCTTTGTCAAAATGGCAGGAAATGACAGAAATATAGCCGATTCAGAATATGTTGTTTCCCAGTAGCCCATAACCTTCAGAACAATTAACTGATCAGAGATTGTGCTTGTTGCTCAATCTAAAAAGCAAGCAAATATTTCAACTGAGGCTTTGAGAATGTGAAGATTGCATTTGGGTAGTAGACATTTCAAGTCATTGTGTGCCCTAGTTAGTACAGATAAATATCCAAGTTCAATCTGGTAAATAAGTCAACTTTAAAACTGGAATATGGCTAAAGTTACATTTGGAATGCTGACAAAACAATTGCATAACTCTGGTATTGAGGAGCAAGGAAAAAGTGGTATGTTCGATATAGATAGCCTACATACCACTACAATCCGCTTTGGTGAACATCAAAACCAACAAAATAAGTGTGGACCCAATTGTGATTCTCTTTTTTTTGTGATTACTTTAAAAATAGGATTAAAAGTTGTTCCGGAAAATAGTAGCTAAACGTACAAATCCACAAGTTAACCAATTGATTTAAAGCAATGCAATAGAGGTCAACAGAATTTGGGGTGAACAGGGCCCCGCTGAATAGAGTTAAGGCCTTTGACTATCTTGGTGTTAACTTTTATTCAAAGGTTAGGTCCCCCCTCCCCCACCTAATATTAGTAAACTATTTTTATTAATATCTCACGCCATTCTTGGAATGATGTGCTTTTCACCGAATTTAAAGATGACCCCTCCACCAACCCCTCTGAGCAGCTCCCCCCCAACCCCCCCCAGGTTAATATGTTCAGTATATACAATGCTAAAGCCTCGGCAATCGCTTGCTTTGGTGCACACATTTGGGGAATGGAAAAGGCTGCTACATAGCAAGTAATAGAGAAACAATTTGTACTTAATGTATTGGACTTCTCCCAAGTATTCCATCATGAATAAGGGGTTGGATATTTGAAAGATCAATTTACTGTGGCACCTGTGCTTCATGGGAGGACTACTTGGAGTAATCACCAAGTAATCTTGTTGCAAAAAACTATTAGAGATATCAGGGGAAACAACAGCAGATGCAAAATAGCTTGGCTTTCCCATATTAATGAAAAGCTAAGGTTAATAAACGCTAGTCACAGTTTTGAAAACTCTGAAACCATCAACAGGAATAATAAAGTTGAAGTTAATCTGCACTACATCATTCCAATTCAAGAGAAGTAGTGGCACTGTCCGCTATTCAGTCAACCTCTGCCTCCACGCCACTAAGACTGAGATTATTTGCATTGGGACCCTTGCTCCTGCTTTCCCACTTTCACTCTGGCTGGCCTCCCTTGGCCATGCACCCACCTGCGAAGCAAGAAACCTTGGGGTCATCTTTGATTCCACTCACTCCTTCTCCTCTCACATTTCAGACATCTCTAAAAAGTCTACACCTCTTCAGAGGTACTCCACCCTTGCTCAATTTCCCCCAGTGGCTCACTGTCTCGAGAGCCCTGGTTCTATCCAGGCTGGACTATTGCAACTGCCTCTTCCTCAACCGCCCTTCTTCTGCCTTGCGCCCTCTGCAGCTCATACAGAACAGAACTGCAAGACTTATTCTTGGCCTCAAGCCCAGGGGCCACATCTCTCCGGCGCTGAAATCCCTCCACTGGCTCCCCGCTCCTCTACCTCCAGGTGCCTCCCTCTGGAATAGCCTCCATGCCACCCTGCACCTTGAGCCATATCTCCTGAAATTCCGGAAACTCCTCAAGACCTTCCTCTTCTCTTCCTTCTCTCTCCCTCCCTCTTCCCTGCTAACCTAATTCTCTGTCCTTTCCCTCCCTTTCCAATTCCTTACAGCATGCTGACTGGCCGGCAGGTGTACCTCAGAGTCTCACTGGTCCCCGGCATCCCCGCCCGTCCTCTCTCGCACTTGCTCAGGGCCCTACACCCCACTCACACTCTATGCACTGAGAAATTAACCCAGGAGAGGGAATCTCTCTGCACTTACCCCATTCCCAACTGACCGGGTGCACTTGACCCTCCTCTCCCTGTAACCCTCTGTGCACTTGCTTGATCCGTATGCATCATGCCTGAAGATAGTATGTCTGTTTCTCCCCTGTATTAATCCCTAATTGTACTGTTTAAAATTGCAGAATCGCCGTCAGGCCTATTTGCTATATCCCATACTGTTAAATGTATTTTATGCACTTACACTGCCTGTGCAGACTATTATCGTCTCAAGATTTTCAAGGACTCCGAGCAACTTTTTTCTTCCCCCCCCCCAGTGTTCCCTCCTTGAGCGCTTTGAAACACTTGCCTGTGTATAGGCGCTATATTAACAAACAATACCAGAGCACTTTACAAGCCAGCAAATAAGAGTTAATTTGCAAGTTTCTTGACCATTCTCACGTTATCCCAACCATATCTGACCTGTTTAAGGTTTAACTTTCTACCACTTAACTCTTAGGGGAAACTGGTCAGGAATCAAATGTGAAGACTGTTTTTAAGTCTCCAGCGCCCAGCTACCCCAGGGTTCGGTGCGCGGTACAAATAAATAAACTAAACTAAACTAAACTAAACTAAACTGTTGTACCCTGTTCAGTCCCCATAACATAGAAACATCGGGGCACTTTTAGTTTTTTTGCCCCATATAGGACTGGATACAAATTGCCACCTAAATTCCAATCGAGGATTGAGGCACTTCAAACCGGCTTTGCTTCACATTTTATTGCTCATGGATATCATGGGCCACAAATATTTACCAGAGGGGAGCGGTACCCCTTAAAAATAATCATATTGTTTTGACTTTATTTTAAAACATGATATTCTAAGGGGTGGTTTTACTTAACTGAATGTTTTATCATATGTAGTTTTATCATGGATATGTTTAAAGGATATGCTTCTATTGAATGTCTTGCTTTAAAAGGTTTGTGCTGTACTTTGTTGTTCACTTTGATGGTTTGTTTTAACCGAATAAGGTGATTTGATTAAATGATTGTTATATCGCTTGGGCAATAAGTTAGGGAAGGGTCATTATCCCAAGCGATAATTAGTCCTCCCAAAGTCTATAAGGATATTAGCATATAAGGCTACTAGCAAATCATGTTTTATCAGTGAAGTACAAATGATTAATAATGCGAAAGCAAACAGACAAACTCAGTAACTTAAATGTGGTTTTATTTTGCAGTATTTAAATAACAAGGTTGTCTTCATAAATTAAACCTTTCAATTGCACACTTGGTTAAACTGTAGAGGGTTTTAGCATGACCATGCATTAGAGTTTGTGTAAAAGTAAACTGTTTCTCTATAAGAAAGTAAAGGCATTTTCACATGTTTTAACTTTTTCTGGTATGTTAAATAAGATGTTGCAGTGAAATACAGGTTACCCTAAAAAGGAAGTGTTTGGTTAGTGGGATCTTGAAATATCATGTTAGAGTGCCCTGCGCCCAATATTGGAGATGTGTTGCATGCCCGTGAAGGTACAGAGGTTTCCCCCGCTCCGTTTTAGTAAAATGATCCAAAAAACGTTGACACATGGGCAGCGCCACTATAGAAAGAAACTTCTGTAGCAGTTAAATGGACGTATACGTTTTAATATATCATGATAGCCCTTATTTGGGACATGTTTTACGGCACATACTTTGCCTTTTTTCAATCAGGGCAGTAGAGGCTTTTAGTTCTGGTTGGCTAGGATAATGTCGATCTGCCGTCATTGGTTGCATAGGTGTCATTGGACGCATAAGATTTACACAGAACACACCATTTCTTACTTGCCAAGAGTCAACTGTCACTAGCCAATGAACTAATGGGGAGTGCAAACTCTGAGGCCTGCATTTAGTTAACCGAGTAAGACAAACGGTCCATTGTGAAAGCATATTCTATTCACAAGAACTGCTCAAAAAAATATGGTTGGTCACAGCGTTTGGCAGATACCAGATTACACACCAGTATGGGCCATAAAATCCCACTGAGCAAAGGCAAAATCGCCTGAACATGGTGTGCACCACTCTGCACAGCAATTCCAGACAGATCATTGCCCATCAGTATTAGAACTTCATCTGGAGAAGTAGAAGGGTCTCTCGGTGGTCACACCCATCAGTGACTGGATATCAGTGACAAAGTTAATACTCACCAGTCTGAGTGCCAGGTCACACACATAGTGCCCGAACAAAGTAGATTAAACATTCACAATTAAGGAAAGCTGGATACATCCCATTAACATTTGCTTGTGTTAAGTGCTTGGCTACTACACTTCTTGCGTTACTCACAAGGACTATTGAACATTGAATCTTACTCCATTTATCATCCACGAAAGGATGAAGATGAGCAGCGGGTACTGCTAGGATTCAAACGTGCGACCAACAGATTGCTCAGAAAAGCAGGAGCTTTTTAAAATCCATACCTGAAGTATTTTCCACGATTTATAGTTTTGAAAGGAGGTGAAAAAGCGAGGGCATTCCTCGTAAAGGCCAGGATTTACAGGCAGCACGCTCACTACAGCCATTTGGTAGCTTTACAAAACAAGGCTCCAACAATGAGAGCAGAGCTGATGGACCCATTCTGGCCAGAAACATCTCAAGTCATACAGATGTATCCGCTTTGAGCCACCCCTAGCACAGCTGCAGCATTGAAGTTTAGTTGCCCTCAATATCGACATACAGAAACCACCAATATGAAATGACGCCATGGGTGGCCATCACAGACACACAACTAGTCTGTTTAATCTGTTTCAGGAATAAGATTTAAGAATTCTCACAACTGCCATCACATACTTCAAACTGCCAACGGAGTTCGTGGAAAAACGGCATGTACCTGTGTTTCTTCATTGTTCCAAAAGAAGAAACTAAGGAGAGTGCAAGACACGGGGTACACAAAAAGGGGATTATATGGGTACACACATTTACTCAGTTAATTCTTATAGTGTTCTAGGGCCCTGTTATGGGGCCCTAGAAGGGGGTAAACAGAAGTCAAAATCCAGAATATTCAGTAGGAACCCTTGAAGAGGTCATTTCTGATTCAGCAGACGCTGAAGGTCAGTTCTAGTTAAAGCTGCAGGCGTTGATTCTAGCCTTTCAACTCTAATCCATAACCATGTTGCATGAGAATCTCAAAAGGTGATGGGGCACGTGACCCACCATGAGGTGGAATTCCAGCTGAAACTCTTCTGCAGACAGAGAAGCCATTTAATGATGGCAGTATCTAGTGCAGAAATATGGTCCACAAGTAAAACATGTGAAACTGCGGTTGAAAATTAGTTCAAATGCAGTCTATTATGTCCAATGTTGGGAGGTGGGCGAATTGGAGTCACTGAGTAACAGGTCAGAATGTTAGGGCACAGATAGAAAAGGGTACATAAACTTCCACCATGATGCGTTGCCTTGTGAACATCTTAACAGAGAAATATTTCCACCCAGCCTGAAGCGGCTGGTTATTTCCGTTTATAAATGGGAAAGAACCAAATCCTTTTGAGCTGTTGGCCTCTTGAGAATATACTAAAAGTTATTCCCAAATTAGAGAAAGGGAGGGCACACCTGTATCCAATTAAATCCCCTTGGATGCACCTGTGATCCTGGCATCTGAAAAGGTCATTAAATCAGTAGCCCGGTAGATTCCTATAAGCCGGTTCCTAGAGGACCAATTATCCTACTAGATGTAGACTAGGAATTTCTCATGAATATAATTTACAATAGTTTTATGAAATAGTGGACAGCAAAGAAAACAAGGTTTCTACTGCTTATGTTTACTAAATGTTCTAATCAATGTTTCCTTTTACTCCGCCTTAGTTTGTTTTATGTTAAATCACAAGTCCTAAGAATCAATTTTTTGCTTTTGTAGATCACCGCAGCATTCCCCTTCTGTACGAAAAGGAGCGCTAGACATGGAAAGGATGGCAGACGCAGGGGAGCAACGCAGGCGTGAAATAGGTTTGCCTTTCAGTGACCCCAGCTCGTCGGGTCTATGGGATTCATATTTATGTCTGAAGCAAAGTACCCATTAGCTCTCCAAATAGACTCTGCGCAGCTCTCTACATTCCTCTGTTGCATGGTCAACAATTATCTTCGCAAAAACTAATATTTTCTCTTGACTCTGCTAAACAGGTACATTATAAAAAAAAAAAAAAAAAAGATGAATTTTGTAGTACACTTTTAAAAACCACAGAGGTTATGAGAAACAGTATGCTGGAAATGGCATACATTATGATCTCACGACCCCTAAAGAGTCTCTCTCATGATTGTCTTTACAAGGATTAGTAAATTGGGGGCGGGGAGGACAAGAAACCTTTGTGTAAGAAGTGCATAAGAACTGGCAGTAGCCATGCAAGCAATAGAAATATACATAGCAAAAATAAATGGAGGCATTTTAAGACATTCGCAGCAGGTTTTGAAGCTGTTCATGTTGAGAACTTCAGGGACTGAATGAATATAAAAGTAGGTGACCACAGGTCTTCATCAGGTATGAGAAATGCAACTATTCCGCATCACTTTTTGATGGCATAGGCTGGCCAATTTGGGATGCTCTAGTTTGCTTTAAAAATTAGCCACGCTCTAGTCAATAAGTGTTTCCTGTCGCGAGAGGACAAGCAGCAATGGAACTTGAAGTTCCATTTGGTTTTCGGCTGCACCGGTTTCCCAGTTGTCAGCCCAGCAATTTGAAAAGCCCTGGACCCTCAGATGTTTAATGGAGATATTAGTGCAGTGAGTTTTTCGGAGGAACACAAAAAGGGACAAAACTCGACATGCACAGGTGATATGATATGATATGATATGATAAGGTATTTGTAACGCGCCTATACACAAGTGTTTCAAGGCGCGACGAGGCAGGGAGGGAGGGAAACAAGGGGAAGACAGACAAACGATCCTACTAGGCCAGGTGTCATTCAGATCGCGCAAGTGCAGAGGAAGGGGAAAAGGAGAAAGTGCAGGGGGAGGAGGTGGGGGGGAAAGTGCAGTACAAGGTAAGTAGCGTAAATAAATAATAAAAATAATAAATAATAAATTAAAAGGGCCAGCTGGTGGCAAGTGCGAGGTAAGTGCAGAGCTGGGAAGGGGGCTGTAGGGATACAGTGACAGTCCCGCAGTGCAGGGGGAGCAAGGGAGGCAGTGCAAGTGGAGAGTGGCTGGGCCCTGGACCGAGGTCGCTGAGAGTGGCCCAGATGCAGGTATAGTGCAGAATTCAGTGGGGAGTTAAGCAGGTTTAGCAGGGGAGAGGGAGAGAGAAGGCAGAAGCGAAGAGGAAGGTTCTGAGGTGCTTCCGGAACCGGAGATGGTTCACCTCAAGTTTCAGGGAGGCAGGAAGGCTGTTCCAGAGGGAGGCCCCTGCTGCGGAGAGAGATCTGCCCCCAGCTCGTTGCTTCGAGAAGCGGCTGACCATGAGGGAGTTGGAGACGGATGAGCGAAGGGCTCGTGAAGGAAGATATTTAGGAAGAGAGAGTTGAAGGTATTTAGGCCCCAGGCCCCAGAAGGCCTTGTGGACAATGCAGAGGGTTTTGAACTTAATCCTCGCAGCCACTGGGAGCCAGTGAAGAGATTTCAGTCCTGGAGAGATACGGTCCCTGGGCTTGAGGCCAAGGACGAGTCTCGCAGTTCTGTTCTGGATAAGTTGCGGAGAGTGGAGGCAGGCAGATTAAGATAGAGGCTGTTACAGTAGTCCAGCCTTGAGAGAACCAGGGCTCGGGAGACAGTGAGCTTCTGGGGGAAGGAGAGGAAGGGAAGAATACCTCTGAGGAGGTGCAGCTGGTAGTGTGACTTCTTAGAGACGTCAGATATATGAGGAGAGAAGGAGAGTGTGGAGTCGAAGATGACCCCGAGGTTTTTAGCCTTGCAGGTAGGGGCAGGAAGGGGGCCAAGGGAGGCCGGCCAGAGAGCTGCAGGGAAGGAGGGAGTGGATGTGCCGATGAGTAGAATCTCAGTCTTACTGGCGTCAAGGCAGAGGTCGTTGGCGGCACACCATTCCTGGATAGCAGACAGACAGTCGGAGATGAGGGAAGGAGAGGAGGAGGCCGAGGGTAGCCTGAAAATGAGCTGGGTATCGTCCGCATAGCACTGGAAGTAGGGGCAGAGAGTGGCGATGCGGTGGGCAAGGAGTGCCAGATACTGGTTGAAAAGCCAGGGAGAGAGGTTGGATCCCTGGGGGACACCACAGGTGGAGAAAAAGATGTCAGAGAGGAAGGAGCCCATTTGGACCTGGGAGGGTCGACCGGAAAGGAAAGAGGTCAGCCATGCCAGAGCCTGACCAGTGATACCCAGGTTATCACGGAGACGGTTGAGCAGGATGGCATGGTTGACAGTGTCAAAGGCAGAGGAGAGATCGAGCAGAATGAGAACACAGGGAGTGTTGGAATCGAGGTTCAGGAGCAGGTCCTCACGGATGTTCAGGAGAGCAGTTTCCGTGCTTCTGGCCGCTCTGAAGCCGGATTGATGGTCATGAAGATTACCAACAGATTCAGCATGGAGGTTAAGCTGGGAGATGGCCAGTTTCTCCAGGAGCTTGCCCAGGAAGGGAGTAATGGAGATTGGGCGATAGTTGGCCAGGCAGGAGGGGTCGGAAGAGGGTTTCTTGAGGAGGGGGTGCACAAGGGAGTGCTTGAGGGGGGATGGGAAGACTCCAGAGGCGAATGAGTGGTTGCAAAAGTTAGCCAGGGCAGGAGCCAGGGAGTCGATGTGATCCTTGATGGTTTTGGAGGAACAGGGGTGAACCTGTTTAGACGAGGCTTTCATAGATCGGACTTGTCTGGAAACCTCATCAGCAGAAAAGGGTGGAAAAGCAGAGAAGGAGGGCGGAGGGGCGGCTGCAAGAGAGCAAGAGGAAGAGCCGGGAAGAGAGGGAGGGAGGAGAGAGGAGGAGAGCGAGGACAGGATGTCCTGAGTTTTTGAGATGAAGTGCGAGGCCAGTGCAGTGCAGAGGGCCTGGGAGGGGACAGGAGAGGTAGAGACTGCAGCAGGGTTGGCCAGCTCCTTGCAGATTTTAAAGAGTTCGGCCGTGTTGTTAGAAGCCTCAGAGATGCGGGCTTGGATAAGGGCTCTCTTCTTGGTGAGGACGGAGAGCCGGTATTGCCTTTGGAGCAGGCGGCAGGCCAGTTTGTCAGAGGATGAACATGAAGCACGCCATTTCCTCTCTGCCACCCTGCACTTGCGTTTTAGGGTGACGAGATCAGAGTCATACCAGGAGTTACATTTGGCTTTGGGCTTCAGGCGGATTCTCATGACGGGGGCAAGGATATCGAGAGTATCAGATATAGAGGAATAGAGCATGGAGAGGGCTGTGTCAGGGTGGGAGTCAGCCGAGGGGGGAGGAGGGGGCGAGAAGGTAGCAGCGAAAGCCTCAACTGACACGCGCTTCATGGGTCGGATGACCGAGAAGGTGGGTGGCAGTGGAGAGGGTGGCTTTGCCTGTGGGGTAGGGAGGGAGAGGTGGGAGGATAGGAGAAAGTGATCGCTCCAGGAGAGAGGAGTGGAGAGAGGGAGGGGAAGGTCAGAAGAGATCAGAGCATCAAGAGTGAGCCCTGCAGAGTGAGTAGGCCCAGACGGGAGAATAGAGAGTGAGAGAGAGTTGCAGAGTTCGCGAAAGAGACCAGTGGGGGGACAGGAGGCATCGAGGTGGATGTTGAAGTCACCGAGAAAGAGGAGTTTGGTGGTTGAGGACATGAGTGAGGAGGAGAGGTCAGCCCACTCAGAGAGGAAGGAGGAAATTAGACCAGGTGGCCGATAGATAGTAGCCACGTTAAGGGAATGGCTAGGAGAGAGAGAGAGAGAGTCGGCAGACAAGACATTCAAAAGTGGAGTAGGTCTGCGTAGGAGTGACAGTGGCAGGAATCCACTCAGGGAAGATAAGGGCAACACCACCCCCTGAACGGTTGGGCCTGGGCACGGAGAGGATCTTGTAGCCGTCAGGTAGGAGTGTGTCGAAGCTGGTGGCAGAGCTGGCAGTGAACCATGTCTCAGTGAGACCGAGGACGTCGAGGTCCAGTTCCTCAAGAAGGCGACAGATATCAGAGGAGTGCTTGATGGCAGAGCGAGAATTAAGAGTGGCAATGTGGAGAAGGTTGCCACCCTTGAAAAACTTCCGGGGAGGGGTACAGATCAGAGGTACGCCCTGCGGAGGTGTTAGAGAAGGAGTTGAAGAGGGAGCAAGAGAAGGGGCAGGGAGGGAGGGGAGAGGCAAGGTAGCCGAGGACAGAGGAGGGGGGACAGCGGGAGCGGAGAGGAAGTTGATGAGGCGTGGGAAGCGTCTATCAAAGAGGTGAAGGTTGGCCTGAGGGCCTTGGACCAAGACGGTCCCGTTAGCATAGACATTAATGATGGCCTTAGAGGAGTGGAAAGGGGCCAAGAGGACATCCCAACGGGTGCCACCATTAATGGGAGAGGAGGAGAGCCACCACTCAGTAGGCCACAGTATACATGAATATTACATTAGGGCTCTTTTATTTCGCGGGTGTTTGTTTCTCCAAGATACTTCCAAAGGACACTACACTAAGAAATTAAAACTGAGTGTGTTCAAGAAGTGATCTTTTAAGTTGAGCAGGTAAATCAGTCGACAGAGGCCCAATTCCCGGAGGTTTGCACTGGACCAAATCAGAAGATGCCTCGAGAAAGAACATCTCATCATTTATTCCAGTGCAAATCTGTATCAATCAGGCCCACAGTGTTTACTAGAAGTGAAGCTGGAATGCTAGAGTAGACAGCTATTCTGTCTCCTATTGCAAAAAACAGAACCGGGAACTGCCAGCAACGCTAGATTGTTTTACTTGTCCTTTGTTCTGAAAAGGGATATTATAGAGCAGGTCAACAAAGCGAATTGGAACAAGAACATATTCAGCTAGCGACCAGCGAATACAAATTCACAAGAAGGATCATCTTTTATTATAGATGTAGCATGTATTAAAGTTCTTCCTGTGATATTAATTTTAACCATGTGAGCAACTGGAAGAGAACTAGTGTTAACTGTGAGTAAAGTGTTTTATTACCCACATTTCTCCCCCACCCCACACCTGTTTTAGATGATCCAGTGGCCACAATCTCTGACTCCAAGGTTTGAAGAGAGGGTTGGATTGGGCGATAAACACATGCTAGCTACTGGTCTCCCTGGAGAGACAGGCCCTGTCCCCTATTCTCCATTACATGTTGCATCTGATAACAGCTGTGAGATGTTGAGGAATGGCATGGTAGTATGGTTTTTTACGTGGTATGCAGTGAGCATGGACCCAGAGTGAAAGTTAGATGAGCAGGCAGGGGTTTCCCTCATGTGTATTCTACTTATCTGTAAGTGAAGTTACCTGAATGAATCATAAGAAAGCTGGAATCTTACCTGGAACGTGTGGCCTGAGCATCAATGGACCGCCTCTTCTAATAACACTTCGCCATGCAACTTCGAGACTCAGACATTGTGTGAGGAGAGAGCCGGACAGACAATCCACAGACCTAAGCGCAACACATTCTTCTTCCCAAGCAAGGAGAAAGCCATATCGGAATCTCCCTGAAATAGGAGCTTACTTGAGAAGTGATACACTCATGAGCTGTTGTGTCTCGCAAGATTAGCAGCCATTTACATGCAGCAGCTATCATCCTGAAAACTAGCAAAGGAGGAAGACAGAAGCTAATCCTTCAGAGAACGAACAACAGTCTACAAGGAGCCATACCTCATTCATTGAGCAACCAACCCTGACTTACAACACTACAGGACTATTAGCACAATCAATTCTATGAAGAGCTGGCAAGCATCTGTAGCACCTAGAATTCCAACACAGGGACTAAGTGTTGTGGCGCCTCTGCAGAGGTCTACTGACCCTCTCACAGAGGCGAAAACTTTAGCACTCCGATTCTGTTTCTGCCGCCATCATTTTTGCCTTCAATGCAAACAAAAGCTTGTTGCACCCATTACCAGCATCCACATTTTCAGCAATAATGGCTTGCAAGCAGCAACTGATTCTTCTGCAATCTGAAGTTCCTGCTGGACTACTTGGAGATTATAGCATGGTTCCTCAAGTGGTGAGAAACAAGTGTGGCCCTTTGCTCCCTTGCATGGATTATCTGCATTTTCAGTGCTGCAGGCTGGATTCAGATGGGCCTCCCAGTTGTTAGAATGCAAGTAGCCGCCCTGTTAAATGCAATTGTGCATCAGTTGGGCTTCTGGGCCCAATCAATCAGGTGGAATGCACTATTTTGCCAATGGCATGCACGGTAGGACATGTCGTACTTGTCAAAACAAGCAGGACTCCACCAAACAGAGAAGGACTCTGGGGAAAACTCAGCATGGCTCAGAATGGAACACATGGTCTGCGTTCATCACTCTTCCGATTTGGAAGACCTTCCTACAACAGTTCTGGGCTAAATATACCCTGTGGGCGTAGTATCCTGCATTTTGCTTCAAGTACATACTTCACTGCTCGAGGCTTACATGTCAAACACTGACACTGCCATGGCATGAAAGAATGGTCTTTTCCAAGATCATGTGTACAGCTAATGCAAGCAAGTTCATGAGCGTTTCTGCAAACCAAGTTGCGGATAGAGATCATTAACTAATATCCCGTCCTAACACATGCAGCTAATGTGATATCTGTGTCTAGTAATGAAAAGAAAAATAAACTTTCTGGCGAACAGTTTTAGATGTAGGCAATCAACGTTGTTTCAGAGAGCCTTGGAGTCAAAAGCAGCTACATGGAGTCCTTGCGGTGACTTATAGGGTATTCAAGGCCCTTGAGACAGCTGGGACCTCTGCTTGAAGATGCAAAAAGGGGAGATTTTCTCAAAGGAAAGGAGTGTGAAGTCCTTCTCCTGCCCTTCTCAGCCAGGCGGCCTGCCAGAGAACACCTGCAGGTGTACCACTTCCAGTGCGCATAGTCCTTGGTTCTAGTGCTTCAGCAGCAGTCAGGCTTTCTAACAGCACATCACACCAAATGTCTCCTGAAGAGGATTGGGGTGTGGTGGGTCGTTCTCCTTCCTTGGAAATCCCGATATTCACCCCTATGGTAGGGGATTTTGAACAGAATACCACCTCAATAATGCTTGAGTGAAATCTTCCACCTAGAGTCAAAAACGATATGCAGGTGGATGGGGGTTTCCCCCCCTTTAATAATTTTTGACACAGTAGATTAGCTGCTTACAGTAGGCTTCACATGGACGTATCTCAGCTGTTGTAAAAAAGGGGTTTTGCCGTTTGATGTCAGCTTCCAGTATGCTTTCTCTGCTGGAGGCTTTGTGGAGCACAAGGAGTAGGGCCTAAAATGGCAGAGCACTTCCTCTGGGGAAAGCGCCACTACTACTTCTACTGCTCTCATGTCAGAGTTCAAAGAGACTACAATCATTTTCTCCCTGGTGTCACTTGCTATTTGCGCTGTGCTGTTGGTCAGAATGAGGCGACAAACCAATAAATGGGTGCCATGATTCAACAAGGTTTATTATAAAATAATTTAAAAAACGCCCAATTTTCCTTATCCTAAGGGTTTCCCTGCCTAACAACTAAACTAGGGTGCTCGTCTTCAACAGTCAAGTCCAAAATCAAGAGTGTCCTCCGTCCCAAAAGCTAACCTGCCCTGACCTTATCATTAGTACTATACAGAAAAGGTCCAGGAGAATGACCCCCTTTTCCTGGATTGCTTGATCAGCACAGTTCTCAGTTCTCCTCAATAGGGGATCTTTAGATAATTCTTCCAGTTCCTTCAAGCGGCTCATCCAGGCCCTTGCATAGGAGTTCCTTTGGTTTTGTCAGAGTTCTATCTGCACTTCTTTACAGTTCAACTGTGTCTTTTTAGACCATTGGTAATTCACAATACTTCTTTCTTCTATAGGGCAAATACACTTGTCGGGGCTCCCCTCCCCCCCTTTCTTTATCCATCTTTTCACAGGCCCGGTCCGGCGAGTCCTCATATGACTCGTTCTTTTAATCTACAGGATTCTCACTCTTCTTGTAAGTTTGCCAGTCACTGGGACGAGTAGGATTTATCCCATTCTGATTTTCACTCTTTCTTTTACCAGACATTGGGACGAGTGTGATTTGCCCTGTATTATTCTCGCTCTCCTTATCAGTTTACCACACACCCGGATGAGTAGCATTACTCCACTCTTTATGTTTAGCTTTGTAACCTCCGTAGGTATCACTGTCCCCCTTTAGTATTACGTCTGTTTCCCTGGGTCAACCGCTCTTCCCATGTCGTGCATGTAGTGGGGCGGAGTCAATGGTTCTCTGTTCTTTCTTGTCCAGCACACGCTACTTTGCAGGTTGGCTTATCCACTTTCTTCCATTTTTCTCATGACACCCTCTTTGGAGTCCCAACGTGGTTCCTCTGTTCCTTTCCCTCTTTATCACCACCTCTCGCATCAGGTTCCCTCCTGGGAAGTCTCAGTTTGGCAGACCTCTCCGGATCTGCTGCCGGCGTGCTACTCCCTGGGGAACGTCAGAGTTTGGGCTGTGCATCAGCCATAGACGAAAGTCCCTCCTGGGACAAGCAGCCTCTGGACACTGCTTTTCTCACCTGGTTTGGTGCCGTGCAAACCAGCGTTCTCCCAGAGTCACCGGCTCTCCTCAGCCAGCCGGTTTGAAATTCATGGGGTTCTCTCTGTGGCTGTCAACATGGCCCTTTCTTTATGTTGGACTTGTTCTTTGCTACTCCGTGTAGTTTCTTTGTCACAGTATTTGATAGACAGACATTCTTCATTACTCCAGCTGGAACTGGATTAGGTATGTGATGGTAATCACAAGGGAGTCACTCATTGGAAACGGAATCCTTAGCCCCGAAAAGGGAAATCTCCCTGTGAGGTTGTGCTTACCGCTCCCCTGCCCCGCAGGGGAATGTTGCAAAGAGGACTCACCTCCTGAGTCTCACAGGAAGGCCCTCCCCCCCCGGGGAAAGTGACTGATTTCCTCGATTCATCACAGCTGGCAGGGATTCATCGGTGGTATGTCTTGTTCCTCTGAGAAGGTGTCAAGCCTCATCGGCAGAGAACAAAGGGAGCCATCAGAGCTGGGCCAAGCAACCAGTGTTTACGAAAACCACCCCTAGACAGTAATACTCAAAATCTCCGACAACTGTAATGATGATATTGGATGGTTTTGGAAATGCATAACTAATTCCCCATAGGCCACAATATCAAACCGCATATAGCTTTATATTTAATCCTTACCAAGCTGCCAAGGCTTTTGGGGGTGGGAGGTGGTAATAGAAGCCCACTGTTAAAGGCAGCCCATGGCTGCTGAAATTAATTAGCTTCCGGAAGGCTCTTGGTTAGGAAAATACATAATACTCTGTTACTGCCATGTTGCCAAACTACACAGCAACTGCTGGGATGTCAATAGACGGGGTCCAACAAAGTACACACATGCACTATACATTTTCAACAGCAGACATTTAGAAATGGATGCACGATTAGCAGAGCTCACTTTCTGTGGGAGGAAAACCAGCATCATTTTACATACTAAAAAGAAAGAACCTCTGGCATGCGCTCCCGCACAGATGGCACTTCTGTACAATTATTCAACATTTCCTTCAGGGAGCAAACTGCAATAACTGTGGGATCAACTCACCATTTTTTCCAAGTCTATTTGTTTAGGATAGGAGGTCATTCTCCAAAGTTTTTCATATTGAATGTAGTGCCCCCATAAAACAATCAGCTAAGCATAAAGCCTGGGATTGTCAATCGGAAAATGACACATTACAATTGTATTACAATAAATCCTTTAAACTGTTCCTATGCTAAAGAAATAGCTTCGTACTCGTGAAGGAGGTTGTGAAGTTGGCTGGGATACATGAGCTTTCAATTCGTTGTGCACTCACGTCAACATTTTTGATACATCTCTAAAACATTTTTTTACAGGGCATTGAAAAGAACGTACCAACAATTTGCGACTGCATTGATCTGCATGGAGTAAATCTGCTTCAAATGGTCGTGAAAATTACAAGTTTAAGAAATTGGTGTGCTATAGTGCTCCAATGGTGTTAAAAAGGCAGTGAAAAGGTACCTCTCATTAGCTCTTTGGCCGTTTGTGAAATTTACCAAGCAAAAACTAAATCAACCTCGCCCTTTCAGGAGCACTAAGTAAAAGGTCTTTTGTAGAGCCACAAACAGTATTGCGGAAGTAAAGAGCCACAAAAGATAAGAAAAAAAGCTGCTCCGTTTCCGTAATGATAATGGAGAATTAATTTTCCAATAACTGCAAACAAATTATTTGGACAAGAAGACAAAGGTGGGTGTTTGTGTGGGAGATAAATTTAAGACACCAGAACAATAGTCAGTCGAAGATGCAGAAGAATGTTTTGGTCTATGTGGCCTTTCTTCAGATCTAGATTTTTTTTGGGCAGTTGAGGTCTTCTCTCTAGATCCAATGGTCCCACATTCCCGGAGGACTCTGCCTCTGGGGAAGGATACGTGCATTCTTTGAATTCATTGAGCTAACATACCAGGTGACCAGTGTCTATCCCTCAGCGTGTTCACGCTGAATCCTTGACATATATCACAATCTTCAATAGCAGGATTAGGGTATAAGCAATAGATGCAGTCTTCATGCTTATCCCATCATAAACATTTGTCAGACCACAAGTAGAACACGCCCAGAATAGGGACTATCTGGGCCTGTTCTCTGCGAGACATAGCAGTTGTAAATCACTTTTCTGACAGACATTTTTCTTTGCAGATGAATTCATTTGTAGAACAACGTCTCCTTGCAAAAAGGTGTGCAGACTCATATCCAGCACGACATGCATTAAACATCTGAGCGTGGCCTCTAGGGGTGAGGCTTAGTACTAGATGTTGCATTGCTTGGCACCAAAACACCCAAAATCAGGTCGATATACTACAAAGCACACGTTTCTTTCTTTACTGTAAAGAAGGAAATACATAACCAGGATTCCCTGCACGACAACGGGAATATTCAAAGCATGTGAAGCTATGAAAGATCCAATGCTGGAGAATTGCAAATATTTATTCAAAGTCATCTCTAAACTACAGGAAATTTGCATCCGTTACCAATGAAACATTTCAGATCAAAATATCCACGGAGAGTTTAGGTGATCCGGAGCACAGAATAAGAAACCCGGAGTGAAAAATGAGGAAGGAAAGAATGCTTTTCAACAGAAAAGGCAAGTATAACCTTGTAGGAGGCATTCGATGACAAAAGCTGGGTTCCTCCAAAGCATGCCATTCTTCCTGAAACACCATGTCAGCAAGCATGCGAAAATGCTAAATGCAGTGTGACCTACAGAAAACAAAACATTTGGAGAAGAGGTATTCATCCTGAATCTAGAATCTGAAAATTTCAGTGTGAAGTAAGCCACCAGCATCCGTAAGCGCTTCAGACTTGGGACCGCGAATCTAAGAACAGTCGAGAAATAAATATTGCCATTTCTTATTCTGGGATTGGGTCAGTACTCGGGCAAGGTCATTTTGAAGAATAACAAATGTTTCCTTATGTGTCATGTTGTGGAAATAAATATGCATATAATTGCCACACTCGGCATGGCTACATTCCATTATGCCTAGTTTTTCATTAGGCACAGTTAGCCTTTGCCAGATTCCCTTAGGACTGGTAATCACAGTAGGGCTAGATTCCAATATGCCCAGTTAGAACGGCTGGTACAGCTTCAATTCGTCTCAGTACAATGCAGGTTCATGTTCCATGGCACTGTGGTTATTAGCAGCCAGTGCAAAATGCTGCACATGCAAATGGCTGTTAAAACTTGAAAACATGGCTGTGGCAAGAATTCAGAAATTAAACATGGCTTCCATGAAAATGGAAACATGGCTTCCATGAAAATGGAAACGTGGGCTCCGAGCAGAACTCCCATACCATTTCCATGGCCTGTGCAAGGCGGGAACTCCAAGCGACAGGAAGCCAGACAGTGCTGGGGAAGCCAGAAGAAAAACAGGCGAGTTTAGTTGGGAACAGGAAGATGGGGACCCTGGGGGTCCTGGTAGCAGGCAGAGAAATCTTAGTCCAGGAGGAAGGCACCAGATGGCAGGAGTGAATGCAGGCTTTTATCATGAAATAGAGCCCATAGAGAGCCCATATTCTGCTGCACGCTATCGGCCGACACTTTCACAGCAGGGTAAGATTGCATATGGCCACTTAGGAAAGGAGCCATGACAAGATCAAAGGACAGGCAGCCTGTTAAAATGATAGGCCAGGTAATCACAGCACAGGTACAACTTTAGACTAACCAAAGCAGGTGGAGCAAGCTTCCCTATTAGGGCTGCCTGTGCCTGGAACGCACTCCCTACGGAATGGAGAATCAATCTCCCCTACTCTAGATTCAGATGCAAGGTGAAAAGTTGGCTTTGGACTAACAGCAATTAACCTACTGATCTCAATCTTCTCACGGCGTACCTTGATTCCGACACTTGATTATCTGATTATCTGTTTGATCTGATTATCTGACTCCTGACCAAGGAGACTCACATACTGAATCTCATGTATATTGTGTAAGTGTATTGTATATATGTTAATGTATCCTCTGTATGTATGTAACCTAAGCCTAAGTATTCTTGCAACTGCTGCGCCCGGCTACCCTTGGGTTTGGAGCGCATTATCAAAAAATAAACGAAACTAGGTAAAAGTGTTCCCACTCCTAGGCAGTATTTCTTTGTTCAGTTTACATATTGCGAAAAATAAAAGCTTTGCTATCGATCATATCACCATACAAGTACAGTCAAATCCTAAATGTAACATTGATGCAACACTAAATGGTTCAAAAATATTTATCCTGTAAATGTGTTTCTTAAACGATGGTTCACTTAGCCCCTAACCTGCTTACATCTACCATTTCTGAACTTTTCAAAAATAAGTTCCTCCTGAACGTGTTTAAAGGTTCCTCTCTCTACTGTTCGGGTTCTTACAACCGCTTCCCCAATCTCCTCCCTCTCCCCCTTCTTGAAGCCTCTTGGCATTTTATAATGTAACTTTAATATATCTTAAGTGGTTATTTAAACTGTTCTTGCCTTCGTGCTGCTATGCTATAGGATTGCAGTGCACTGCAGGCAGAATAAGAACGCGCACTATTCCGATTTCTAGCCCGTGTTGGTGGCAGTGGAAACTGTATTCTCACTGGCGCAACCACGGCCCCAGCACAGAGCAGTAACCACCACAGACCGAGTACAACTTTCCCAGACACGGTGGGCCACATTGTGAAAAAGGCATGCGGTAAGCGCAGTGTGTGAAGACTATGCCTCCAGTATCGTGACCTCAACAGCAGTCAGACTGAAGGTCAGGAACAGTCTGAGGAAGGAGCTAAACTCTTGCAAACTCAGGGGACTGTGACATACCAGTGAATAATTCAGCAGCGACGGTACTTTACTTCATGGCTGGGATACTGAGCACTGCACACTAATTTGCCCTAACTGGCATCAGCACAGGGAGCGCTATAGCCATGAGGACATCCAACTTCGGTACTTCCATGCAAATGCTCAGAGGTTCGGGAAGCCTGAATGCAAAACATTGCCATGGAGACCTTTAAACCAACAATTGTGTCCATTCTTCTGTTCGAATTTCACGCACTTTCCTGTTCCAGAGTAGTTATGAGGAATGCAGTTAGTGTTGCTTGGAACTAGAAATCGCACATGAAAATCGCAATGAATTTGTGAATTACTGAGAACTAGCCAAGCGAGGGTTGTCCGTCAATGGTATGGGGCATATCCCTTGGTTTCAAGATACTCTTTGGACTTGTGGGGTGACGGTGAGGGTGGGTGTGTACCTGCAATGACAGTATGACTGCAAAGCCTCAACACCCTCCACTGTTCATTGAAACTGCCTGTCTAGCAAGGTCGGCCTCACCTACACGCTCCATTCAATGTTCGTACACAGGCGCGTGTTGCAAGCCCCTCCCCCCTATCAAACAAAGACAAGCCTAGCACCACAAGCCCCACACTCTTCATCTCCATTTACAAATGTTTCCCAGATAATCTCTAACAAAATACCCAAAAAAAAAAAAAAACAAATCCTGCAATCTGGGCGCACCTAATGGATCTCCTTGTAAGCCACAATTAGGCAAAAGTAACTTTTCGGTTCCTTCTAAATTGTCAGACTCCCACGCATAAATCTGGCGGCGCTACAGACTATATTTCCCCTCTTTAAAGGCTACATTTTGGCAACATCTCGAAATATTTTTTAATGTACCATTCTCTACTCCTATTCAGTCATCTCTTGCTCAACCTGCAGCCCACTTCCCCAACAAGGCTTCGAAATCCCAGAAAAGGGTCATTTGTCACCCCTCGCGAGGACAGTTTCAACACCAACTACTGAAATCCTACTTCAGCTCCAGATGCACATTTGACTGGGCAGTGTGTCTTAATCAGACCCCTGCGGCAATTACTGGGGCCTTCACTAAAGAAGGTTACCCATCAGCATTGTAGAATGGAAGTGGTGAAAATCCCCTTTTCTCTGAGATAAATTAACATTAAACCTGAGCCTACCTCGTTCTGGTCAGGCCTACAAAACAGTGTGGTTCAATATAACGCATTACTGAATGGCCCAAAACAAAAAAAATACTTTTTAATAAAATTAAGACAACCTACTCTGCTTCTATGTATCAAACCATCTCATTTCGAATGAGTTGGGAAATGAGACCACCTCCATTTTAGGGCACGGTATGACTGCTCTGCTCCCAACCTCCTCCACGCTCTTTCACCTCAATGACAGCTATCATTGCCAAAGTAGAAGAAAAGCACTAACGGGGATGAGGAGAAGGCACGCAGCGCCACGCAGGGAAGAGAGGGTGAACAGCAAAGGGAGAGAACAGACTCCCATTGTGCTTCTTGACTGGTTTGCCTTTCCCCCATTTTACGGCATGGTGCAACCAAACACAACCTTCTTTTACTTCCCTTCATAGATCTCCAAGAGAATGGGGAGAAAAAGCTGGGTGCAGTGCCACAGTGACACAGTCTTAAACATTTGGCATCCACTTGACAGCAATGACTCAACAGCACTAGAATAGTTCTTATTGCTTGGAACAATGACCATTCCTGCAGTCAAAAGGAAGTAATGCATTGCAGAAGGCAATAGCACACCATCACTCAGATTTCTGCGAATGCGGCTACTAATTCACAACAGCACCCTTTTCTCCATGCTTGGCCAATCAGAATGAGGGAACCAGGACTAATTTCACAATTAATCGCCCACATCCTTGCATTCTGAATTGACTGCTAACAATTCTGATGGCCGGCATCCTACCCAGCACCACTTCCCAGCTGCCAACATGGTATTCAATCTCTCTGCGGGTGGGTTGGAGTACTAAGGGGCCCACCAGCTGCTTCCTCCCTTCTCCTGGATGCCAACAGTGCAGGGCTGCAAGGTTTACAACTTTTCTGCCCCTGGGGAAGGATCCATAGCTTGATGGGGAACCTCCTCTTCTGGGAATGGAGGTGGAGAAGTGCTCCCCAGAAATGCGTGAATCATCGAGTCCTGGACAGGTCACAAAAGTGCTGTCCTTTCCGAAGTTAAAAAGAGACATTGGGGAATGCCAATTTGTAAGAGGGAAGTTCCCTTTGAAGGGTGTCCTGTTAACAATGTATTCTCCAGTTGTTGTTCCATGGGCTGTGGCGTGGAGCTTATTGAAAGAACTCTCGTAGATGAGTGAAGGTCTGTCAAAGGTAGCTCATGGGTAGGTCTATTCACAGGACTCCCTTGGATGAGAAGTATGTGGCTTGGAGCCTCAAGGGATACAATGCATCCAAGAGGGAAAGGGAGTGACAGGTGGCATTGTGAGCTAGAGAAATGGGACCCGTTTGCAAATGGCCTGGGGTAGGAGTAGAGGGTTGCAAGTTGTTGTGCCTAGGAAGGCCTACTCCAACCCTCCCCCCACCACTCTACTAACCAACACACCTCTACAATACCTATGACAGGAGTGCCGTGGCCAGGAGCCGCATTGACTAGGCACTTGTGGCAGAGCTTGTGACATCCCTCAGAAGGACTTGACCGTTGATTGGTCCTTTTTGCAATGCTCTCTTTTTACATGGAAGTAAATGACTGTTAACTTGCTTCAATGTAATTACTTTGTGGCTTTTTTATGGGGGTCACCCCCCTTCAGATCCATCTACCCACACTCTCCCCATATCCACCCCCTATATCCTCTACCCTTGATAGGCTGTAAGCTTAAAGTCTTTTCTCTTACGGTTATGCATACCTGAGGATTACTAGCCTGACATCGGGGAATTATTCAAGCATGCAAATCAAAGACCGACCCAAAGCTGGAGAAAGGATGTTTTTCAAAGTTCAGCTGAAGAAATGTTTTCTGCTTGTAGATTCTACGTAATTTCTGTCTAAATCTGTGCCCCAAAAAACTGAATGTCCTCATGTCTAATGTAACACTTATGAAACATGACCCATATGGCTTCCTATGAGTCTCAGATCTTATCGGCCATTTTGGGCATAGTAGTCCACTCAGGACTTCAAATGTTTAGTAACACCAGTCAACTATTTTGTAGACTAGAGTATCCGACATACAGTTCACTCTGGCTGATACGGCCAGCCAATGTAGTCCCCCAATAGTTGCTGACCTATGGATTGCACTTGACGATTTAGATCCCACTGCATTTTCCATGTCTTGTAATCTTCCCATCAAGCTTCTTTGAAATGTCCAATAGAGTTTGCCCTCCACCGTCAGTACAACAGTAGCACTCTCCTTTTCTTCTCAAAAGACAGAATTTTCGTGTATCTGTTTTTAAATGCACACTTGCCAATTGGCATTCACCTCTTAGCCTTTGCATCATGTGAGAACTTATTGTCACAATTTGTTTGTAGGTTTCCTAGGGACATACAAGGTATATATTCGCAACATTTCCACTTTTGAAAACATATTTGTATAAGAAACATTACTTACAAGAGTAAGTTCACATTATAACAATCTAGAATGTATGATGTCTATTAAGAACAGGCCATGTCACAGTTTACGGGATTGAAGCACCGTAGAATAGTTTTGTCAGAAGACAACATGTGAGAAGACCATCTAGTCAAAAAAGTGTTGGTTTTCTATGACCCCTCTTCACACCGCAGCTAGGATTTAGACCCTCTGTATTGCAATAAGATTACCTAAGCGATATAACCAGAACAATGGGGGTAGTACACGACCAGGTAATGCGCCGGGCCCGTTAGAAGCCAGAGCGAAGCGAGGGCTTTAACGATAGCCGAGGGCATTACCTGCCCCAGTAATGCATCCCATGCAAGGGTTTATATTGCTTTTAGTACCACAGCATATTGTACCAGGGTACGAATTGTGTTTGGTCTTTTTAAGTTGAGAAACATGTTCACTGTTTCTCATTTTACAAATTAAGATGGCCGCAGAAGATCAGGGAGAAGGGAACTACACAGTCTCTTCTCCCTTTCCATGGCAGCTATTCGTGTGTCGGAAACGCTACTGTTCCTGGCGCCAGAGAGGGACAACAGCACAAGGTAAGTGAGGCAGGCTAAATTAAATATGTGGGAAATGGGGACACAGGGGAGACCTTAACTCATTATCCAATGGGGGAAGATAGCAGCCTCCAGCTTTGAGGCGGCTCAGCACGGGGGCTTTACTATTTGGTAAATAGTTCTGACCCTCCTCGTTGGCTGGGAGGCCGAAACCATGCCCCCCGTCGGGTACTAATATGCATTTCTGTATATGGAAGATACTAATACCAATATGTGTATACCTCTTTATAGCATAGTAATCCCCAACATTTTAATTTGAACTTTTGAAAACTATTCTAGAACTAAGCTGCAGCTATATATGAAATATCCATTTGGCTGAGCTAAACAAACCTTTATGAATTGGCACGTATGAAGGTCCTTTCACTTGGCTATTGCTAGTCACACTTGTAGAGATTATTTAAAACCATCATTGGCAAGCCAACAGTTAGACTTGCATTTAGGTATTAGATGGCCATTTTCCAAGCATTGACATCATATACCCAGGATCGCACACCATTTCCCATTACTTGTCATTTTATGAGTAGTTAAAGTTAAAGCAGTGCCTCGTAAATGCCTAGCCCAGGTCTACTTTTAAATTTTTCATTTTTTATTGGTGTTTGGCTTAAATTAAACGTTAAACTTTTCACCATACATACAACTCAAAACCAATACAGCAGAAATACATAAAGCATCAGCATAAACAAAAAATATATGATTTCCGCTCCTCCCCAAATTAATTTAAACAATCCCAAAATGTAAACTAATAATTCAAACACTTCCTTCAAAGAATTATCAAATCTAAAATTAAAGACTAGCTCCCCACACATAAAAATGAACCACCAGTCATCTGCTGATAATGAACTAGATCCACAAAAAACCTTCCCAAAAATCTACACCTTAATTTTGTTAGTGTGTTGCAGGACAATAAAAGGTGGTAAAGTGTTTCTTTAACGTCCTTGATTGTACAGATTCTGCAAGTGGTGTCATTAACGGCATGTCGATTTCGTACTGCTAACACGTCCTTGGCAGGATAAAGATTTAAACGAAATCGTAAGTACTATGCGCGATAAGGACTATTCAGGAACCTAGACTGATATTTAGGGAGGATGTTATATTGCCTATTTACTGGATAGGATTGAGCATTCAACTTCTAGTTTTTCCTCTGTGATTGCATCTCTATCCAGGCCTGCCTCGATAATTTGTGTTTTACGGCTGCTGGATTTAACACTATAGTCTCCTCCGAAGTGCCCAAGTTTGCCAAGATTGCACGGCAGACTCTCTTCCACTCTAACACTACTCTTTCTAAATAGCACTTTTTATCATACCAAAACCGCTTATAGGTTCGGGCAATATGCAATTACGATAGAGAGCAAGGTGTTTCCATACGACAACCGCATTCAAAGAAATTAAGCCAAGCTCCAATCTTAAGACTTAAATTTGAACATATTTTGGAATGTGGAGGACCCTTTTCTGAAAAATACCCTCAAGGACCAATTATACTCTTCCAGGGAGAGCAAAAAAGGCTTCTGCGTCATAATTTAATATGGGGATGACCTTCATTCGGTAGAAAGAGATAACCGGAGAAAGCAAGAACCCGCCACATTTTTTCAATAATACCCGTCCTTGGGCTGCCAGATTTTTAACTTTCGCTCGCGGAATGGATTCCCTAGGGCCCTCATTCTGACTGACGTTTAAGCACATACCCAGGCTGACAAAATAATCAACCCTCATAAGGGTCTCACTATTAAGTTGCCAGGAGCTTGTAACACTTTTCCCTGTGCTGACTGTAAAATCAATATCCTTCAATTAGAGGCATTGATCTTCAGGCCATTTAGGTCGACGTAGTCCTGTAGGGCGCTTAGTAGGCACTGCAGCTAAATTGGTGTTTGATCAATTAGGATTAAGTCGTCCACATACAGCAGTCCATCTATGATGTTACCATTAATGGTCAGTGGAAAGCTCCTGGCCTTCCTCAAAGTTTTTCAGTCTGAAATAAATCAGTTAAACAGTGCTGGCACCAGTGGACAGCACCGTTTATGACCCTTTCCTGTGTTAATTGGACCAGAAAGATGACCCCATCATGTCCAGTCTTATTTTTTAAAGACGTTTCAGTGTGTAAAGCTCTTATGGCCTCCAAAAGATGCCTCACAAATGCTTAGCCCATGTCTACACAAAAGCCAAAACTTTTGGCTTTGTCGATGCTGGTTTTTCATTCTTCAAACACTAATGGCTAGTTGAATGAATACATTCTTGCGCCAAAAGCCAAAAGTTTATTTAGAGAATCACCACTATGGACTATTGGTCAAATTGAAGCACCAGTGGCATAGCCAATGAGACTAGCAATAATTTGGAGAAAGCACCTGAAAAGCGACTGCCGCAGCCTTGGCCCTGATGGCATGAGCATGCATGTCCTTTGGCGGATCCTTACGTTCCACCTTGTATGCCGCCTGGATCGTTCTGCTCAACCACCTAGCTATGGAAGCTTTGGATGCTTGCTGACCCGGCTTTGAGTCGGCGAACCTGACAAACAAGGCGTCAGTTTTGTGCAAGGTCTTGGTTATATCAGATAGAAATGTAATGCTCTCCTGACGTTTAAGCAGTGAAGAGCCCTTTCTGCCTCTTCTTTGGGGTCTTGAAAGAAAGCGGGGAGCGCAATCTCCTCGTTAATGTGGAAAGCAGAAACCACCTACAGGAGGAACTTGGGGTGTGTGCGGAGCACAACTTTGTCCCGATGAAACCTAGTATAGGGCTCTGAAGCCACTAATGCCTGCATTTCACTGACTCTGCGAGCAGAAGTAAGCCCCACTAAGAGTGCTGCCTTTAGCGTGACCAGTTATATATATATCATGGCCATAGGTTCAAAAGGCTTGTGCGCCAGGGCACCCAGCATCACTTTAAGATCCCAGAGTGGGTGCGGTCATTTGATCGGTGGGTATAGTCTGGTCAGACCGGTTAGATGCCTTTTTACAACAGGATTGGCATAAGAGAAAGTAAACTTGTCAGAGTTTCCTGTATGCGCCAATAGGCGCTAAATAGGTCTGACAGGTGTCCACCTGGATCCCTGATCTAGCCAAGTGGGCCAAGAAGGATAAAACCTGGTCCAGAATGCAGGCCAGAGGATCGCATAGATAAGCTCCTGGCTGTCAGGTCCTGGGCCTTAGGTCGTATTTATTTCATATTCATTTTAAGATTAGTTTTATTTTAGTTCCTTTTCTTGGGAATTTATTTTAGGTTGAAAGTTTTTAGTAATCATTTAGCCTCAACCTAATTTACTATTACCGAATGAGTGGTTTACCAATCAATCATGGTGGTGGTGGTGGTGGTGGTGGTGGTGGTGGTGGTGAGGCTGAGCAGTGATTGGCGGAGAGGTGACCTTCAGGATTGTCTAGTGTCATCTCCAAGACATAGACTGAATGAGAGTAGCGTTTACAAATCGCACTGGCGCAAACAGTAGTGGTGCTTGTCAAACGCTTCGAATATTTTCATTTGGAGATCAGCGTTGTCAATCACGCATGAGCATTAGCAATGTCGCTTGTCGAACGCTTTGAACAGGAACAAAAGAGATCAGCGTTTACAATCTCATATGCACAGCAAGTGTAGACGCTGGTTTAAAGCTCTGAACTGTATTAAAGGAGATTTTAAAGAAGAAGAAACACTTTAATGGAGGAAATTCAGATTGCAGGTCCACCAGAAAAAGATGGAATTAATTGAAAATAATTTCTTAAAAGAAAGGACACTCTGAAAAGAACTTGCTCAAATATTTAAAGGTTATATTTCAAGAATGTTACTTCTAATTAAAGACAGTACAACCAACTAGCAGTTTTGTCAAAACTACAACCACTTGAGATATAAAATCCTCTTAGCTCTTAGAAGATAAACAGGTATGGTTCACAAGGTAGGAAGGGAGGAGGAAAGTGTAAATTGGGGTTAAAATACATTAACAGTTAGAACTGCTTTGTTCTTTCATTTCCTCTGCAGGTGTCCATTTCGTGAGAAGAAGTGAAGCGGTTAGTTATTTTCTCCACTTCCCCTTTCCCCTGAGGGTGTTTGAGCTTCAGCTGTGTTTACTTCAGCTGTTGGTCGGACATCTAGAGGGGTCTGTGTGGTTCAGCAGCTCCTGCGGACCAAACCTTCACGACCAGACACTGGCACCCTGTATGATTTCCAGGTTGTCGTGAGAGAGCTGGAGATGTTGAAGAGTTGCCTGCACAGGTACCAGGCTGGTAGGGCAAGCCACTCCAGATAGGGCTGCAGGACTGTGTCCACCTGATGGGCCAGGAGAGGGCCCTTTTCGATCAGGGGCGGAATCTCTGGCTGGGCTGACATCTGACAAAGGTTGGAGAACCAGAGCCTTGCAGGCCACCTCAGCGCTATGAAGATGAGACGCAGTCGCTGGGACTTCCTGATCTTGCACACTACCTTGTGAATAAGTGGTGTGGGTGGGAATGCACAAGCCCACATCCCGTCCCAGGGTATCTGAAGCCCCCTTTCCCGCCCCAGTACATGAACTGCTGACCAGTCCAGTTACTCTGTCGCCAACAGGTCTGTGGCCGGATGGCCCCATTTGTTGAACATTTCCTGGAGCACTGGTCCAGTCAGTTGCCACTCGTTATTGTCACAGCCCAACCGACTGAGCCTGTCCACCTCCAGGTTGGATTCTCCCAGCAGATGGACCGCTGAGATCCAAACATCTTGGCAATCGCCCATTCCCAGATGTCTAGTGCCCCCCCTGCTTGTTTAGGTAGAACATGCAGGTAAGTTGTACGTTTGAATACACACTGCACTGCCCCAGATTACAGGAAGGAAAGACTTTAGTGCAAGCCAAATGGCCATCAGTTCCAGCCAATTTATGTGGTTCTGCTGCTCGGTCCGAAACCATAGCCTATGCACGGCTTGTGCCCCCAGGGTTGCACCCCACCCCTGGCGGGAAGAGTCTGATCAGAGTATGCTGTATTGAAGACGGTTGAACAGCCTGCCCACCATGAGATTCCTCTCCTGGGCCCACCATTTTAGGACCTGATGTAAGTGAGTGGGTATGCTTGGCTTTGTAAGGCCAGCCTGCCCCTGGCTGGGGTGCTGTGGACTTGAAGAGTGATCATTGTTTGTTTGGGTCTGCGGCTGACGACTGGAGGGGGACTGGAAGAACCCCTTGTACGCAGACTTATCGCGTTTCTGCCTATGCTGGCTTGGAGATCTGTCCAGCTGCATGGATTGGCGGTCCTGAAACCCCCCGGAATCTGCCCAAGGATCGTCCCTTGTCTGAGCGGTATTGGCTCTGAGGGAAGGCTTTTGCTGCAGGCTTGCCACCTGCGAGCTGCTTTTCTTTTTGTCAAGCTCTTAGTCCATGGTAGAATGGAAGAGGTTGCCACCCTTGGAGGGCAAGTCTAGGATTCCATCCTGGACGTCAGGGTTGAACCTGGCGGCCTTAAGCCATGCCTCCTCCTCATGTCTGTTGCCACAGAGATCACCCTACTAGCGATATCTATGTGGGCCACGGTGGCCTCCATGATACCTTGCGCCACTGTTTTCACCTCACAGGCACAGCCTTGAACAAGGCTTGCGGATTTGCTGGTATGTCCGGAATAAAGTCTGAAATCTCTCTTCACAGCCGTTGATAGGCCACCGCCAGGATGGGATCAGCGTTGGCCTGAGGTGCAAGCCCGCATTGGAATACATCTTTTTTGCATAGGCCTCCAGCGGTTTCTCCTCTTTGCCCAGAAGTGCCGAAGAGAAAGTACTCGAAGAGGAAGCCCGAGGCTTGGCATTCATAGATTCTGCTGCTATCACTGAGGATAATGGCTGCGTTGTGTACCGACAAAAGTGTAGTATCGGCCTCCACCTGCCTGAACTTTACACCCAGCCTTTTGTTGACTGGATGAGTGGAGTGTGGTTTGAGTCAACCCTTCTTAGCCAGTGTTTCAACATCTAGAGGGATGCCAGACCTGGCCTCTGCCTTAATGTTGAGCACTCCAGCCAAAACCCCGGATTCCGGCTGCTCCTTCTGGAGCCGAGGGATGCCCAGGTATTCAGATAGGCCTGCTATCCTGTCATGGAAGTCCCTTGCTGAGGAAGGTGTGAATTGCTCTTCTACATCAGTGTCTTGCTGACCCCGCCTGGACCCTGGGATCCTTAGGGGGTGTCTACGTTGGCACTGAGAGCACTGCCACAAGTACTGAAATGGGAGCTACCACAGGCATGGGTAGCGGTGGCAGTGGAGGTGGTGGTGGAGTAGGCGCCGGCTGAAGCAGCGACACGGGAGGCAGGCAGCATGTCGTGTATTATGCCCTGCAAGATGTTACCCATTTGTGGGGACCTCATGAGGGACAAAAACCTGTCAAAGAAGCGGTCCTCACAGGCAGGCTACGCCTGAGCCTATACGCCTATTGCCTACCCTCCACCCCCACCCCCCAAGCGCACATGCCCTCATTTTACAGAGGTACAGTGAAGGTTGGATACAACGTGGTCCAGGTGAAGGAACCCAGTCTGCCCTGGGTGGGGATTTGCGCCTCTGCGGCTCGCTCAGTTGGCGTGCTTCTGTTCTGGCTGCAGTGCTTTCCCGCCTTTTGGGGTCTGGTCTGGCCATCTTGTCTGCGTGCGCCGCCATCTTGTCAGTTCTTTCCTCATGTGGGACCGTGTTCAATGCTGCTCTGGGCTCAGCCTGCATGCCTGGTCGCATCGGCTCTGCCCCTTGCCTTGCACCTCAGGCACGTACCTGGTAGGCTGTTGGCCCTTGGCCATGGGGCCGGTAGTGCTATGTGCGCTGCATGTAGGTGCCCCCTCGGGTGTGTGCCCGGTAGTAGAGCCTGTGAGCTCCTCGGCGGTGGAACCTGTAGGGCCCGTAGACCCATCGGCCAGTAGCTGCAAGAGCATCTGTGTCCTTTGTGCCGGGGTAAGGATCTGACTGACCCCTCCCGCCAGCAGGCTTCTCCGGGAAGGAGTCACCTCTGCGGGGTTCTTTAGAGAAGAGTACGCTTACCTTCTTGGTCTTTCTCCTTACGTATTCCTTGATGCTCTCCAGTGGAGTACTGGAGAACAACTCTCTCCACCTTGCTGGTTTTTGGGGGACTGGGGCATGAGAGTGTTGCACGCCGAGCAGCCTTCCCATCCATTGTCTTCGCCAGGCACCTGTTGAAGCTGGTGGCGGCCGACATGCAACAGGGCCAAACTAGGGCACTGGTGGACGGTGTTCCCAATTTCTGAACAATAGAAAAAGATTAGGGAAAAGCGCGTGGAATTACGAGACTTGGGGCCTCACACAGGAGCGCTGGTGAAATTGGTTAGACTATATAATATAGACAATTCACATCACACACCATAATGCCTGATTAAACTCACACAAACAAAGCAAGGCATATGGTTACCAAATATCTGACCATGTCCCTATTTCCTTTAAGGGAGCCCCTTTTCCTCTTCTAATGAAGGCTACACTTTACTCATCAGACCTATAACTCAACCAATCTATCTTTATCCATACTTAACTAAAGTGTTGGAAAGGGTTGTACACTTTCCAACTATCTCAATACTTACTAACATATTTCTCCACTTTAATCTAGTTTTTGTCCTTTTTTTACTGAAACCACTTCCTTTGGTTATTCAATTCTTCATGCAGGTCATCTCATTCCTCAATCTTGGTCTTACTAGATCTTAGCGCAGATTTGGGTACTGTTGACCATTTTATTTTGATTCAGTCTCTGAAATCTCGGCATTACTGGTTCTGCTCTTATCTGGTTTTCTTCCTAGTTATCGGAGCTTAACTTTCAAAGTATCCTGGAAAAATGTCTCATCTTCACGCTTGTCTTCCTTTTAGTATTCGTAGTCCATTCTGGTTTACTTTGTAAACTATTCTTTCTTCTCGAATTACCAGCTTTGTGTTTCAAGCAATTTATGCTGACAAGAAGATTTTCTTTTCAGTCTTTCACGGATCACTTACATCAATGGCCATCATCTTGCTTACTGTCCATTAATTCCTGGATGGCTATGCATTTTCTTACCTTAATCCCAAAAACAATTGAAATTATTTTTTCCAGTTACTACGACACTTCACCCTCCACTAGCCATTTCATTTCCCTGTTACAACTCCCAACTTTTAGTAAATGCTCTCAATCTTGGTTTTATTTTTGACTTTAATCTTTCCTGTCATCAACACGTTCTTGTATGGAGTGAAAAATGATTTTATTAGCCCCAAAAAACAATGTAAAAAATAACATTTGCTTTAGATAGAAAGACCGCTCCGATTCTAAATCAAACTGCAAACTGTTATGTCGCTGTCCCACACGAATGTGCGCAGTGGCTGACAGGTGGGGGGTTGGGGGGAGAGAGAGCCAGAGAGAGCCAGAGAGAGAGAGAGAGAGACAGAGACAGTTAATGTTTTTGGCTGGGAAGGGTGTGGGGGGCGTCTGGGGATAAAATGGCGGGCTTGGGGAGTGAACCTCACAATTTCAGAGAAATCCAGCGGAAGAGGGTGGGAGTGGGGGGGGTTGGCAGGATCATCTTTACGAAGGGTGGGGTTGTCTGATATTCCAGCATTCTTTTGGCAAAATCGGCGAACAAAAAATAATCAGTATTTTCTGTGTTCAGCCATAGAAACCAAAGTCTCACAGTTGTGCTTACATGTAATTTCTTTATTCAATATTGGCAAAAGGTGAAATTTTACTTTTTCCTCCCATAAGTTACTACTGGAAACATTAGTTCTTTCCCACAAACTGTTAATTATACCCCTCCACTCTATTTTGCATTTGGCTGATCTGGTCTTTTTTAACTTAGCTTCTCAGCAAGAATATCTACATCTTTCTCAACTTCATTGGCTTCCTATTTGCGATTAATCCCTAGATGGCATCATTTTTCCCCCCCAAGGGGGAGACCCTTCCCATGAGGCCAGGGAGTTGAGGACGCTACCCGATAGTCCCCCTGGGGGTGGTACACAGCAGGAGGATCTCATGGAAAGAGACTCCCCTCTGGGGACAAGGACAGACATCTAGGAAGAACACGGTACGACACCCCTCTCAATCGCCCCTCCTAACCCTAGACCTGTGGTACACCCCAATATTATGCCCAACCACCCCATGTGTAGGACCAGTGGCATAAAATCCACTGAGAGAAAGAACAGCACAAGAAGATTAAAGATCAAGTACTGGGACAAAGAAGAGGCGCAGAAGCATACAGAAGTCTCTATGGCACCAAAAACCATGCTCTAGTGGTCCACAAGGGAATGGACCCTACTATGAAATAAAAACCAAAGAATGACTGTTTTCTAAGTGAAGCCATCCCTGGAGGAGCTGCAAGAGGGTTAGCGGTTTGGCACGGAAGACAGAAGAGGGTAGTGGCTGGGACACTGGCGAGAAGGTAGAGGCGTCCCCATCTGGTCCGCCGTGGACGGACCGACTGGAAAGCTGGCGCACCAGAGTACCAGGCATGGAAGGAAGCTGGACTGCATGGTCGAGTGATGACGTGCATCCTGTGATAAACCTGGCTGAGGCACTGCTGCAGTATGACAAAAAATGAAGCAGAAGAAGAGAATCTCAGAGACCGAATGGAGGATGCCGTTGAGAACCCAAAAAGGTATCTGGGTTGCCGGGACAGATGTTGGGGGCCCAAGAGAGTCTAGAAAGACTCAGAAGAAGAGAGCAGACAAGAACCCACAGAGCTGGGGCAAGAAGGGAACTCCTAGGGGAGAAGTGAACACAGAAAGACAGATCTGGGATCCGCACCCACGAGAGTGAAGTACAAATCTTCTTTGTGGTAGTTCCTGGCAGGAGACTAAACCAAGTGTGCCAAACCATAGCAGAATTGATACACAGGTCTGGTACCCATACCAACAAAAGAAGAGCTTTGCAAATCAACTTCTTTGTGATAGTACTCGGCAGGTTAATGAACCAAGTCTGTCCAATTAACTTACAGGAAGTCAAGAGGGTTTGGTGGCGATTGATCAGATAATTGATCGCGGTAAACTGTCCGGGAAAAACTGCCCACATGCGATCAATTATCAGAGGATCAAACCGCAAACCAAATGCGCTAACCCCAACCCTGCCCCCAGTTCTCCTCCTTACTTACGCGTTTGCTCGCCGCCAGCTCCCCTTCACCGCTGCGGCATCAGATCTGTCCCTCCAACGTGGGTCGGATCCGACGACGCAGGGTCCCTTTTTCTTTTTTTCCAGTCCCCCGCCTCACATGTGGAAGTGGGCGACACCCCCGCAATCCCCCAAGGCTAATACATACTGATCATGGGGAGCGGGGGACACCCCGCAACCCCGCTCCACATGTTCGGTATGTATTAGCCTAATTGTTCGCTTTTAATCGATCGAATGGTGCTGGCCGAATTCGGTGAAATGTACCATTCGAACAAATTAAAATGAACCATTATGCTAATACCGTCAAGAGAAGTTTGTAAAGTATCTTTGTGACAATACTTGGCAGAATAGTGAACCAGGTCTGCCCAAAGAGCAGAATAGAGAAACACGGTTCAAGGGTCCACAATCTGAACAGGCAAGAGAGTGACCCTCTTCCTTGTGGCTGTACTTGGCAAGCCAGAAGACCAAGTGGGCTATACTGTGGAAACCTGGGTCAGGGATCATAGTTGTACATGAACTGCTAAGAAAGAAGGAAAACAGTGAAAAAAAGATCACTAGGGGAAGGGAGTCATTACCCCTGGGGACCGCCGAGTGTGAAGTGATAGTGAAATCAAGCTACCAGGAGAAGGGAGTCATTCTCCTCGTAGTGCTACGTCTATAGGAAAAAGGTCAATCTAACCAAAAGGCCAGGGGAGGGGAGCCATTCCCCCTGGGCTGAGAACTTTTCTGATAACATAGGATTACAACATTGGCAATCATTTGTCTGAGAAGAATTGGTACCAGAGGAAGGGAGTCATTCTGCTTAAGAACTTACACAACAGAACTGTGCTATCCGGTCCAGGAGAAATGAGTCATTTTCCTGGACCAAGAACATTGACGCAAACTTCTAATTTAGTTACAAGTTAAGGGGCAGAGAGAGATGACACAGGACGGTGGCCTCTTTAGTTTAAAAGGACATTCCGACAGACCCATTAGCATTTTAGTTAAGGCATAACAGTAGGGAAAGTTAGGTTTTCTCTTTTTTTTGTGGGTGAATAAGTAATCACCATGTCACCTGTGTGCCAGTCTCCTCCTCGTGTACCCTAACCTATTCCTACTCGTTTTCAGTTTCGTTTTCTTTGTATTATCTCTAAATGTACTTATGCTCTGGCCTACGTTTCTATTCTTGTTACTTTATATCTACCTTCCCCATGTGCTACCTCTCGCTGTCCATCTTTCAACTTTTGGCTCCTAAACCTAGGAAAGCTTTTCCCTTAGTCATCTCTGTTCTACTCCCAATGTGTTTGAGAAGTGGTTAAAGCAACATCTGCTGGATACTTCCTTGTTCTTGATTACTCAGCTTGCAAGTATTTGGTTTGCACTGCAGGTTGCTTGTTTTTGTTTGGGTTAGTTTGCTTTACTTGCATATTATTATACTGTTCCGTTTGATTGTTCTTCGCTTTGAATAAAGGAGCTGTATAAATAACTGTAAATGAACACTACAACCATGTCACAGCAGTAGAAGGCAAAGCATGACTGGGGAATGGTACACAAAAGACATGTTCTATAATGAGAAAAATCGATTTTGTTTTCTGCTTTGGAGTTGTGGGTTTGGATCAATTTGCATTGGCTTACACAATAACGGACTGCCAAGTACATTACAAGGGGTTGTATGCAGACAGTTTATGAACGTATTTCATTCGTTTTGTCTTTTATATAGTGCTAACATGATATTTCATAGGATTTGCAAAATTTTAAAACACTGCAGCATATTGCAAAGCTTAAAAAGCCAACAGTTACGACGTTTGCCTAGGCATGGGACAGTCATTTTTGTCAGGCCCTAAAAAAAAAAAAATTTAAAAAAAAATAAAAATAAAAAGTTTACAGAGGTCAATTGCACTCAATCTAAGTTTTGGATCCCATCTCATACAAAGTTCCTGGTCATGCATCAGAACATGAGAAAGAGAAAAGTCGCTGAGTATTGTAAACAAGGGCTGCATACCTTACTCCCCCAAGGAGTGTGCATGCTTTCCAACTGAAACCGCAAGCAGCCCACCAAGAACAGTCCACAGGGATCGAAGCATGCACATGAAGTGGCAAGGCACTCTGATCAATTCATGGATTTATCAAATAAAGATAGCTAACACCTTTTGAAAGCATAAAGTGGTTTTCAATTGACAATTTACAATCTCATTTACCGGAGGTTCTAGCATTACACATGGATTTATAAATTCAAAAACCTATTGGAGCAGAACGCCAGACAGTAAAACAGTGCAAGTAGATGAAACAGTAAAGCGCCTCCAGCATAGACTATTCCCACTCCTAAAGCTAAACAAGGCCTTACACAGTCATCATTAGAAGACGACTGTCAGAACTAGTCCAATGTCTACTCTTATTAAGACTCAGCTATTTGGACTGGGTCACCAAAATAATGTACATGGCCGCGTTTATGGTTGGGGGGTGGAGCGGGAATCTGGTATATGTGGAATGCAGTTACACAGTTCCTTGTCATCACTGCATTTGCAATGTATTGTAGAATTCGAGTGGCAATCTGATACCATGCAAACCTTTTTCTGGTATACAGGAGGCTACATGTAGGCGTATCCACTATGGTTTAAAGCCACTACAACATATCAAATCATAAGGACAGCTGAAGATGACACAATCAGTCTTGTCAGATCCACATTTTACCTCAGCAAATGCATTTGGTGTGGCGAACTAAGCCACACAAATTCTGTTTTGCCAAGGTAATTCTCAAGACAAGTACTTTCATTCAGTCCATTTCTTTATACCATCAATGAAACTATTCATACGAGACATTTAATAGCATGATTTCAGATAATACCACCACCCGAATGATGCACTAAGTGCACCAGGAACTAAAAGACACAAATAGTGAAAACTGTGTCAAAGTCAAGACACTGCAAGGGATTGCTATTCTGAAGAGCTTGATGCACATCTACTAATAGGGGCACACTTCTGAAGCCAGACAGCGACATCAGAAACTTCCGCCCACTGAAGGGTGGTATTGCAGGCGGCAGGTACCGTAAATAACCAAGTAGGAAGACTAAGCTTGAAGGCTTACTTTTATAAAGTGCAAACGTAAGCTGCTGGTCTGGTTTAGGGATTTCGTTGCACGGTCACATTTTGCCCTTCGCGCGACATCCTGAAAGGTCTTCTTGTCCAAGAGAATAAGGTTTTAGGTGTCCGAGTACGCAAAGTGGCTATGGTTGTGGTCGTGGTCTTTTGAAGTACAGTGGCACAACCAAGCACACCTTTTCGTTCATATTGTCAAATGATCGACACTCGCTGCAAGAAACAATCCAGGGGACCGTCGCAGTTGATACCACATTTCTTTAGGACTCTATAGTGCCTGAAACCATAGTTGTCATCTGCTATAAATGCCCGACGCAGTCCCAGAGGAGTAGACAGGGTAGGGGCTGAGCAGGCAAGGCCGACCCAAAACCTGTAAATTCCCACTCGCTTTACAGATGTTAACGTCACTACGAATGGCCCAATTATATTAGCTTTATGCTCATTGTTAGACAATACTGGCTACGCCTCTGCGACAGTCCGCTTCTAAACTAGCCTCTTAAGTTTCATCGCCTGGCCATCCATCAGCTAGCCAACATTTGAGACTCCTTTCTGGAGAAAAGGCCACGTCTGCTAACAGCCTTAAAATTGTAGTAGGCACTTAAATAAAATATACATATATACATTAACCCGCAGCTATCAACTATCTGGACCTTGTTTTCCACCCTAAACAAGTGCACCAAGCCCGCTTTCTGCCCATCGGGAAATAATGCTGCTTTACATCTACTCAGAGATTGTTATATACAAATAGGTTTAAAAAACACCAACGTTGAATCCATCGGTGCCAGCAAGAAGGTACTGGAGGATTTTGGTGAGGCCTCGGGCCTTCGTATCAACATGGGAAAATCAGAGCTAATGGGCCTGTCCCTGGGTAGTGAGGCGAGTATTAGACACAAATCCGAGACCCCATTTGTTTGGTCCCAGGGGGGAATCAAGTATCTGGGAGTTCGGATCACCCCTACGCTCAAGGGGTGGTATGCAGTGAACTAGCTCCCCCTTTTGGAAGGGATTTAAAAGGACCTTTGGAAATGAACATACAGGCAGCCCCAGACACTAGATGAGAGCTGGTGGGCCCTTGGTCCACAAAGAAGAGGACAAAGGGCAGAAGGAAATTTAAGAAACCAAACACCCCCACACTGGAAGCCGAAGAGGATTAGGTGGACAAAGTCACGCCAATAGAGCAAGCTAGGGATTGAGTCAAGCAAACCCCGGCCGGGGACACAGAGCTCTTCAAGGGAACTGTGGTGGATGGACCCGTATTCACTCTGGTGGCTTGCCCCTTGGCAGGCGTCACGAATAGGAGTGAGAGAGGGGAGGGGGTAACAGAGGGGGTTGGGGATAGGGACTCTCGGGTTCAACACAGTCCTAAATCCACTTGGGAATGGGGCAGCATGCATAGGTCTGGGAAGAAGGTGCACACAAGGCAAGGATTCAATGGCAGTCAATGAAACGAAGGGCCGGGTCGAATCACATAGAATAGGCTCGCTAAACGTAAAGGGTCTGAACTCCCCAGCAAAGCGCTCCCTCCTGGGGAGGGAAATGAAGAATGCTAAATTGGATGTTCTTTTGGTCCAGGAAACCAGAACGGTGAAGGGGGAGGAGAGGGCCGTCCCGAGAGCACAGGTGGGCCAGTCCTGCTGGGCATCCGCTCACACAAAGCGGGGCGGAGTCGGGATCATCCTACATAGGAACCACAGGCACACGGAGGTAACCAGGTGGGGAAGGGAGGATGGCAGATCCATGGTCATATCGGGTAACCTGCACAACTCCAGAGTCTCCCTAGCAGTTATTTACTGCCCCACTGTGGGCCAGACCAAATTTGTCAAAGAAGCTATGGGAGAGATAATGGCCAAAGCTGAGGGGCTCCTATTAGTGGGTGGGGACTTTAACATGTGGGCAAACCGGGAACTGGACCACAGTGGGGAGGCCATCCCACTTGGCAGTAGAGGGGGTAGACCACAGGGGAAGTTTCGGGACCTGATGTGGGGCTACAAGTTAGTGGACATATGGAGGGAGCTACATCCGGCTGGGAAGGGATACACCTTCTACTCGGCAGTCCATGGTACCAGAACGAGAATAGATTACCTCTTCATAGAGCACCAGAACATGAGCAGAGTGGAATCTTGCGACATCCGCCCGGTTAGCTGGTCGGACCACGATATGTTCTGGGCAGGCCTTAGCATATCAGGCCTGAAGCCCAGGGAATCCCTATGGAAATGCAACAACCTCTTACTTCGGGGTGCGGTCTTTAAGGAGGAGATGGGAAAGGCGATCAAAGAATATTTTGTGCTGAATAACACGGGCAAGGTTAACAGAGACAGTATGGGAAGCGGCAAAGGCAACCTGGAGAGGTATACTGATTGGGGAAGGGGCCTAAAAAAAAAAAAAAAAGGACCAGGACCCTCTTGGCCCCAAGGCTACGAGCGGAGAAAAACCAATAAAAATGTATTTAAAAAAAAATAGAGGATTTATGTTGGCTAGTTATCGACAAAGTAATGGCAGACAAAGGGAGTGGTCCCGTCCATGTTCGTTTGGCCAGATTAGAACAGCATTGGATTTACTTACTTCAATCCCATATTGATGGCCTCAATGACCAGTTGGACTAGTCCGTCTTGATGCAAGCAGGAAATATAAATTACAGGTCACAAATATTTGGGTATCAATTTCTTTGATCTATGTATGAGAACTTTGAAGTTGGCACTAATCTAAGCGAGGCTGTGCTTAAACGATGTGTAAATTATACATCTCTGGTCAGAGTTGTTATTGGCAAATGAGGAAGAATGTTCCCTGCTAAGGTTTGCACTCCTGCTTTGCATATAGTATTGTTTACACATTTGTTTTGGGACAGCTATTCATTTGATATGTAGTGCGTTATTCCTCTTTGCGCGTTTAGAGGTAACTTTATATGCACGCTGTTCATGGCCGCACTACGCTTAGGCTGCACCATAACGTGAAGATATTTATGCTTCATTGGCTGCTAGCTTGTATAATATGTCTGCCTCTGTCGCAGCGTTTTCCCCAAAGAATTGTTGTCCCTCGTTTATGTTCATGAAGCTAGAAGTGATTTCCGATTTCATGAAGATTAAGCTAGCCTCCACTGGCTACATTAACTATTTACCTCGTGGGTGCCGTTTTAAATTATTTCAGCGTCATTCGATGCAAGCATTTGGGTAAGTGAAGTGATTCATATGGAGCGAGAGGGTTGAAGCACCAAGAGTTTAGTTATTGATTTATGTTGGTAGATCGTGGTCACACTTCGAATTTAAATATTGTTGCAGGGGCCCACATAAAAAGCTCAGCGTTAAAGGTTTTCCTCAGTGTGCATTTGAATTTGGAAGCTCCAGTTGCCAGACATATGGTGTATTGCAGGCAGTTGGTTAAATTATGGGTGAGCCACTACATCTTCGGATTGTTAGTGTTCGTATGTAGGACCATTGGTTCAATTGGCTTAAGTGAGCTAGAATATTGGCAAATAATTTCCTTATGGATCTGTCTTCTACATTTCAGAAAACGTGCTGATGTGGAGACAGTGAGAATGGTTGTAATGCATGTACCTACTATCCAGTTACCTGGTATTTTACAGGTAATTGACTTCTTTAAATTGATGTGTGTTGCACACGTTAATAGAGGTAATTTCATATTATGTCAAGACCGGAGGAGAGCATTATGCTTAAACTTCTTCATCTCAAAATATTCAGCAGTTTCAACAATTCAAACGTCTTAATAAACAGAAGAAAAAAAGTTCTCGAAACACTACAATTCCCATCAAAGTCTTCAGTCCAGTAGTCCTTATGGCAGACTTCCTGCCCATGGAACCTGCACGTCACTTGCTGCCTAGGTCCCTTCTTCTTTGGATGCGCTGGATAGCACCACATAAAAAGTTAAACGCATGAAAACAACTTGAGTCCTTCAACCACTTTAATCAACCACCTTTATCGTGATGATTTTGAGATAAAGAAGTTGAAGGATAATGCTTTCCTCAGAGTCTTTAATCGAATCAAGACTCCCTGTGCTATAAGCTGGTGTAATCACCATTGTGTTGTAACGTGTTAATACTTTCAATGTCTTCGAGAGGTCCTATGAGGCCTTGAGGAGACAGCAAGACAGTGTTGTGTTTGTTGAAACTAGTGTGTGTGCACCACTGCAGCCATGCCATCATATTCCAATATAGGCACATTGGTGTTGCTCTCCATAAGAAGTATTGTACACGAGTAATGAACTATTGGTATTAACTTGAGACTGTTGGACACTAGTTGGCCTATTAATCGGTTGCATGATTGACTTGGTGTGCCATCCCCGATTGTGCCTCCGCGCCAGCCATATCCTGCAATACGTATATGCACTTCAGTGACATTAGCACTTTGTGGACTCTCTATTGCATTTTACACATGAGCACTTTTTGCATATTTTGTCTTCCGTATGTAATTGCGGCATGCTCTAGTCAGGTTGTTGCATTTTGTTATTGTGCAATGCATGTTTTCAATTCTGTAATGTATCATATTTCTATTGATTTATCGTGACAAAATTCTATATAAATATTAATAAATACCTACATTCATTTGTGTCTTATCACGTTTTGTATTGAACAACGAGGGACTTTAGGTATCCACGAAAAATAATTTGACATTGAAACAAGATTTGTTATGTGCTTAGGTCTCCTCTTAAAAGCAAGCACAATTTTGTTATCAGTTTGTTATCAGTTTCCCTCTTAGTTTGTTATTAAAAGGTAGGGTATGCTCACAGTGATCAGTGAGTATAGTAGATTTACTTAAGTGTAGACTAGTTACTGCTGCTGCTATGTAAATCGTGGCTACTGACGGGAAACGTTGCAACGTCAATGTGCAACAGGAAGTCACTTTTTAGGTGAATATCATTTGCACCCAACCATTTCCTTTTGAACCATCTTTAGCTGCAGCTTTACTTCCCCATGTTGAACATTCATCACGCGATCAAGCTCCTTTCCAGAGTCCTTCAAATATGAAACACTGGTGCTTGCAGCAATCCCAGTGAATACGGTTGTAATATTCTCACTACTAGCTATTTTCACATTAACACCCCACCCTGAAATTTGCTCAGACATAGCTTGCAAAACCAGGTCTCAAGACAAAACGTAGCGGGTTCCAATGGAGATGCTTAGCAGCGGTAATAATACAGCCTGCTTACGTATATCTTCCGGGCACCCTGACGCATTTCTCTAACAAGGACCACATCCTAGTCGTGGAGACCTCAAACCGCTCCTGTTCCGTCTCCCTCTAGACTATGCAAGAAACAAAACCAGCAAAATGAAAGCGCATGCTCGACACTGATCGAGATCCTAAATTTGGTCACCGTTATATAAGGCAGAGCAACCACGGTCAATAAACATGGGCTCTTACAGAGCACCGCTCTGTTACAGGGTTTGGGTGGGCAGGAGAGACAACTTCTGAATTTCCTGGGGATGCCAGTGAGCATATTCTCAAGACATTCCATTGAATGTATAGGAAAATGTAGTGCAGATTTCCTTCACAGGGGATGCCCAGGCCCGGAGCACCCACATACTCAGCGCTCCTGTGTGTAGGTAAACGCTATGCCGGTGGCATCACTTCAATAATGGTGTGTGTCTGAACATTCAGAATGGACAATAGGACACAGACCGAGGCAAAAAGGGAAAGCAATTTTAAAACAAAGTTTACAATAAATATGCAAATGAATGTAAATACAAGGGCTCATTTTGCAAGTCCCCATAGTGCACATACCGGTTATAAAATGCTTATGCCAGGTTTTACAGCCTTCACATTTTGGGATAATTTTATTTTGGCAGGCAGAGATGCGGCACTGAGCGTCCACCTACCCCATAACTGTCAAAAAGGCATGCATTAACGACAGGATGCCTTGCTCATGGAGTTATTACATAGGGATCTATGGAATCTGCCCGTTCACATCTGCTAAAATCAGGCACATTCTGTTGGAATCCAGCGTAAAGGCATCCAAAAGCATAAACTGCGGTAGACATCACTTACGCCTTCCTTGCACTTGAAAACTACACATGGGGCACTCAACTGCACACAGATGCGGCACCCTTCATGCAATGTACACTTAAAAAGGATTCTGAACAGGTTTTAATGAATTGCAGCAAGTGACGGCTTTTGCTAAACTCTGCAATGGCTAAATCAACCATGTTGATTCTGTACTTGACCCAAGTGCCACAGGTTTGTATGGAAATGGCCATCCGTGGAATGTAAGGCTTCACCACTACCCCACTCCATAATTGAGCACTCTGAGTCAGAGACAAGTGGATTGTGTGTTGACTAACCAACATCTGCATAATGTCTTCTCTAGTGTGAAACAGCTCAGGCCTTTTAAGTAGATCATTTAAGATGGGGCTACAGGCAAATATTACAAACATATATGTTCTGAGCTTAAACCCTTCGTCGCCTCTTGTAAGTCGAACAGCTTCTACTACCAACAAAGTGCCCATGCTTTGCAGTGGTGTAAAGTTCTGAAACGGAGAACAGAATGTGCACGGCAAGGAAGATGGACACAAAAACTGGAACGCATCAGTATTCCTACGTCTTGCCAATGGGCAGGAAACAATTTCAGTCATGTTGAAAATATACACCAGTTCCTTTCCATTGGCGGAGCTGGTCACTGCGTCACCATCTGAGACTGATTGACCGGAAAAGTGAAAGGATCACAAGGACTTTCTCTCCCCTAGGATCTAGATCAAAGTATAGTACCCTTCCATCAGGACTTCCACAATGAGACAGAGCCAGACCTTGGTAAATATTGAATGTAGAAGCTTGACTCCAGGAAGGGCGTGAACACCAGCTGTGCGAGCAGCCCATTACCAAATACGTTTTACGTGTCAATTTGCTACCAGAAGAGTAGGACTTAAGAATAAAAAGGTGACGAGATGTTTCGACTGCATGGTCCTACCAGGGAGACCCTCTGCCGGGGCATCTTGGTCAAAGGCAGTACAGTTTCTTCAACCACTAATCAAGTATACAGTGGCATACTGCACTGTTATGTTACCTAATATTTATACTGCGCCCACCACCACCACCATCGTGGTCTTTTGACACCTGGCCTTTTCCGAAAAAGGGGGCATATTGTGACCCTGCTAGGGTGTCGCCAGACAGTCTACAGAAAGGAAGGGAAGGTTTTGGGAGGAGGTGAAAGGAAAGAGAAACTAGGCAAGAGACTGACCAAAAACAGAGAGGAAAAACAATTAGGATGAGTGGGCAGGGTTTTTTTGGCTGTCATAGTAAATATAAGTGTTTCTCAAATGATAAATTGTTGGTAAACAGGAGTGTATGAATCAAGGAAGAACAGCTCTGATTAGAGCACAGTTTCATTGTGATGGCGATATCTAGAACCGACGTAGCAATGCACTATATGGGGAGTGATTGCTTGATGGACTTGAGAGGTGCTCAAGCGGGCCTCAGTAGGGTGGAGTCATTCAACAGATTAATTTGTAAGAAACAATCCCAATATCAAAGGAGAGCACTAGTGTGATGAATCCTGTGGAGTCATTACTGAACCGCAGCCTAAAGTCCCCTAACATGTGGCTAGAGGACAGCAGCCACTAGCTGATCCCGACTCTAGGGGTGGTATTATGAGGGAGGATCACATGGGAGGAGATGTCGGTCGGGGAGATGTGATGAACCCATCAGGAAAGATGTGGTATTCTTCCATTCATTTTGAAGATGATCCTATAAGAATTCCTGATTGCACGTTATCATTATACCAATCCTTCCAGTGGTCAAACCCTAAAACAACTTCTTGCTAAACACCATAGGCAGGATACCATTCACACTACATCTGTACATAATGCTCACACACCATCTCCTGTTAATGTTGGTTTTGATGTGAAGAAATACCTAAAGCCAAATATCTTTAAAAAGGTCCAAAGCTCCTCTGGACTCAACTCCCACAAAACCTTCAGTACTGGGACAAAGAAGAGGAGAAAGGAGTTAATGTGGAGCAGAGGGAGCACCAATGTGAAAGCCAGTTGTTCTAATGCCCATCATCAGTGCAGGATATTTAAAAATGTGTACCTTTCCATGGCAGTAGTGAAGGAGAAGAGATGCAGAAAGCGAGCATTGGGAAGCAGAACTGAAGGCAGACATACAAGTGAACACTTTGGAGGAAGACGGGCGCTTTCCATTGGGATAGCGAGAGACCGGCAGAAGCAGAGCACGTACTGCAGAAGAACCATGAGCAAGTTGGTAGCAGTGGAGAGGCTATCGAGGACGCGGTCACAGTGAAAGGCAGAAGTTCCACTGGCGGAGAACAGAGAAACCGACCGGTGAACCGCGAGAGGGTCTGCAAAGCAGGAAATGCTTCCCCAAGGCACGGATATTGCTGCCACCATAGGCCACTAGTCGGACACGCCAGCAAACACTGATGAGTCTGCCCAAGAGTATTGGGAGCCCTCTGGCGTACCCACAGGGGCATGAACAATTGGGAATTAACTTTAAATGTCAAGAAAGCAACATAGAAAGACAATGTATAAAAGTCTCCATATATGAGATGTCGATATGCGGAAAGCTGGAGCAAATGTCATGTGCAAATTAACTTTAATGATGCAAGTGAAAGACAAGAACTGTATAACTTCACATATGAATAGTCAGTATAGGAAAGATTGGAACAAGCATTGCCACAAGCCAATAAAGTTAACAGTGAAGATAACAATCACAACTTGAACAAGCCTCCATATAAGGGATGCCAATATGGGGAAAGTTGGAACAACTTTTACCTGGAGCAAATGGAGTGTAAACAGTGAAGGATTAGAAATGTGTTGTACTTAAAGAGAACTGAACGATTGTTAGAAGACCTGGTGAACGAAGTGCATCGGGCAGAAAGCCTTTGGGGAATGGATACCTGGTAGGAGAGTACACCAGGGGATCTACCGATACTCTGTCATTCTTAAGAAGGTGCTGTGCAAAAGAGACATTTCTACTACTCTTGGGGAGCCATTGTCTGGAAAAGAACTTCATCATCCCTAAAAAGTGTTCAAACATAATTTCTTGAGTTATCAAATACTGTGTCATCCTTAAAACACCATTATTTGGAAAAAACGCTTTCACATAACACTTCCTTAAAATGAAGAGACATTTGTCCCACGCTTAAAGAACTATTGTTTGAACCTAACACTTCCAATATTATACCTGAAATAGTTCAGGGGAAGGGAATAAACCCCTTAGGATTGTTTTGTTGGATTTACATATTTGGTTTTTGAACACTTTTTACTGAATTTAAAGAAAAGACATTTACCTTATACATTTTGTTGTTCATTATTAGTGTGAGGGTCAGATCTGTTTTGGACACAAGGACAGTTTGCCTACTTTTGACGACGAGCCACAGACTGATCTTTAGTTTTGGTTTCATAGGTAGGGAAACTCTTTAGGCGAGGTAGAGAAAGGCCTTAATCCAAACCCTTTTATTTTAATAAAATGTCTAATTTTGAAAACATTACAACTTTGTGTCCATCTCTCATTTCTGAACCCTTACACAAGACAGACTTATCAGTGCTAAGAGTTGGACTGGTATAGAAGTCGTTTTGGAGAGAACATGGAGCAAGTGCTAGAGGCCGTCTGAGGGCTATACTGCATTTCCATTGCTGTTATGTGTTCCAGTTACAATTGTTACAATTACAGACAGACGTTTATTGTCGTGTTAAGTCCTCTCTAAAAATCCAAATGCTCAAGGTGTAGATAGGTTACTGCAGTCTTTAGGCAAGAGTCAGTGGGGTTTTGAAAGCTCATGCATTGCATCTTCCTTGTGTACTATTTTTACTTAGTCCAATAAAAGCATCCAAATCCCAAAGCATTTGAAGAGATGAAGAAAACCTTTGTCATCATCATAAGGACAGAATTTTAAAACTGCTGAATGGTCATTGGTCATTTTCTTTTTTCATGAGTGCCTACCAAGCAGCAGTTAACCATAAGAACCTACTAAATTTGCTTGGTCTTCACGGGACCATGTACTTGGATGATTTGAACAGCCACGGCTCACCTTTTTACTAACAACTTAAAAGGAACCGGACAGAGTCCTCAGCCAGTGACATTCATGGATTATTTCCTGCTCATGAAAATAGGATATTTAGCTTTCTTTGGAAACTCTATTGTGCCACCAGGTCGTTAAGCCCAGGGTATTATTTATCTATTGCCATCACCAAACATGGAGTTAATGAATCATGCCTTTTCGTTGACGATGGACATACCACAGTGCATGTGTTCTATGGATGAGCTAAATTCATGTACAACTGTTTTTGAAACTAGGGAAAATCCCCAAAACATTACTATTATGAAATTGGTGAGTTAATTCTATTTGAGCACAAGTACAGATAACATTCCTCAGTTGCTTGGACACTTAGTTCGAACAATCAATGCCCGCCCATCTCTCCATCATTTACATTTACTCCCTCTGGCCGAGTGTCAATTTTACTCTAAAGACGGTCATGCAAATTCTGTTCCACAATAACACCACCTATCCATCTGCCTTAAATTACCAGTTTCTAGCATGTCATGCCTTTGGTTATTAACCACAATATGTGCACCAGGGGTAAATCTACCATCTGGCCCTAGCTTTTTTTGTCAAAAATTACGGAAAGTACTCCTTTTTACACAATTCGGAATATGTTTTTTTTTTTTATCAATAAGCAACTGCACAAGTATTCTAAATGCGAGTAGTGGGGAGGACTTGCCTCTTTTCTAGCAAACCTCCTATCCATTTCCCACCATCTAGAATGGGGACTGCTACTTTATCATCGAGGCTCAACCAGAAAAGACTTTGGACTACCTATCCACCTACCCAATGGCCTACGGCTCATCCAAGGAGATTCATGCATTCTGACACAGGTAAATAGTAGCACATCTCCCCAGTAGAAAGGTCTTTTTTTGTTTCTCAATAAGGATCAAGTAAAAATCATGCATGTGGTGGATACATTCTACTGTAGATGTGGACCACTTTCTTGAGCCAAACATTGCTACACTACATTACGTGTCATCAACTTCGCTCTGAAGACATACGTCCTTCTCCCAGTTCCTCAAAAGATGTAGAGTCAATAGGGCATTAACTCTATTGACTGCCTCCCCGTGGCATGACTATGCCCCAATACTTACACCATTTCTCAACCCATTTAAAAATGGGTCTCTAACTAAAGTGATCTTTAGAGCAGGCAAGTTGTCAGTTCACTGGTAAGATTTTTATAGTGCACCTGTTCCACCTGAACATCCTGCAACAGTAGATCCAACATGTCAAAATTCAAGTAAGTTCTTAGGGAATAATCTGTAATATTAAGTAGGATGTAATTAATTTAGATTTCTTCACTAACCTTATAAAACTTTACAAACTATGACAATATATAAAAATGAAATCAGACAAAATACACATAAAAACATTACAATTTTCTTTCAATCGTGCAGCTGTCTTGAACAGGTCCGTATTCAACTAGCTCAAGCATCCCCTCAAGACAGCGTTCATCTATACACCATAGAGCATTTTGTCATCACCAGAGTTCAATAACAGGCAACCAGCAATAGCACCATTTCTCATTATATTTACAAATAAATGTGGTCTAAAAAACTGCCTGCACAAATCTGTGCACTTGTCAGACTAACAGGAGGAAGTTAACCGAATCCTCAGCACCCCAATAGAGCAAGTACATCTTGGATTGGTGACAAGCCACTCCATGGCTACCCCAAAGTGAGTACATGAAGCCAAGCTCAACAGCTGTTCTAATTCTTCTACAATCAGGAGTCTCGATGCCTTGCATATGTTTCCCTATGCCCAAAGGGTTTCTCACCCTAATACAGAGCATGAGAAAGGGCAAATCATATGAGCTTGGCCAACCTGATATCCTCTCTTGACAAAGAGCCTCAACCTGGATCATAGATTTGAGAATAGGAAAGTTATGTTTGTGTTTAAAAATCACCCATTTACCCGAAGCTTCATCGCTGAATTCATGCTAACAGATATATGTACTCATAGCTGACAAACCATCAATTACGTAAACTACATCATTGGTGTATAAATGGGGTACAAACTGTTTTTTAAAATAAAAAATAAGGAACGTCTCAATGGCGTTTCCATGTGGATGCATCCAATCTGAGACAAAGCGTGCGAACCGCAGTGCAATGTAGCAAAGCCACTATTTTTCCCAAAAATGTGTTTTGGATTGTCTCAAGGTCTGCGCACAGACATTTCAGATCCATATAACAATGCTTAGTTCAATTTAACTTCTAAAACCTTAGACTGGTCAAGCATGCACATACGCAAGCGCCAAAAGTGCTATAAGAACCGAGTGCCACCCAGCTTGCACTCTTCACAAATAAGATCCTGAGGTAAGAATACAAATCCACCACCTCCCACTTCTCCATGAAAGGGCCAAGAGAATATGCAGTGCTGCCTGCATGGAGCAGCGAGCTAGATAAGCTTCCATTAATAAGTGGCAGATTTGAATTCACAGTCGAAACCACCTAAATAATATGAGAAACAAGGGGCCCGACACCCCCCTTTTTTGGTAGACAATGGACATGTGTATTCACAGTTCCTTGTGCAATGCACTCCTGCTGTCATCTCTTTTTTTGGCCATTTGGTATCATCTATAGAAGGCATCCAGCTTTGCTCCAGCTTGGCCCATAAAAAGGTTCTTGCTAACACACACAAGCCTATGCCAGGTCCAGAAAGGCCACATACACATGCCCATTTCTTACCTAGATTTGTAAATAATACTATCCTATACTAGGCAATGATCAACCATATGAAAGCCTTCATGGAATCGCACTGGAACAATATTGCTAGATTTGGCCCACGCGTCTAGCCTGTAGGCATTTGTGCATGTCTTCCTTGACACGTGTAAGAGTGAAATAGGCTGATAAAGCAGATCTTTTGTACATCCTTTCTTGAACATAGGGACTACTCAGGTTAAGGTGCCAGTATTTTATAATGTTTCTCTCTGCAACTATAGCTGTGAAAACCTGCTGCAACAGTCATGCCCACCACTCAGGAAACAAAAATAATATATCTGATCTAGTTAGGCACAGCAGCTTTACCTATTTAGACAGACTGCACACACCTCTTAAAATCTTATTGCAACAAAAAACGCAATTAACTTGCTGGTACTAATTACTGGAAGTCTATTATTTATTTTAAAAAAAGATAATTGTGTATATTTTGAAAAAGTGTCTTTCCTTCCAGAGTAGCATTCACACCACTGTCCTCATCCCAGGAAGTCTGTGTACCCTTTGCCAGCAATTTTCAGAATAGTTTACAGTCTTGTGTTCACTGCATGGGCAAAAGATGCATTATTTACTGACAAAATAAAACTTTTCATCATTTATTTTTTAGTGCAATCTTAGAATTCTTTAGAATATCACAAAACTTGGACATGAATGCTCTTTACCAGAACTCACTGCCCCTTCTAGGGGTAATTTGATCAGAAATTGTATTGGCCCAATCGATCAGGTATGTAATTTAGAGCATACATTGAAAGAATTCCAATGCAACGTACGTACACAAGTTTGTCTCAGTTAACGCATGCAAAAAACGATGGGTCGGGTACCGCCATCTTGTGCTAATCTTATCCGTTGATTCATCGCCCCCAACTTCAATTGCCCTTTTGGCACTAAATTCAGGTCACCCACCCCTAATGCGGACATCACTAGACACTCGAGCTCCATTTCACAACCCCAATGCACGCCTCAGGTCAACGTCCTGTGTGCGCAATCTATTGACGTATCTCCATGGAAATGCCAAGACGCCTCATTCCTTGACAAGTGTAAACAAACCCTTTCTGATCACACAACGTTGGAGTTTCGTTTTCCTTCGTGTCAGTGTATTTCATTTCGAGCTTCCCTGACTTGTTTCTGCCATGTTCAGCTATCTGCCAAGTACGAGAACCGGTACTTATACTGCCTAAAATGAATTAACTCAGTAGTTGCTTTTCATTTCTTATATTATGGACAAATGTCTTTACCAAACCATATTTAAACACGTGTTCTTACAAACTTTTAAAGTTTGAGCCTATTAATCTTGTCTTTTCACAATGTGTTTTTGTAACATGGCTGTTTCTTCGCTCATCTTGCAACATTGAATGTTAATGGGAAACCTCTTTTCTTTACTGTATGCAAACAAAAACGTTTTTATTGACCTCACTGTTGATTCTGTGCTTCTTCACTATTCAGGAACTATGGCAACAATTCAGCCCTACCTGTACGAGCCACAATATTCTGAAGAGGAAATCCTTGAAAGAGAAAAAGCTTGAGACTATGTGGAATCAGATGAGTCATGAGATCAAATCATCGGAGCCTAAACCCAGTCGCATGGAACATGTTTCCACCTGGTGTACCTGCCATCGTTCTGAGCTTATGCCTACTCTGGTGGAGAAGAACAAGTTACTTATTTTACCTGGTAATGTTCTTTCGATGGGATGTTCCGACGTATTCCACATCTTTGACAGTAATTACCACAGCTGTGCTGCTTCGGAAAACTTCTCAGCGTAGGCGTCCTGCGTCGATGTCGATACGCTGTCCCTCGAGGGCCTCAGTCGATGGACGTCACCGGATGTTATATCTAGGACGCACGACGCCCGTAGCTTCAGTTGTAGTTTTTTCCCCAGAACGTGTGGCACCAATCTCCTGCCAGTATGACTACAGAAAGCCTTGCGGAAACCTAAGCTGCAATCACATAAGAAATCCTGTAGCGGGGCAGGTAGGGAGGGTACGACGTGGAATACGTCGGAGGAATAGCCCATCAAAAGAACGTTACCAGGTAAGATCAGTAACTTGTTCTTCGAAGGGATTGTGTCCTCATCTCTGACAGACTCCCAAAGCAGGACCAACGTATGGAGGTGGGAAAAGAATTTACAAATGCATCAATTTAGAATGCCCAATCAAATTGCAGAATAGAGGACTGCCTTACCAAAGGCCAAATCCTGCCCATGGATAGAGTCCAAGGAATAATGTTCCACAAAAGTATGGACAGAGGCCCATGTGGCTGCTTCACAAATATTGCAAATCGGAACACCCCTCTGTAGTGCAGGGGAGGCAGCCATATCCCTAGTAGAATGAGCCCATAAGCCTACTGGAGGGTCCTTTCCCGCCAAACGGTAACACTCGGAGATCGTCAAAAGGATCCATCTAGATAAGGTCTGCTTGAAAACAGCCTGATCTAAACGCCTTCCAGCATAACCAATAAAGAGCTGATCGTCCACTCTGACCCGGGACATCCGTGAGAGAGAAACTCAAAGCTCTCCTAGGGTCCAACATATGGAGCCTCTCCTCTTCCTTACCAGGATGTAGAGGAGGATAGAATGCCGGAAGAATTACCTTCTGGCGCAGATAGAATTCCAACACAACCTTCGGAAGGAAGGCTGCCCCCTAATGACAACTCTGTCCTTAGGCAACACAGTGAAGGGTGGTTTGAGTGAGTTGCAGGCACTTTCCGCCACTCTGCGTGCGGAAGTAACCGCAACTAAAAATACAGTTTTAAAGAACAATAGTCGCAACGGACAAGAACGTAAGGGCTCAAACGGAGCTCCCATTAGGAACTTTAAAACCAAATTCAAATCCCACCCGGGCACATGGAAAGGCGACAGTGGAAACACATTAGTTAGGCCGTTTAGAAACAGATATCAAAAGGGATTTTAAAATAAGAATATTCCTCAGACGAGCGCTTAAATATGAACAGCACTGCCAGGTAACCCTTAATAGTACCCACTTGCAGGCCCTTGTGGGCTAAAGAAAGCAAAAAAGACAAAACCAAAAGGAATGGAACATTAGAAAAGATCCACATTCTGTACTCTGCACGAGTCGCAGAACTTACTCCAACGAGTTTTCGTTGCGGGCCTTCTGGCCGAAAGCAACACCTCCATCACGTCCTCGGGGAGGTCCCAATCCTTGTACCTCAACCTTTCAGATACCAAGCGTGAAGGCTGAGGGACTTGACCTCTGGATGGAGAACCCGACCCCCCATCCCGTGAGAGCAGATCGTCTTGTTAGGGAAGACTACGTGGAGGGCAGATGGACATGTCGAGAAGGTCCGGGTGCCACGCTCTCCTAGCCCATGCCGGAGCACTGAGGATCATCCGGGAACCGAGCCTCCGTAACCTCCGAAACAACTGCGGAATGACGGGGACTGGAGGAAAAGCGTACAGCAGTGGGAAGGACCACTCCACTACGAACACGTCCCCGCTCCCCCTGGAGGAATTTCCCGCAAGCAGAATCTTTCGCACTTCCGGTGGACACTGGTGGCAAAGAGATCCACTTGCGGGGTTCCCCAAAGGGCGAAGATCTCCAACAGAACTTCCTGAGCCAGCTCCCACTCGTGAGAGACCGTGCTCTGCCTGCTCAGAGCATCCGCCACCACGTTTTCGTCTCCGGCCAGATTAACTGCTGAGATCGAAAAAAGTCCTGCTGAATGGCCCAGAACCAGAGCTGCATCGCTTCCCTGCACAACGGGAGCGACCCTGCCCCCCCCCCTTTTTGTTGAGGTAGTGCATGGCCACTGCATTGTCAGTCATAACAAGGACATTCTTCCCCCCGCACAGACGGCAGAAAGGCCTTCAGGGCTAGCCTGACAGCCTGCAGCTCTAACAGATTGATGTGGAGTCTGGACTCCGACAGAGACTAAGGGCCGCTGGCCTTCAACTCGTTGGCAGGAGCTCCCCCATCCCATGAGGGATGCGTCCGTCACGATCGTTATCTCCGGCCACGGCTGCCAAGACGGAGCACCCTTCATCAGATTGCCTTTGACGGCCCACCACAGCAGATCCTGGGCGGAATCTGAACGGGATCCGACATCCTGCCGGAGAACTGCGACCACTGCATTTTGAGAGCCCACTGCAAAGATCTCATCCGCAGCCTGGGCTCTGGCACCAGGAAAATGCAGGATGCCATGAGGCCAAGCAATGTCAAGAACTCTAACGGCGAGAGACTCTGGGCACGTTGAAATTTGTCCAGCATCTGCAGAATGTGATGAGCCCTCACCTGGGGAGGCGAACACAACCCCAGGGATGTGTCGAGCACTGCCCCAATGTACTGGAGCCGCTGAGTAGGTGTCACATGGGACTTCTTTAAATTGAGTGAGAAGCCCAGCTTGCGAAGGGAGTGGCAGGTGACGGACAGATGATCCAGGGCTTGCTCGGGAGAACGCGCCCTGATCAACCAATCATCCAGATAGGGGTAGATGTGAAGCCCCCCTTTCCTGAGATACGCTGCCACCACCACCATGAGCTTGGTGAAGACCCTCGGGGTGGAGATCAATCCGAACGGCAAAACCCGAAACTGAAAATGCGAGTCGCCAACTGCAAATCTCAGGTACTTCCTGTGCTTTGGATGAATCGGCACATGAAAGTAAGCATCCTTGAGGTCGAGAGACACCAACCAATCTTGTAGTTGAAGGGCCTGGAGGAATTGAGAAAGAGTTACCATCTTGAACTTGTCCTTCCTGAGAGCTTGTTCAGCCCACGCAAGTCCATGATGGGTCTCAAACCCCAGTCTTTTTTCGGGATCAAAATATAAGGGGAATGTCATCCCTTGTTCCTCTCTGCTAGAGGCACGAGTTCTATGGCGCCTTTCTCCAGCAGGGATAGGATTTTCTGCGCAGGGAGCAGATCCGGACGCTTCAAAGAGCTTCCCCGGTGGACTGTCTTGAGGCCTCTGCCGAAATGGGAAGACAGTAGCCGTGGGTTATGATCTCCAGAACCCACACATCTGAAGTAATGGCACACCATTCTCCAAGATGCTGCAAGAGCTTCCCCGGTGGACTGTCTTGAGGCCTCTGCCGAAAGGGGAAGACAGTAGCCGTGGGTTATGATCTCCAGAACCCACACATCTGAAGTAATGGCACACCATTCTCCAAGATGCTGCACCAGTCTGCCCCCAACTGGCGAACCATGGGACATGGCCTCATGATTGAGCGGACGCGGCTGCAGCAGTGCATGATGGCAAAGAGGCAACTGCCTGAGCGGCTTTGGCACCTCGAGTACCTTGCTTTCCACCTCTGGTACTCCTACGGTAGCCCCTTTGACTGGCAGCTCCTCTCCATCTACCAAAAGGAAGCTCCCTTCCATTGCTGTGCTCTAGGACGAAAAGGCGGAGGTTGACGTACTGCAGCGCTCAAAGAATTTGCTGGAGCTTTGTAGGTCTGCAACCTCTCAAGGCTCTCGTCAGCCTTGCTGCCAAAAAGATGGACACCATCAAAGGGCATGTTGAGAAGCCGGGATTGCACATCCGGAGCAAACCCCTGACTTCTGCAACCACGCAAACCTGCGTATCACGGTGCTCGCAGTCATGGACCAGCTGACAGTCTGCCATGTCCAGACCTGACTGAACAGATTCACAGATGGCATCCTTGCCGTCTTGCACAAGGGCTAGAAAACCATCCCATTCCTCCCCTTCGGGAATATGCTCAGCCGCCAACGATGCACAATTCCACAGAGTGTGAGTGAATCTTGCCAGGGCACAAACTGAGTTGGCTGCCTTTAAAGCCATACCCCCAGAAGAAAATACCTTCTTCGCCCAACCATCAAAGCGCTTGACGTCCCTATCCGGAGGGAGAGTAGGGTATGCAGCCTGCTTTGCTGGGGCCGTAGCCACCTGCACCACCAAACTCTCCGGAGTAGGGTGTGTTGACAAGTAGCAGGGGTCACCACTGGCTGGGCGGTATTTTTTCAGAAGCGACTTATTCACTGCCGGGAGACTCTCGGAGCAGTCCAAGCCGCCACCGCCCTTCTGTGCAACACCATGTGAAATGGCAACACCGGGTCAGTGGGTGGACCTTGATCCAGGATGTCGGTCAGATCATCCTGAAGAAAATCAGCAGATGGAGCAGACCACCCCAAATACTCAGGCACCCTCGACATGAGGCACCTATACGAGGAGTCAGCATGTGTATCAGGATCAGGCATGCCAACCTCAACCTCCGGAGAGGTATCAAGACCACTGGCGTCATGTAAAGATTGACGAAGGTCTTCCAGTTGGCTATGACCAGACAACAGGTCATCAGGAACCTCAGTAGGCACAACCCCCTCCTCATCAGACCCTTGCTCTACCTCTGAAATATACTCCAAGGGTTGGAACAAATCCACCCTGGAAGGAGGAACAGAGTAGGGCTCAAAAACAGCCCTCAGATTTGCTGAGAGCCTTTCTCAGAGCTTCCACAGCCCTCCGGGGCACCTCTGGTAAATTCTCCACAAAAAGCATTGAGGGCGCTGGCCAATGGCGTTGAAGACTTTTTCGAAGCCGGAGCCTTGAGAGATTCCCTCGACGGACATGGCGCCGACGGCGTTGATCCCTTCTTAGAAGACCTCACAGGCTCCGACGGTCTCGATGGCGTGGAGGACCTGGACCTGGCACGGCTATGGCAATCACCCTTGTCCGATCAGGACCTTGACGCCTCACGATGATCGCGCCAACCGCCCGAGCCCAAAGGCGTGCGAGTGGTGGCTCTAGCTCGTTCCTTGCCGGCTTCTCTCGAAGGCGCGGACGGAGTGGTGCCTTGCGATTCGAAAATCGCCATCATCTGCTGGCAGAATGGAACCCATACGGCCCGCGACAAGTGTTTCGTGAGATGAGTCCTCCGACGAGGACGGGGAAGGCGACCGGTGACGGCGCTTCCGTGAATGCCTCGAAGAGGCAGAGGAATGGCGGGACCCACTCCGAGAACGAGACCCCCTAGACTTACACCGACGTGGAGAGTCGCCCCTCGAATCGTTGGTTGAAAGACCAGTAGATATCGACTTACGGGTTTTAGAAACCCTACCTACCGACAACAACTTCTTCCGCTCCCACAAGGCCTTTGAAGTTAGGGACTGGCAGTCATCGCAATCGTCGGTGGCGTGGCTTTCCCCGAGGCACCAGAGGCAAACGTCGTGAGGGTTCGTAATGGACATTTTGGAACCGCAGTCCCAACACTTTTTGAAGCCCGACTTCGGGGTAGAAGAAAACGAAGACATAAATTCTCGAGGCGCGCCGAGATTCCAAACCGAACACGTTTGCGGAAAAAACAGAACTGAGGCTACGGGCGTTGTGCATCCTAGATATAACATCCGGTGACGACCATCGACGGAGGCCGTTGAGGGACAGCGCATCTACGTCATCGACGCAGGAAGCCTACACCGAAAAAGTGTTCCGAAGAAGCACAGCTGTGGTAATTATTGTCAAAGATGTGGAATACGTCGGAGGACACAATCCCTTCGAACTGCTGTTGCGGAGAAAACTCAGGCTCCTTCGCCCACATTGCCGAAGATGACACCACCGCTATGCCTTACCAAGCTGCATGACTTCAGGGCCTGCCTTACAAGATCTGTGTTGCGAATGATGATTGTACTTGAATGCATGAACTTCAAGCTACAGTTCGCCCTCATAATCCAAGCAATGAGTAAGTTCACTCTATATATGTTGTGCGTTTGACGACGGAGACGGCTAACATAATATGTTGTTCCCCTACTCAATTTAACTTCGATAGATGACTCAAGAAAGAATTGTTCTGTAAATTTAATAAATTGCTCATTCTAATCTGAAAAGTGTTCAACTTTAGATTTATCGTGCAATTATGTTTCTTTCACTTGGAAGTATCCCCCCAAACTGTTTTTTGCTGGAATGTGCGTTCACAGTTCTAATTGATCACTACTTGAAATCACAAAATTCTCACAAAAAGGTACTTTTTAAAGCGTACCAATACCTTACATTTCACAAAGTAGAGGAAACAAAAAAGAAAAAGCAACAATTGGGTTCATTCAAGTAAACTATTTCTGTATCTCTTACACGGGTTGTACAGACTTGTGGCATATAGTGCCTTTATATGGTGGATTAATGCAAGACTGATTTCACATTCAACGATTAATACCTGCCTGTGTGGTGCGAGCCATTCGTGAAAAATTCCCTAGTGACCACAGACAATACTGTGGATTTATACAGACAGTACCTCAACTGCAGCAGTATAATTTGTAGTGTCATTGCCATTTACTTTAGCAAACTAATCAAAAACTATAAAAAATTAGTTATTCTGAACAGTTGTTCGAGACGTCCACAACACGTCCAAACACCTAAGAGTATCGTAGAAGATTGGTATGCTTTAACAAGTTTACAGGCCTATCGTGCTCCCCTGATACACATCCATCCCCCCTCCGCTATCAATGACAGTTCGCACCTGTGGGAGTGCGCTCAGGGCTGGGAGGATGGGACCACTCAAGGTGCCGAATACCATGTACGCCACAAAGGTTTTTTTTGCATGGGGACCCATATCCACAAGGCCACCACAGACCCAGTGTACCCAGAATCCCCCTTGAAGACCCCATCCCTGCAATCAACATATGTCTGTGTCCTTTGACTGTGTTCCTGGCCTATTGCACTCGCCTCAATTCACATCCATCCCCCTCCGCTATCAATGACAGTTCGCACCTGGGGGCGTGCGATCACAAGGGGACTGCACTGGCGGGATTGAGGAGGTCAAACATTGCCATAGAGGCCTGGTGGGTGAGAATGAACACATCAAACATTAACATACAGACCCACATCTGTAATCCTTAATAAACACTGGGAGTTAACAAGAAAACATCTGTAAAATGGACAATGGATATCGCCAGCTCTCCAATTTCTACCTTGCTTGCTGAGTCGGCTGATCTGTTCTTCTAAGTAACAGTCAACTTTTACTATTGTTTTCTGTAATGCTAACATTCTCTCCTAGGTCACTTTCTATTGCTTTATACTCAATGTACTAAAAAAGTCTACACCATTATCAACCATCCTATGCATTTTTATCTCTGTAATTAGCACATAACCGTATTGTTTCCAAATGTAATCTTTCGTAGAGCATGTTTGCTTTAGGTGCCATTCTTTATACAGGACATACGTTTGTTTATTATCAAAAGGAATATGATGTTTTATTTACTCACTGTGATACTTTAATAGTAATATTAATTTATATTTAACAGATCATAGGCACAATCCTGCATGTATTTCCAAAAGATTTAAATTTAATAAGAAAATGACTCTTGTACTGCGGATTTCCTGTATCCAAAACTGAAAGCAGAGCCAAGGATGTCTTGGATGACATGAGGGGAAATCGATTCCGCATCTGCAGCATGCACTTCTCGGAAGAGATGTACGAACAATCACAGTACACTAAAAAGCATCACCCCAGACTCCTTTGCAAATTACTTCCCAAAGCAGTTCCAACTGAATTTCAGCACACAATGACCCAGGCGAGTAGTGGACACTGAACTTTTATATGTATTTTAACATTTTCAAATTCTGCCTCTATTAATAGGTCTTATAAATGACCACTCAATACATTGAACGTCTGTTAACAGGTAACATAATCAACAGTTTTCAGTTCTTGGGGAATATTTCCATTGATATTTTACTACACAAGTTTCCTTTTTGAGAAGATATGCTGTGGTATGTACATTTTGAACTTTAGATTACTTTGTGTATCCCTACAGTTCAGTGCAATGGGAGCCTTTCCAAACACACACTCGCATCCCGTCCTTTAAAAATAGGTAATTTCTTTAAAATTACCAGATCTGTCTTTACGTAGACCGCATTGATGGAATTACAGACAGTTACCATGGAGGAAACCACAGACACATCCAACATCCTAATGGTGAGGCCAAGCAACTTGCATACAAACTGTCTTGTTTTTGATGTGGTCTAAATTATAATACTAATGTCTATTTTCTATTGAACATGGTATGAATATATACATATCGATCAAAGGACCGTGATGCTACATCGACCACTAATCCAAAATGTCAACAGCAACTTCACTCACCTTTCAAGTAATATTTTTAGAATATTCCTTCAGATGCGACTATACAAAATATGTATTTGTTCAAGTTCAACTAATAGTTATTGATTAACAATATCTTTTTTACATTCAAGAGAACTTATTTTTCTGATAATTTGCAATACTGCCAGCAAATTGCAAAGCATTCGACCAACAACCTTGATGTATTTATTGCAGAAACACATGCAAAAATGAAAGTAAACCTTCAAAAACATTTACATTGTCACTGAATAACAGACCCCTTCAGTATATGTAGCTTCTCAGCAAAAAAATGTAATTGTTGAAACAAAACAGTACAACGCATTTAAGGGGCCACAATGTAACCAATATATTTTGCAGGATGATCTCACACCAACTCCCTGCAACATCTCTGAATGCTATAAGTTACAGTATTCATGTATGTCTTTTTAAAATATTGCATGCACACTGTTTGAATTTATGTAAGTACTTACAATTTTAATCAGACGCTTAACCTTATATTTTTACAAAGTTTGATATTGTAATGTTGACAATCATTAAATCATCTCTCTCAAGATGTACTTTGAGAGATCAAAGATTTTAACATAACAATGTTTAACAATGTAATCAACGTTCTTTGCATTTGTTATGTACAAGGCTTTACTACTAAAGCGGTCAAAATTAAAGAGCCACATGGACAAGAGGTATACATAAGATATTGTAAAATATCAGTTATCCATTTTAACTGTGTGATGGAAGATTTAAAATGTTCTAATGGTTTCCATGACTACATTTTGCAATTTAAGTGTAAGAGCAAATTTCAAAATACAATTTCAAAATGCTGTTTTTCAGCTTGGTTTGGTGGTCAGCAAATCCAATTTGACTGTTTAAAGGAAAATTTGGAGGAAATGAAACTTTAAAAAAAAAAAAATAATGTTGTATATTGATATAACATTTTCATGTTGCAATTTATATATTCTGCATGTGTGCTATAAATTGAGCATTTTTGTTTTCTCTTTAGAGGCCTCAGGAGCAGTGACAATCAGCGGTTGTGATCCTAGGGCCACCCCTGCGCCGGCTCAATAGTCCACCCATTATGGCTAGAGGTGCAGACAGTGGGAAGAAGGCGGGGGCCATGGATACATTTGCTACAGTGACCCCCCCCACCCCCGTGAGACCTCGGAGGCCTCGACTAGCTCTCATTCGGAGCAAGCGCACCCAAATATGAACCCACCCCACACCTCACTTACATGATGGAGGTTATGGACAAGGGCTTTGCGGCCGTCCATGAGAAGCTGGACGATATAACGGCCAATGTAACATCTATGCGGTCGCAGCTAGCCAAGGAAGCCTTACGCATCACAGAGATGGAGACAAGGATTGGGGCCAAAAAGACACTGTGCAAAGCCTTCATAATATCCTGGTGAAAGATATGAAAACCGTAAAATCCAAATGCTACGACCTTGAATCGCGCTCCAGGAGAAACATAATTGTCGGGGTCCCCGAGGATGCACTGTCTGGGGGTATTGAACAGGTAGTGGAAAACATACTCGGGGATATACTGGGAGCCCCAGTGCTCTCCCCCTTCATTGCAGTGGAGCAAGCCCATTGAGCGCTTGCCCCCAAACCTAAACCCAGTGATTTTCCCACAACCCATCATCGCAAAGATCCTAAGTTTCTGTGACATGGATCATCATCTGTGCCTCACCAGAGAGAAAAAGTAACTACGACTGGGCTCCCAGACAATACGGATTTTCCCAGATTTCTCACTCTCGTTTCAACTTGAGACACGCCAGTTCATTGGAGTCAAGAAACTGCCCCGGGCCTGCAACGTCCAGTACGCAATGCTGTTTCCGGTCCGCCTGAGATTTGAATTCCAAGGTCAAAATGCATTTTTTTTTATGGTCCCCGAAAAGGCAATTCATAGAGGCTCAAGTAACGATCCCGGACCATCGGGAAGATGGCGAGGACAATCCACCGCCGATCTGAAGGAACTGATGTAAACCATAATTTCAACTATCCTTTACTCTATGATGGGCACATAGTACCCGAGTAATAACCTACCGCCACCACAAGCACATTGAAATATATGATCCTACAATGAAGGTGTGGTGCGAGCCGTAGCGGCAGCAGTCAGCCCCACAGCAGCTGCTAAAGTTAATGTTAAGCCAGGACTGGAAAACGTGGCCATGTTGCAGGCGATGTTTGAGGGAAGGGGGAGGGAAAGGGCTTCACAATGCTAGGTTGAGGAGGTCAGTGGGGGGGGGGGTTGAGATCTATGTTACAACTTAGCCCACTCAGAAGGTTATGCGCCAGTTGTGCTCCTAACCCAGTCGAGGGAGGAAAATGAAAATTGTTTGACAACAGAGTACAAGGTTGGAAATGGTCATAATTGTAAAGACGGAACTAACGATCAGAGGTCGGTGGGACACCCACCCAAGCCAACTAATATTCTGCAGTGGAATTGAAAGTGATGACTTGGAATGTCAGAGGGCTAGGCAACTTAACCAAATCATGCAGAATCATGGTGTATGTGAACAGACACAGTAAGGGTTCTTCTCCTACAGGAGACACACCAAGGAGAGTGTGTCCATAGGCATCACACCAACTTGGGAGGCAAATAGGTTCTTCATCTCATACTCGACCCAATCTGGGGAGGTCATGTCACAAATCTGTGAAATTTGTGTTAAACAATAAACCTGGTGGGTACGATCATCCTGCACTGCCGTATGGATGGTACTGAGCTGTTACTGGTCAACACTTACTGCCCCAATATTGACACCCCTGAATATTTTAATGAAGTGGTATCAATCCTCGGCGGATATATTGGGATTCCGATCCTGTGGGGGTCAGGGGGGGTGATCTGAATCTGATTTTAAAATCATGCTATCGACAGGACTGGAGTGGCCCCAGAACCCAATCACGGGCTGCTCGACAGCTCTGGGCACATATGCAACTCCTGGAACTAAGGGACACCTGGCGGACACGCCACCCACAAGAGAGACAATAAACGTTCTACTCCTCAATGCATGACAGCTCATCGGCTATAGACCTATCCGACATCCGGCTCATTGAGCAGAGTGGGCAACGTTGCAATATTACCCTGCACCCTGTCTGATCACTCTCCACTGGTGCTGACCCTAACTACAGAAAGGCCCCCTAGGTTGGGTAACAGCTGGTGGTTCAAATCGGAAGCACTTAATGACGTAGAATTTAAGGCAGATTCGCTCAGGCAGAGGCATATTTCGCCTGTAACGAAGCAGGGGCAACCACCACCGGCGTACGTTGGGAGGCCTTCAAGGTTTACATCCGTGGAATAGCAATCTCTAGAGAAGCAGTAGTCCTAAAAAACATGAAGAATGACCTCCAACACTACGAATCCAAGCTCAAATCCCTGAAACTAGAATACTCCGTCCACCCAAGCCCACAGGATCTAGCACAAATCTGCTCTGAATTGGAGCAATTTGAGACGCATGCCCTCAGGGAAGTTTGCCACTTCTCGCGTCCACAAGCAGCTAGGAACTATGAGGAGGGGGAAAGACTGTCCAGAACCCTAGCCAGACTAACCAAAACTGAGAGCGGGCGCACCCAAGTAGAAACCCCTAATGGTCAGACCAGGGCATCATATGGGTGTTCTCAGACTTCTACAGCTCCCTGTACACCTCGGAGCAACAGCACGACACACAAGCCATACATTCCCTCCTTGAAGGGATCCCCCCCTTATCATGTGCGAGTCCACATGCAAGAGAAGATCTTGAGGCCCCCTTATCGATAGAAGAGATACTAACAGTGATAACCAACCTGCCAAAAGGCAATGCTCCGGGCCCAGATGGCCTCACATCCGAATTCTACCGGGAGCATGCAGCCCTACTTGCTCTGCGCCTTCTTGAGGAATGGGTGGATTTACTTTAAGACGCCATCCTCCCCACCTCCTTGCAAGTTGCTACCATAACCATCCTCCTTAAACCTGACAAGCGGAGTAACGGTTGCGATTCATACAGACCCCTTTCCCTTATGAACGTGGACACTAAAATCTCTTGCAAACAGACTCCTCCCTCTGATGCCCCATATCATACACACTGATCAGAGGGACTTAGTCCCGGGCAGGTCAACATCGCTGAACAATAGGTGTTTATTTAACGTCATGGCAAGAATAAATCCAGCAGCGGAGGCAGTAGCATGACACTTGACGCCCAGAAAGTGTTTGACATGGACTCATAGCAGTATCTATGGGATAATGGGAATCGGTCCCGATATGCTTTGCTACATTAAAATTCTATACACCTGCTCCACAGCCAGTGTCTTTGTTCACTCTTCCAAATCGCCACCCATTCATCTAAGCAGCGACACACGGAATGGCTGTGCACTCTTCCCAATCCTCTTCGCTCTGGCCATCGAACCAATGGCTGACATGATCAGTTTGCGGCACCGCCACCGAGAAATCCACCTCACGGGCCCAGCCTGAGAGAATATCGCTGTATGCAGACGATGTCCTGCTATATGTCAGAGACCCTCGTGAAAACCTTGACCCTATCCTTCAGGACGCGATTCACTTTGGGGGCTTCGCTGGGTTTACAATAACTACACCAAATCAGAAATATTCCCACTCACTAGCAACGCCAAACAACCGAGAGGCATATACCCCCTCTGTTTGGTCCCCCAACGGGATAAAATACTTAGGGGTAAAGGTATCTGGGGCAAAACATCCCTCTTGAAAGACAACTGTGAAGCAGTGGAGACCTATGTGGAGAACAAACTGACCAGGTAGCGAGCACTCTCAATCACGATGGCTGGTAAACTGTCCCTGGTGAAGATGGTGCTAGTACCAAAACTCCTCTACATATTTGCCAATGTCCCGATCTGGCTGGGAAGGCCCCACTTTTCCAGATTACACGGCCTTTGTGCGCAATTCATGTGGCACTTCGGAGTGGTCCGGAAGAAGTGGTTGGACATGACCCTACCATCCGACGGGGGCGGGGGGTTTGTGGCCCCCCAACCTTCAAATACACTGGGTAGCGGCACAGGCCCAATATGCCTCTTGCTGGTATGGGGAGAATCAACAACCACATGTCAAACTCTAGCACATAGCAACCGGTCAATCAGATCTCAAAACACTCATTATAAACCGTACCTATAAAGATGACTGCCCGCACAACTCAGTCTCGTCCACCCTGCAGGCCTGGCGCCATATACTAGCAGCAAATACTGAAATACAACCATATTACAAAGGGCTTCCACTATGGAGATTTCCTGGACTAGGCCCCACCTAAAACACCACACTTGCGACACATTGGGAGGGGCTCGGCTACAGGGCACTCGCTGACCTGTACCCAGACGGGAAGTTCATTACACCACAGTCATGGCGTGCTGAACATACCGGCTCGGGGTTAGAAATATTGCAATACTACAGGATGCAACCAGCGGCACACTCACTGTGCCCCTGCTTCCCATCTGAGCCCCCAGAAATTGAAGTAGTGATGTACACAGCTAATTCTGTGCCACCCGTAGAATAATGTCAACACTATACAAAATGCTTCTGAACAGACAACTTGACCCCACTCCAAGGGTCTGCAATAGCTGGTCCGACAATCTGGGGGTGGAGCTATCTGATGCCCAATGGAAATGCATGTGTACGCATACCAAACAGTTATCTTTGAATTTCAGGTTCCGATGAATGCAATATAAATTGTTGAACGGACCGTACTACACTCCTCAAAAGCTCAGGAAAATTTCTCAGGGCACAGAGCACCTGTGTCCTAGATGCCGGTCTACCTCAGCAAACCATATGCATGTGTTTTGGTCTTCTGTCCAACTACAGTCATTCTGAGACAATGTACTAAAAACCCTCTCAGATATAGTAGACATGCTCTCCCCTCTGGGAACCTTATTTGGTTTATGGAATACCATTCTTAGCAAGAAAACACGTGCATTTGTAAATGTGGGTCGCTAAGAGATGTGTGCTACAGAAATGGAAACGCACCTCTCCACCCAACAACAAAGCATGGATGGCCGCACTGACTTGGGTCCAAGACTGCGAGGATTGCGAGGATCGGTATGTGAACACGCTACCCATACCCATCTAACCTCCCCCATTGAATGTAACCAAGCAAAAATCCTAAAGCACTATTATTAATCAAATCTCGCCAGAGTGAAACGCACTTTATGTATGTGGGATACCCTCCCAACCGTTAACTGTAAAACATACCGTCTGTTTGCCTATTCGTTTTGAAGATCACATGTAACCCACTGTACTCTGACATGTAAATAATAGTTTTTTTTTTTAAAAAAGAATATGCTTGTTGCCTTTGGAGAGACAAAGTTGTGTTAAGTGGAGCCTGCCTTTTGTGGGCACCGAAATGAGTGACGGACAAGATATTGGACACAGGGCAGGAAAAAGCGCAAGGAGGCTCAGGTGTGTTAGAAGTGCCAGGAGCATTAACTGACCACAGTTTGGACTTAGACTGAGTGATCTAGGTAGTGAATCTTTCGTCAATACAACATTGAAGCAGTTTGCAGGGTTTAAGCAGACTGATGAGCACTTCAACTTTAATTTGTCTCGACATCCCAAGAACTGGTCAGACTCAACAAGGACTATATTGAATGAAAGCGCACTGAAAAAGACAACTCTCATATTTTAGTAAGGCTGCCTAAGAAATGTCTATTTGAGACTACATCCTACACCTTTACGTACTACAGATGTAAACCTTCCAATGGGAAATAATGTCAGGAAATTAAACAAAGTAAAGGCGTAAAAATGTTCAAGCGCCGCACCAGTCATTTAGGCAAGCTTAGCATCATCCAGATGTCAGAAAATGTGAAACTTGAACAGAAGATTACCGAGACATGCCTGGGTCATTAGCAAGCTGAGCAAACCTCCAATGTCCCAATGCCACCTAGAAACCCCATTACCCTTGCTTTTATGCAGACCTCTGTATACATCTGGAAGTCTGACAGAAAAACACTGCTGCAGCTATCTATGTTAACGAACTCTTCTTTTAATAAACACTTTTCTTGTTATCTGCACTTTGTCGGCATGTGCAGAGAGCAGTTCTCTAAAAGACTATCACCTATAAAATCAAAGGAGCAGGCAGCACCACCAAAAACACAATGCACACAATTTACAGACACTCCAGAATCCTGCCACTATAAGCAGCGTTTCCCCACAAGCTCTTTCTATTGATAGGTTTGGTAAATCCTAAAGTATTCATCAAGCGCATCTACGTTTTAAGTGCACCAGGGACAATGGCTTCAGTGACCTAAACAACATTCAAGTAAGGCAAAGTCAACCGACGGCTTAAGAGCCTGCACACAGGACTAAACATTCAAAACATTTCAGAGTCTCTCCGTGGCCGGTGGCGAGAAAATAAAAGCAGTCTTGTTCCAGAGGCAACCGACCTGCACGCGTTACACGTAGTTTCATAATATTATTAGAGCTATTTTTAAAAGGCGCTAGACTGCATTCCGCAGAGCAGAGCCTACGCTGTATACAATCCTAACATCCATGCTCTGCACCTAGCTGGTAGGATTAAATGAAAGTTCTCCTGGGCCAACAAGGATCAGTACTCTTAAAAATCACCCAGGTAAATGGCCAACTACGTGCAACCTGCTGAGTTGTGGCTCTACCCATAGAACTTTGAGAAAGAGCAAAGAAAGCATTGAGGACTCCTCGCAGTGCGGATTGGCAGAAGTGGGCAACATGCCAGTCTCTTCCAGGTCCGGTTCAGGAGGAGGCAGAAGGCAAGAGACACCAGCCTTGACAGTCCCATCAATCAGTTCCCAACTGGAAGAGGATAGCCTTGGCCCAGAATGGGACGAAGGATGTGGCAAAGGGTTTTTTAGCGGCAGATCGTGACAAGTGCCGCTAAAGATGCATGGCTGGGGTTGCTTACATTTCCATGCGCAGGGGGCACGGCCTTGCAGTTTGGGCCTCACGTCTCCCATTGGTGGCAGTACATGACAAATTTGCATATGGCTACAATGGCGCAAATACAAAATATGTGGAACGTTACCCAGTGTCAATGGTTAAGGGTAATTCACAAACTTCCACCGATCATATGTTCTGGTTAAAGAAGCAGATAGGGCAGTCAGTACAAGTCACTGTTCCCATTTAGAGACAAGTCAACCACCCCTTGTCGTCCCTCCTGCCACCGCCGCCAGGGTGGAGTCAACACTTCAACTCCCAAAAAGTAGAAAAGGCCCCTTGCAAAACAAATAGTAGAAGTTGTTTTCATTTTAAACCAATTTAGTTATTTGCCTAATGAAAAAGCAACTTACATGGGACGAGAAGACACCTCAGAAACTATGCAGGCGACCGACCGCATCAGATTAGGGCAGAGCACATAAGAAGAGACTAATTAAAACACGCAGACTGCAATTAAACCTGCATCTCTTGTCTACTGCAAGCGACGGGTCTCTCGAGAACAGCTATTTTCTGTAATGAGGTTCCAAAGGTTCACACAAAAGTTAGGTAAATAAGTAGACCCCACAACAATGAAATAAAGGATATATTTTCCAACACCTCTCTGCTTCCGGGGCACAACATTGGATGCCATTGTTTTGCATAACCACAGAAATAAGTGCCACCCCCCCCCCGCACTTCCGCATCCACAATTAAACAGGTCTGCAACAATATGGGGATCCACATCCTGGGCAACAGAGGTAGCTCAGGACGTCGACCCCCAAGTCAGGAACAGAGAAGTTGCTAAGAACTCAACGCAGATCGACCCTTTAAGCTTCAAGAGGCTTGGAATGTTACAATGTTGGCTTATTAGTAAGTTCAATGCATTTCATAACAACCGTCTCCTACAAACCACTAAAATCGTGGTTAAGATAGATCAACGTTTGCTCACCGCTACGCCCTGTCAATCACCAAATAAGGCGGACCCTACTCGTGTGCAGAGCACGCAAAACATTCCTCTTTTGCAACTCAAGGTGGTCAATAATTTGCTGACTGAATATACTTTAAAGCATCACACCCTAGCACAGGAAGAAGGTATGGTGTAGCAAAGGAAGCAGGCATTTTGTAGCAACAGACAATGTAACCAAAGAGTAGAAAGTAACAAACCACATCTATTAACAAGCAGATCTAATGTTAACAAGCAGGCACAATGCAATAATTGGGTATCGCGGAAACATTACCATTACATTCAGAATGTAGGGGATTCAGAAAAATGTTAAATGCCACAAACTACACAGCCCCTCAAAAGCTTAGCGGATGCATGCCTTTGGTTTCCTCATGTCCACTTTTCCATGAGGTTTGTCATCTCTTGCTGCCAACTAACTGTAAGCAACAGTCCTCACCATGGGCACTCTCTGTGTATTGCATAGGTCCCACAATGTAATATGGACTTTTCTTTACCTGCAACAATAGGTGCCCAGTGATGGCACCTTGAAAAAATGTGCATGCTTCAAATAGCTTTTAGTTTAGAGAATTGCTTTTTAGTAACTTCCATAGGTCACTAAGACAAAACCTGTAACTGACCCTATGACTCCAGACACATTCTACTCGCTCAGTTGGCCCAACACCCTTGCATTCTATCCATTTGTTTTTTTAGTAGAAAATATCTGGATAAGAAAATGCATGACAACTAAGGAGATTCACAAGTAACTGTATGCATGATACCAACTCCAGCACGAGATCTTCCTCCTCATATGTATAGAAGAGCATGGTGGGCTGGTCCAGTACTCCCTCCTATCCATCTTGCTTCCAAATTCAAAGATGAGCAGTTACAATATTATTGAGCTCATTTTATTTTAAAAATCAGTCCATCTTTATACTTTAATGGTTGGTAGAACAGTCCCTCTCTAAAACTGTAAAAACTGCAGCATTCTCTCTCTCTCTCCTCTGAGGTTTGTCTGCCACCCACAGCTTAGTCACATGATTAAATGTGACCAGTATATATCAACATTTTGTAATGTAATCGATGCATGTAACACCTAAAACTACCACTCCCATAAGTACATTAATCAGACAACCCGGTTATGTCCATGTTAAATAAATATTATTGACCTACTCTCCGCCAATTAGAATGCTCAGAATGCAGTAAGATGAATCCTGCAGAGTTCTCACAGAATCCCTGCCTGAGGTCTCCTCCCAGGAGGCCAGCAGAAGGCAGCCGCTACCTGATCCTAACCCTGGGGGTGGTATTAGCTGGGTGGATCACCTGGGAGGAAAAGGCCACCAATGGAATAGTACGACTTTTTTAGGAGAGACGCATCTTCTTCAGAGGGTGAGGTTTCTATAATGCTGGAATACCTAATAGCTTGTTGTCGTAGTAAGGCTTCCCTTCTGAAGATAACCAAATTGTCAGTTGTGAAAACCCTTATGGTCAACATGGGAGTGATATATGTAAGGATCAGAGAATAAATACTACTACTTCTGATAGTTATAATTCCACCTTAGGTTTGAATTATAAAACCAGGTACCAACCATTAACCTCTCTGAAATCATTAAAACAGAGTATATTAGATCAGGTTAAAAAGAAAAATATGCTCTTAGAAAAGATACGAGGAAGAGGGGCTTAGAGGTGCAGAACTGGAGTGTGCAATCTAGTGGATATAATGACCCCACACCTGAGCGGGACTTTTAAATATTTAAAGCCTCTTCAGGTGCGGGCCATTAGAAAAAGCAGTAGGAGCAGAAGAAGAAGAAAGAGGACGCCGGATAAGCCGCTGTGTTGTCAGTAGTAGATGTGCCAAGAGAGTGGCAGGAGTCTGGAATCATGAATGCAGAGAACGCACAGTGGGAAAGAGTGCTGAGACTAGCTGTCTTGTAGGAGAGAGAAGCTCTCCGAGTTCTGCATCCTAATCCGGTGGGTGGCATTCACCAGAGTATGCGAAGAGCAATAAAGGCTCCCTATCCAGGAGGCACGAGTAATGGGAGTGCTACCAGAGCCATCAGACGCCCAAACTGTCCCAACAAAAGAAGTTAAAGCGGCATGCCCAATGGAAGGGCAATGAAAGACTGGCGAGTTGGCCTTCGCTCTGTAGCGCCGGGACAGACCGCAGTCGACTGCTAGCTCAAAGCAACCCTTTTGAACTGAAGCATTTCTGGCGTAACTCATGTTGGGAGAGAGAGTGAAACAATATTGTAAATACCATTCCCAAAGTAAAGAGGGGGCAATATTAGAACAAAATTAATGTAATATACAAAAAGGGAGATGGCCTGAAAGGGAAGATAATAACCAGCATTGCCTAAGCCAAAGAAAGGCAAGTATAAATAAAGGTGGATACAGCTTTCTTAATTAGGGACCCCTGAAGAAGAAGAAGCATTACAATCAATTGGTGGTGTAGAAAGAACCCAGAGGTGGCAAGAGAAAAGGCCTCCTTGTAGAAATCAAGGGGGAGATGTATATAACCTGTATTGCATGTGGCAAACAAATCAGTGGGAAAAACAATCTCAGTGTGTATTGTATGCTTGTGGAAGAAGTTGTGAACCACGCTGTTGATGAGTCAGACTTTTTTAATTACCTTTCCACAATGAGGATCTAAGTGTGGAAGGTTTGAAGCAAACCTCACCACAGAGTACTTGTAGTAGTGGTAGGAGTGTTATCATGGCAGGCGAGTATACCAGGAAGGGTCCGCCCTAGTAGGTTAGTGGACCAGGAAGGAGATCATTGAAGTACTGCAGTGTGGTAGAAGGTTGTGGTGGAAGGAAAGTGGCAAGTCCACTAATGTGGTATGATGAACTGCGGTAAAACCATCCTGACCAAACATTGTGGTCTATGAAGAAGAAATGTGAACGAGATTATTCTTCAAAGAAGAGAAATTATATTGAATACTGACTGGAAGTGAGAAGGCAAAGTCTTTTTGGTTTATCAAAAAAACTTTGCAGAAATGTTGACAATCATTTTGAAAACGAATAAATCCTGTTTAGCAATAAGACCATCCAAATGCCAAGTGAAAGACTTATGGAATGAAAATAACTTTGTATTGTGTTTGGAGAACATATTGGCTATTGAAAAGAACTTTCTTGATTTGAACTTTGGTTTGAAATATCGTGAATTAATCGTGAGAAAGGGAATCCAACCCTGGTTAAAACAATACATGTTTACAAAGTCTATGTTTGAATATAATTGTTTTTTATTGAGTTTAAACGGCCATATGAAACACATTATTGTGTTGTATAGTGTAAGTGTGAGGGACAGGTCCCTTTTGCTATAGGAGTGTTTTCCTTTAGTCTTAGTTTGACAGGTAGGGATATCCTCGTTAGGTTAAGGAAAGCGAGACACTTATCGCAAAATGGCTACTTGTGAGAAATCTCTTTCTACTTGTCCGTCTCGCATTTCTGACCCCACACAACAGGTAATAAGTACCGATATGGACTTCATGATCAGATTGGGAAACAGTAATTAAGCAACTCTGCACATCTGTTTCCAGTCTTTTCTAGGTCAACCCCCCCCTCCCTAGACAACCCCTTAGGCTGCAAGCCATTGAGCTGCTCTTCCCACACTTGCATACTTTGTTATTTAAATATTGCAAAATAAAACAGTATTTAACTTACTAGAGTGTTTTCTCCATTTACTTTACAATTAAAGAAAAATATTTTGCTAACACCTAAGTTGCTATTACCACTGTGCTCTAATAGCCGACAGATTCCAGGAAGAGTCATTATCGCTTGTGATAATAAGCCTTTCCCAACTTGTAGTCAAAGGCTGTGCGGGTCGCTATACCATGCTAACGATCACTTTCTCAGAATAGAGGACTACATTATGGGGTTTTAATAAAATGATGTATTCCATACAGTAGACCTTTTCAATTATTGTTGAACAGATTCAAATCAGCAGGTTTAATCGGAATACAAACTTACATGTCAAGAGCTATATATGTTTGAGAACCCCTATGGTGTACATGTAGCATAATTCAATGTCTGCATCAATTTGGCTATGTTATGCAAAGCAGTACTTCCTCAAGATTTCCTTCTGTAGAAATGAATACAATCTAGAACATTGTAAAATTACCATCATTCCATATATAGGTATATATTAAAAAGGGATTATCCACAAGGAGCATGGGGGTGGAGGGAGGAGTTGCACAAATGGCAATGCATCAGTGGCTAATAGACTAGCTCATGTACTACTCACTTACCATACTTTAATCTTTGTGTTTGGGGGTCCCCTGCATTCTTCCTTTTAAGTTTCATTTTCAGTTCTCTCTCACTCATGTTAACAATCCAGCAGGATCAGGTAAATAAGCATCACGCATGAGAAAGGAGATATTGCAGGATTTTTTAAAATTACTGTTATACATTTTTAGCCAAAATAGGCTTTTCATAACCATTAGCGCCATGTACCATTACTACATACTTCAAAATTTTACATAAAATGACAAGTTGCCTGCGTAAGAGAAATACATGGTCCTAGAATACCTAATGAAACAAATTAAGTAACTAAAATCATATTGCGCAACATTATCTCCCTTATTTAAAGCTTCCAATCTGTATTTAAATTAGAAATTAGCAGGATATTAATGTCTCTAATACAATCTGCCCAGACTGCATCATTGTTCGATTGCTCAGTAATCGCAATTCTGGCAGACAAATTATCTTCCCCTAAACTCTTCAAAATAAGAAAAGTAAATTGCTCCACCAAAGTCGTGCATCTATGGATGATTCAAGGTTAAAAAGGTCCTAATGGAACTATTACAGCAAACCATAAAACTTGACAGGGAAGTACAGAGTTATGACAAAATAGCAAATGCAAACCACCACACCTTTCACCACAGACCAGTAGAAGGTATGATATGATTAGTTATTTATAACGCGCTTAATACCCAGAGGTTACTAAGCGCAGACCCGGGGATCGACCCCGTATCATCTTGCTTCCAAGGCGAGCATGTTGCCCCCGAGCTATCCTCCCGAGACCCGAGGTTGCTGCTTTTGCCGAATGTAAAGGGCACAATTGCTTAGAGGTTGTGAGATACTGCAACACCGGCATTTGATACATAAAAGCATAAAGAAACTTTGGAGATTTATAAGTACGACGGCATTATCAGATGAGAGGCATGAGGGCACGTATTGCGCAAAATGAGGCTTATACTTTGATAGTGTATGCGAAAAGAGGGGATGAATATCGATCAGTGCGGGGTGTTAACTGACAGGAGTAAGAAGACGGCTACAGCAAATGGGCGCATCCAAATCGAATAGTGCGAGGAGCTTTTCCAGAGCAAACGGCGATGGCAACTGCTGTGTAGCACTGGGCAGGAGGATTACTTGTGTAGCATAGAGCAGAAGGAGAGCTTGTACATGTAACAGAACATGAGAAGGTCTTCGTGGTCTCTGAAAAGGACACGGATGATAAACAGCCGTGGGAAACAATGATATGAGAGACCACTGATGAGAATGAATTAGTGTTCTTTTCAAAAAGACCAGCACATAGTGTTTATTCCAAGGTGAAGGCCGTGTGTTGCATAGTGTACCCCTACCAATATAAGTCTACTTTGGAGACCAAAAGACAGCACCAAGAATGGTTCAGGCTGTCTGGAGAGACCCGATAGATTAAGGAAAGCATTTGTGCTACAGTTGTGCTGGGATTTATTAATTGGCCTGGTACATTGAACAGGATGCCCTTGCTCATGCTAGCAAATAAGCAGCTTCCATGCTTGTTGAAAGGACCACGCACCAATTCCATGGAGCCACTTCGAGAGACATGGATAGTGCATCCACTGATATACGAGAACATGCACATTGAAACACACGGTACAGAAAATGCTGCATTCCACAGCCCCTAACCGTGCCCAGACCTTAGGAGCCAGTAAATACACTAGTCACACCGATAGTGTACAACAAACATTTTCAGATGACCGGTAACACTGAAAAAAAGAAAGTTGGTGAAAAGACGAGAGGAAACTGTGATATGGGGAACTGTGATAAAGGAGCAGAGATCTAGAAATAATCTCTAGCAGGACAACAACCGGGGAAAAGGCGTCTGCAAGGCGTCACAACATTTAACATGACAAAACGCAGCAGGATTAATGATAAACAAATAAACAACTGCTTAAATTAGTCCTGCTCAGGCAACTTATCAGACCCAAAAGTACCTTACTGTGATGACCAAGACTCTGGGCAAAGTGGAAGCAAGCGTTGGCAAAGCCAATGGGTCGGTCTTTCTTTCTTTTAACAATACAAAGTTTGTGTTTGTTGAAAATGCAGAACACTTTCAGAGAGGCTTTAAGCAAAGGAATGCCCACTTGCAGCTATGGCCTGAGTGGATGTGGTGCAAGCGTGACTCTGGGCATTTTTGGTACAGATGGGGAGAATACAAGGAACCTGGTATTCCTCGTAGATTAACACAAGCACCTGCATCACAATTAATAAGCACTTCTGCAGAGCGTGCAGTGCCCTTATGGCCATCAACCAAAAACGTGAAGAGGGAATATGATTTAGAGATGTCCCAGTTGCTGTACCCACATCTACTAGGTTCCGGTGCATATCAATAGAAGGAGTCAGCTCCCAATTCAAGTAAAGTTTTGGAAAAAAGAATACTTGGCATAAAAGGAGGGAGAGGGTGTTCGCACCAACGGGAAAAGTAAGATAACGCACCTGCAAAGTAAAGTGAGAAAAAGCTTTGAGTAGACTAAGATCCCCAATTCCTCTAATCATCTAGAGGCCAAAAATTGCACTTTTAACACTTTAAAAGGAGTGATTTTGAGAGTCATGAAGAGCAATGGCAGATCTCAGGGTGGAAGCAGTAACCCAACCAGAGGACTAGTCAACAGGAGGGTTCTGGGAATTAGAGGCGCATAAGGCACTAGCTCTGAAACCCCACCCGAGGGTCCCTGAAGGCTCAGATTGCTATCAATTGGGATCATAGAGAAGAGATGTCTAGAGCCCTCAAAAAAGCTTCCTTTAGGAAAATCCAAGATCTAAAAAGATTCACAAGAGATGGGAACTACTATGAGATGCAGAAAGAAGCAAAGGAGGACCAATGCCTATTGAAAGCCTTCAGGATTGCGTTCTAACTAAAAGAAGATTGATGGAAGTCCGGACACTCGCTAGACATGAGCCATTGCTTTTGTAAACTTTCAGGCTAATTTATTTTACATATTTAAATAATACCAATCACCGGCCATCCCCATCCTTTCCAGCTCTTACCCCCAACTGTCACTCTCAGAACATTTGCACACAGTATTCACCATCATTCTCCTTAACTGCCAATCATATCCTTGGCATCAACATTCGATGTTCATTCAAAAAGTACCAGCAGGAGAAAAGCATACATCCAGAGCTACACCACATCTCCCTGCCTTACACATTTGAACAGCCACCCTAACATTTCCCTTCTTATGACATTTAACCTACAGTCACAGAATCTCCCTGCCTTACAAACATTCAGACTCAGGAATCAATACACCACCAGATCACCAACCATCCAGACAAAATCCTAACCTACACTAGCAACACATGAAAGAATAATCACAAACAGGGGCCACCCACAGCACATCACCCAGTGGTGCTTCAGCAGGTTGTATACGAATTGTTCGAAAGGTCAATTCAGACCCTTGAAATTCGGTCATTCAAACAATTGTGTCCGAACAGGTGATACATTACTCACCGTAATCTTATTTCTGATGCTTGTACCTGCTGAGATTCACATGCTGTGCATAGGCCGACATCTAGTGGAAGCTGTGGAGTATTACAGTTTATCGAAACTCGAAAATGGGCGTCGACACAGTACGTGCCAGTAATACTATCCCTAGTGTGACGTCCACTGTACCCATGATCCCTCACGCGTGTAGGACCCTCCGATTGTATTTTTTCTGACATGAGGTAGCATGAGGAGCAGCGCGAGTACAGATAATCCAAGCAGATAGATAAGACTACAAGCATCCATGCGCCTTCTCTCGGAGGGGAGGAAGGGTGGGTCGCATGTGAATCTAAGCAGATACAAGATCACATGCTGTGCATAGATTAGCGAGCAGTACCTGAAGAAGGAGGTGGGATGTGAGAAGGGTCATGAGCAAATAAATGTCTTAGAACTGCTTGTCCCACTTGTGTATCTGTCTTGGAATGAGCGTCAATTCAGTAGTGCTGAGTAAAAGTGTGAATAGAGCTCCAAGTAGCTGCTTTGCAAATGGTGTCAAGGGGTACATTTGCAATGAAAGCCAGAGTGGCCCCAATGCCTCTTGTAGAGTGGGCCCTAGGCGTGAAAGGCAGAGTTTTTTCAGAAAGTGAGTAACACAGCTGGATACAGTTAATAATCCACTTAGAGATGGCACCTTTAGAGACGCGATCCCCCTCTCTGCCTGTAGCTACGGAGACAAACAGCTGATCTGTTTTCCTAAGCGGTCTGGTCTTGTTTACATAGTAGAGGCCGCCCTAAGCACATCTAGTGTGTGTAGTTTCATCTCAGCCGAGCTTTGTGGGTCTTGGAAGAAAGCCGGAAGCTCGATGGACTGGTTCACGTGGAATTTTGAAATAAACTTAGGTGAGAACCTAGGGTGTGTGCGTAAAACCAGTTTATCTTTATTGACAGTAAAGAAGGGATCTTGCACTGACAGAGCCTGAATTTCACTGACTCTTCTTATAGATGTAATTGCTATTAAGAAGGCCGTTTTGTAAGTCAGGTGTTTGGGACTTCTTTTGTGCATGGGCTCGAATGGGGGGCCCCATGAGCTTAGATAGCACCACGTTAAGGTCCCATCCTGGTGGTGGGTTTGAAATAGGAGGGTGCAGTCTCTTTACTCCTTCCATGAAGGCTTTAACTGCTGGTACTTTCCACCTCAACACCTTGTTATGGGAAGTGGTGTATGCTGACAGGGCTGCCAGGTGTACCTTCAGTGAGTTAAAAAAACAGTCCTGCATCCAGCAGGTGGAGCATGTATGTAACAATAGTGGAAGGAGTGCAATCAACTGGGTTGATTTGTTTATTCTGGCACCAGATAACAAATCTCTTCCATTTGTCAAAGTAGCAGTGCCTCGTGTTTGGCTTCCTAGATTCTTTTAGGATGTCCATACACCTCTGTGGTAAATTGAGATGTCCGAACTCTATGACCTCAGGAGCCATGCTGCCAGGTTCATTGAGTTGGGTTGAGGATGCACTGTTTGACCTTGGTGCTGGGACAATAGGTTGTACAGATTAGCCGGTTCGCACACGGCTAATCTGCGTAAGGGTACGAACCATGGTTGTCTCGCCCACATGGGAGCAACCAGGACGAGCGTCATCGACTCTCTGCTCATCTTGTTGACCACCTTCCTGATGAGAGGAGTTGGTGGAAAAGCGTACGCAAACATTCCTGACCAGTTCATCCACAGGACGTTCCCCTGGGAGTCTGGTTGGGGGAACCTGGATGCAAATCCTGGGCATTGTCTGTTTTCGCTTGTGGCGAACAGGTCTACAGTGGGGAAGCACCACTGAGAGAAGATATCTTCTACGACTCCTCTGTGTAGACACCATTCGTGTTCTTCTGGGAGGGGGTCTCTGCTTAGAGCATCCGCTAGAGAATTGAGATCCCCTGAAACATGTTGCGATGACAGGAAGATGTTCCGTCTGAGTGCCCATTTCCAAATTTTCTGGGCAAGCTTGGACAGATTTGGCAAACGAGTCCCTCCTTGCTTGTTCAGGTAAAACATGGCTGTAGTGCTGTCCGTCCGGATTTGCACTGACAGATTTAGCAGGTAGGGCTCGAACGCTTGAAGCGCTCTGAATACTGCCAGAAGCTCTAGCAGGTTGATGTGATTCTTGGCTACTGAGTGAGACCAGAGACCCTGAGCTGTGTGGTGGAGATGGTGAGCTCCCCACCCTGTCAGGCATGCATCGGTTGTGACTACTGCCTGTATCTCGGGATCGTAAAAGGGTTTACCCTTGGACAGATTTTCTCTTGTCCACCAGTTTAGGCTTTGTACAAGTGTTGGCGAAACGACCACTAGATCGTCCCACTGACCACTTGCCTGAGACCACTGTTCTCGCCAACCATTCCTGCATGGGACGCATGCGCAGGCGCGCGTGGGGGACCAGGTAAATACATGACGCCATCATGCCCAGCAACCGCATTGCTTTGCGTACCGTTAACTGGCGACTGGACTGATTGCGGAATTTGCAGCAGTATATTCCGAAATCTTTCCTCGGAAGGAAAGGTCAACCCCTCTTGAGTGTCTAGGATAGCTCCTAGGAACTGTTTGGAAGTGCTTGGCACCAGACTTGACTTTTTCTCGTTTATTGAGAAGCCCAATTTGAAGAGGAGGTTGATTGTCCTTTGAATGTTTGTTCTGCAAATTACTGGGGTCTCCCCCGTGATAAGCCAGTCGTCCAGGTAAGGGTACACCGGGATTGCCTCCCTGCGTAGGTGTGCTGCCGCCACCGCCAGTACATTGGTGAATATCCTTGGAGCCGAAGCTATCCCGAAGGGCAGTACCTTGAACTGGTAGTGCCGACTGTCCACCTTGAAGCGCAAGTACTTTCTGTGCGCTGGGAACATGGAAATATGAAAATAGGCATCTTTCATGTCCAATGTTGCCATGTAATCCCCCTTTTTTAGGAGGGGGATTACCTCTTGGAGAGTAGTCATGCGAAATTTTTGGGGCTTGACATACTTGTTTGCAGGCCGTAAGTCCAATACTGGGCGCATTGTCAAATCTTTTTTTGGCACAAGGAAGTAAGTTGAATAAATACCCTTGTTTACCTGGTGTCCCGGGACGAGTTCTATCGCGTCCTTTGCTAGCAGATTGACTATCTCCTCGAGGAGGATCTTTTGGTGTTCCAAAGAGTGTATTCTTTATCGTGGAGGATGGTTCCGGGGACGCTTTAACAGTTCTATGCAGTACCCAGCGGATACTGTGGACAGCACCCATCTGTCTGATATGATCCCTTCCCAAACTTGGGTGAAGTTGGAAATGCATCCCCCTACTGGGGTTGCGTGAGAAGGGACCCTGAACGGAGCGTCACTGTTTTGGTGGAGGCGTGCCGCCTCCTTTACTGGGACTGCCTCTACCCTTACCACGTCCTCTTATTACCCCTGCCGTAATCCTGGGTAGACTGTTGGTTATTATTGTTCCACAGTGTACCCTGCCCCTGGGAATAGTTAGATCCTCTCTGGGAATTTTGGCCGCGTTGGCGACGAAAATTGCCATTCCCTCTCTGATTAGGGGGTTTGTTGGTTAGTTGGCCTAGGGATTTGAGTGTCTTATATTCGTCCTTGGCATTTTTCAGCGCGTCCTCAACCTCCTTACCAAACAACAGATCCGGCTCCACCGGTTTATCTAACAGAGATGCTTGGGTTTTAGCTTTGAATCCAGACTGCCTTAACCAAGCATGTCTCTTGATAACAGTTCCTTCTGCTATCAATCTGCCGGCGTTATCCGCGGCATCAAAGGTTGCTTTTAAAATGCAACCGGAAACAGCTCTTCCCTCCGCCGCAACTCGTGCCAACTGGCTCTTTAAGGGTTCTGGGGCGGAGTCTATGAGTGCCGCGACCTCTTCCCACTGATGGCAGTTGTAGCTGGCCAACAGGGTGGTGGAGTTGGCAATCCTTGCCTGGTAGGCGGAAGTGGAGGCTACTTTCCTGCCCAAACCATACAGTTTCTTGCTCTCCTTGTCGGGAGGAGCTTCGGACGATGAAAAGGGTGTTCCCGCCCTCTTACGGGTGTTAGTAACAACCAGGGAGTCCGGTTTCTGATGCCCACTTATATACAATGGGTCTGATTGGGCTGCCCTGAAAAGTTTCTCAATCCTGGGGTTCACTGCCTTGGTGAGGTTAGGATTTAAAAGTGAAGGGTCTATCCAAGGATAGGGATGGCCTGAGCAACAGGCCTCCTTTCTCCCACCAACTCTTCTGCGAAGTCTCCCTCCTCTTGAGCAACCTGGGTGTCAATGTGGAAATGTTCTGCCGCTCGGGACAGAACTTCATTCAGGAGAGGTTGATTGTCGACAGGGGAGTCGGTAATCGGGGGTTCTTTCTCTACCGGGGAATCTACTCTGTAGGTCTCCGGGTCTTCCTCTTCCTGGTCCTCATCATCCCCATAGTAGCCCGTACCAGTTTGCTCTTCCAACATGCCCAAATCTGGATCCTCACAAAAGGATGTATCCCCTTGATATTGGGAGTAGGGCTGTATATAGAAGGGGTCCGAAGACCGTGTTGGGGCTTCAAACCGGGACTTCCTACATGGAGGTATTGGATCCTTAGAGCCTGAGGGTGCTGACCCGTCGGGAGTATAGGAGAGAAAGTGTTCAGGGTTCTTTGTGTAAAAATCTGCCAATGAAGACATCCTTGACATAACCCTGTCTATGTCATCACTAGACCATTCTCTAGAACTGGGAATGATCCTTTCTGGGGCTTTCTCTGCCTTTTCCTGACTAGACTTACTGGTTTTAGCAGGTGTCCTTGGGATAACAGAGGACTGGGACTTGTCTGTCTATGAGTGGGAAGTTTTTGAGGTGTGTGAGGAGGCCGAGACTGCTTCCTCTGTTGTTTCCCCCCCTCCCCGTGGGCGGAAGAGTGTTTTCCCTGTTTTTTCGCCCATCCGGAGCCTTCCGACGCCTGGCGTCGAGGTTCAGGGGTGGTGTCCCTATCTTTAGCACGGGGAGGTAGGGACTCGGGAGCCGCAGTTACGCGGTCTGCGGGCGCCGACTCCTGGAGTGCGGTTTGGAGATGGAAGTCGGCTTCGTCTTCAGACGATCGAACTTCCGTTACACTGGGGAGCGAGGCACTCTTGGCAACAGTGGATGATTGCCTGGAGTCATGCGGCGATCTAGATCGAGAACGCCCAGAGGACACCGATTCGGACCGTTCTCTATATGCCTCTTTCCGAGAACTCGATGTGCGTGTCGAATCTCGGTTGGACTTCATGTGCTTTGTGGAAGTGCTGTGGGTAGAGTTTGTGTGGCCGGGGGTCTTCCCCATAGCCGCCCTGCCGGACGACCTTCCGAGGTCAGGGACTTGCGCTCGGCTGTCTCTTGATGCCACGTTGCCCTCGCCGTCTTAAAGTACGGCGTCGCTGCCATCGCTGAAGCCGCCCTCCGCTGCCATGGCCTCCTGACGCCTGGCGTGGTGGGCCCAACACTTGATCGAACGGTCCTTAAGTGTTTTCGGTTTAAACCTACAACACGCTCTGCAGTTCGCCTCGGGGTGGTCCCTCGGCAAGCAGAGATTGCACGTGGCGTGCCTGTCGACCCACGGGTACTTGCGGTTGCACTTGGGGCAGAATTGGAAAGGGGTACCCTCCATACGCACCTTGTGGCAGCGGGCTAGTAAGTGTAGGAATATATAAGAATGTACCTATATACCAAAAGAGTGTAGAGTATGTCCACTCCCCACTCTCCCTACTTGCAGGGCCGAGGACAGAGGCCTTCCAAGGTCCGGGCTGAGGCTGGAGGCCTTCCGAGGCCCAAATCTGTCGTGCAGCTGTCGACGGTCTAATTTTTCTCCGGGCCGGCGTCGAGTGTGGAAGCTCGGTGACTCAACGTTGGGGTGGAGAAATGGGTAAATATAACAATATTTAGCAAAAGTATGGCTAAGGCCAGGGAACTCTGCGAAATGCTTCCGACCAGTATGGCGGAAAAAACAATCTGAGGGTTCTACACGCGTGAGGGATCATGGGTACAGTGGACATCACACTAGGGATAGATAGTATTACTGGCACGCCCTGTGTCGACGCCCATTTTCCAGTTTCGAAAAACAAACTAATACTCTGCAGCTTCCACTAGATGTCGGCCTATGCACAGCATGTGATCTAAGCAGATTCCACAAGCCTCAGAAATATATATTATATATATATATATAAAATGTATAGGCTTAGGTGCCCTTCCACCCAGACACCAACTCCTGCTCTACCTGCGAAGGTGGAGCATAGCAGACCATAACCCCAAGGTCAAAACAGCCTCATTGGCAGACCCATCACGCGCCAGACACCTTCACATACACCAGAACTAATAGTGCTCTTGGTATTACCAACATAAAACGTGGATGCAAAAAGCTCTGTGTTACAAACACTCCTCGTCAAAAAAATCTAATGCCCTGTGTCACCAGAAGCATGCAATACACCCAACATACAAACCATGCAGATCTGTGCTCCAAGCACTCCGTGTCTCCAGAACATGCCACAACACTTTGTAACACAAAGACATCAACAAGGCATAAGATACATCCCAGATATGTGCAAGAGCAATTGAAATGTCCAACATTATCCATAAAAGCAAGTTTAACCCAGACCTATGGCATGGCAAACCTGACCTAAATAAACCAAAAGCCTGAACCTAGTGCACCAGTGAAATGAAAATCCTAACATAACAGACTATGACTATTGACCAGTGTCACAACAATTACACACAGCCCTCACAACAACTCTTACAGTAGACTTTAACAAGACTAGTGTGAGGAACATATGATCCATCCCCACTGTCACCTTAACTACACTGAACAACCCCTTAAACCTGTCAGAACACTGAACATGTGCCATGAAGATTTAATTTTAGTTTATTTTCTTTGTATAGCGCAGTTATTAAAAGTTCTTTACAATAAATGTAATACCGTACAATAGATGAAACCGGCAATTTTTCACACATAGGAGTGGAGGATGACATCTATGAAACTCACAAGGATGGGGAATAGGTAGACTGAAGTAGGTAATCCTTTAAAGGATTTTGGAAATTGGCAAATGAGGGGCAGAGATGTAAAACAACAGGAAGAAAACTTCTGAGAGAAGGACCAAGCAGTGGAAATGATCAAGGACGGGAGGCAGCGCAGGATGGGTTAGGAACAGAAACTAAACACTGGTAAGAATAATGAAGCAGGGGAGCAAGAGAATTGGGAGAGGGAAGTTCAGAATAGCAGGGCAGAGCAAGACCATGGATACATTTAGACAGTGTACAGTAGGTGGTGTAAGAGAAGATTTGGCAGTTTCCTCTCATCGGGTGATTATTTTGTTTTCAACGTGTATAATATTTCTGTACATATGTCACACTAACCACCTTTCTTTAGCTAGTACACATGCACTACATCATGCAGAGCAATTTCATGGCATATATCATGAATCGGTGTGGCTAGGTCTCTTGCAATTGGAACTTTAGAGTTATTGAAATGAGCCTTCAAGTAACTACTCTGGGTTCACATAATGCAGACTGGCTCAGACTGTGGACTTGAGGATGGAACTATGAAAAATGACTGCCATGTGTACAAAGGAAAGATGGAGATCAGGGTCGTCATTCGCTGGGAGCCTTCTAGTAGGATCAGGTCAAGTTACCAATGTGTAAGACGTCTGCGTCCATGATGGGCTTGTCCGTTTTTATGAACTGGACGATGGAGGGAGGCCTCCACCCTAAGCAAAGTGGATACATTTTGTTTCTAGAAGAATCTTGAAAGATTTCAATTTAGGTCATGTGGTCTTGTCCTATAAAAGGTGGAGGGCTCGTGGGTGGGTCAGGTTGCTGCGGGATTGTCCTGGCAGAGTGACTCTGCTGCTTTCTGAGAATTATTTTGTGACCTTTGTTCTCGGACAGTGGGATTGAAATCTTAAGTGAATATGAAGCCAGTGAAGACAAGCCAGATAAGGAGAAAAGTGTGTGGAGTAGCTACAAAATCTTAATAGCAAAATAGATTGAATAGGTGGCAAGAGGGCATATTTCGGAAGGCCAACAAAGGGACATATTGAAGGCCGGAAAGGACTAAAGTCTGAATAAAAAGCTTAGTAGATGCCTATTCTTATTATTAAATTGCTGGAAACAACAGAATTTTGAAAAGAAAAATATGTTCCTCGAAGGTTGAGTGATATCATAAGTGATACCAATCTTGAGACCGGCTTCCTGTACGGGAAGCAAAACAAAAGTTAACAAAAATGCAGAAGAAAAGGAAACCGAAGAAGAAGCAGCAAAAAAAATAGAATTAAACCTAGGAAGTGAGCCTGCATCAAGGTCTCCATTGATGAGACATTGAAATAAACACAGTCACAAAATGAAGATTAGAAAAGGAAATAAAGATCTATGAATCCACAAAAACCATAAGATTGAACTAGAGATGCAAAGGTTATGATATGCAAAGAAAAGAGTACCCCATTCAAAGCCTTGAGAAAGACCATATGCAAGTAAGATAGGGAAGGAGAAATAACTTTTCCATGTAACCTGAAAGGAACAATTTCATGAAATAAACAAACCATACCCCTACACACACACACACCAGCCCCGTACATAAACAGCCTACAATAGCACTAAATAAACATTGAAAGCATATCGTAATACATTGGGGTGGTGAGAATCTTCCTGGGGCAGTTGTAGTGCACCAAAAGTGCCATCAGCAAGTCGCTCAAAGAACCGGGCAGCTCAATGCCTAATCAATCAATCAATTAATTAAGCAAAGAGCTGGAGTCCTCTGAATGGAGTGCGGACAACAACTCCTTAAGTGCAGTGTAAACATTAAAGAGACCCAACAGTAACTTACAGACACATATGACCCTGGGACAGTGGAAAGTCATGTGCCATTGGACTAAGTCCTGGGAAACCCCAGACAAGCAACCCAATGGAATCTGTATCATCTTTCAAACAGAGCCAATCGGCTCAACCACCAGTGCAATGTGTTTTGCCTGGAGACAACCTGTTCCACTGTTTTGTTTTCCCTCCACTGGGGAACAGAGAACGCAGTCACATGCAGACCTGCAACGCTAGTACCGGGGGAAAAGCTCCTAGCTGCGCCAATGGCTGTACCACCAGCGAGAGGGGGGATATTGGTCTGCGACCAAAACTCTGATGCTGGATCACCTTGGCTCCATGCTCACAACAGGCACACCATGGTCACAGTGAGGGGTGGGAAACCAGGTACAGTTTCTACCCATGCTGGTTTCTAGCCCAATGTTGTGCTGCACTGACAGCACTCACACAGCACTAATCCACTGAGATACACTGCAGGGGTCCTCCGGATCCTGAAATGTGGGAGGAGGAGCCTATGGGACCAAGGCAATACTCGACTGAAAACCCAACTTTGAAGTAGCCCTTAAGAGGCACAGTAGTGTTCAGCTTGAGGTGCTTTAAACCCTCATGAGCTAGGGCTTGACCTATACCTTAGCCAACCCCCCTAACCCCTTGATATAGAGCACAGTTGGCCTTCCATTAAACTTAATGTGAGTGGACTATCGGGAAGCTGTCCTCCTGTGCTGCTGCCATATGGATCCTTCTCCCAGCTCTCCTTCCCTGGAAAAGTACACCCAAGGATATGCGCCACCTAGGGGGTGCACGGCAGTCTGTCCCTGCTTCTCCCCTCATATCTCCTTACATGAAGTTGCATTCCCTGGTGGGTTTTTTCACAATTGTCAACTATTTGATCAGGGGTAGTCCAAACCGGTTGTGGATGACTTATTTAGTAAATGCCACGCTTACTTTATTTTCATATTTACTTATTAGAGTTACTCTTACTCATTAGACCACCCACCGGCCAGCCTCATTCTTTGCAGCTCAGTCCGTCAACCATTTCTCTCAGAACATTCACAAACAGCATTCACCAACATTCGCCTGAATTGTCAATCGTACCCTTCCACCAGCATTCTTCCTTTGCTCGTACATGACCATCGGAACAAACACACCCTGATCTAAAATACAACAGATTGCCGAGCACCTTACCACCACTTTTACTGATCTGGGCAATTTTATAGATAAGGCGCAGCGTACTTAACATGTCCACTAGCTTTATTGATCAGTTCTGCAAATCCATCAACATTACTAATAGGCATTACCGTTACCATGTCATGTTCATGCTGGCGGTAAAGCCAAGGTAAGCTACCTGAATTTACCACCTGGTAAAAGCAAGCCAGTTCCACAGCAATACATCTTAAATGTCTCCAGCAGTAGGGAATTACAGGAAGTATACACTTTAAGAAACGGAGTGGAAGAGTAACAGCATTTCCGTTTTTAGAAATGTTGACAAATGTACAGAAGAGACATTTTTGTTCAAGCCATTCATGGTGCTCTTCAGTGCAACTTCTGATTTCATAATTAAAAAATGCCCCCCCTTTCCAAACTGCTGGATAGCCAGTGCCATTCTTCGAGAAATGTCTTTCCATATTATTTATTTATAATATTTATTTGGATTTGGTGAGCGCCCAGCGGCCTGTGGGAACTGTGTCGCTGTTACAGAATATTTGACTTGGTACAGGATAATAACAGTGGTTACAGGCATAGGTCATGTCTAATTTGCAATAAAAAGTGCATGGAGTTCCATGGTTACAGTGGAACAGTGTGGGTGCAATCGTTATTACAATAAACAGACAGAAATGGTGTTCTGTCCAATGGTCCAGAATGGTGTTAATCCACTTATTTCAGTTACCAGACAAACGGTTTCTGGGAAAGCCATCTCTGGTAGCCGATGACACAGTATGAGAGGGAGGATTCAGGAAATGGTGACTTCCTTGGCCCGCAAGGGACCAACGGATCCTCAGAGTCTTGGTCAGGATGAATAAGAGGCACCTGGGGAAAGGCGTGGGCCAGATCACGGATATGGAACATAGCACCCATGCCTGGAAAGCCCCGTTATGGGAGCAAAACCTTGGAAGCAGACAGAGGTTGACATCCGACCAGGTCCCACAGAAAGATAAATCTGAAGATGGTGGCAGACTGTTAGAGAAAAAAAAAACATACCAAGCGTCTGCCCGTAACCTTTTCCTTCAGTAATGTACGAGGCCACGAATAAAAGGAGGAGAGACTGCCCAAAGATGCAACAGCAAGCCAGATCTACCAAATTCAGGCATGGAGTCCCCCAGGCGAGTTACACAAGCCTGTGCTAGCATGTTGCCTGTGAGGATGTGGGTGGTTTCATTCCAAAGCTAAGAAGGAAAGAAGTAAAGAGTTCTGAATTTTGCAAACTTCCCACCAGTTGGAGGGTTTCATGGAGACCAGAATCCCTACATGGATTAATTGCCAAGGCGGCCAGCTTCCCAGGCTCTTTTTCTTACATCGTATGTCATCACTAGGAGAGCTGGCGAGACCAAGTCTATTCCCTTTAAAAGATTGAAATCTGTCAACGCCACCTAATGGATGTGACCAAATCCTGGGGCATCCGAATCAAACATTTTGGTTATCTGGAAGCGAACATATTGTTACATAACTCAGTAATGGTTTTAAGGGATGCCGTGCCCAAAGACCTCTGGGGAAACATTCATCCATTTCACACTGCACTTGTAACCGCGAACAGGCTGAGGAAGAATGTCTTTTCAGAAGAGGCTTCAAGCAGGTCGCATATTCTTTACTACACAAGGAGAAAGCAATAGTCTGGGAATCAGGGTATTCGTTTTTGAGCCAATGAACTTGAGACCTGAGAAAGAACAAGATGTGACTTGGCTTGATTGGTTATCCGTGTATGGTAGTCCTAAGTTGTTTTCTAAGATTAACAAGTATGGATAAACCAGTCATCGAGATAAGAATGAAGCAAAAGCCTTCCTAGAAGGAGCTACACCAACGGGAGGGTGGTGGGGGGGGGCAAGCCTGTGATAATTATACACGGTTCCGATGGATTATCAAAAAGGAGCACATGAAATGATGCTCCGCATCTGAAACCGCAACCTAGTGGAATTCTTTGACGAGCTTCACCAACGAGAATATGGAAGAAGGCAACCTTTAGATCTAGTGAAACCATCAACGCCCCTTTCGATAATATAGCCAAAATTGACTGGGCCTATACGAGTCTGAAAATTGCCTGTTGCACAAATGTGTTGACTTTTCTTAAAGCACAATACTGAGCAAGAACCACAAGTGAGTTTCAGCACCTGGAAAAGAAAGATTAAAAACCCCATTGACCTTTATGAAAGAGGGCCAGAACAATGGGTCTTTTTTATGAGGCTCTGCATGCCATGGAACACAGCCTCAGAATTCTTCAGATCCTTGGGAACCAAAGTTTCTTTAAAAACAAACTTCTGGGACAGGAGAGAATTCTTTAGCATTATTTTAAGACCCTTTTTTTGGAAAGCAAATCTATCCAACTGCCACCGAATTTTCGGCTGTTGCCACCCATAAGGACATCTTTTCCCGTTGCCTGATGGTCGCCATCACTGCTGTTCTGGCTGCCTAGGAGCACAAGAGAGATGTCAGAAGAATGGGGAGCAGGGGGAAAACACCTGACAAATTAATTTTCCTGTCCCCCTCCTTGACCTAAAGTATAGATGACTGACAAAACGGAGAGCAGGTACGAGCAGGTCTTAAGGAGCGCTCCAGTGGGTGCTAGATGGCCTTAGTCTGTTCCGAATCAATAGCAAACAGTGTTCTTGGGGTCGTTTCATTAGCTTTGCTAACCTGGAACGTAACGACATTTGACTCTGGAGGATAAGGTGAAGCAGAAAAACATACTGGTCCGCGTCAACCTTAAGCTAACAGACAATACGGGTGCTTGCTCCCACATTGAAACAAGATGGAAGAGTTGAAGACTAGAGTGTGCGCTAGGAACGTCTGATAATAACTACCCGTTTCTCCATCACTAGGAGCCTTTCTCTTCAGTCAGAGCCATCTTCAATAAGTGCCCGCAACGCTGCAAAATCCTGTAGGACTGAGTAAGATAAATGACATAATTGAAAGCTCAAAAGTAAAAGTTAATGACATAAGGATGCTTCAACCTTTTTATCCCCTGCACCCGATTGGTCTGCATCGTCGTAGACAAAAGATGCACAACCAGACAGCATATGAAGCAACACGTCAACCAATGTGGATGGGTTTTTTGTGATTAAATCTCAGAGAAGAAACAAGTGGCTGAGCAACCTCGAAACCAGTGCTTTATCAGGTACCTCTGCAATTCGATTTTAGGAATGTTCTTATAGTGTCATCGAACACAGGGAGACCCATAAGCATGGCAGCTTTAAGAATTCTGCAGAATTCTGTACTACCAGATGATGGAAGACTGAACTGGATCCATGCGTCCCAGATTTATTACGGCATAGTAACACATGTCTTGCATAGCCTCTCAAGATATATAATCACAGTGCTAATCTGTTGAAAGTGTTACACACTTTCAGCCTCATTTACTGCCCTGCACTTGGACCGAGGTTGGCTCTTTGGTGTCTTTCCTTGCTTATACACTTGGACCGAGGTTGGCTCTTTGGTGTCTTTCCTTGCTTATACACTTGGACCGAGGTTGGCTCTTTGGTGTCTTTCCTTGCTTATACAGCCCCTTCTGTTTCCATAATCTGTCGCAGCGGGCATGAGGCAACGGCTGTGATTTGCAGGAGATGAGGAGTCAAACTGGAACGATTCTGTGCAGAGGTTGCTCCACATACTGCCTCTTATTCATGGCCTTAAGTGGGCCATGGATCGCCGGGCTGAGCCCCATCAGTCTCCAAAAGTGGAGCCAGGACTCCGATGTGCTCACTAAACAGGCTTCGCCCACACGACTTCACAGATCACTGAAGTAAAAGGAAAATTGAGCAAAAATACTGCTCCTCACCAGAAGAAGACACCAATAGCCATGTTTAGATTAAAATTAGAGACATTTGGAAGAAGATCAATTGTTTTCTAGCACTCAAGAATAATAAAAGTACACACCGTTTAATTGTTGCAATATAATATTGAAGTCTTGTCATTAGACTGATTAAATAAAATTAACATGCAACAAATATGATTTCCGTCAAGAGAACGGAGCTACATGAACATTCATTGGCTTATTTTTATTGGCTTTTGAGTTTTTACATGAATATGTTGATGTTAGGCGATTTTCAACTGCACAATTGTATTCAACGCACCTTCTACAATACATTTTACTCCCTTTCATTCCATGCACAAAATCTGGACCGCGTTGGTGATAACCAACAACTTTTGACGGTTTCTTGGTTACTTGGGATTCCAAAGACAAAATTGGAACCGGCCCCCAATACGGCTTTGTAATGCAGTTCGCCCTGCCTCGATTTCTTATCCCATGAAAGTGACGATCTTCGGTTTCTTTTTCCAGAGTCTCATCAGGAGGCGGTGAGGAGCAGTCTGACCAGTCCCTAGATGTGGAGCTTGGCATGCTTGCAACAGGCACAGCCCAGCAACAAACCAAAACTCTTGCACCCATTGACCTGGGGCTGGGATCACTGCAATGAACACTGAGGTACAATGGGAAACCAAACGTGCCAGCGGGCCTGTGTGACAACCCCCTCATGGTTCTTTGGTAAACTGTTTGTCGCCACTAAAATATGATCCTCGGTCAGGATATCGTCCCTAAACGGCATCCAACTCCTCACACTACAGATGAACAGAAATAATATTACGTATGCTTTTCAAAAAAAGGTCCTCAGCAGCCTCATCCTGAATCACTATGGCAGGCCCTCAAAAGGGTAGCACAGACCTTCTTACTAATGCAGTCCAGTCACTTAGGACAGAGTAAACCGGGGAGTGAAGGGAAGGAGGCGATTGTAGTTATGTTCCTCTCCCTGCCCCCAAGAGGGGAATTTTTTTATTTTTTTTTAATTGTTTTAAGAAAATTATAAGCCTACATAGTGGCTCTCTGGAGATGGACTCACTGCTCCTTCCATGGGACTAATGAAGTGGGACGATGAGCTAAATACCTCTATGCTGATGAACAACATTTAGATTTTAAAAATCATTTGTATCGTTTTTTGAACAGGCAATACATGCAAATTGTAAGAATAGAATACCATTCCACAGAAGCCAAACCTCTTGAAAGAATCATGTAGTAGATACAATTAAGTAGAGACAGACCTGAAGTATTGGGCAAGTGGATGAAGGCACAAAAGAATGGAATCCGGCACAAGAAAGTAATACCGAACGTTCTAGAGTAAATCTGGAAAAGCAAATGAAGGGTATGCATGGAACGGTCATTCCTCGGCATAGCATCCCTGGCAGGAGAAGCTCCAGGATCCCCTTTACCTATGCAGTGTGGTACGCCTCTGCTCCCAGAAGTTGCGTTTGTGCTCTGCAATGTAAACGTCCATTAGCAAACACCCAGGGACAGTGCTAGGCATCATGGGCAGTTGGTTTGTGTGGTCGTCCACGTCCCTGCACCGACGGAATCCTCAGCAGGCAGCATCTGTGCCCGGCATATTTGCTCGCCTTAAGTGTGGAGTCTGCATGGACTGCTTCAGGCTTTTCTTCCCCACCCACCCAGTGCCAGGCCCTGGAGACTTCTGCACCTCTAACTTACAGACTACTCTGCTCCACGAGGTCTTTGCAGACTCCCGCTCCTCCAGCTCACGCTTACAATTCCTCCATGAACTTCCCCGTGGCCCGTTATTATCGGCAAAGCACTAACACTAGAAGCGTTTTATTCATGATGGTTCATAGAGGTAACAATTCTTGCCGGCAAGACCTCATAAGGTTTTAGCATTGGAATGACCAGAACAATGATGGAAGCATTTTATTTATGAAAGCCTACACAAAGCTCCAGTTAGCCATGCAAATAGGTGTCTTTTTTAAAAGGAGTAAAATGTGTCATAAAAAATATCCATGCGCGCCAATTTGATACACAAAATGGCCCGCTTCTTTGTGATTCACATTTTCGTCAACCTATGGATTACAGGCAGTATGCTTGTGTAAAACAGTCACTACAAGCAGGTGACTTTCACACAGTACTTTTCATTGTTTATCCAAGTCAAACAAGTACATTTACACAACTCGTTACACTTTTAGCCTTCTGTTGCTTGCCGATCTGGTACTTCAAGCCACAATCGTACTTGTTTTTGGAGAACATATTTCTAGAAGGATTTATATATGGCTAGAAGGATGTGCGTACTTTTCAAACAAGCTCGAAAAGCCAAACACATACCTGTACCGTTGACAGGTGGTAAGGTATGTGGTCAAGTGCCCAAGTTGCAGACCAGTCATAAATCTTAGCTTCAACATTTGGTAAAGTGTGTGTGATCCAGGGCAAATCGTTTCCTCGCTGTGCCCAGTCTGCCAAAATGAGATGCACTTAGAATGGATTCAGTTCCCACTGTATGCACACTCGCGGTCTTTCATCATTTATGTCTGGCGTCAATGATCACTCGTATTCTGCACATCAAACTGTATTTGTTAGTGAACAGGGGTGCGGCCCGGCAGTGTCCTTCCGCCCTCCACTGCGGGCGGGAAGCCGTAACCCCTCGCTATTTTGGTTGTCATCCCCAAAGCGGCCTGGTCTGCCTGCAGCCTCGCTGCTGGCATGATTTAATGGCCACGCGATCAGCCGTTACCTTCTTTGGGTTCTGGTTTTAGCCGAACACGCCGCCACTCCCCCCCCCCCCTTACTCCGAAACTGCAATAAAGAATTCTAAATAAGGAAGACGAAATTACTTGGCTGGGTTTAAACTTGCACTTTCAGCCTGCTGCAGCCAACAGACAACTTGAAACTTGCTCTGCGAGACGGAGTTTCTGCTGAGGGAAAAAAACAAAACACTGTTCCGACTAAACTCGGCCTGCTGTAAAGAGCCAAACACGTTGCAAGTAGAGTTCGCTTTTTCAGGGCTCCTTGCAGCGGCTCAAATTGAACATGTCAGCTAAAAAACGGAGAGATTGCATTTGTTTAAATAACTCACTTTTAAATTGGTTAATTCCCCCGCGACCCTCACCCTCCTGCTATTCAGAGGTCTACGAATTTCTTTTGCAAACTCTACACATGTATTGAAGTCACTTGTTTTGACTTTTACTATTGCTATTTTAGGCATTTGCCAGCCAGTCACCTTTTATGAGCTATGGCCATCGTATGCCCAGGCAACACAGTCATTTGCCAGGCCATACCATCCTTTGTTTGCTTTGGTACTATATCATTCGTATTATTAAAGTCCACATCTTGGCATTAAAAGACAGGCTACTCAAGGCATTATCGGTCATTAAAAATCCAGTATTTCCTCCATTACCAGGTATTGCCATCAAAAGCCCAGGTGCTGACATGATGGGCCACAGTTTGCCATCAAATGAGCACATACGGGGGCGTGGCCTGGAGTCCCTGCGATGTGGCAGCTCCTGTAATGGCCTCCACATGGGACCGCAGCGCAACTTAATTCCTTTTGGTTCCTGCGATGCCCAAAACTCCTGAACGACCAGCCTGGGGTGCAGAGCCCGGGGGCACCTGTGGCGGTGATTTGAGTCTCTAACGCGGCTGCCTTCCACTGAAACGCAGCAGAAGGAGCTGCGGCCCGCGGTCCCGCCTGACTCCAAAATGGCGGCGCGCCGCCTTCCCCCCAGCCCTGCAGCCTCCCCTCGGCGCCTTTCATCCCCGAAGCTACTTCTGCAGCTGGGCTCCCTGCGGGGCCCGACCACAAAGACCAGCACCCCAAAATCTTTGGGAGGTACACTGCCGGAGCCGTTTGGAAGTAGGGCCCGGACCTGGCCTCTGTGATCCGCGCTGCCCGGAGGGGCCTCCCCGCATCGACGCTAGGCGGCTGCCCGCCCAAACAGCCCGAGGCCCCGCCAGAGCATCCACTCCCTCCGGGCTTGCGAGCTTGGACTCTGGGTGCGCCGACAGCGCTTTCGCCCTCCGGCGCGGAGCCCTGAATCCCCTCCTCCTCTGCCTACTTGCTGCGGGTTCTCCCGCTGCGGCTTCAGCCTCTCGCCCGTGGGTGCGGGCCCTGCGGACCCCTGGCACCCTTCTAGGCGAATCGCGCCCCTCTGCAGGCTGCTACCCTGGGGCTTAGGGCGGATTGTGGGGAGACAGCAGCCCCCGCAGCAGATGATTCCTTGCCCTAACGGGCCTGAACTATCTTTGTGCCCCTATTTGAAGCTCACACCTGCGCCCACCAGGCAGAACCGGACGTCACCTCTGCTGGGCTCCTGCTGGGCAATCCCGCTGCACTAACCACCCGTATGCAGGGGGGCCTCGACTCTGGTCCCTGGCAACTTCCCAGATGGCCCATCTACAAGCATCCCCGCTGGCGGATCCACGCCGAGAACTTCCTGGGGCGCCCCTGCCCATTCCCCCCTCTTCTTTACTCAGAGGGTGCCTGCCCGCGGTTCCTGCACCCTGCTTTGAACTTGGAAGGCATCCTGTGGACCTGCAACCTACTCCGCTGTGCAGTCCTGCGCCACAAAGGTACCTTTTGCCATTGAGGGGAGTATAGCGCTTGCCGCCCACGCAGCCCCCTGAAGTACCCCAGCCCACACTGCTTCCCTGACCCCCTTCACCCCTGGTACCGGTGGTTGTGGGTCCACAATCTTCATGTGCAGTCGGCAATCCGGATCCCCCCAAGCAGCCCTTCACCTGGAAGTCATGTCCAAAGTTTCAAAATCGGGTGATATTTCTACCATGTTGCTGGCTCCGGAGAGGGGGAAGAAAGCGGACCCCCCCAAACTCACTCCCCAGAATCCCACCGAAGATAGGGAATCTCTTGCAACTAAAGAGGACCTCCAGGTCTTCATGACTGATATTAAAGCAGAATTCAGGTCCTGTATGACGGAACTCACGTCCAAATTGGAGCAAACGGAACAGCGGGTCAAAGATGTTGAACGCAGGTTGGGGGGAGACCGAAGAACTAACTACGGCCAACTCTAACTCCCTAACGAAGGTCCAACGCTCCATTCAGGCACTAATGGACAGAACCGAGTTCCTCGAATAAAAACAGGAGGATTTAGAAAACCGCTCCTGGCGCAACAACCTCCGGATCCGTGGGGTGCCCTCCGCAATCTCAGATAAGGAGCTCCCTGAATACATAAGCCTCTTTTTCCAATCCTTGCTACCAGATCTAGAAGAGCCGCAACTCCTGCTTGACCATACTCATCGGTTGCGCCCTTGCCGGGGATCCGATACCGACCCCCCACCAGACATGATCACGAAAGTTCACTTCTACACCACCAAGGAAGCCATTGCGGCAATAGGCCGTTCCAAAGATGAACTCTCTTTTCAGGGCTCCCCCTACAGATCTTCCAGGACCTCTCCCCGCTTACCCTCCAGAAACGCAGGGCGCTACGCCCACTTTCGCTTTTCCTGCGAGACCAACAGATCCGCTACCGCTGGCTCTTCCCCACGGCGCTACAATTCTCGTACAAGGGCTCCCTCTGCTCCATCAGCCACCTCGAGGATGCTGCATCGATTCTCCATTCGGACTCCCCCGGAGACATGGAACTGCACTCTCCTAGCCAGACGAACCTGATGCGGAACGCCACCTCTCCCGGGCCAAAGCGGGCCCCAAGGTCTAGGGTGCGGAGAAGGCACAGACCCAGATAACGGGAGCCGATATGTTTGAGGCACACCTAGATTTTGGAACCACTGACATTCTCAAGCCCACTGCGGACCCCCGGTGCTCCATACCCTACTCCAGGGTGGATGCCATCATGTTACCCCTGGAGAATATTTCAACTTTGTTGACATTGTCACTAGATGACAACCTGTGCAGCCGGGGGATGCCGCCGACACTACAAATCGGTCCCCCCCGGTTGCAGCATGGTCCTCCCGTTGGAGGCCACTGTTGGTAGTTTGTCTCCCGTTGGAGACTTTCTTTAAAAACTTTCAGCCACAGGAAACCTTACTGCTGCATATCCCTCACGGCTATGGCTGACTCGACTCGCACCACATCCCCCCTCCCCCGCAACAAATGGACTCGGGGCTCCAGCCCCCGCACCTAACCTTGACGCTTAAACGTCAGAGGCTTGAACTCCTCCCCACCCCCTGAAGAGGAAATCCATCCTACACAGATTGCATAATGAGGGAACCTCTATTGCGTTCCTGCAAGAAACGCACCTACTCCCAACTGACTTTTCTCGCTTACGAAGCAGACTCTACCCCCTACAATTTCTGGCCTCCGGAGGAACCAAGAAAGGAGGCACTGCGATCTTATTTGCTAAAACCCTGAAACCCCAGATCCTGGACTCGCTGAGTTGCCCCGAGGGCCGTTTTGTGGCGGTCAAATGCACTGTCCTTGGTCAACTTTACACCCTCGTCTCAGCTTACGCCCTGAATGAGCACCAAGAGGGGTTCTACCAGGACCTAGAGGATTCCCTCCTTCCATTCATTGAAGGGCAGGTAGTCATTGGAGGCGACTTCAATGGGGTCCCGGTCCCCCTAAGGGATAGGTCTCACCCCTCACCAGCTAGAGACCTGAAGTTGGCCACAGCTCTGCTTCACTTATTCCCTGCGCTGAACGTTGTTGACTCCTGGAGAGTGCCATCTCCAGAAGAGAAAGACTTTACCTTCTATTCATATGTTCACCGTACCTTCTCCAGAATCGATTTGCTGCTGGTTTCCCCCCAGATTCTGTCCTTCACAAACAATGTTACGATTGGCTCCCGGATCCTCTCGGACCATGCCCCAGTCTCGCTTGCCTTGCGGGTTCACGATCCGGATCCCCCTCCCCACCCCCAGCAGAGCCTGTACGACCCCATCTTGGGAGATATGGCTATAAGGGACACGATTGCTAAAACGATTAAAAACTTTTTTGCTGAAAACCCCAACGAGGACACCGCCCGGCCAATACCTGGGATGCCATGAAGGCAGTACTTAGAGTTGATTGCCCAAGGCGCCGCGTACCACAAACAAAAGAAGGCGGCACAAGCTATCCTGGAAACTGAGGTTCGCGAGGCAGAGGCCACTCATAAAAGCAAAGGCTAGTCCCCGAAATCCTGCAGTGTCCTACAAATGGCACGGAAGAAGCACGAGGTGCACTACGCTGACACTACAGCGAATCTGTTGACCAGAACAAAGCAATGGTACTACGTCCACAACAACAAAGCTAACAAATTACTGGTCAGTATACTGGCTAAGGAGAAGATCGGGAATTTCATCCAGGGCCTGCGTGACGCACAAGGGAGGACCTATCACTCGGAAGACGAGAAATTATGGTTGGCGACTGCCCACCAGTTGGAGATAATGACTGCAATCCCGCGGGACCCAGATGAACAGCGCGCCTACATTCAGGAGGCCTCTCTTACGCCTCTCAAACCGGAGGCGAGAGGGGGACTGGAGTCCCTGATTACCACCGAGGAAGTGGAGGAAGCCATCAAAAGCCTAAAGCCGAGGGCTCCTGGCCCTGATGGGTTCTCCACATGCTTCTATAAACTCTTCCGCCCTCAACTGGTAGCCCCCATGACCCGCCTCTTCAACTCGTTTGCGACCTCTGGTACCGTCACCCCATCGATGCAGGAATCCATCACCGTTTTAATTCTCAAGCCTGGAAAAGACCCCCTGGAAGGAACAAGTTACTTACCTGTAACTGTTGTTCTCCAGCATGGGTCTGGCATGGATTCACATGCTCATGAATATTCCCCGTCGTCAGGCTGGGAATCCTTGGTAAAGAAAAATCAGTATCAGTTTCGTTTCTGATCTGTCTTTCGTAGTAGTAACCAATCACTGATCTCTGCGTCATACTGACCACGGCCAATGACTGCCATCTCCCTAAGCCCCGCCTCTGGCAGCCATCTTCATATTTGGTAGCACGTGAAGTGACAGTATGATCAAGTGAAGAGCCGCAGAGGGGTAGGCGGGAGGGTTCGCATGTGAATCCATGCCAGACCCATGCTGGAGAACAACAGTTACAGGTAAGTAACTTGTTCCTTCTCCAGCATGGGGTCTGGCATGGGTTCACATGCTCATGAATAAAAGATTACATAGCAGTACACACATGCACAACCACGGGAGGTGGCAAAGGCTCAACATTAAGCATTACATCCAAAACTCAACATTAAGCAATTCTTACCTCCTCACCAGGCTCACCTTAGGCGAACAGGTTGCGCAGCACTGCTTGGCCGACCCTGGACTCCTCCCTGGAATCCCGATCGACGCAGTAGAATTTCGTGAAGGTGTGCGTCGACCTCCACGTAGCAGCCCTGCAGATGTCCAGCAAGGGCACACCAGATAGGAACGCCGTGGTAGCTGCGATCGCTCTGGTGGAATGGGCTCTCGGACGGCCAGGCAGCGGTCGGTTTGCCAACCGATGACAGTACATGATACAGCCGGAGAGCCATCTGGAAATGGAAGCCTTCGAGAGAGCCTTCCCCTGATTGACAGGTCCAAAGTTCACAAAAAGATGTGACGTCTTCCGAAAACTCTTCGTGTGGTCCACGCAGAACTTCAGCGCTCTAGCCACATCCAGCGAGTGCAAAGTCCTTTCAGCCGGCGACAAAGGCGACAGGAAGAAAACAGGCAACACGAAGGGTTCGTTGAGGTGGAAGTCCGACAGCACCTTGGGCATGAAGCAGGGGTGCGTCCTGAGCACTATCCTCGTGTCGTGAAAAGTCAAGTACGGGGGCTTGCAGGAAAGGGCATGGATCTCTCCCACCCGTCGTGCGGAGGTGATGGCCCCAAGAAACGCTGTTTTCCACGACAAGAACTTCAACGGAGCTGAGTGCAGAGGCTCGAACGGAGGTCCCATGAGCTTGATCAGCACCATGTTGAGCTCCCACGCCGGGGCCGGGGCCTTCACCGGCGGGAACGATCTGAACAGTCCCTTCATGAATTCCTTCACCAGACGAGACCATAAAGACGTCCGTCCCGTGGTTCTGGTGTATCGGGAGATCGCAGCAAGATGAATCTTGATGGAAGCGTGCGCCAGTCCAGCCTTGGCCAGCGTCAGCAGGTACTGCAGTACTTGAGGAGCCGCAATCCGTAGAGGGTTAATCTTCTGTGCGTGGCACCAGACGGAGAACCTCTTCCATTTGTGTCCGTAGCATTTAAGAGTTGAGGACGCCCTGGCCTTTGCAAGAACCTCTCTGCAGTCGGCCGGTATGTCGTAACCTCCAAACTCTAACGCTGCAGGAGCCAGGCCTGCAAGTTCAGCGACTTCGGGTCGTGATGGAGGATGGCGCCTCCTTCCCTGGAGAGAAGATCCGCATCCACTGGCAGCTTGATTGACTGGGACGCTGACAAGTCCAGAAGGTCCGGGAACCATATCTGCCTCGGCCACGCAGGTGCGACGAGGATCATCCTGCACCGTGACCTCTTGAGCTGGTTGATGAGCCGGATCAGCAGCGGCAATGGAGGGAACGCATATAGGAACAGGCCCTCCCAGGGGAACGGGAAGGCATCGGCCATGCTCCTCTGGGGAAACCTGCTGGCGAACCTCCGGCACTTGGAGTTCGTCGCCGTCGCGAACAGATTGATCTGGGGTGTGCCCCACCATCGGAAGAGGCGGTCCACTAGATCCTGTCGTAGTTCCCACTCGTGGCACGAGCGCAGCTCTCTGCTGAGCGAGTCGGCGATGGTGTTTTTTATTCCTGCCAGATGAAACGGCACCAGAAACATCCCTTGGGCGACGGCCCAATGCCACAGATCCTGCGCCTCCTTGGACAGGGCTGGGGATCTGGTACCGCCCTGCTTCCTGATGTAGAACATGGTGGTGGTGTTGTCGGTGAAGATCCTCACCACCTTGCCCTTGAGGGACGGAAGAAAGGACCTGAGGGCCCAAAACACTGCACGGAGTTCCAGGACGTTGATATGGAGGGACTTCTCCGTCGGCAGCCAAAGGCCCCTCGCGTGCAGATTTTCGGTGTGCGCTCCCCACCCTTCCAGGGAGGCATCCGTGGTCAATGTCTTCTGGTGGCCCGGTGTCTGGAATTCCATGCCCGCCGTCAGATGCGCGCGGGTGCCCCACCACCGGATCGCTCGTCGGAAGCTCTCGTCGAGTGTGATCCTGTCCTCGAAGCTGCCCGTCGTCTGGATCCAGCGAGCGTCCAGGAACACCTGTAACAGGCGCATCCGAAGCCTGCACAGGCGGATGAGATAAATGCAAGAAGACATCATTTCGAGGAGGGACTTGATGGACCTCACCCTGGCCCCGTCCGTAACCAGCATTCGCTGCACCTTGCCCAAGATGGCCCTCGTCCTTTCCTCCGACGGAGAGGCCAGAAGCGCCACTGTGTCAAGCTTCGCTCCCAGAAACAGTGCGTCTTGCGCGGGCACCAGGTGGGACTTGGCGTAGTTTATGGAGAATCCCAGGTCCGTGAGTAGTTGGACGGTCCTCGCCGTGTGCTCCGCGGCGAGTTCCTTTGTCTTTGCTCGGATGAGCCAGTCGTCCAGGTAGGGGTAGACGTGGATCCCCTCCAGGCGCAGCCGCGCCGCCACCAGTCCGAGGCACTTGTTGAACACCGTGGGTGCCGACCGCAATCCGAAGGGAAGGGCTCTGAACTGGTAGCGACGCCCTTGGACCACGAATCTGAGAAACTTTCGGTGTCCCTTTAGGATGGGGATCTGGAAGTAGGCATCCTCCAAATCCAACGACGACAGGAAATTGTCCTCCTCCAGCTGACCCAGGACGTGCTGGAGGGTGACCATCCGGAACTTCTGTGCCTTGATTAATTTGTTCAGTCGTCGTAGGTCCAGGATGGGACGCCATCCTCCTGTCTTCTTCACGAGGAAGTATCTTGAGTAAACTCCGGAGCCCGAAGCCTCTTTGGGACGAGCTCGATGGCGCCTTTCTTGAGCATCGCCATTACCTCCAAGAGAAGTTGAGGGACGTGATGTTCCTTCCTGGCCACGGGGGGGGCGCGCAGGCACTTCTTTAGAAGTGCGAGCGCGTGACCCTGGCCCAGGGCGTCCAGCACCCAACAGTCGGTGGAGATGGACTCCCACACGTTGCCGAAGTTCGCCAGCCGGCCTCCCACCGGGATGCTTCGGTGGGAGCCCGACCCCACGGCTGGTTCAGTCCTGCTTCGACGAGGCTTTGCCGCCTTGTCCTCCCTAGCGACGACGGCAGGGTCCGCCCGACTTGCCTCGTCCCCTGTAGGCTTCCTGTGACGACGAACGGGCTGCTTGACGGTAGGTGGAATATCTGCCTCCGGGACCTTTGGAGGCAGCCTGCTTGCCTCCGGCGCTCCGAAAGGGCGGCTGTCGTTGCTAGAGAACACCAAGAGCCCAGGCCGTCTCCGTGTCCGTCTTGATGGCTTATAGGGAATCGTCCACTGTTTTCGCAAACAGGTTGCTCCCATCGAATGGCATGTCCAAAACTCTGGTCTGCACGTCCTGCCAGACGTCCGTTGCCTTGAGCCATCCACGCCGTTGCCCAACTGGCGAAAACCAGTGTCAGCGATGTCCGTCGCTATAGTAATGGCGTGGTCCGACACCACTTCTCCTTCCTGCAAGATCTCTAGGGCCTCCGCCCTCTTGTCATCCGGTAGGAAGTCCAGCAGGAGGGCGATCTTGTACCACAACTCCCTGTCGTAGCGGGCTAAGGCGTTTGCAGGCTTAATCGTCGTCGCTGCCGATGAGATGACTGCGTCCCATCGTGTCCCAATTTCTTTCCCTCGCCGTCCGGTGGGGAGGTCGACGTAGAGGCCGAAGCCGCCCCCCCACTTTCTTCCTGGCCGCCGGGGAGACGACCGAGTCGAGGGTCGGCTGTGCCCGAAGGCACAAGGGGGCCGCGTCCGGGACCCGGTACTTCTTCTCGTACTGATCCCTTCTCGCAGGCATTGTGGATGGGTTCTTGAGGAGGGCGAGACCCTCATCCCAGATATCGTCCAGTAGAGGTACAGCGAGGACCGTCTTCCTCTTGGTCTCGCGCCATTGATAAAGGAAACCTTCCTTCTTCTCTTCCTGGCAGAGCTAGAAAAGCTCGATGCCCTGGCAATCATGGCATGAAACGATCCAATCTCGTCGGGTGGGCAGGCCCGGGGAGGACGTGACGACGGAAGATCCTCGTCTAAACCTAGTCGTCTGTACCCGTTGCGGCCGTGTCCGTCCCCGTATCATCCCCACGGGTCGTGGACGGGGAGGAGGGCTGAGCAGGGCGCGATGGTTGAAAAGGAGGTGGAGGATGAATCCTTCTTCTCTTAGGAGGAGGGCTCCCAGAAGGGCCTGGCTCCGGGTCCTCAGTCGGGAGCGCTTCCTCCGTTTGTGGTAATGGCAATCTCGTCCTTATCTCCGAGCATAAGGACTGTATAGCCAACAAAATGGCCGCCGAGTTGTCTTGCGGCACTGGTTGAGGGGATTCCGACGGGCGGTCAGGAGCCTCGTCGGCACCCTCGACGTTCTCGTCGTGTCCTACGTCGGGATCCCTCCCGACGGGCTGGTCTTCTTCCACGCCAATGCCGTGGCTTAAGACTTTGGTCAGCTCCTCTTCAGAGGTTGAGGGCGAATCCACGACGACCTCCTGCCCCCCCCCCTTTTTCTTCTCCGTCGGAGGTTTCACGGGGGTCCTGTTGATGGGCTTGAAAGAGGACTCCCTCCGTGGTGGCAGGGAGACACTGAGCCCCGAAGTCGCCTCCACTGGTGTAGCCTCCACAGGCTGAGCCAGGGCCGCAGCGACTGTCTCGATAGAGACCTTGGCAGGGTGGATCAAGGCTTTCACCACCATAGGTGCGCTCACCGTCTTCTCCTTGGGGGGAGGGTCACCGCCTCGCTCCGCCTCTGAAGGGGCCTTCGAGCTCGACCGGGGTCTCTCCAGGAGCTTCGCCGGGTGCTCGGCCTTCCTCTTACCCAAGCCAGAGCGTTGGCTCGTGGTTGATGGCGCCGGGGAGGATGCGCCCTGCCTGGCAGCCGTAGAGCCCGACCGTTCGGCGCTCCCGGTGCCAGCGGACTCGCGGTGCTTGGCCGTCTGTTGGACCCCCGTCGCCGGGGCGCCCTCAAAGGTCTTAGAAGACCGCTCGGACTTCTTCTCGCCTGACAGGCTTTTACCTTCCAGCTAGTTGGCGAGACGCAGATGGCGGTCCTTCATGGTCCGCTCCGACATATTGCTGCAAAATGCACAGTCCTTCTCCACGTGCGTCTTGTCCTCATGCAGGCAGTAGAGGCAAAGGGAGTGTTCGTCCTCCTTAAAGACATTCTGAAGCTGGCATCCAGGGCAGACCCTGAACAGCTTTCCGGGCATCGAGCTTCCCTTCTCCTGGGCCATGACCGAGATGGGCCTGAGAAACTAAAAGCAAAAGCGTGGCTCGACGAAATCTTCACCCTTGAGGGGCGTAGAGGAATCCGACACGGGTCCCCGTTGATCGGATAAAGAAACGGTGGAGCTTGAGGCTCTTTTGACCAAAAAAAGAGAATGTTCCTATGAAAAAGCGCGAAAACGCACTACAGCTCGAGAGCAATAGCACAAGGATCCCAACACATGAACGTGCGGTAAAAATCTGAAGATGGCTGCCAGAGGCGGGCTTAGGGAGATGGCAGTCATTGGCTGTGGTCAGTATGACGCAGAGATCAGTGATTGGTTACTACTACGAAAGACAGATCAGAAACGAAACTGATACTGATTTTTCTTTACCGAGGATTCCCAGCCTGACGACGGGGAATATTCATGAGCATGTGAATCCATGCCAGACCCCATGCTGGAGAAAATAGCTCATATAGACCGATCTCCTTGTTGAACTTGGACGCCAACATCTACTCCAAAGTCTTTTTGCCCCAGTCCTTCCAAGCATTACAGATCCGGACCAGACAGGGTTCATCCTCCACAGATCAACGAAGGAGACCATCCGCAGGGCTCTAGACCTAATAGAGGTCACTGCTCAGAGCTCCCAGCAATTAGCCCTGATCGCCCTACACGCAACTAAAGCCTTCGATAAAATAGACTGGCCATATCTCTCTCTCGCCTTATTGGCCTTTGGCTTCGGACCAACGTTCATGCAGATGACCCTGGGGAATTACCAGGCCCCGAGGACCCGGCTGAGAGTCAACAGCCGCCTATCGGATCCGATCTCGCTCACATGCGGCACGCGACAGGGATGTCCGCTATCCCCCTTGCTCTTTGCGCTGGCCATGGAACCGTTGGCCCAGCAAGTTTTCCAGAACCCCCTCATCTGTGGCCCGAAGATCAGCACCACCCAACACAAGATTGCCCTCTACGCGGACGATGTGCTGCTGACCGTCACGGATATCAAAGACTCTATGAAGGCGGCCCTGGCGGAGATCCAGACTTTTGGGAGGGTCTCGGGTTTGCAGAACCTTAGCCCACTCCAATGGAACACCCAGGTGATCCCATATCTGGGAGTCCAGATCCCTGCTGACCCTGTGAAGATCTACCAGGCCAACTTCCCCCCCACTCTTGCGGAACTGGAAAAGGACTTGGCCCGTTGGCAGACACAGGAAATCGCGCTTCTGGGGTGCATTATGGCAAGCAAAATGAACCTCCTCCCCCGCTTCCTCTACTTATGCGCTGCCCTCCCAACCACAATACCCCTTCCCCCTCTGCAACGGCTCCAGAGGAAAATCGTTGGCTTTATTTGGAAAGGTAAGAAAGCCCGGATCTCTCGGAGAACAATGATGTCCAGCACAAAACTGGGAGGGTTGGGAGTCCCAACCTCCAGAAATACCACATTGCAGCACAGTTGGCCCAATTTCAAGCTTGGGATCTTGTCTCCAATCGCCCGAAATGGGAATTCTGGACCCAATGCCTGGCCATCATTCGAGAGATCACCCAAGTTGAAATCCCCCTAACGCCTGAGCAGCTTCTCTTGGGGATCCCACTTCCGGACTCGCATCCAAGAACATGGAGAAGAGCGGCGCTGATCTCCCAACTCTTGCTGGCTGCCAAAATCACAGTGGCTCGCACCTGGAAGTCCGCGGAGGGCCCCCTGATAACCCTCTGGTGGCTTAAATTATGGGATATTCTAATAGCCGAAAAAGTCACAGCAGCCAAAGCGGGACTGCTCCACCGATTCACTGACACTTGGGCCCCAGTTTTGGGCTACGACCGGAATTACCCGGCCCTGACTTTCAAACCACACTTGATCGCCCGGGCCCTCTCCCCGTTGGAGGGGGGCTCCCAGCCTGCTCAGGCCGAATGAGACATCCCCTGCCGCTGACACGGGAACTTGGGGGGTGGGGGTGGGGACTTGAGTCTATTTTTCTTGATTTACCTATGAAACTCAATTACTGTTAATGTCTTGTTTCCTCTGTGCGGTGTTATAAACAAATACAAAAAAAAAATGAGCACATACCATTGTCATAAAAAGTGAGGATACTCGCATTATTACTAGGCGCTACCATCAAAAGACCATGTACACACCATTGAGAGGGAATGCCATTGCATGCCCAGGTACACGCACCATTGTCAAGAGATTGCATTAAAAAAGCCGGGACAGTAACACATTGAGCCGGGCCGGCCAAGGGAACTCGGGCTCTCCAGCCAGGAACACTTTTCTGGCCTCGCAGTCTTTCACAGCAGGAGCAGGTAATGCACAGTGGTCAGGTGTGCGCATGGATGCCCCAGTGTGATGTACATGCGGACCCAGAGCTGCTCGCTTAGCCGCGCCCTCTACCCTACAAAACAGGACCAGGCAATGAGCCGGCAAGGGGGATCTCACGGCCAGCAATATAAGTAGTGGGAGACCGGGCGGGCAGAGGGAAGAAGGGTAAGAGCGGAGTGGTTCTCTCTGGTGTGTTTTGGTGCTGAAATCCAGTGCATGTCATTAGGGTGACACCCACGTGACTTACTTTATTTGTTCAACTCTGTTTATTTTGTGATTTGTTCAAACAATTTTACTCTGATCCATCTACTCGCGCCCCGCTGCGTCCCCACCATCCGTCTTCGTGCCCACATTTTGCTTCCTTGGCCCAGAACACAGGCTGAAAAGTGATGCCAATGGGACCTTTTGCCATGATATGTGGAACGCAGCCGAAACCCACTGTCATTAACCAATGTGCAGTCAGCTCACACCGCATGACTGCCTGCGCACTTGAACACACTGTTATATTATCGTACACACCAGGACGTGCATGGTGCCCACCGAGCAGCATACCACCTTTGATAACAGGGATTTGGTAACAGGATACCACCAGAACCTTTATCTCCGAGTTCCTCACACAGACACTCTTGTGGGAGGTAGCTGGATTGGAAGTCAAACCTCTGCACTGAAATAGAGCTTGAAAGCAGCGCTTCCTCAACTGACCCCGTAGATCGCTTAGTCAGGGAGCTCAGAATTTTAAATATGGTGACAGCTAAGATACACAGGAAAAAGGGTTAATATAGCGCCTTGCAAAAGGTCGTAAATTTACAACCGAGCACCTGCTCTGGCACACTGGAATGAAGTACCAATATAGCACCTCAAGACAAGTGCTTCATTTATAACCGGGCACCTCCTGGGCCGAGCTGGAGGTCGGTGACACAAAAGGAAGTGGCTATGCTCGACTATGTTCAATTTTTACCATGCTACAATATGCACAGAGTTCGCAGAGACTCTCCTGAAAATAGTTGGAACACTTCAATCAACGTGAAGAGGGAGTTACAGAGCCCCAAAAGGTTAGTATCCTCCAAGGAACTTTGCAACAGCACAAACTCCTACCTTTATCCCACTGTCCTCTAAAAATAAATTAATTCTGGTCTATGAAATCACTGGCAACAGGCACCCAAGCTTGTAATACCTCGGGGCTACACCCAGGTTGTTCCCCAAGCTATTCTCCCTCTTGAAAGGTTTTTGGGGCTCCCTGCCCAGTTAACCAGAGCGAGACTCATGACTTTTTAAAAGGTAAAAAAGACAGTCCAAGGACAGTCCTGTGAACCTTTTTGGGAACCTGTCACCAACGTTGCTCAGAGAAACTCTTCAGCCCCATCTGACTAGCAAAGGCAGTGACTTTACATCATCACATATACTAGGGAAATACTTCCTTACTTTGGTCATTTTTGTTGTGTTTTAAAGTGATAAAAACTATTATTGACACCATTTAAACATAAAATAAAAATAACGACAAAAATAGGTACGCACAACGTTTTGGTAGTCAACCCTTCTTTAGAGTAACTCATATCGCAGGACATTTTCGATCTCATTACGTTGAAACTCAAAATAGAATCAAAATTTAAAACATACGGCCTGGCTGTTCCACGACTTATGGCTTTGTCGGATGATCAGCTCTGGTAACAGGCAAAGGACTACGAGGCAGCAGCGATGGCACGGTTCATGGTCGGGAATAGTCTCAGTTACTTTGGCCTTCAAAGTGCACCTGATAGCCCACTCTGCTGTTAGCCGAGTCACACCCTTTAGATAGAAGTTATTCGGCTGACCGAGCACCTCAAAAAAGCACCTTAATGCGGGCTCGGACAATTTAAGCATTAGAAGCATTTGAGACACTCAATTCGCTACTGGTGGAGGAACATGATCCAGTAACGACTCAATCTTAGTTGATAGAAGCCTACTCAGACTACATGTCCGACGGAACAAAGAGCTTGCACATAATGCGTCACCCAGCCGGGGTTATATTCTTAACTACAAAGCTCAGGGGGAGAGCAAACGTAAAAATAGGGGAGCAACGACCACGACAACTACACAGCCATATAGCAAGTACATCGAAGGGAGGGCACAGTCAGACCAGGCTTGCTTACGCCCATCTAGTGAGAATTCAACAGCGCAGGTCCGCTACTGTAAACTACAACTTACATGACCAGCATGACTTTAAAACTGGTACTAATGGCAGAGATGAAAGGCAATGGCCCACAGTGAACTTCAAGGACCAATGGGCAAAAAAAGGGCACAATAACGAGCAGTGAAAAGAATACCTTGTCGCAAGCACTGAAACCAAAAGGACTAAGGTGCATGGAGCAGCCCAGCACAGAAAGGGGAAGAGTCTTTGGACTCGCCATGCATGCTAGGCTCTGGGAAATGTTATTTGTTTTTGCTGTTCAAAGAAAAGTTCTAAATGTAGCAGGAGTCTGAGAACATATCGGGTAACGGTTGTATGCTCCATGGAGCTTCATTAAAAATGATATATAACTAGTTACTAGGCTTCTGCTGGTTTGTAGTGATCATTGGGGCACTTTTGAGAAAAGCATGTGCTGGGTTTGTAAATGCCACAGTATTTTCAGTACTCGTTCCAAAGATGGCTATATTGTTTGGATCACAACACTCAATTATAATTTAGCCAACCAGCTTAAATGGATTAGTAACTTTCACGAGAAGTGATGAATTTATCAAATAACTGGGGCCAATAAGGTTTTCAATTCAAGTCTTGGATAAAACGACATACATTCCATTCATGGAGCAATAAGTAAGGCAGTACACTTAGTTTCACTGAAGGGGGCAAATCTACTTTGGCCATGATAGAGGATTGTGCATTTTCGTTTAAGGATTGATTTTGGCTTGCTGCTTCCTTCGTTTATTCATCTAAACAATTTTCTGCCTGACCCTAACCTGGCTCTGCCAGTCAAAAACCAGGATTGGACAAAGGGCTCTATTACTTACTGCACTTCAGAAACGCCCTTTTCCCCTACGTGTTTATTCATGGGAATCCATGCATGAGGGATACTACAGCAAGGCCTTAAAAGTCTTATTTGGACAATACCTTAAAAAATCTCTACTCAATTGCACCAAAGATATTTCATTCGGGTAGATACTAGGCTGATGTGCAATGTTACAATTCAGAGCTCTGGGCTCTCTCCACAAGGCCCCACACAACAGCAAACCAACAGCATCAGGAAAGCAAACCATTGAGGAACCAAGCAAAGCAAGGAGATTACAATCAGCCCAAGATTGTAAAACAGGCACCATGGCTTTGTTGCAGGCTGTAAAGAAAATATTTGCCCCTAATTGTACAGCCCATGAAACTTAAGTAGTTTAGAGTAACCACACCAACAGTTCCGACACGTTCAGGTGGGTTTCCATCCGACTTATTATTTTTAGAAGAAATATACGCCTTGCATCCAAAATATGCACACGCCAGGAATGTATTCAGTTGCCATGCTTCACAAGAGATGTCAAGGAACACACATTTTTCACAGGAGGCATTTCGAAAATATACATGCTTCTGTATCACAATTAACATCACCAATAATGCTCTTAGCCGTCAGAGCCCGCTCCGTCACTCCCAGAACCCAGACATCCCATTACAGCCCCCCACCTTCCCTTCTCCCCTTTCTTTCCTTCCCCTTCTTGACAACCAGACTAGTAAAGCTTATTCACTGTATCGACTACTGTACTCCTAGCCCATAGTTCCCTTTCCTCCGTAGCTTTGCTATGATCCAGTCCTGTGGGACAGAACATCCTATGATGCATAGCAGCATTAAGTATACAGCTGAAACACAGGTGCCGGGGTGCATGCACGGCCCCTTCCTGCGTGCATGCTCCTGGGCCCAACTGCCAGTGCTTTTATTTGAGCTGTCCAGTGGCAATCTTATTACAAGGGAACTGATACAAGGGCAATATGGAGGAAGAGGGACTAGTACAGTAGCCGCTATGGTGACCAACTTTTACTTAACACCTACAACCTGCACCCTTTCCGTTATACCTACGGGAGATTTAAAAGAAAAAATGGGAAAAAATGCATTACATTTCTTCCATCCTCCCTAAAAAATGGGAGGATGGAAGAAATGTAATGCAATGTGTCATGTGTATAGCGCCTTTTCCCATTGGTATGGCCTCAAAGCGATGTAGGTGAATGCCCTCGGGTGATCGAAGTCCAAGTTATGGGAGATTAGTCAGAGGAGTTTAGAATGCATGTGCGCATTTTAGCCAATACGAAGGTGGGTAGGAGTTGCCAAGTCCCTGCTAGCGACCAATGTCGAACTGGCTTGTGGATGGGTGCTGTGAGGTTGTCGGGGAAAGTATACGAGTGCAGGAGACCGATGTGTCCAGCTAGACAGGACTTCTATCGTGGGACGTAGCTGTCTTGTAATGGCAGAGGTGTTGTGCAATGTGTCTTCAAATAGTGTATGATCGATGCGTGCAGGTGGACGACCATGCCTGCGGCTATCTTACACGCGTGTCCTAGCTGATTTCGTAGATGTGGCGTGAATTCTGTCCTTTGGTCTGCTAGAGTTTATTCCCTCGGTCTCTAAGTCTCTAAGTACATGCTAAAAGGTGTTCATTGCTGCCTCTGCCTATCTGACTGGGGGTTAAACAGCCCAAAGTGCGGAATGGGTTTGTCAGGATGCGGGGGGGGGGGTGGAGACAGGTCTAGAGGGCATTCCAGAAGGCAAGGTGTTCTTCTAAGAGGTAGATATTAAGGGAAATTGCGTTGCAGATTGTGGGAGCCCCCTATTCTTGTTGATTTGACGGGAGAGATGACAAGGAGGAGTGTGGTGCCTGTTCACAGGTTTCGATTGCGTTGATAAGTGGTGAGCTTGTGTTGAAGGTATTCACAAGTAGTCTGGAATGTGTAGTGATCTGCAGGTTAACCAAAAATATTTTGGTAGCCCTCTTGACTCACCGTAAAGATAACCTCTCTTTTTAGTACTTCTAGAGCTCTGTTCACAACTCATTGGAACACATTCCAAAGTAGAGAAAAAAGCTGCTAACAGGCACCCAAGCATGTTTGGGGAGAAAAGATGCTTTGAAGATTGAGAAGGCCACAAACTAGTAGAGCGTGTACCAAGGTTAATTGTGTTGCAGAAGTTTACTGAGACAGTGCAAACCCAGACATGACAAATGGAAAGTAGGGCAAATTTGTGAAAAGGACCCAACTTATTTTAGCACCCATAAGATCTATTTGAATCAGACTCCAGGGTTTATCATTTGAATATTTGAAAGAATAGCAATATAAAAGGCTTGCATTGTCCACTCAAATGTCGGTTTTCTTGCAATCTTCAAACAAGCATTGACAATGCCAAATGTTTTGGCTTTGGTGTAGACATGGAAAAAGCATTTGCCAGGCATGATCATAATGGCACTACCTGGCTATTAGATCGTAATTGCAGCACAATGGTGCGAGTATCTGGGCATAGGAATGCTGCGCCTAGCAAATTACTCTCCAATACCTCTGCACAAGCAAAAACCATTGGCTTTGCCCAAGTTTGTTTTTACCAGGATTTCATTAAAAGGACATGCATACTGCTTATAAATAAAGAGGCTGTAGGCACACAAGACATTGTATTACACCAAGGGCACATTTGTTGCTGCAATTAATTCATTAACCCTATGAAGACTGCCTTCAAGTAACACTGGCAGGCACTTTCAGCACAGATTTTAATGTTACTGCTTGATGGAGCTAGATCAAAGATACCATGAGGATGTGTTTTGGGCTGAGAAAGAAGTGCAGGTAGCGGGTGGAAATGGCCACAAGAATTCGTATGTCCATGGGCAGTTAATCCGTAAATGACCAAAACGCCCACAAGCCGTGCATCCCTCCTCACATACCATCTACCTTCGAGCTGCACTCCAATAAAATGGTTTTGGCTTGTAGGAAGCGCCACCTAAAATCCAACACTAATAAGGCAAAAGTCTCCTGTGGGTCAAACTAGGACAATGGTCATTATCTCCTGCATAGGATTCAAGGACCTCTAAGCAAATATAAGGTGGGAACTCCCCAGATGACGACTGCCTTTCGGCCACAAGAACAAAAGTCATGTCGTTTGCAATCAGATCAATTGGCGGGTTACCAGGGGTAGCAGCTGCTTACCCTAGTTAAAGAGACTTTGGCAGCTAGAAATATGTGGCTCTTCGAGCATGCAGTTTATGCAATTCAACTTTGAGAGAACAGAGAATGTTTAAAATCTGGTTTTAAAAAAGAATATAATGCATGTATTGCACTTAGGGTGCTGCTTTGTTTAAAATCTATGATTTCCAATGACATTCACACCCTCAGTCTTCTGCAATACAGAGCATAATTCATGTATAGGACTCACAGGTTTGCCAGAGATCTGTCTTCGTTTTTAATACAACGGTGGCGCCATGTTTATTTTCATAGATTGCATTACTCTACTACGACTCCAGGAATTGGGAAACTGCTCTTCATTCGATCAACAAAGGAATCTCCTGAGGTCTTAAACCGAATACATTTGCATTCTATCACTTGTAGGTGTGCATTTATAGTACAGAAGGAACAAGTTACTTACCTGTAACTGTTGTTCTCCAGCATGGGTCTGGCATGGATTCACATGCTCATGAATATTCCCCGTCGTCAGGCTGGGAATCCTCGGTAAAGAAAAAACCAGTATCAGTTTCGTTTCTGATCTGTCTTTCGTAGTAATAACCAATCACTGGTCTCTGCGTCATACTGACCACAGCCAATGACTGCCCTCTACCTAAGCACCGCCTCTGGCAGCCATCTTCAGATTTGGAAGCACGTGAAGTGGCAGTATGACCAAGTGAAGAGCCGCAGAGGGGTAGGCGGGAGGGTTCGCATGTGAATCCATGCCAGACCCATGCTGGAGAACAACAGTTACAGGTAAGTAACTTGTTCCTTCTCCAGCATGGGGTCTGGCATGGATTCACATGCTCATGAATAAAGAATACATAGCAGTACACACATGCACAACCACGGGAGGTGGCAAAGGCTCAACATTAAGCATCACATCAACTCAACATTAAGCATCTTACCTCCTCACCAGGCTCACCTCAGGCGAACAGGTTGCGCAGCACTGCTTGGCCGACCCTGGACTCCTCCCTGGAATCCCGGTCGACGCAGTAGAATTTCGTGAAGGTGTGCGTCGACCTCCACGTAGCAGCCCTGCATATGTCCAGCAGGGGCACACCAGATAGGAACGCCGTGGTAGCTGCGATCGCTCTGGTGGAATGGGCTCTAGGACGGCCAGGCAGCGGTCGGTTTGCCAACCGGTGACAGTACATGATACAGCCGGAGAGCCATCTGGAGATGGAAGCCTTCGAGAGAGCCTTCCCCTGATTGACAGGTCCAAAGTTCACAAAGAGTTGTGACGTCTTCCGAAACCCCTTCGTGCGGTCCACGTAGAACTTCAGCGCTCTAGCTACATCCAGCGAGTGCAAAGTCCTTTCAGCCGGCGACGAAGGCGACGGGAAGAACACAGGTAACACCAAGGGTTCGTTGAGATGGAAGTCCGACGGTACCTTGGGCATGAAGGAGGGGTGCGTCCTGAGCACTACCCTCGTGTCGTGGAAGGTCAAGTACGGGGCCTTGCAGGAAAGGGCCTGGATCTCTCCCACTCGTCGTGCGGAGGTGATGGCCACAAGAAAAGCTGTTTTCCACGATAGAAACTTCAACGGGGCCGAGTGCAGAGGCTCGAACGGAGGTCCCATGAGCTTGGTCAGCACCACGTTGAGCTCCCACTCCGGGGCCGGAGCCTTCACCGGCGGGAACGATCTGAACAGTCCCTTCATGAACTCTTTCACCAGACGATGAGACCACAAGGACGTCCGCCCCGTGGTTCTGGTGTATCGGGAGATCGCAGCAAGATGAATCTTAATGGACGCGTGTGCCAAACCAGCTTTGGCCAGCGTCAGCAGGTACGGCAGTACTTGGGGAGCCGTAATCCGTAGAGGGTTAATCTTCTGTGCGTGGCACCAGACAGAGAACCTCTTCCATTTGTGTCCGTAGCATTTAAGAGTCGAGGACGCCCTGGCCTTTGCAAGAACCTCTCTGCAATCGGCCGGTATGTCGTATCCTCCAAACTCTAGCGCTGCAGGAGCCAGGCCTGCAAGTTCAGCGACTTCGGGTCGTGGTGGAGGATGGCGCCTCCTTCCCTGGAGAGTAGATCCGCGTCCGCCGGCAGCTTGATCGGCGGGGACGCTGACAAGTCCAGAAGGTCCGGGAACCATATCTGCCTCGGCCACGCAGGTGCGACGAGGATCATCCTGCACCGTGACCTCTTGAGCTGGTTGACGAGCCGGATTAGCAGAGGCAAGGGAGGGAACGCGTAGAGGAACAGGCCCTCCCAGGGGAACGAGAAAGCATCGCCCATGCTCCTCGTCTGGGGAAACCTGCTGGCGAACCTCCGGCACTTGGTGTTCGTCGCCGTCGCGAACAGGTCGATCTGGGGTGTGCCCCACCGTCGGAAGAGGCGATCCACCAGATCCTGCCGTAGTTCCCACTCGTGGCACGAGCGCAGCTCCCTGCTGAGTGAGTCGGCGATGGTGTTTTTTATCCCTGCCAGATGAAACGGCACCAGAAAAATCCCTTGGGCGACGGCCCAATGCCACAGGTCCTGCGCCTCCTTGGACAGCGCTGGGGACCTGGTTCCGCCCTGTTTCCTGATGTAAAACATGGTGGTGGTGTTGTCGGTGAAGATCCTCACCACCTTGCCCTTGAGGGACGGAAGGAAGGACCTGAGGGCCCAAAACACTGCACGGAGCTCCAGGACGCTGATATGCAGGGACTTCTCCGTCGGGAGCCAGAGTCCCCTCGCGTGCAGATTTTCGGTGTGCGCTCCCCACCCTTCCAGGGAGGCATCCGTGGTCACAGTCTCCTGGTGGGCTGGGGTCTGGAAGTCCATGCCCGCCGTCAGATGCGCGCGGGTGCCCCACCACCGTATCGCTCGTCGGAATCTCTCGTCGAGCTTGATCCTTTCCTCGAAGCTGCCCGTCGTCTGGATCCAGCGCGCATCCAGGAATTCTTGCAACGGGCGCATCCGGAGCCTGCACATGGGAATGAGGTAGATGCAGGAAGACATCATCCCGAGGAGGGACTTGATGGATCTCACTTTGGCCGCGTCGGCCACCAACATCCGTTGCACCTTGCCCAAGATGGTCCTGGTCCTCTCCTCCGACGGGGAGGCCAGAAGGGACACTGTGTCGAGCCTCGCTCCCAGAAACAGTGCGACTTGCGCGGGCACCAGGTGGGATTTGGCGTAGTTCACGGAGAATCCCAGGTCCGTGAGGAGTTGGACGGTCCTTGCCGTGTGGACCACGGCGAGCTCCTTCGTCTTGGCGCGGATGAGCCAGTCGTCCAGGTAGGGGTAGACGTGAATCCCCTCGCGGCGCAGCTGCGCCGCCACCGGTGCGAGGCACTTGGTGAATACCCTGGGTGCCGACCGTAGTCCGAAGGGAAGGGCTTTGAACTGGTAATGACGCCCTTGGACCACGAACCTGAGGAATTTTCGGTGCCCCTTTAGGATGGGAATGTGGAAGTGGGCATCCTCCAAATCCAACGACGATAGGAAGTCTCCTTCCTCCAGTTGACCCAGGACGTGCTGGAGGGTGACCATCCGGAACTTCTGCGCCTTGATGAACTTGTTCAGCCGTCGCAGGTCCAGGATGGGGCGCCATCCTCCCGTCTTCTTCTTCACGAGGAAGTATCGCGAGTAGACTCCGGAGCCCCGAAGCCTCTTTGGGACGAGTTCGATGGCGCCCTTTCTGAGCATCGCCTTTACCTCCAGGAGAAGTTGAGGGACGTGAAGTTCTTTCCTGGCCACGGGGGGGACGCGCGGGCACCTTCTTTGAAACTCGAGCGCGTGGCCCCGGGCCAGGGCGTCCAGCACCCAACGGTCGGTGGAGATGGACTCCCACACGCTGACGAAGCCCGCCAGCCGGCCTCCCACCGGGGTGCTTCGGTGGGGGCCCGACCCCACGGCCGGTTCAATCCTGCTTGGACGCGGCCTTGCCGCCTTGACCTCCTTGGCGACGACGGCGGGGTCCGCTAGACTTGCCTCGTCCTCTGTAGGCCTCTTGCGACGACGAGCGGGCCGCTTGACGGTAGGAAGCGAAACCGCCGCCGGAACCTTTGGAGGCGCCCTTGCCTCCGCCGCTCCGAAAGGGCGTCCGTCGTTGCTGCAGGACTCCAAGGGCCCGGGCCGTCTCAGTATCCGCCTTGATGGCCTGAAGGGAATCGTCCACTGTCTTCCCAAACAGGTTGTTCCCGTCGAAGGGCATGTCCAGGACTCTGGTCTGGACGTCCTGCCGAAAGTCTGTAGCTTTGAGCCATCCACGACGTCGAAGGCAAACGCCGTTGCCCAGCTGGCGGAACCCAGTGTCGGCGATGTCCGTCGCCACGGTGATGGCGTGGTCCGAAGCCACTTCACCTTCCTGGAGGATCTCAAGGGCCTCCGCCCTCTTGTCGTCCGGCAGAAAATCCAGCAGGGGAGCTATCTTGTACCAGAGCTCCCTGTCGTAGCGGGCCACGATAGCCAAGGCGTTGACCGCTTTAATCGTCGTCGCTGCCGACGAGATGACTCTACGTCCCATAGCATCCAATTTCTTTCCCTCGCCGTCCGGCGGGGAAGTCGATGTGGAGGCCGCACCCCCCCCCCCGCTTTCTTCCTGGCTGCCGCGGAGACGACGGAGTCCGGGGTAGGCTGCGCCCGGAGGCATAGGGGGGCCGTGTCCGGGACCCGGTACTTTTTCTCGTACCGGTCTCTTCTAGCTGGCGTAGTGGAAGGGTTCTTGAGGAGGGAAAGGCCCTCATCCCAAATGTCGTCCAACAGAGGCACTGCGAGGACCGTCTTCCTCTTGGCCTCGCGCCGCTGATAAAGGAAGCCTTCCTTTTTCTTCTCCTCAGGGCAGAGTTGGAAAAGCTCGGAAGCCCTGGAGATCATGGAGTGGAAAGATCCGATCTCGTCGGGCGGAGAAGCCCTGGTGGGGGGCGACGACGGAAAATCCTCGTCGTATGCCTCGTCGTCCGTACCCGTCGCTGCCGTGTCAGTCCCCGTATCATCCCCTCGGGTGGACGGGGAGGAGGGCTGGACGGGGCGCGACGGTTGAAAAGGAGGTGGAGGATGGATCCTTCTTTTCTTGGTAGGGGGAACACCAGAAGGTCCCGGTTCTGGATCCCCCGACGGGAGAGGTTCCTCCGTCGGTAACGGTAGCCTCGTCCTTATCTCGGTGCATAAGGACTGTATGGCCAACAAAATGGCCGCCGAGTTGTCTCGCGGCGCTGGCAGAGGGGAATCCGACGGGCGAGCAGGGGCCCCGTCGATATCCTCGACGATGTCGTCGTCGTCACCCGCGTCGGGGTCCATTCCGACGGGCTGGCCTTGTTCCACGCCTAGGCCGTGGCTTAAGACCTCGATCAGCTCCTCTTCTGAGGTAGAGGCCGAATCTACGACGACGCCCTGCCCCCCCCTTCTTCTTCCCCACGGAGGGTTTCACGGGGGTCCTATCGATGGGCACAAAAGAAGACTCCCTCCGAGGAGGCAGGGAGATTCTGAGCCCTGAGGTCGCCACCAATGGCGCAGCCTCCACAGGCTGAGCCAGGGCCGCCGCGACCGTTTCGATAGAGGGCTTGGTCGGATGGATCAAGGCCTTCACCACCTTAGGTGCGCTCACCGCCTTATCCTTGAGGGAGGGGGCACTGCCACGCTCCTCCTCTGCCTTAGAGCTCGACCGGGGCCTCTCCAGGAGCTTCGCCGGGTGCTCGGCCTTCCTCTTACCCGACCCAGAGCGTTGGCTCGTGGTTGATGGTGCCGGGGAGGGTGCGCCCTGCCTGGCGCCCGTAGAGCCCGACCGTTCGGCGCTCCCGGTGCCAGCGGACTCGCGGTGCTTGGCCTTATGTTGGGCCCCCGTCGCCGGGGCGCCCTCAAAGGTCTTAGAAGACCGCTCGGATTTCTTCTTCTTCTCGCCAGACGGGCTCTTACCCTCCAGCCAGTTGGCGAGACGTTGATGACGGTCCTTCATGGTCCGTTCCGACATGTTGCCGCAAAACGCACAGTCCTTCTCCACGTGCGTTTTGTCCTCATGAAGGCAGTAAAGGCAGAAAGAGTGTTCGTCTTCCTTAAAGACGTTCTGCAGCTGGCATCCAGGGCAGACCCTGAACAGCTTTCCGGGCGTCGAGCTTCCCTTCTCCTGGGCCATCTCCGAGACCGGGCCTGAGAAGCTTCTGGAGTCCTCCGAAGTGTAGCTCGACGAAATCTTCACCCTTGAGGGGCACAGACGAATCCGACACGGGTCCCCGTTGATCGGATGTAGGATCGGTGGAGCTTGAGGCTCTTTTTGACCGAAAGAATTGAAGTTTTTTGTGAAAAAGCGCGAAAAATAGCACTAACGCTCGAGAGCAATAGCACGAGGATCCCAATACATGAACGTGCGGTAAAAATCTGAAGATGGCTGCCAGAGGCGGTGCTTAGGTAGAGGGCAGTCATTGGCTGTGGTCAGTATGACGCAGAGACCAGTGATTGGTTATTACTACGAAAGACAGATCAGAAACGAAACTGATACTGGTTTTTTCTTTACCGAGGATTCCCAGCCTGACGACGGGGAATATTCATGAGCATGTGAATCCATGCCAGACCCCATGCTGGAGAAATGTAAACTATACCAGATGGCAAAGTAAGAAAAAGGACTGGATAAGCTACGCATGCCTCACGGCAGAATTTCTTTGGGCATTTATTCCCACTGAATATCGATTTAGTGAGTGTGTATTGTATTTCTCGATTTCTATAGCGCACCTGGCCCCAAGACATCTGGGCACATATCTTGGGTTCCACATGAAGTCATACATACATAATCAGATACACAGGCATAATAATATTGACAATCAGATATTTACAAGTAGATCTATAGTGCAAGAAAATGGATTTTATAGGAGAAAAGCAAGAATTGGAAGATAAGGTCATTATCAACTGGCCGAAAATAGTAGGCACCATACCTGCTTTTTTAAGTCAACAAAAAAGTATTGTTTGGAAAAGATCTAGAAAGACCCCAATGAAAAATGTGAGATTAAGGCAACAAACTTTCTGAAGAAATGAATGCGCTCCCAGGACCATTTCTCCAGGATGACGTATACAGGGCAGAAAAAAAATTGCGTTTTAAAATTTCAACAAGAACCCAACCTATATATGAAATTTTGGCTTGTTCTCAATGCCATTATGGGGGAAAAAACATTGAGATATAGATATATTAAAAAAACAGACCTGCAATTTCACAGGCACGCCTTACTAAAGTGATACAAGTATTAGGAAAAAAGTACATGTGAGGGCTCCTTATCTGTTCAGCATCCATTTACTTATTTGAGAATGGGTTAAGCGAAATGTGGGGGCTGGGGGGAATTTAGGCAACCTCACTATTGGCTGCCACCGAAATGGACCACTTTGGAGTTCATGCACTGAGACGGATTGAATAGATCCAAAGACTAAATCCTAAGAGACAGGCCTCGCTCGGCAATCAATACGTTAATGCCGAATGCCATGAGATGGGCAGAAGAAGGTGGAGGAGCTGAACTGGGGGAATGCACCTTACTGTCCTTCGGCTGCAGGTGTGGGGAAACCACAGATTACTAATACTTATATCACTTTAATGCATACAGGCCCTGAACAAGTGCAGCGGGTCAGCGATAAGTGGAGCAGGGATGTTGGAGTGGAGACTGATGAAATGTAGAAGGATGCTTGTTCACTTACCATAATCGCTATTGACTAATACATTACAGAATCTTAATGCACTCCTATATCGCGCTGTGTCGAATCCACCCCCATAACTCACACTATAACCCCATATGTCTCATCGGAATCCTGACGCAATCTTTTACCACTTAAATTAGGACTGTCCAGGGGTCAGAATCTTCATGGGTAGGATATGGGCGGACATCAATGCAATACTTGGTGCTGATGTCGCGCCTTGAAATACGTGTGCATAGGTGCGTTATAAATAGCTTATCATATCACAGCAATGGATCCAGAGAGGGCACTGCTGGGAGTCCAGACAACCTTGAGGCCACTTCAAAGTAGTTTTGCAACATTGTTGTGGTCCACACCAAAAAGCAAATAGTACTAAAATGGATAAAGGACTTCCCCAGCCAGGGACCTCGTTTGGGGGGAAACCAGGGAGTAGCAGCTACTAACCCTGGCTCCCACCTCTTCTACCCCTTGACCAGTCCTTGATACCCCTGGTCCATTGGAAAAAGAGGCAGTGCCAAGAGCAGATATCTGTGTTTCACCTAAAAAAGGCGGTTGTAAATGCAGCTAAATGTACCACCACTTTTTTCACCTGGAATATCAATCTCGTTAGCTTGAGAAATAACAGGGATGCAGGAAAAGCCATGAAGCTGCCATTAATAACAGGTTGGCAATCCATTAGTGAAGCATCCCTGAATTGTTGGGTTCTGAGGCAAGGCCCTCTGTGCAGTGTATACCCAGTACTGTAGCAACAGAAAGGGTATGGGGGCTAGGTCGAGCTAGCTTGGAATTGGTAAGAGCAGCCTGCAGTATTCAGTGACTTAACAGCATGAACACAAATCTCATCACTGTTTCCCTTGTCTGGTTTACATATCCAGTGAGCTGCTGGGCCTGTGATGAGGGGTGTGCCCCAGTGGCTTCTGTCACCAATCCTGCCTGGGCACTGTGCGATTCGACCCAGATCTGCCAGACCGGCATCACAGGCACCCTGTTGATCGACGCACGGTGAGAATTTACCCTCCACCTGTTGCTTTCTCAAGCAAATAAAATTATATATTTGGAAGGATGGCTCAGGCGCAACGCTTTTGGAGCAAGAGGATGCAGTGCAACATGGGTCCAGTTCCTGTTCCAGTGCTTAGAAGTTGGAGGAGGCTGGCATTAAGCAAGATATAGAGGACCAACGAACATAATAAAATGGGCCTTTTCTAAGGGTGATGTCACGGAGCAGCAGCTGACGTTTACATTTAAAAAACTGCAATTACTGTGAGCTGCAATACATTCTTCCCCCTATCTCCGATCTAACAAACAAAACGGTGGGTTATTTACCAAATAAGCAAACAGAAAGGTGATGGTTGGAAGGCTTTTCAAATCATTCATAACCTCTGGGCAACACTCCACACCATTGTTTTTCTGGTTGGGCTTGTGTTGGTTAGTTGCTGTTTCCAATCTGTGGCCAGTCACTTGGCAGGCACTGGATGTCTGCGCTTTGGGGTTTAGGCCTCTTCGAGATGCTCTGTTTGTTTACGGTTTAGCCCAAGTGATGTACAATAGTCCAGGTTGTTGTTTTGGACGTATGCTTACATTCACATTAATTTGGTAATATGGGCCTATACACACTGATTAATGCTACATATGGTGATACATTCTTCTATGACATGGATATTATATTACAGTGATATCGTAACCATATTTTTATAGTGTACTGAGGAACAATGCTATGTGGTGCCACTTCCTGTTTTGTCACGGGGTGAAAGGTTGTGTGCCATCACTTCCTGATGTTACAGGTCAAGATTAATGTGATGTCACTTCCGCTACCCCAGGCATTTTGGTAACATGACGTCCCTGCCCCAGCCCCCGTAAGAGGATGCGTTTTGGCAGCCTGCCGGCCCAATGCAGAATCCAGTGGACGTATGGGCTAAATTCCATAGTTTCCAGGCTAGTAGAAAGGGGAGGAAGAGGTTTATCAGCCCAGGATAAATAGCGATGGCTAGTGTTCTGGGTCAGCCAAGTGGCGACTGCTGGAAAGGAATGACGAATCAGTGTAAAGACCTTTGCAGTATACGAAGAGGGTGGCACTGCGAGCGGCTTCGCAAGCAGTTCAGCAGAGCAACTAGTGAGGAGGTTGATGCTCGGACCTTGGAATAATCCACCTGTGCACTGATGCCAGCTGTATCTGCCGCAAATATGTTGCATCCAATTGCTGATTTACAAGGGGGGTCCTGGGAGTCCCTCTGCCAGACATTAGTCCTGGTTACGAGAGACTTACCCAGAGTCTTTAGCTCACTATCTTTCACAGAGAAGAAATATCCCAAACATATCAGTCTTTGTCCTGCCCTGGGGCAGTCCAGCACCGAAATGCTAGGCAATTCTCCTCTGAACAAGAGTACCAACAGAAACCCCAGACACGTGTTTCGGTCTGGTTGGACCTCATCAGTAGGGTGGGACTGATATGTTTGGGATATTTCTTCTCTGTGAAAGATAGTGAGCTAAAGACTCTGGGTAAGTCTCTCGTAACCAGGACTAATGTCTGGCAGAGGGACTCCCAGGACCCCCCTTGTTAATTTGCATATTTAAGTAACTTTGGGTCTCACCCTAAGTTACTAGGGGAATCCAGACGTGGACCTCTTGCTCACTATTCTTAAGAGAGGCACAGATCCACCCTACTGATGAGGTCCAACCAGACCGAAACACGTGTCTGGGGTTTCTGTTGGTACTCTTGTTCAGAGGAGAATTGCCTAGCATTTCGGTGCTGGACTGCCCCAGGGCAGGACAAGGACTGATATGTTTGGGATATTTCTTCTCTGTGAAAGATAGTGAGCTAAAGACTCTGGGTAAGTCTCTCGTAACCAGGACTAATGTCTGGCAGAGGGACTCCCAGGACCCCCCTTGTTAATTTGCATCCAATTGCTGGACACATTGTCATGAAATGCCTGCACAAGTATATGCGTGAAGGCGTAGTTATACGATGGATGGCCTAGGTTTTTGTGCTAGTAAACATAATGAAGCGATTTCCCTGTGGGAAGCAAAAAAAAGAATAAACTAACCCACGAAAAAGGCAATATGGGGAAGATATGGCAGTTTATTTAATGTATGACACGTTCTGGGATTTTGCATGGTCGTCGACTGAACGGGTGCCATCTTGAGTACTCATCCTATTGCTGCGAAGGTAGCCTGGGTTCTGCTGGAAGTGTACGCTATTGATAATGCAGCGAATCCTTGCAATTCGTCATTTTGCAGGAGTTTGTTGATGTGAATTGTATTCTTCGCATGATTGTACTGTACTCGCTGGATTATGTTTGTTTACTGATATGCGCAATAAAACAGATTAAAATAAAATGTGCCATGCGATATAGCATCTCTGAAATTCTTTAAAACTAATAATAGTACAACACTGCCATGTACAGCCAATACTAAATAACCTAAAGAGCATAGAAATGTGCTTAAATACAAAACACAAAATGTTTTATTTTTAGCAACAAGTCTTCCGGGCGGAATATAGTCGAGCCTCCCTATACAATAAGACAGATACACAATGCTGGTCCGCTGATGATTTTGTGAATATTTGCCAACTTCGGAAATGGTTGACATTTATATAAAAAAAAAAGACTTGAACAAATCACTCAAAGGGACATTATTTAAGCCATTAAGAGGCTAAATTTAAGCAAAATTACTTCAACACATGGCTTGAAAATAAGAGGTGTACAGACAGTCTGCAGAATTTCCCCTCGTCCCCACCTCAATTCATAATGCCACGAAAACCGGAACACTTACCAGCTTTTAGAGAAGCATTGATAAAGTACTTTGTAAATCATACGTAACAAAAAAAATTAAACAAAAACTGTACATTTCTAACAACCTCCTCCTCCTGGTCCTCTCTGCTGACCTCTGTGTGGGGACACCCGCTGGAGTTTGGTGCGAGGGGCTTTCACCACTCACAAAAATGGTTTGGCAGTGTTTTAGAGAGCACGGGTCAGCTACTTCCGCAAGGCCAATTCATTGATTTCAACCTCTTGTCCGAGTCCAGGAGGGCGGAATCGCTGAGAATTTTGGAATAGCTTCACCTCAAAAGGTATCCTGTCTGACCCAAGATGGCACACCACGATCTCTAGACCCCTCACCCCCTTTGAGAAAGTTATTAATGAAGCTACATCAAGAAAGGGAATCGTATCTAAAATATTTTTTCAAAATTATCACATCAGACTTGGAGGGGAGACAGAACTTTAAGCAATTCTGGGCTGAGCAGTTGCGGCGGGAAATCTCAGATGTATAAGCTAATGTTGTCCGGCAACCTTTACACCTCTGCAATGGAACAAAATTTCAAAATTCTACATTGCTGGCATTTACCTCCCCTCAGGCTATCTAAAATGTTCCTGGGGTCCTTCCCTCAATGTCCCAGACCCTGTGGCCAGACTGGTTCTTGGATTCATAGCTGGTGGACCGGACCAAAGGTAAAGATCTACTGGAAGTCCTCAGTTGGATCAGGGAAACAGTAGGAATAACCCCTGAACCGAAACCTCTCCAACGCCTCTTGGGCTTCCTAGATGAGGAAAGTAACAAACCAAGATTCCCGAAACTTATTAAAGCCATGCTGAGAGCGGGGAGAGTGGAAGAGGGGCCCTAGCCCACAAATTGAAGTATGTCTCCCTACCCTCCAAAAACGACTGGTTGATCAAAGCATGGAACATATTCACGTATGGAAAAGGATCAGCTATGGTGAATGACCGTCTGGAGTCGTTACATATCCAATGGGGGGATCTTTATGCTGAAATAGGGTAGTGCCAAACCTACTCTCCGTTCCCCTACACATCTCTCGCTATAGAGTTAACGAGCGGACCCACATTGGCAGAGGGGTCTGGAGGGGAGGTCACAAGCTCAGCAACTCTCTGATGCCGCTGTCGAGTTTCTTTAACTGTGTTATGTAACTGGTCCCATGTTCTAACTTGTTGTATGGTCAACATGCTTACCGTAATTGAGGGGGAATGGGAGGGAAGGGTTCAAGGAAAGTTTATGACTGATTGTGCTTTATTCCTGTGTACTGTATTTAACTAAAATGCTAATAAACACTCAAGTTAAAAAAAAGAAAAAAGTAAAAAATGTGATCGCTTTAGATCCCATCACTGAGCACGACAGCAGCAACTCACATGCCAGGAGGAATAGGGCACATTATGTAATCCTGACCGATGAGGTAATATCCTTGCACCCGCACACAAAAAAAAAACCTGTAGTTGTGCCCCAAGCCTCTTTGCTGGTTTTCTTGTGAGGATGGGCTATCGAACATACTATTTAATTTGTTTTTCTTTATAACGTGCCTAATACCATACCGGAGTGCAGTTTCCAAGCACAGATCCGGGATTCGAACCTCTGTTGCTCTGCGTGGTCTCACTTCCAAGACCAGCAAGCTGCCCCTGTGCTATCCTCCGTTCATCCAGCACGTTGCCCTGTGTTATACCCCTTTTGAAGTGGGGCCTCCACCTGCTGGAGTGTAACGAGGTTAGCAAGAGCCTCGACTATATTGCTCAACACTCTGTACATGCAAGCTGCAAGGTTTAGCCAGGAATGGATATAGACGAGGTGCACCACCACCTATACACACCTATATCCATAGGTAAGGTCCCCATAATTAATCGCTGCATGGGATAATCTTATATGGCTGGAATTAGCTGATGGTAAAAACAAACCCGGCAGCGCTGAATTACCCAAGTCCTGAGTGGGGAACCAGGGAAATCTAGGGGAATCACTGTGGCACCAAATACTAGAAACACTCTGTGCTGTCATGCAATGTTCCTCAACTGAGTCAAAGAGATCCATATGCCTTTCCCGCTCATCAAGTCATTCCCTCATAGCCTCTACAAAACCTGCAAGGCCTGCGCCCATCCAAACAAAAGAAAAACGAGCAAATTAGCAGAGTCATATGGAAGGAACAAGTTACTTACCTGTAACTGTTGTTCTCCAGCATGGGTCTGGCATGGATTCACATGCTCATGAATATTCCCCGTCGTCAGGCCGGGAATCCTCGGTATAGAAAAAAAATCTGTATCAGTTTCGTTTCTGATCTGTCTTTCTTAGTAGTAACCAATCACTGGTCTCTGGGTCATACTGCCCCCAGCCAATGACTGCCCTCTCCCTAAGCCCCGCCTCCGGCAGCCATCTTCAGATTTGGTAGCAAGTAAAGTGGCAGTATGACCAAGTGAAGAGCCGCAGAGGGGTAGGCGGGAGGGTTCGCATGTGAATCCATGCCGGACCCATGCTGGAGAACAACAGTTACAGGTAAGTAACTTGTTCCTTCTCCAGCATGGGGTCTGGCATGGATTCACATGCTCATGAATATAAGAATACATAGCAGTATACACATGCACAACCACGGGAGGTGGCAAAAGGCTCAATATCAAGCAATACAACAACTCAACATTAAGCAACTCTTACCTCCTCACCAGGCTCACCTTAGGCGAACAGGTTGCGCAGCACTGCCTGGCCGACTCTGGACTCCTCCCTGGAATCCCCGTCGACGCAGTAGAATCTCGTGAAGGTGTGCGTCGACCTCCACGTAGCAGCCCTGCAGATGTCTAGCAGGGGCACACCAGACAGGAACGCCGTAGTAGCAGCGATCGCTCTGGTCGAATGGGCTCTCGGACGGCCGGGCAGCGGTCAGTTTGCCAACCGGTGACAGTGCATGATGCAGCCGGAGAGCCATCTGGAAATGGAAGTCTTCGAGAGAGCCTTCCCTTGATTCACAGGTCCAAAGTTCACAAACAGCTGTGATGTCTTCCGGAAACTCTTTGTGCGGTCCACGTAGAACTTCAGCGCTCTAGCTACATCTAGCAAGTGCAGAGCCCTCTCAGCCGGCGACGGGAAGAAAACTGGCAACACCAAGGGCTCGTTGAGGTGGAAGTCCAACGGCACCTTGGGCATGAAGGAGGGGTGCGTCTTCAGCACCACCCTCGTGTCGTCAAAAGGCAAGTATGGAGGCTTGCAAGACAGGGCCTGGATCTCTCCCGCTCGTCGTGCAGAAGTGATGGCCACGAGGAATGCTGTCTTCCAAGATAGAAACTTCAACGGCATTGAATGCATAAGCTCGAATGGGGCCCCCATGAGCCTAGTTAGTACCACTTTGAGCTCCCACGCCGGGGCAGGGGCCTTCACCGGCAGGAATGATCGGAACAGTCCTTTCATAAACTCCTTCACCAGACGATGAGACCACCAGGACGCCCGTCCTGTAGTTCTGGTGTAACGCGAGACGGCAGCCAGATGTACCTTGATGGAAGCGTGAGATAGGCCAGCCTCGGCCAAAGACAGTAGGTACGACAATACTTGAGGGGCCGTAATCCGCAGAGGGTTAATCTTCTGTGCCCGGCACCAGACAGAGAACCTCTTCCATTTGTGTCCGTAGCACTTGAGAGTTGAGGATGCCCTGGCCTTTGCAAGAACCTCTCTGCAGTCGGCCGGGATGTCGTATCCTCCAAACTCTAGTGCTGCAGGAGCCAGGCCTGTAAGTTCAGCGACTCTGGTTCGTGATGAAGAATGGCGCCTCCTTCTCTGGAGAGAAGATCCGCGTCCGTCGGCAGCTTGACTGGTGTGGACGCTGACAAGTCCAGAAGATCCGAGAACCAGATCTGCCTCGGCCACGCCGGTGCGACGAGGATCATCCTGCACCGGGACCTCTTGAGCTGGTTGACGAGCCGGAGTAGCAACGGCAACGGCGGGAATGCATAAAGGAACAGGCCGTCCCAGGGGAACGAGAAAGCATCGCCCATGCTCCTCGGTTGGGGAAACCTGCTGGCGAACCTCCGGCACTTGGAGTTCGCCGCTGTCGCGAAGAGATCGATCTGGGGTTCACCCCATCGTCGGAAGAGTCGGTCCACTTGATCCTGGCGCAGTTCCCACTTGTGGCACGAGCGCAGCTCCCTGCTGAGCGAGTCGGCGATGGTGTTTTTTTTCCCTGCCAGATGAAAGGGTACCAGAAACATCCCTTGGGCGATGGACCAATGCCACAGATCCTGGGCTTCCTTGGACAGGGCAGGGGATCTGGTTCTGCCCTGCTTCCGAATGTAAAACATCGTGGTGGTGTTGTCGGTGAAGATCCTCACCACCTTGCCCTTGAGGGACGGAAGGAAGGACCTGAGGGCCCAGAACACTGCGCGGAGCTCCAAGATGTTGATGTGGAGGGTCTTCTCCTCCGAGCACCAAAGGCCTCTCGCGTGGAAACCCCCGGTGTGCGCTCCCCAACCTTCCAGGGAGGCATCCGTCGTCACCGTCACCTGGTGGCCCGGGGCTAGGAAGCCTGTTCCCGCTGTCAGATGAGCGCGGACACCCCACCATCGTATCGCCTGACGGAACGTTTGGTCGAGCGAGATCTTGTCCTCGAAGCTGCCCGTCGTCTGGATCCAGTGGACGTCGAGTACTTCTTGCAAGGGCCGCATCCGAAGTCTGCAATGGGGCACCAGATAAATGCAGGAGGACATCATTCCGAGGAGGAACTTGATAGACCTCACTCTGGCCACGTCCGTGGCCAGTAGACGTTGCACCTTTCCTAGGATGGTCCTTATCCTTTCCTCCGACGGTGAGGCCCGCCGCGCCACTGTGTCGAGCTGTGCTCCCAGAAACAGGGCGGCTTGCGACAGGACCAGGTGGGATTTTGGAAAGTTGATGTAGAACCCCAGGTCCGTGAGCAGCTGGACGGACTCCGCAGTGTGTTCCACGGCGAGCTCCCTTGTCCTTGCCCGTATGAGCCAGTCGTCCAGGTAGGGGTAGGTGTGGATCCCCTGCAGGCGCAGCCGCACCGCCACCGGTGCCAGGCACTTGGTGAACACCCTGGGCACCGATTTTAATCTGAACGGGAGGGCATTGAACTGGTAGTGCCGCCCTTTGACCACGAACCTGAGGAACTTTCGGTGCCTCTTTAGAATAGGGATGTGGAAGTAAGCATCCTCCAAGTCCGACGACGACAGGAAATCGCCCTCCTCCAGCTGTCCCAGCACGTGCTGGAGGGTGACCATCCGGAACATCTGTGCCTTGATGTATTTGTTTAGTCGTCGCAGGTCCAGGATGGGACGCCATCCTCCTGTCTTCTTCCTCACGAGGAAGTATCTTGAGTAAACTCCGGAGCCCCGAAGCCTCTTCGGGACAAGCTCGATGGCACCTTTCCTGAGCATCGGCCGTACTTCCAACAGTTGAGGGATGTGATTTTCCTTCCTGGCCACGGTTATTCATGAGCATGTGAATCCATGCCAGACCCCATGCTGGAGAAAGGGGTTTATTCTCACTCTGCACTCCCCAAGATATCCTGAGTGATTAGAAAACCAAATACACTACATTACCAAGAAACTAAACGTTAGGCCTATAATGGTGCAGTCAGTGCATGCTCATCAATATTCTTCCTGGGCCACAATGTTTAAACAGCACACCTGTGAGGCGGCTCACACTGCAACACAGCATCTGAACATGTCCACCACTTTCCTTGGCTCAACAGGGGGGGCATTCTACAGAACCACCCTTGCCGGTCCTGCTTACACCATCCGTTTCAGCATCTGTTGAAGTAGCCTATCTAAATTTGAGAGACACACCCAATTTGACCTTTGCAGTTAAACCAGAAAAAACCTACAAAGAGTCTAACATGTGAAAGGCACTAGCCACCCAGAAACATTAACCATCTAGACACATTCTACATTCACGGGGGTCCAATAGACCAACCTATCAATTGCCAGTACACAAACGCCCCACCAGGATTACGTCTCTCCCACTGTTTAAATACAGCCTCACTCCCGGACCATCGGTATCTAAAACCGCGTCAAGAGCTGGGCTCCGTTTAATGCTGAAGCACTCGAAATGACTATATTTTAAAAACAAATCGTGGGTATTATAATCTGTAGTATTTAAATGTGCCTCAGTGAATTATTACCAGCAGCATAGTTAATGCCCCGGTTCCTGGAGAGTCTGGGGAGACCACTCTTTTTGTGTACATCTACACAGTCCCAAGCTTTCTCCTCCAGGGGACAAGGGATTCTGAAAAAATGCTGCAAAAACGACATCCTGGGATCTGTGAAATGCAGAGACATCTTCGGCATGAACACAGGGCCACGCCTTACCATCAAGGCATCTAGACGTACTGAAAAGAAGGGAGGGTTTCACAAGAAAGGCCAGATTTCCTCTAGCTTATGGGCAGAAGTGGCCACTGTAGAGGAAAGCAGTCAACTATTGCCCCTACGAGTTCATAAGAAATCCCTCTAGTACTCAGCTTTGCAGGTGAGGTCTCAAGGCGGACAACCTGGGCCAGCCACGGGTTTGTCACTAGCAAAACTCAATTTGTTAATCAATTCTCCTTTATCAACATCCTCCCAATGCTCCATAAAGGCCCTGATTGGAGTTAGGGGTCAGAGGGTTGGATAGACCCGACTCAACTGGTCCGCCACCGCATTCTCCACTCTGATGAGGACTGCTTCTAGGGGCAGCAGAGGGGCTCTGCCCATTTCCCAATCCTGGCCATCAGGTGACATTCTCTGGTCCTTGTCCCACCCCAACCAATGGTTTATATATGCCATTGCTGATGCTTTTCGCAATGATTCCTTGTCCATTAAGAGAATACCCATAGGGCTCTCATTACTGCAGCAAGGTCCCTCCAGTTGGAGGACTTACCACCTGCAACTGAGTCCCATCTAACTGAAAAGTTCTTTCCACATCCCGAAACCTACGAGGCAGGCATTCGTAGGAATTGTGATCTGGTCATGCAAGGAAAATTTAATCATACCCGCACTCCCGGTCGGCTTTCTGTAACCAACCCAGAGATTGATACGGAACTCTCAAAAATATGGTCCCAGGTCTCACAAACCTGAGATGTTGGCATGCCGTTCCTGTGTATGTGGTGGGGTACTGGTCTGAGGTGAAGCCTCACCTAAGGCACCACAAATGCAGGATGCCCTATGCCCATTCAATTGCAGAGGACATTAATCTAGGCATTATTCGTACAGAATCCATTCATTCCTTGTTATCTTCCCGTATATCAGGATTTCAGTCTTGAGTTACTCTTAGGTTTCCGGATTTTAGGATTTGGAGATGGGGTGGCTCCTACCGCCTCCAAAAATTCCAATACATTCCGAGACTTTGATTCAAGCATTCTCTCCCTTTTTTGCTGTCCATGTGTTCTCCCCTGGGATCACTGTCTTCCTCAGAGCGGGAGGAGGGAGATGAGGAAGCGAATGAGACTTCGTACGCGGACAAGGAAGAAGAAAGAGCAGGAAAGACACCTTTGCCTCTTACCAGACTTCTGTTCTTGCAGGACACTCCTTTTGCTTCTTTTCTAGATAATCCATCAGATTACCTTTCCTTATAAGCCTTGCTCTTAGTCAGACACTTTTTTCCTTGTTTGGCATTTCTCTTACAGAGGTCTCAGCCCAAGTTTCCTTTCTATGGTTGCACTTCTCTCTCCTCTTCAGGAACCTTATTTACACAACACACACGTCAAAAAGGGGACTGTGCTACAATGCAACCCTGCTACGCTCAGGAGAGGCCTTACATACCAGTCAGAGACAGCATCCTTCTCACACTCGTTTCTCGCCCCCCAAGCAAATATGGCTGCCATTTTCCAAACGAGGCCAAACTCTAGAAAAGACAAAAACAACAACCTCGGTGCACATGGACTGGCCTCCTAGTGGGAGGACTCTACCAACCTCCTGTGCCTTAACCCCTCTCAGTGCATGATTCCAGGTAAGCAGACCGCTCATTCTTTTCCCAGTTACCCCCAGGTCTCCAGCCTTTGGACCAGATTTCTCCCTACTAAGATGAGATTGCCCTTTATCGCCTGCTCGTGCTTCTGTTTGTCCTGCACTTACCTTCCTGCTGGGGTTAGAGCGATCCCACAGGCTAATCCCCTACTCATACTTTCTTTGCCAAGCTGCAGCTGTCCATTTTCCCGCCTTGGCCACCTCATCTCACAGGACTCCTAAAAAGGATTATCCATTTTATTCCCATCCTTCCCAGCAGGGCTAGGCACCCAAAATAGATCCAGAACCGTTGTTCTCCAAAAAGCCAAGCAGTTGGAATATCTAACCAGGGAAATGTCTTTCTTGGTCCTTGTCCGAAGGACAGGACGTTTTTTAGCTAGGGGATTGTGGCATACTGAGGGTTTTAGACCTCCCCGAAGAAGAGATGCAGGACTAAAAGGATTTGGATTGGGGCACTGTCATTGAGGTTTTGCCTCAAGTACCGGGGCAAGGAAGAATGACTTAGAAAGAATATGCATTAACTAGGGGCTGTAAACGGCCGTCATGTTCTCAGGGTGTTCGAGTCATGGATGAGCTTGAAATATTCTGGCAAACAGCGTGTAGCGCGGAGAATTAGCCGCAGTGTCGGCTGAAATGACCGTGCTGAATTGTCCCCTGCATTTGAGGAGCAGATCGCGGAGTCGCGCCACGAGCGCCCGGCTGTGGTCATACATTTGAACCAATTGTGCGATGTCCCCGGTGGGAAATTCAGGAACTGCACATTTCTGATAGGCCGAGCAGGCAATATGCATGGTTCTAAGGTGCCTTAACAGCAACACCCCAAAGAACACACATCAGGTGAGACAATGTAATAGTGATTTATTTTATATAAACACACGCGTGGAACGTGCACAGACTAAACATGGTCAGTGTACCGTTACACCACTGTAAACAGCTATTCATACGACAGCCTTGCTTTGCAACATACCTGGAATCAAGTTGGAGCAGAAAGGGCATCTTCAGGAGCGAGAATTAAGCTACTAGCAGTTTCATATCACAGGGGACAGTACTGGTACAATTATGTGTCCCGCACAAAGAAAAGGGGTTACAATTTGCGAACCCGTTAGAATAGTTTTTGTAGACCAAAGCATGTTTTGCCTGCATACACACTGGTGGCATTAGGCTTTTATACTGTGCCAAACCAACATGGTTGTGGTTTCGGAGCACCGAGGCTCTCCCCGGCACGTGTACTGTGCCCTCACTGATTATAGTTGCCCGACAATAGCAAACAGCCCCGGGCCAAAAACACTATCTTTCAGGTCATAGAAACACCTTCGGACTAAAAGGAAAGCGTGCAATGTCTAACACCCGGCTTAACTTAGCCAGCACAGCCATGTCTATATACCCAACACCTCTTCCAAGTCTATGCTAATACAGGACAACAGCTGAGATTCTAGAGGGACTTAATTCTCTGTCACGTTTAACTTTTCTTCCAGGCCGGAACCTTAATGGAGAGCATATGTCACCAAGACTGTGGGAAAATGCTGGCAGCTTCCCGCATGTGTGTGTGACAGACCAAACAAGTGCGCGCTTAAAAAAAAAAAAATTTTAAAAAAAATATGAGACAAAAGTAAAGAAAACTAGGCCGTCAAAAGAAAATCATACCAAAATAGACTGCAAGCAGCCATTACTCCTATCTAACAGACAGCACAAGTTGGGTTGCAGTAATGCGCCATGTATTCTTCCGCTTTCAGCAGGGCGTTTGTACAGGGTACACTGCTAACGTTCTGTGCAGTTTTCTTGTGGCACGCGCAGCCAAGCAAGATGGGCAAAGCGCAAGGGGGAGAAAAGGAACAAGATGGTCCTGAAGATACAATGGAGACAAACGGCCTTGAGGGGTCGGCAAAAGAGACAGTTTCTTCACGTGAAAGAAGGGAGGGTAACGATTCACAGAGGGTGGGAGCTTAAAATGCTAACCCATTAACCTCCCAGGTGCTGCTTAATGAATCTTCCGACATTTTAAAAATACTGAATCGAGGAGCTGGCCAGTATTGTAGGCCGGTGGAATTTGATGGGAATGTCTTCAGGTATACAAGACCTTGGTCGTGGATTGATTGCTTAATGTAGGATTTAAGGAGGCAGCTGCCCACACCAACACAATAAGTGTGTCAGAAACTCAAGAAAATAACCCACCGAGATTAAGTTCACATGGTACGATGGGCAACCGTGTCCAACCGGACCAGGTTTGACATACATTTTAGTATTAGGGCAGGGCTTGCTATAGAAATGCACAGTACTGAGCCCGGCATGCAGATTGCGATCTGCGCAATCTACCGCCATCCAATTCCACCAATCGTATTTCACAGAGAACACATACACAGTGGTGTTGCTCAATTCTAGTCAAATGTTCTCGCCATTACCCACAGATAAAGTAAAATCGTGAGCTCTCAAGACCCACACCTTGGGCAATTAATCCGGCATTCTGTAAACGTAAGGGGCACCATTCTCATGTACAGAGAAATGCAGGCCCTGAATTTCTCTGTCAATGTCGCACATGTCGTCTGGTATTTCCATCTATGTGAGAAAATGATACTTTCCGGAACTGAGGCACTTTAGTGTTTGCCTGTCATTGGGGACGAGCATAGCAAACACCTTCAGCATGCTAGGAAATGTGCACTCCCCGCATGCAGCCGCTGCCTAGTGATCATGGACCCTTGGCGGGTAAGAAACGACGTGCTGCGTGCATGTAGAACATTGAGTGGGGCAAGTTGTTTTTATGCCTGGCTATTAGGTTGCAATTTTACATTTTGTCCCCTCCTGCCTTGCAGTAATCATCCGCTGAGAAATATTTTGTTAGGCTGCAGTACTAGTACACATTTGGAGGGCAGAAGAACCCTACTGGGTTCCAGACAAAATTTGAAATACTTTCGAGTTCTCCATCTATACAGCAAGCTACTATGCGGAGCTCGCGCATTGTTCCACATTCTAGATAGGAAGAAGTGGCGTGTAGAACCGAGACCATGCTAGCTGCCTGCTGACCACCGAGGAAGAGGGGAGTAAGGCATTTGCCGCATATAGGACACAGTAGGGACAGGACTTGCAAGGCCCCAGCTGTATCGCTTCCCCTCCAGACAAGCAGCAGGTGCGTGGAACAAGGTCTGATGCACTTAGAGACATGTAATGCACACAACGACATACCTACTAGATGGCCTTCTGGCAAATAGCCACCAGCCATAAACAAGTTGGCATTCAGAAAGCCTTCCCTGTTCTAATGGACTCTCAGAACTTGTGAATAGTCTCGAGACCCCCAACCCATAACTTTATCAAAGGCCACAGTAGTATTCCCTGCACAACTGTCACACAGTTGATATGCTCTAGTCCACACAAAACTTTTTCTGATGACTTAACTAATAAATAAACCTCAATGGCAATAATCCTTATTTCGGACACGGACACACAAATGACATACGTTACTTTCCATCTAGCCATTTTTTCAAAACAAAAATGCTACAGAAAGGCAGACAAGGGAGTGCTTAGAACGTGGACTGGAAAAGTGATGCTCCCTCAAAGCCTCTGGCACCTTGAAAAGGCTGACCTGCAAAAACGCAAACTACCTATTGACCACTCAGTGGTGGTCTCCCCCGGTCACAACACTGCACCTAAAACTGAACACTTTGCACCCTCCAAAATCCAATGCAATGCACAGCATATGCAATAATTTAACAGAAGAGGAAACTCCTGAGAGAGAAGTTTCTCTAATCCAGCTCTGCAAAAATGAGGGCATTTATAAATCACTCCTACTGAACTGGATAAAGTGTCACATTTCACAAAACTACAGTAGATGGAGGAATCCATTAACCACAGTGACCTAGTCCTAGAGACAATGATCAAATGTTACTTTGAAGCTTTTAGCATTGTAATCCCATGTAATCAATAGGACGTCCTTCGGAAGCATTCAGCTTGCTGCCAGAGGCAAGAACTAGGATCACTCTCATGACAGGGCTCCGTCACAGTCGGTGTGCATGCATCCATGCAGCACCACCAGCGCAGCTCGCAGGGAAGCCTAAAGACAGAGCAATACCTGCTTCTAACAAAGGCAGAGAGGAGCAACTCATCAGAACAATAACAGGTCAACACCTCCACAAAGCTTGATTGGAGAGTGCTGAGGCACACAAAACGCTTTTTTACACAGACTGGATCCAGGGGTCCAGGTGAGCCCCCACTCTTTGAATACAAGGTCTCGCCACTAAAAGGGCAGATGGTGCTGGTATTCATTTGCCCTGGCATCAGGGGCGTTGCTAGGGGGATTAAGGGGGCTAAAGCCTCTGATCTTTTGGTTGTAGCCCCGGATAGAATCTCAGGAGCTACAGCCAAAATAATAGCTAGCCCCCAGTCCCAACAGTTCCGACATCAGCGTAGCCCCGGGTCTTTTCCAGACCTAGCAACTCCCCTGCCTGGCATCCACACACCCCAAAGACAAAGGGCCTGATTCACAGAAGCGTTTTATAATGGTGCAATCCCATAGGAAAATGTTCTGTGAATCAGGCCCAACATGTCTTCTCTATGCAATTACTGGGGGCGGCATTTCATTACAACTGCCAAGGAAAGACCCTCTGCAATCTTAGTTATAAACATGAAGTTCAGCCACTTCCTCTCCAACACACACAAATACAATTCAAATTCCATTCAACATGGATGGCAGGTGAACAATATCCCTGCGTCATCAGTGTCCATCTCCATTCTCCAAACTGGGTACATTTTCGTCACAATCCCGCTCCTACGTGCTTTTTCCTCCTTTTTTTTAGCTCGAAAGTTCATTGCTTCCATCCTCCTGTCCACCTCCATCTATTGAAGGAGGCAATCTCAGTAGGAAAATGAACACTGTGTGAGATACTCTTCAAAGGAATGATGGGCTGCTTTGCTTGCCCGATGCCCCTCTTCACATACGAGTCAGGTGCCTCCTGAATCATTTAAGAACTTGGGTCACCTACCGCATGGATCGGAGGGATGCAGGGAATATTTGTGGTCACTGCTTTGTCAGGCAAGTCTACTTCTGATAGGCACTCCCTGTATGTAGGAAGCATGGATGCAGTGCTTAGCTGCCAGGTTACTACAATTAAGAAACTAGAATTTCTGTGAAGCCTGGAAAGGTCAGGTTACTGGGATTTATGCCATGCTCCAGTGCCATGTTCATGGTGTCTGGCGTTCTGGCAGATCTGAAAGAGGGCGGGGGGGGGAGAGGGGTGAGGAAAGTGGGCAGAGGGGAAATTGCAAGATAGCTTTGCTGTTTCATTGATGCTTGCAGACCAGAGTTCTGTTTCTACATGTCCTGTGTTGAGTGCATAGAGAGATTTGTGACCAGAGGGGAACCTATTGGGCTTGTGGAGCTAGAATACATTGTATGGGACTATGGCATTGCTGGAATGATAGCTCAGGGGCAAGGGGTTTGGCTTAGAAGCAAAATACAGAGCAACACAGGCTCAAATCCCAGTGCTGTGCTTAGAGACTGGTCTCCGGTATTAAGCGCGTTATGAAAGATTAATTAAATAATTATGGTATGTCAGTTGTTTGCAGAGGTGTAGTGTTCCAATGTTTCACGGCTTAGTTGATATGCACATCGCGTGCTGGAACGTAGAATCTGAACATTTTAGAACATGGAGCCGTCAGTTGAGACCTCAACAGGCAGGTTGGCAAGGGGTCCATACAATCTTAAAAGCCCTTACTTAGCACGCAGAACATTGCATAGTAAAGCATGAAAACGGCCTCTGCAGATAGTTGCTCTGAGCTTCTCTCGCACTTTCAGTCTCTCTTATATACACTGTACCCTGTGTGCAACAAGCATCTGGGAACTGGCAGATGAGGTTAGGGGTCAGTTTGGAGCATCCATTCAGTATCATAAGCGACGAGGAGGCATGCATTTTTGGTGTATAACTGTACAGAATTTGCCTCACTCACAAGGTTTTGGTCCATGACAGTTTTGAACACTTGCTTACAGAAAACCCCACTTGCGATGGTGGCAAGATGACCATTCAGCTTGTTTGGATGCAAAAGGAATGTGTAATGCAAAACCCAACCCTCCAGATTTCATGCAGTCTAATGAAGACAATTACGGTCATTGGGCAAGTAAAAACAAAGGGAAAATAAACCCTTACCCAGTGCCATCTTAACCACTTTTCGGGCCCTGGGCACGGACATCTTTGGGGCCCCCTCCACCAAACCAAAGGAATTAGGTGAGGAAAAATATCTGATCGCACCCCCATCCCCTCATCCTGATCAAAACCTATAGTTTGATATGCTGCCTCGCAGCATGCAAAAGTAAGCAAGTTTACTCCATTTAAGTCCCCTTAGCCTCTTCACTCTTGCTTTAATCAGAATGATAAATAAGTAGCATTTGATGGCCAACATTAGCAGTCTGTGAAAAGGTTACTTCTGTTTCAGTATAGATACGGGAGACTTTTTATCAATATCATCCAGTAAGGTATGCAGCCTATAGTATTAATGCAGGACTGTATGTAAAAGGTACATGTAACCCAGAATAAGCAGCGAACTCGCATTAGCTGCCGCAGAGAATACAAAAGTGCTCAAGCATGGATAGAGGAGACTAATTGGAAGGAAGGAGAAATCTACACATACCATAGCATGGGCAGTGGATGCAGATTAGAAGCTACCAGGAAGGTGTCTGTATCCAGACAGATTGAAAACCATATCCCACTTCTTATCTCAAAAAGTGTTGCCATTAGAGATCAAAGGAACAAGTGCTGCGCTGTGCAATATATCAATGCTCACTACTGTAGTGGACGCAACACTATAGCCGATGAACCTATGAAGGAGGCTTTTAAGAAGATAATACCATGAGAAGGAAATCACTCTGAAGGGCTGACAATTTTGAAAGCTAAGGAAATACAAGATTAAATGAGATGCCCAGGAGCCCACAATGCTTAAGGGGTGAAGCTGGGATTTGTGCCAACTCTGCAATTTCTCCATTTGAACACTTTGTTTTCCAGTTCTTATCTTGAACTAAAACAATCTAATTTTATAAAACAGACTTGAAAAGTACACAAATCACATTACCAAACATGACCATTTATAAAAACAATATTATAGATGGGTGTTAAGCAAAATGGGAATGATTCTAGCTTCATTCTCTCCATCATCAAGGGAAGAATAGAAGTACCAGCATACCAATCTATGTGATTTACCATGTTTAATTTGGGGAATTCTTACGTTTTTGTGTCAAATGAGCAGACCTTAAAATATACTTGCCCGAGGCCTCAACATCTGGTCTGCTCTCTTCTGTCTACCACCCCTTCCAGTCAAATGTCCTACATGAGAAGAAATATCAAGTAATGGGCTAAACAATGCCACTACATGCAAGAAGGCAAACCTCACACAAGACAGCACAGTAATGTAAAAGTTATTCGATTTGAGGAGGATCACTGTTTCGTCAGTTGATAAAGCCAGGATACAAGCATGAGCACTTTTGTTCCAGAGTCTTGAATTTGGATTCTTATTCACCTCTTGGACTAACAGTTAATGCTCATCGTTGGAGGTGATTTCCTAGGTTCTACAACACCCCATCTGAACAAACCAATTTCTAGACCTTCACCATACAGATGATATGTTAGTTTTTATAGCAACCCCTATCTGGTCCAGGTACATTGCTGATAAAAACACCCGTCGTACTATAAAACCAGGTACATATACAGGTAGGTTTATAAACTTCAGACATAGGAAAGGCACAGCCAGCTTCGCTGTAATGTGCTATTCTAATCTTGCAGATGTACGCATACCTCTGCAATGAGTGCTTGACACACTGAGCTATTGCATTTCAACTTTAGCTATTGCACATGATCAACAATTCCCACAGGAAGGAAAGAATGCCACAGAGTTGTACCATTAGGAACACACAAACTATGTATACCACAGAAGGCATTACGTGATGAATTGATCACGGCAGAATGTAATTGTCAAAACAGAAAGGCAATGGGCTTAGAACCTCAGCAGCAAGCCATAAAATATCTTGACACGGGCTATTTAAGTCTGGTGAACAATGGAATATTACTTCTTTAGATCAGGCAGCCTTGAGCAAGTGCCCCTTTTACCCTCCCATAAAAACTTCTCTGTCCTTACTTCGGAGGGAGGGGAGGAAGGGAAGGTGGGAGGGGGAAGGGAAAAGCATTACAGTAAACAATTCGTGAATGGAATAGTAAAAAAGGGGTCACAAGTTGCCATAGCAGGAAGGAACGTGTGAAGAATAGGCGGCCTGCAGGCTCGTTTTAAGCGACTCGGTCTATGTCCCTGGGAATTCGAGCCTCGCTGTACAGGTTGTCTCCTCTGCTGAAGCAGCTACAAAATCAGGGCTTGAATGGGTAACTTCCAGCTACATAATCTTGCATTGCATTTTTCTTCAGTCCTCTACATTTTTACCATGTCGTACAGAAGTGCCCCTCATTACTAAACTTAAGAAGGACAGGTCTAAGGTATTGGGGATTGCGGGGCAAATCTGTTTGCAATGGGAAATGTCACTTCTGAAATGCAGAAAACGTGTTGGTCAAATTGGATATATGATCAGGTAGGACTGCGGGTCATGGGGTGAAGAAGGGGGCGGTGGAAAAAGACATTTGTATCTGTATTTAAGCACCAGGATGTCATTTTGACACACAAAAAAAGAAAAATCAGCGGAGGGTTGAGCCATTCCCTTAGAGTCATAGTGCTGCATAAGGGCAGTTGATGAGGGGGGCATTTTGGAACATAAACAAGGTTTCTAGGAGTCCACAACAAATAAGACATAAAAGCACGCAGGGTAAATAGTCACCATTTCTACATGGGTGCGGCTGAGAAACGCAGGTGCAAGAAGTGGGTGAGGTGCTCTCTCGGGATGCACAGGTGGCGAGTGTAGCAAGCACTCCTTATGACGGTAGCAGGGGCAGTTGGAATCTGTTTTGAAGAGTTCAGCTCTTGACATGACTTTCATTCAGACACTTGTAAATGTAACAGATAGTTGACTGCACGGCTTAGAAATTCACCCTTCTTGTGCCAAAGCAAGATAATCGTGAAAGAGGAGAAGTGGCTAAGTTTCCCAATATCAAAAAGAAACCATGTCCCTCTCCTACCCCTCTCGTTCTGGTCTTTTTGCTGGGCAGTTAGTTTGGTACCCGACTCTCCAACGCTATGGGCAACAGATTTACAGTGCCTCCGCCATAAAATAAAACACTGATGTCTTGAGGTGAATCCGAGGGGGCAACTGTTCAGGTTTTTTTAACGTAAATATTTTGGACCGACTTAAAAGGGAACGTAAGGAGACGAGCAGTGGGCAGGATTAAGAAATGTGCCAAAGTCAACCTTGTACTCGGCTGGTAAATGCGACAGAAAACGTTTAAAGGTGCACCTTGAAATGCGCTCATGGGGTGGGGAGTTAAAGGGGAAGGTGCTGGTGGTGGCCATGGACGTCATTTAGGGGTCGCAATTGCTACCCCAGTGCCTCCCTTGCTACCCCTGTGGCCTCCCTTGCTACCCTTAAAAAAAATGAAGTTGAAATCATTCTTTTTTTTTCAAAATTGAGGCTCCTGGGCTGAGGCCAGCAATATATGGCTCTTTGTTTCTGAAGTGGCTGGTTTTCAGATAGCTATAGCCGGTAAGATATCTCAGTGGGTTGAATACTGCAATGTATGTGTGTGATCTGCAGGGTACCGGTCCGACTGCCAGGAAGGTCAACTCAACCTTTCTTCCAGCTGAGGTTGATAAAGGAGTACCAATACAGGTTGGGTGACATTGTATGTATATTTGTTCGATATGAAGCGCTATTATCGTTTGGCCTTGGACGTCTGTTTGCATTCACAGTGATTTGGTAATATGGGCCTATACGCACTGATACTAACGATACATATGGTGATCCATCCTTGTATGAAATGTCTATCACTTTACAGTGATATCAATCATTTTTCATAGTGTACCTAAAAACAATGCTATGCGATGCCAGTTCCCGTTTTGTCGAGGGGTGAAAGGTAGTGTTACATCGCTTCCTGTGATGACACTTCGGCGTGGGGTCAAATGACATCACTTCCTGTGATGTCATCAGAGATGAAGGGTCTTGTGACGTCATTTCCGCTACCCCTGGCATTTTGGTGAAATGATGTCCCTGGTGGTGGCTTAACCAGGGACAGAGGCAGAGCCAAATCCTCAGAACTCCTGCAAAATCATCCAGCTATAGGCACACTGGCCCCTATTCTAGACCAAAAATGCTCTTGGGGATGTGTGCATTCCCCTGAAAATCGAGCAGTACAACTGAGGCACAAAAAGCAACTTTGGTGGACAAATAACATTGAAATTGCCACCGACCAGCAGCAGCCAGACCAGCATTCAAGATGGCACCTACGGTCCAGATGAGGTGGTGAGCAGACATGCGTGGCCGACTGCAAGAGGTACTTCTGAAGTGCAGAGTAGAAACTAGGATCTAACTGCAGACTCTCTGATCGAAGACCGCATTATTATTGCTGAATCCACCTCCCTGTCCCACCACCCGCCCAACTTTTTGCAGTTTCAGGGCCCTCTGAACAGCAAAATAGCAGCCAGACTCTTCTCCCCAGAAGATCAGTAGTGAGCAGCAAGAGCAACTCCAGTGCGTCCGACTCTTGTTTGGCAGCAAGCAATGTCCCTGGCATCTTCCAGGCTGAGGGTGGAGATGGGTGATGTGGCACATTGCTGTGTATGCTCATGGCGGCTGTCTCTTTCCTCCATGGTGCATACATCGGACGTGGGAAGAGCACTGCATGATTTTTTTCCCCCCATCCATACAGAGGACCAGCTGAGCCTCTAAAGCGCTTTGCAGCAGTGCCCCTTGTTAGAATTGATTTCTAAACTCTGACCTGGTGGACAGATGTTTAGGAGGCCACCCTAGTTAGTGAATAGGGGAAACTCGGAGTTGTAGCCAAACTAATCAAGGTAGCATGGAGAGTGGTCAAGGCCGAGTCTCAAAGGGTGAGCTGAGGTACAAAAGGGTCCACAATGAGTTCACACAGGGAGTAATCGAGGACTAGACTTAAGACAATCAGTTATAAAAAAATATTTATGGCCAAAGAACACATTTTGAATAGGACTACAGGCATGCAATACTATCACACACAACACTAATGATACAATACCTATATATAGCCACAGTGCAATAAAATCACAATCCCCCCCAACTCACAATACTGAAACGGGAGGCAGTAGTTATTTGCAATGGTAGCCCAAAAGAATTCAACCCGAACGTTAAATGTCAAGTTGACTGGGGCCTTGAGCCCAAAAAGTTCAATTTCCAGAAGATTTGGGAGCTGGGAAAAAGTTAGGAGAAGGGTCTTGTGGATGTGCAAATGGTTCCGGAAGATAGTCGTATGCTGGTGAATAAGACTGTTCCTAGCTTTTGGAGGGCTGTTGGCAACAGGTTTTGCCAAAGCCAAACAATTGTAAAACTTCTCAAAAGTATTAAAAACGTTTACAGATGGAGGTAGAGGTGCTTGTAAGTACCGCTGTGAATTACCCCTGTACTCCGGTTTCTCCTCAGACTTATCAGAACATTGGAGGGTTGTCAGAGGTTTATTTTTCTGCTGTCATTTTCAATCCAAGAAGCCCAGGAGCTGCAGGAGCAAGACGAAGGTGCGGCCTGGTGCAGGGGTTGATGCAACCTGTTCCAGTGGATGAATGCAGACTACAACGATCTTCTAGGCATTTGCCCAGATGCGGGAAAGCCATTTTGGACGAAAGTCAACTATGCACCGCGACAAAGGGGACAGATGAGCCAGTCAGGGTCAGCCTCCTATCTAGGTACCAATTGATGCTGGAACGTCGTATTTTGGCAGGAGGGACTCTTGTAAACCAAGCTGAGGATCCCCAACGTTCCAAGCCGAAATGTGGAACAAGGCTGCCTCTACTGCGGTAGCCCAAACGGGAGTTGGTCAGTCCTCAGGATGGTCAATGAACACCATCAAAGTCTCCAAATGGTAGGGCACTGAGCAGACGTCAGGAATGGTTGGTCCTACAACTCCAAGGGTTGAAGTACCATCAAAGGCATACTAAATATCACCAGCCAGACAAGGCTACACCGGGACTGCAGAAAAAGTTGGTCACCAGGTCTTCTTAGGATGGGTCTTCCGACGTCTTCACAGCTGGGCAGGATAATTGGCTCCTCACAGGTTCTCTGTAGAATGGCTGCAGGACTCCTCTTCTCATCCAGAAACTCTGCCCACCCAATGGAAGATCTGCCCCTCACACACACACACCCGTGATCCAATCAGGACGACCGATTAATCTCGTGCATCCTCTCTAGACATATAGAACCCAGTTTGTGGATTGGGACCGGACAGTCCCAACCCACTTCCTGGGGGAATACACATGACCCTGCACTATCCTGCAAAAAAGCATGGGTTACCCGGGCCATGCAGGACCATAAAAGGAATTTCCTGATCTGGCGAGAAGGCTAACAAAAATGACAGTGAAAATTACCCATAAGTAACTGCTGTCACCATTTTGTACTTAGGCACATCTAGAGTAACCAACAAATCCCTTTGAGTGTACTCTAGGGCAATACAAAAGAAACCCCATTGTGCAATGAAAAAAGGTCACCCAAAAGAAACCCATAACATGTAAAAAGAAAAGGGAAACTGTTTCCCAGTGCCGATAGTCTGAAGGAATAGTCAGTGTACCCATAACAATGAGCAAAAGAGCAGGCAGTGGAGTGAAGCTGAAGGCTGTATGTCACTGGAATAAATCAGGACAGAGTACAAAAACAAAAGAACACGTTTGGGGTCCATAGAAATAGAGGGAAAGTTGTACCCTTCACCGGGGAGGATTGAAAATGCTGCAAGAAAGCTGCTGGTATGCTCAATCTGGAGCTACAGTTTGCATGGGGTATTAAGCATCTTCATGTATGACAATTTGATATAAAATAACCTGAGCACACCCCAGCTTGAGCCGGAAGTATTAGAATTAACAGCTGATGATTGGCTCCTGTAAAAGGGCGGTATGTCATCAGTGTGCTTAAGGGCTGTGCAATGGGGGTCTCATAGTTAAGGTGGCACAGCTTCCAAAACCTGCCGAATTTCAGGGGTTTGTGGCATTACATCGGTGCCTTAAAGTCACTTGAACTAACATACCTCCCACCACCTGTAATTCTGCATTTTCTTCTGATAACAAATAATGTGACAGTTATGTTATCAATATCTGTTCTTGAGCTACGCAACATCGGGTTGATCAAGTATGTCATCTTTTTTGTGCCACTGGATAAAAGAGACTAATGGCGTACTGTGATGAGGAACAGTGAGGTGGGGTTAGTGGGGGGCAAGGAGTTGGTGGCAGTGCGGTAACAATATTTCTGTGACAGATCACAGTACAGAATTTGCAAAAACTTTAGGATTTTCAAAAGCAATGCAAAAAGCCGAAATATCTGGGTATTTTCCTGACCAAATCATTTAATTCTTTGCCAACTTAATATCTCTGGGGTACTTGCTTATCTTTTCTGAAATATAGAGCAAAGAGGGGTGAGCTAGAGGTAGTGAGGGCAGGTAGAGTTCATGCAATAAAGATGAACCTTCAACCCCGGCTTCTATACATTCTGTTCTCTTCATGTGTTCAATTCAGTAAAAACTGATCCATAGTTAAACGTTTCTGGTGAAACCAAATTGCAAGGGTTTTAAACAAGACTCTTGGGAACTGTTCAAAGGAGGGTTTGGGGTCCTAACATAGTACCATGTGCATTGGCAGCAGTGCTCGACTACCAGATCTCAAGATAATGAATGGGTTTCAATACAGCAATATATTATTTTTGTGTTTATTGTGCGCAGACTTAGCTTCAAGAAGCAACTGAGCGCTTTAAGGAGGTATACAGCAATACAGATGTATAACGGAGTGCTGTTCAGAGGCAACAACAGAACAGATGTACAGTGGGGGTTAGATATAGAGGGGCACAGAGGTGGAGTACAGCTGTACAGGGTGGCAAGAAAGAGCAGGGCGGATGGTATCTACGAGTTGGGTGGCACCGGGGAGACGTGATGGCCTAGGTGCTGAGGAGAGACTTCTTCGAGAGGTGGGTCTTGAGTTCTCCGACTTGTAGGAGCGTGATGCTGACTGGGAGGAGGTTCCATCGTCTTGGGGCCAAGGCAGAGAAGGCTTGTTTTCTGGTCCTTTCCTTTTATGCAGCAGCAGATTTCAAGTCTGCACGTGTCCTGGCTTCTGATGGTGTGCTGTCCACCAGAGATGCAGAATTTCTCCACGAGATAGCTGGGTGACTTCAAAGTGACTGTCTTATAGATGATGAAGCAAGACTTGGTGATAAGTGCATGCAGTGGGAGCCAGTGAAGGTCGATGCGGGCCGGGGTGATGTGGTTGTATCTTCGTAGATCCTTGACGAGGCATGCAGCCGCGTGTAGGACACTTCAGGGGTACAAGGGAAGACGACGGGAGGCCTTAAAGGAGGGAATTGCCCCATCCAGGTGGAATAGGACCAGTGCTTGAACGGTGGATCTAAAGATGTCCAGAGGGAGAAAGAGCTTGACTCCACTGGAGGGAGAGCTGATACCAAGCCGTCTGAGCTTTCTTAGCTATGTGTGTCTTGAAAGAGAGGCGTTTGTCGATGTGGAACCCGAGGGACTTGGTGCAAGAGGTGAGCTCATGTGTGAAGCCCTCAGGGTTCATGGTTTATAGCCAGGTCTGTACGCCTGGGTGTTGGTGTTGCTGGTGAGGAGTAGGAATTCGGTTTTGGAGGGGTTGAGCTTGAAGTATGCACTGGACATCCAAGACTGGATCAGGGAGAGGCAGGTTTTGAGTCTGTGGATATCCTTGATGGGGTCGATCGAGGTATAGCTTGTGTGTGGCTAGGAGAGCTCAGAGCGGCTCCATGTATAGATTGAAGATCACTGGGGACCGGATGGAACCCAGCGGGACTCCACAGGTGACGGATAGCATTGTCACTCTAGAGGTGTCCATCTAAACAAACTACTGGCGGTTGGCGAGGTAGGACTTGGACCAGCATAGGACAAGTTCACAGGCCCACCCAGTCCCCCACCATGCGCCGATGTAGGGTGTCTGAGCGCCTAGTGGACTACTGCGTCGAATGCAGCTGAGAAACCGAGTAGACCAAGGAGGCAGGGGTGGCCGTCAACAATGTTGAGGGTGTCAACCACCTGTATGGAGACTAAGTGCTGTAACTGAACCCGGATTGGTAGAGTTCACGTAGATTGCTGGCGTCTATGTGTTGCTGCAGTTGCGCGGCTACCGCTTTCTCAATGTTCTTACCTTGGAATGGAAGATAGGTGATGGGGCAATAGTTATCTAGGTTGTCGGGATGCAGAATGGGGCGGGGTTTGCAAAGATTTGGTCAGTTGTGTGATCAAGTGCAACTACTGGATTTCACTCTCCAAGCAGATTTTTGAACTACAGGAAACGGATTCACATATTTTCTAATTCAGCACTGGGTTTCTCCAACTTCAGTCAAACCCTTTGGGGCAAGGGCAATTCCAAATGTGTATAGATTTGTACCTACAAAGAAGAATGTCTCTGCTGTACATCTGTACATCATTCCAGATATTAAGTCTGGTTTTGCTGCACATCGCTTGATGTAATGTTACGAAGAAGACCTGGGCTTTGGCATAACAGATCAATCAGGTTCCTGGCCAAGTAGCTCCATCTAAATGCAAACCAAAGAAAATTCCTGTGACTTGCTCTTCAAATGATCGTTTACTCCAGTACACCTTAAAACGCAACTATCAGCTCCTCCTTTCTGTTGGCGAGGTCTCAGAGTGTGCAGAAGGTTATACATTTGGTGGTAATGCTGCGTGAGCAGGCAATTTTGGACTAAAATTCTTTCCAATAAACACCAGTCTACAGGGCTCAAAAATTGCCCTTGCAACTAGCGATGGGCGAGTAATAAATGATTCTAAGCAAGTTTGAAATCGTGTGCTATCTGCATGTGCTGAATGCTGGGAGGGGTGGCGAGGGTTTGGGGGAGAGGAGTGACTTTTTATGCCTGGCTAGTAGCTTGCAACTTTACATTTTTACCCCTAGCACCAGACAAATAGTGCAAACCGTTCTATGGAAACCCAGGTACATCTACTTGGATATGGATGCAACAGATATTTATACTCTTTGGTGGGCTGTCGCTCAAGTTTATTCTCGAACGTTCATGGCGGCTAGACCGATGAGGGTCTACTAAAGAAAATTCACCTCTACCCAGCAAATGTAAACGAATAGTGAGCCATGGACATTTCCATGGCTATGGATACAATTTCAGCTACCATGAGTAACAAACTACTTAAAGTTTGAGCTCCCATGCCATCTTACTTAGAATCCAATGATTTTAGCCAGGTCCATTATCATGTAATCATTTTCTTTCCATTTGATAACATAACCCAGTTAGCTCAGGCGCTTGTGCATTTCACAGCACCACCCTTTATTGTAGCACCCATTCGGCTTTCAGCGATGGCACAACAGACCGTCATGATGTCATTAATTCCATGACCACCTACTTATTATGGAAGGCCTTGCGTTTATGAACATTTACTCTTGAGAATAGCAGATCTCATAGCTGTACCAGCTGTATTGCTTGTCTCAGGAGGATAGCTCAGCGGCAATGTGCTCGCCTTGGAAGCACGACGACACGGATCAACACAGGTTCGATCCCCAGATCTGCGCTTCGAAACCTCTGGGTATTAAGCGCATTATAAATAACATATCACATCATATACCACCTCTTCCATAAACTCTCGTTTGTGAGCCTGTACGTCTCTGAACGATGACTTGGAAATTTTAAACAAAAAAGCAATAAGAATTAGTGATAACGTAGCTCATCCATGTATGGGGAATTTAAATTTAAAAGGGGGTCAGGGGCAAGGACCATTACACGGAATGCGGCTCCACGTCTTTGGCAAGAGGGGAACAGTGTCCAAGACCACATTTAGGTTTAAAAAAGCTGTGTTCACAAAAAAGTAGACCCCAAACAAAATAAGTAAAGTCATTTATTTTAAAAACCTCAGATTGTGATTCACAAACCACACTGTTTCAGGAAAACCAAGATAATATCAGAGACTAATTGTACCACTCCAAGAGCTACAACAGATGCGAAAAATCGAGGGGTTTTCTGCTCCGGGTTGCCATACTATGCGCCCATAACTTTATATGCAACCATGTAACAAACATGCGTGCCCTACCCCATAAAGAAAGGCCATAATGTTCAATTAGACAAACCAAAAAGTGAACCAGTGTTCTTTTGGAAGGAGGTCACCCTCATTCTCAAAGCTGCAGTTCTTATGAAAGGCTCCTTAATTCATCATAAGAATTTCATGTTTAAATATACTGCTCCGAAAGAAATAACACACCCCTACCAATGTAATGGTCCCTGCAGCAGATAACACGTTTTACTTTGTTTTTCTTGAGCTAATCCTTCCTGTTCTGACCACATCGCTGGCCCCCTACTTCCTCATAATACTCAGTGTGAACGCCTATCTGCAAATCTCTCCGTATCCCTTTGCCTCTCTGGTTTCCCTCACTTCCTGGACAGCAGTGGAACAGATAAGCTGCTTGGTCTGCATCGGTGGGGCCCAGACACGAACTGGCAAATTCAAAGCTTAGAGAGCTTCTACAACGAATGCCATGAGCGGATGAGCCTATTCGAGTATCGGTTCCGAAAAGGAGCGTGCCCATTTGCTAAACAGAGGATGCAAGATTTCCTTGTAGTGCATCATTACAAATCTGGGTACACGCGGGCTGCATGCTACGCACATGAGATGCCACTAGACACTAGGCAGCGATTGTAATATCCAGACCAATTATATTTTAAAATATTGGTACGGAAAATTAAAGTTTCCTTAATAGATTTCCGTACACTTGCAGAAGGTTTTGCATGCCATTGCCACAGTTTAAAAAGCCGTTGCAGATCTTTTCACAACTCAATGTTTGCTGGGATTACGCACCAACATTTAGCTAAATGTACAATATATATGCAAACTCTTGAAAATAATGTAAACCGGAAGAAAAACCTTTCGTTCACACTGGTTTGCAGGTTCATGAACCACATGACTACAAACGAATGTTTGAGGGGTGGGTAATACTTCCAGTTGTTAAAGGTTTATGACCACATGAGTAAGCCATCATTTCCATTCAGTGATGGGTTGCAGTGCAGTTTTCAGACCTTGGGGGCGATGTGCATCTGTTCTCCGATCATGTACAGGCCAGTATTTCCTTTGTGAGAGTGGTGAATAGGCCAGTCCAAAAGAGAATCTGTGAGCTAATTAGCGGCCTTCCTAAGGTTACAAGGTGTTGCCTAGAGAGCTAAGTTATGGTAGGTGGGCAAAGTTAATGTAATATACAAAGCAGCATTTGATTATCTGGTATGGCACTCCAGGCTGGGTTGAGGAGTGTATAGTTGGTGTGGGCATTCATCAATCTTTAGTGAGCGGCATAGAAAGCAGCGTTGGTGATTTGAGCAGGCAGACAGGAAACGCGGGTAACATTCTCCCCGGATCCGTCGCGTCTCGTGCAAGTGCATGGATGTCACTGCAGTGGATGCCCCCATGTCACGAGCCAGCACTCCAATCCCACTCAGTCATGTTATGCGCGGCCATCCAAATTAGGTCCCCTCCTCCATTTACTAAAGGTGGCATTCCTGGCCCTTTAGACATGCTAATAAAGTAATTTCAGGTGAAAGGAGCAGAACTGGCTTGTAGCCCATTCCAAAAAGGGATTAGGGCTGGTTTCAGAAAAGAGTTGCAACTAATCGGAAAGAACATTTTCAAAGGGGGGAAACTGCATTCTCCCCGTCCTAAAGGTTTGTAATATTAAGGTGCTACCTAACTGCAGCTTGACAGGCAGGTGCAGATTCAAGCCACAGGGAAAATATTTCTCATACACCAAGGTGCTGTGTGAATGATGCCGCTTGCCTCTGCTCAAAGCGTGTAATCGGCGGCTCCTGCCTTCACATTGGTGTATTCAGATTAGAGATGATAAAAACTGCATAGAAATGTGTGTCGCATGCATTACCAAGGCCTCGGTATGAAACCCGTAGTGAATGCACCCAGGGACATTGGCTTCCTCAGCAGCACTCCATGGCATTGGTTCAAGAGAGCCCTTCTGGCTTGCAAAGAAAGCAGGATTCATGATTCAGGGCCAGGGAGCTCACAGAGCAGCTTAACTCTGCAACACTCGGTGGACTAATGTATAATCCAAATGACTCTCACTACTGTAGCTTCTGCCATTTTAAGGGCTGTGTACCTTGCTCAACCTAGGATGTTTCATCAGCTTTCGCCACGATGCGCCTTCGAGTCTTTCCTGAATGAACAGTAAACAACTGTTTATGTGAAAAGTGTCAGGTGCTTGCACCAGTGTGCAAAACGTTTCGCCCTCCTATTTTTCTCGGTTTTGGTAGGCTGATGCTATTTAACTGCAAATTTAGTTTTGTAATTTGGTTCAAGCCAAGCGCCATTACAAAAATTAACTGGTTTGTATTTGGACTGAGGTTTGATCTCTGGGTGAATAGTAGAGGCTGCAATGGTTAGAGGCTCACAAGGACAAAGCATGTGAATTTTGCTTGGACACATGTTAGTCCAGTTTACAAAGGTGGGAGGGTCTAAGCAAATTGGCAAAGAAAACCCAGGTCAATGGTTTCCTGGCATCTACCGCACTCCAGTAAAATAAGTAAAGTAGTTTAATATTGGCGTATCAAATGAGTTTGGCAGGACTGAAAATGCCTTGAGACTTTACCTACTGGTAAATGTGCTGGAGAGGACAAAAACACCTAATGGGGAGAAGCAGGTTGAAACGGAGCTAGTCCCCCGTTTTAGAAAGTTGCTGGCGAGGCTACTACTACAGGCACCATAGTACAGTCCTGGCTAGATGTTAGCATGGTCTTCGTCCATACGGAAAATAAAAGTATTGACGGCTATGTTTCGCCGTATAGAACCAGTTAGCTCTTCAAGGGAGATGGTAAAAAAGTTTAATTCATTCCACGAGGTCATCAAAGTTACTATCCCGTTCATTAGTTGTGGAAACCGGCGTTTGTCCCAGGTGTGAACACCAACCAACGTGCCTCATATTTACAATCTCCACTCAACATTGGAGAGTGAGAATGTTTGCTTGCCGGACTGAACAATGGTGTGCTTAGAGCACGTGGAAGCATTAGCGAGGCAAGAGACTATGCCCGGGATTGCATTACCCCCGTTACCCAGCATCTCCTTTGGTTTGCCAGCATCGCTGATTTGGCAGTACATTCAGAATACAAGCTGAACCAACTTCTATTGATGCTATTAAAGCTTTGGACGAGGGTCGGTTGGGGTCTGCTGGGCACTTCTGCTTAAAATGTGCTCCGTTCAGGGAGCTCAGCTACGCAAACCGGGCTCAGCTGAACGTGACACCTTCACAAGGAAATCCATTTCACCTTTTTTCTGGCTTTCACCATCAACCCCTTCCAATCCTAAACAGTTGGGTGACTCCTGCCCCTGTGTGACAGAATTACCAGATAAAATAGCAGGTGTCTGATTTGTAGTATTCGCATGGTGCACTGGGCATACCTTACTATATTTAGGCGCAGGTAAAGCCGGTATATACCACAAAAGACTAAATAGAGTTAAAAAAAAGTACTAAAAAAATATCAAAAAAACACAGCTTTTAAAGGCTTTCCTGAATAGAACTATAGAAGTTATACTTCCGACAGACAATGGTAGCGTGTTCCATTATCAAGGTGGAAAAAGGTCCATCTCCTCTATGAACGCAAATGCAACAAACGTTGGTCTGCCGAGCAGGCTGGACGATACTGAGAAATCTTACCCGACAGATACGATGGTACAAGTCCGTCTATACATTTAAAACCTAGAAAGAGGATTGTAAAATCAATCCTCTGCCTAACTGGCAGCCAGTGAAGAGACATTCATAAGGAAGAGCTGAAGGCTGACTTGGATATCCTGAAAAGAAGTCTAAAGGCTGCATTTTGAGCACAGTGTAAAACACTTGAGCGGTCTTAAGGGGATGCCAGCTAAAATGGCATTGTCCTAGTCAATTTGGAAATAACCAAAAGAGCCAACTACTGCTGGATAGACGGTGCAATGTAAGAGAGAGCATCACGTAGGAGGTGTAATGTATAGAAGATGGATTGGACAACGGATTCAACTTGTTGGTTGCACCCCAATGTCCTTATTATTTCATTAACTCATACTCAGTCAATACCAGCTTTTTGTTATCTTGCACAAATGATAAATAAGTTATACGGAAACAAGAGCAAACTTTGACATTTTAAATGTCTTATCACATTGGGATTCCCGCCAGAAAATTATGTTACTTATCTTAGTGATTTGCTTTGTATGTTACATTTAAGGAAAACTGATACGGTGGCGATCCTAACCATATTATTATACATATTGCAAGCCCTCCCTATCCTCAAACTGTATTCTGATTAATAATATCAATTTTCCCCATAAGTGCACCTTCGGGGTTCACTCTCCTTACACCTTTCAACACAGGGAGGTTGGTTGCTGCAGGGAGGAAATTTGGGCAGGCATAGTATAGACACTGGGTTACCAGATCAACCTAGCACAACTTAAGTCTTCACACACCTATTGGTCTATAAAAGCAAGCCGACATAATTTGAGGATTATCGTGTGTCGAGATTTAGGTCTGAAAGCGTTCAATCGTAAACCAGTTAGCATTTTGGTTTTTGGAAGGGATTCCGTAACATTCATGTCGTAGTAGCAGGCAACGGCAGAAGTATTCTGGAGTTCCTTTTTTGCATTCTTTGTGCTAGATAAGTCATGAATACATTTTTAAATTGGAATGCATTCCTGGGTTGAAGTTTTTCAGTACTCTTTAATGATAATTTTGTGTAGTCTTTCTTTGCTTTTCACCAATTGTTAGATTTGAGGTTCAGACATTTATTCTTAGTTGCACTCAGCCAGGTAAGCACTCACCGGGGAGGTCTTACAAACTACATCTTTTTATGAGGTATGTTTTATATCCATGTATTTCTTACCTTGGACTTTAGACTTCGAGTTTTTAAAAAAACTTGGTTGTAAAAGACTTATTTACCTACAGCTGTACAAGCCAAAATTCGTTATATGGCTGATCTCAAAGTGAACATGAATATTTATGTTTGCAAATTTAAATCCTGCGATTGCAAGTGTACTGTGCAAATCTATGAATTAAAATGAGAATTATTCAACAAACATTGACCAATCTACACTTTTATCACAAGGTAAGGCCTGAACAAAAACTGCAGGGGTCATAACACTTTTGCGGAGGCCAAGGCGCCTTTAGGTGTGGGGACAGTCCACTGCTAAACCAGTGGTGCCAGAGGAAAGCAGCACTACTTCAGAGATATTCTCTTACCATGTCTCCCTATTGATCACTCTGCAGCCAATGACTAAACCTTACTCTCTGCCCTGGCGTAGGCTTCCAAACCGGTTACAAGATCGAGGCATCAAACACTCAACCCTACACGACAGACCAAGGAAGAAAGTAAGAGACCACAATTTGCAAACGCGCATCTGGGTACCAATCTACTGTCGGCTGAGACCTGCCTGCCACAACTCGTACAAGAAAAAAAGGCTTGACCTGGCACAAGTGGGCCATGCACCGGCTATCCGGCTGAGGGTCAGTGGGAAAAGGAGAAGAATCAAAAAGAGGGAAAAAAATAAAAATAAATAAAAAGCACATAAGCAGACATGCCAAGGGACTATTCTGGCCGACACTGAATAGGACTAGAGGGTTGTGATCATGAAAGTCTTTAATCGCTGCAACCCTTGTCCAAATTGAGGGAATGAAAATATTTTTTGCTGGAGCAAAAATGTCTCTGGCCCCATCCTCTGCACACAGCGTATGGAGGGATGGTGCTGGGACGTAGGACTACAACATAGTATTCCCTCCTCTTGCTCAGCATAGCGCTCATTGGTAGTATGCACAACCATTTTAAACCCTTCATGCAAATACTAGCCACACATCTAGCCTCACAGTGCACATAAACCCACACACAGCCTCCATCAACAGCGGATTGCTAAAATTACCAGACAGGCTTAAGACGGCCTCAATACTCTTGCAAATATGTGTTGAAACCAATGTACTTATGAGATTCATATGGTGCAAACCTATATAGGAAGCCACAGAGCGCTGCAGATTTGGCAATATTGAAGCAATGTGCCTTGTGTCAGAATACCGGTTACAGGAAACCCAGTTAGGTGCAGCAATGCACTATCGAGCAGTATTCGGTGCTACAAGGCCACACCCGCATTTAGTGGCTTACAAATTGTCGAGCAGCATATCATAACTTTTGGTGGGATTCCACAACTGTTCATAGCAACAAAGCATTTTTTCGCCAAACTATTCTGTGACAATATGTACAATTATGGAGTTAAAGACAAAGAAGGCACTCTCAGAATCTTTGTAGGGGAGCCAGCATCTGCTGCATGTAGATTACTGAGCAGTTATGGCCTGGGACCCAGGATTGCATCCTTCCAAAGTCGTCGACCGTAGAACCTTCTTAGTCTCAGGTCACAGCCTTAAAACAACTCTGCGTTTTAGAACATATGTGACTTCCTCAAATATTTAGAGAACACAGTCGCGGAGTGGCGATCGCCAACTGTGCCAGGCTCGCAGCGTGGCAGCCAGGGCGGAACATCGCTGTGTGAGTGAGCAGGAGAGCCCAGCTGCGTAAATTGGTCCATTCCACGCTGGTAAGAGCAGTGACGTCCAAACCTTGAGAACGCGCAGCCACATTATTTTCACACGCCCACTGGTGCACTTAGAAACCAAACGAGCTGGCTGGATCAGATTCTTCTACTGCACTTGCGCCTTAACACAAAAGCATGCTATTTTCAGACTGCTCAGACTAGAGGGTCAAAATGTCCCTCTTGCTTCGCCTACAGTGCAGCGCTGTACAATTACTAGACTACAGCAAGCAACAATGATCACAAGCACCAAGACGCCTCTGGGTGGATGTTGCGCTATATAAATGTCTCTTAACATAACAAGGGGATTCACACATATGAAAGATATTAACAACGTTCCACCATGGTTCCTAGGACATTCCCCAGTCTATTTGCATTTGATCATTCTGAGGACTCCACACCCTACGACAAAGCAGAGTGCATCAACCAAACAGCAATCAGAGTCAGTGAAACCCTGAAAATAAATGTTTCCAATTATTTTCTTTACTGCTTCCATATATCATTCCCCCACCCCTTCCAGCCTCATCCTTATCGTTTCCGCCCCTCCACTTTCCCCCCCATCTCTTCTTCAGTTTGTAATTTGGGTGTTATTTTGGACCCTTCTCTTTCCTTTTCTACATTTTGGCTATTTCTCGTTCCTGTCACTTTTATCTTTCTGATATTCACATGTCCTGTCGATTTCTTAAAGGATGCACAGCTCTTTATTTCTTCTTTAGCCTCTTCCTGCCTTTTTTCTATTGCTCTTACCTCCTTCCTGGTCTCCTCGCTCATCAACTCGCCCCTCTTCGGTTCGCATGCTCTGTAGCTTAACCCCTTGTGATTCTATCACCACTGCCTTATTCTCTCTGCGCTGTCTACCTTTCGATTCTCGTCTGCTTTTTAATTTCCTTTGTATTTTATTCAAGTCTCTCTATGGTTTAGCCCCTCCCCATGTGTTTCCTTTAGTTTCTTTTTACTCTCCGCCTCCAGCCCTCTACTCCCAGTCCCTTTTACCTTTTGTCCACTCCTCATCCCCCCCTCTGCAGATTCTCATTTTTGCTCCTTCTCACTCTCGATTTCCAAGCACTGAAATATTTTCCCTGCATCTCTATCCAATGAACTCATGCTCCTCCTGATGTGAATGTTATTGTACCGTTAGGATTACTTGGTAAAGCGTTTAGGCAGCAAACACTATCAAAGTTCAATAAAAATACAAAGAAATGCCAGATGTGTCCAGAATAGGAGAGCATGACTTTGTGTTAGTTGGGGAAGCATACCTGAGGTAAATAGCTTCCAAACATGGAGAAGGACTATAGTTAATATGACACCAGCTGGAGCTATAAAACAGTGTCAACGGTGTCACAGAATTCGATCTGACGAGGGCGAGAGCTTTTAACCTAAATGAATGCGGGTAATTCCGTTTCTAAAAGGGGGGTCTGCTAATTGGACTCTGGGCCCCTTTTTTTTCGTAAATGTTCCAAACCAAAATTACAGTACACACAGGTGTCTTCACTGAGCTGTCTACAGAGCCTTTGCCCTTAGGGGTATAGGTACCATGAACAGCTTAATTGAACTATAATCGTCACAGTGTTTATACTGGTATACGGTTTTAGGGCCTGCAACTATTAAGTGAGCTTTTCAATCCGATTTGGAAAGGCTGCAGTAAGCAAGTGCTGCGCAATCTGGATCTTGTACTGTAGGATGTGGCGTTTGGCAGACAAGATTATAGGGAAAGTGATGCCACATTAGTAAAAGCAGTTTTGATGCTGTGACTGCTCTTTCTCTCGGATTAGTAGAGTTGGGTTAAAGATCAGCAGATTTGTAGTTTTCCCACCAATTTGAAAGATGAGGGGAACTACACACCCCAGAATTCAAAGGGGGGGGGGGTGAACTGGATGCCCTTCTGATGCATGTCCACAATAAATGTTAGCTCTGTAGACTGTATGAACACTGGGCCTATCAGTGCTTTGTGCTAGTATATAAACTGCCCCAACCACTGTCCTCTGTGTAGATTTACACATTGGCACTAGAGTTGTTGCTTCGCTTGATCCTTTACCTGCCTTCAGCATATGGCACTGGACTCGAGCAGGCAGGACAGACTCTACATTCAATTTGAAGTATCCAGAGCAAATGGGGCAAGATATTTCTCAGGTCCATCCTCAATTTGTGACATCACCAGTGAAAGCATTCATCTGTCTCAACTCACATGACAAGGGCCCTAATGCGCTCAGACCTGGGGAAAACGGTGGTGGTGGGCTAGGCTATAATTGTGCTGATATGTATTTTAACTGTCATTTTCAAAAAGTTTTTGTGCCACCATCTTTAAGAAGTTAAATGAACACGTATTGCAAGAATCAAGAAAGCACCCACTGAACGCTATCCTGTTAGGATTACATGGTCAGTGGTGACTCCAACATCACACCTTTATAATACACCAGGCAGATGGTAAACAAGCTATGGTGATTTGATCAATATGCAACCTTTCAGCGAGTGTGTGTTGGCTATGACATTTTGACAAAAGAAACACAATGACATGGGCTTTCAGACCTCACATGAGTGACTTTTCTCCCTTTAATGGGATAAAGCATTATCAAAACAAACTTTCATGACTGATCGCAGCGAGGGGTCATGATGCCCATGCCATATGGTTCCAAAATAATGCAGGTTGAGGCCGATTTTCAAAGCGATGACCTGTGACTGAGCAGCAAGCTCATTGATCAAAATGTGCATTTTAACACTTGCACTAGTCACTCTTTCATTCAAGGCGATCAACGAGTGAGCGCCATGAAAGACCAAATCTGAAGCCGCCTTAGATTCCTGGAGGATCAGCTAAAAATGTGCAGAGACAAGTTTCAAAATGCTGCCAATTTATGACCTTTAAGAAAATACTTGTTAAGATTAGTTAACTCCACCTGCTATACCGCGATAACCATGATATATACCCTCATTTGGCAAGAATGTTATAATACCACCATAAAACCAATACTGTGACAACCCTACTTGCCCTGCAGTTGGGCAGCAGGGCAGGTTCGAAGGTCACATGTTCATTTATGACAGCTGCTAAAACACACCGTTTTTGATGGCAGAGGCGGCTTTTAAATCTTCTGTACCTCGGTTTCCAAATCTAATAATTGTATGCCTCAGTCACTCTGGTGACATATAAAATCGGCACATATAAGCTATGTCTGGTTGCGACATGGTGACCTTGAAATACGCAAATTATACAGCCACAGCAATTGGATGTCACTCTTGTGTGCAGTGCCCAGCTATGACACTACTGATGTACATTGGGGTCTGGTTTGTCTCCACAGCGGCTATGTTCAACACTGGCCAGAATGCTAGCAATTTGATGCCCATGCAGGAAAGGGAACATCTTCCTCTGAGGACACAGAAACCTCTGCCAAGGTGTCTCCTCCGAACCAAAGCTTCAAAAGGCAGCACTGAAATAAGAAAGCCACTCACAGGAGGATGCAGACAACTGGGGGGGGGGTCCCTTCAAAGTCAGCAGGCAAGGGGGAAGAGTTGGAGCAGCCGGGAGTGAAAACTGGGCTTAGAAAAGTGTCCAACGTCTTAGTTTCTGTCAGGGCCCTCTAACTCTGTGCCCCCAAACCCAATTTCTTGCAGGCAAGGCATTCTGGGTGTGATGTCAGAAGGCAAATGACACTTCCATCAGGCTTGTTTTAAGCCAGTACCCAGTGACATTTTGCCTTTGTACAGAGAGTAAATTCTCTCCTCCTTCGATTAATCTTTTAACGCTTAGAAGGACAAGAAAGATTCAATGGACCTCTGTTGTGGGTCCAGCCTGCTCCAAAGTCCTCTGCCACAGAGTTGAAGAATGAAGACATGCAAGCTCTGTCATTTGGGCATCCCCAGGAAAGAATGGGGGTGAACTTCCACAGACAAAGGCCTCACTGACTGCACTGGAGCCCAGGCCCTGTCCAATGGAGGGAAAGGAGTCCCTGTAGGTGAGAGCCAAGTTCCTCGAGTAGGAGAGCAGAAGAGAAGGAGGCACCTTCTATTGGAACACCTGAATTGGGCCTCCCAGAAACTGAGAAGCATCTGGAATCACGTTTCGTGGCATCAAGACATCTTCAAGCCTAATTGATCATGCTCAACACAGTACGAGCCACCACAGGAACCTCGGTTCTGCTTTTGGCACTCTTCGCATCTTCAAACTGCTTGATACATTGAGAGCCATCCAGACGCCAGCTCGACCCATTGAAGTAAACCAACTGTCCCGGCCCAATCGCAGTCTCAACCATCATGGGAGCCACTGTTTCAAGCACCGACTCAATTACTGGAGGTCACCAAACTCGCCGTCTTAAACGTTGACTTGACCCATCGGGAGCCCACACCTTCAAAATGACTCTACACCAACCACCAGAAGGAACACATCAAAGTAAACGTCTTAGCGCTAGCTCAACGATGACAAAAGCGCCAAGGGGCCCTGCTTGACTTTGATAAGCACCAAAGATGAGAATTAAGGTACTATTAAGAGGCCCTGTTCCCTAATCCACTTTTTAGTGCCAGAGTGACTTTCACACCCCCTTCTCTACCTTGATCCTCAAAGACATGCCCTTGAACAATGATATTGTGCCAATCGATTGTATGAACACCCCTGCTCATCCACTGAGGGTGTCCTTCCATAAAAATCTGCATTTTCAGTTTCTTTTAGCGGGGTAGGATCGTCCAGTTTTTTCTTAGTTGTTTGAATTTTATTGTTTGATTAAAAGTGTATATTTTTGGAGACCCTGGATTGGACATGCTTTTATCTTGGAACCATTATACTTAAGTTGTTTGGGTTGCTACTGTTAACACCTCACACCCTTACTGAAGATATATCCTGCCCTCAAACTACTAAAAGTGAAAGAGGTATCTCTTTCGGGCTGTGCCCATTTCACCTTTATGATTGTGGTCACTGGTGCTTTAGTGGTAGCATGGGACTGAGAAGGCCACCAAGGAGCCATTTACTCTTGCAGACCGGTAGTCATTTTTTCACAAATAATTCAAATAGTAATTCATTAAGAGAAAAAACAAAATCTATGGTATAAATCATTGTAAAAAACATACAAAATAAACAGCCTACCTATCCTGAATGCAAAGACACACCAGTCTGCTCAGGTTAATGGTGTAAGGCAGGAGGAGTAAAGCGCACATGTGATTACACATAGGTACCCTTGACACACTTAAAAAGGTGCCGGAGCTCAGATGAAACACCTCCATTAAAAAGTACAAGGCAAACAGATCCAAGCAACCAGACTGCAAAATAAGCACTAGTGCAAGAAATGGGTCAAGACAAATGGATTATGATTGGAATTGCATGCACTTTGCAGCGGCTTTTGAAAGTCAAGATGCAGGTTAACGCCCATTTTCTTTTTTTTGCATGAAGCAGCATTCAGTTATTACGAGTCGATTAACATCATGCGATACTCCCACACACCTATTCTAATCCCTTTAAAAGCATACACAAATAAATTGAGATGGACTACCGTAATTAACCAAAGATTGCAAGAAACAAGTCGCGTTTTTTGGCCCACACTCTTCCAAACAGACCTGACATTTTACTGCAATCGAATGCTTGAGCACATATAATGCCACCACGAATACGCATTGCGATATGTGAACTCCCAGGATTTTGGTTAACAAAATCAGCATGCATTGGGTAAAGTAGTAGTAGATACGAATTCTACATACACTTCTAGTATGTGCAGAGACCCACTGCAATAACAATCCGACATTGGCAGGTTTTAAATCTTCAAGCGCTACGCGAGTTTTTCCGCTGCAGATCACATACTGGAATTAAAACTGGACACACAAGACCAAGAGCTGACAACATGCCTTGATAGTACCATTTTCTAAAGTAACGTAGCAAAGCATAAGATGGCATCATAGCAAGGTAGCATAACAGCATAGAATGAACGCTTTGACACTTCTTAGCAGTGTTACTCTGACTAAAAAGAGATCAGGTTGCAACATGAAACCTGCCGAGATGCTTCCTCTGTTCTTCCTAATTTGGGGATATCAGGAGGACTTCGGTTTCCAGCGTGGCAATTTCTCCGAGCCACAGTAGAAATGTGCTTTCGAGCTTTCATAATGAAAGATCATCCTTGTATATCCTCCTCCTCTTGCAATTCATGATCACAAGGGCATACGACTCGGGACTACCACTCCAACAGGATCACAAGAATTTAGTCGCTACCATCGTTTTCACTTTCCTTGCGGCACATGAATCCATGGGTGCAGAGAAGCTGCTTCTTATTCTACTCCTCCTCACTCTGCCACCTACCTGGGTGCACCGTGGGGTTAGACAGGGCCTAATACACTATCCGGGAGACTCAGTATAAAACAACTGACTGATAACACTGCGTCTGGGAGTTTGTGTCCGCTTGCCCACTCAGGGAATGGCTGACGAAACGCCGTCATGCATCCCACCTCAAGAACAGCTGGTATGCAACACTTTCATATTCTTTTCCACCCACCATGAAATCACGTGACTTGAGACTTTCAACGCATCACTTTCCCACACTTTCTTCAACTAGCCTAGAATCGGTTATGCAAGTTCAATAAGGTGCCTACGTTTAAAATTAGGTCACTGCCTGGACAATTTTTTTTTTTTTTAAAACAGGAGAAACTAAGAGCAAGTCTAACTGGTATGAGCAGTGGCGCTGGCACCAATGTTATTTTACAAGTCTTCAATGTGGTATTAACAATAGAGAAGGTATAGGTAGTGGGTGAAACACAAGGTGATTATTAGTCGAGTGAGGACAAAGGTTAGGTCTGCCAATTAAGTACTATTAAGATACATTATAAGAGGGCCACTCGCAAAAGACCCAAGGGCCAGTCTCGCTGGACATAATGAACAGCCGGATCACTTTGATGCCATCACTGCTCCTTGATGACACGCTAGCTAAATTTGTTCATTCATAGATGTCCACATTGCATTAGGGAGCCGTTTCTTAATGGAAGAACAATACTCTTCTTGATTTTCAAGTTGCTTTGCCAGTAAGTGTTCCTGTTCTGCTTGAGTGGGCAGATAAACAGAAGCCCTTGACTCTCAGGAATTTCCACCTAGATGTCGATAGGGAAACTACACAAAAATGCCTCCGCCAGGAGGAAGTGGACCATGTGGTAATGGGAAGGGACATAAATGCTCTGAACACTGCCAGCCAGGGAGCGACCCATAGGTCCCCCCCAATGAAATACATTCAAGTTTAGATGAAGTCTGAGCTGGTCTAAAATTAGGCGGACCTTCTCCCTGAAACACCAGGTTCATAAATATCTGTCATCCGGGGGCTCCCATGCTAATGCAGCCCTTCCTACCCTGCTTCCGCTTGTGGTACTGGGAGGAGGCTTCCACTGTGGGCTTTCTCTCCCCTCCTGCCACCTCCCAGTTGGGGCCTATGTCCGGTACCGCCATGCTTCCATAATGTCTGGTGCTGACCCCCCCACCCCCAATAGAAAACTGCTGAAAGCAGAGCAGTCAGTCACTACTGCTTATATTATAAAGGCCAGATCTTTGAATGAGATTCGATATACACATATATGTTCCCAAGGGAAAAACAACAAACCAAGCGATTGATATAGCAGCACCTTATACAGATTTAACTATTGCTCATGGAATAGATAGGCACCAAAGAAATGAACATCACATTCATATAGAAAAATAACACCTGATAAATTAATTCAATGGAAATGCATTAAAGTCATAAACTTAGTGAATATCTTCCAGGTGAAAGTTGATGAAAACCGTTGGGTTTGTTCGCTAAATTCGTTTGGACAAAGGGTTTACAAAAAACAAAATTCCTTATTATCTTGTAAAATCCTTCTTTTTTTGCACGTTTAGACATATGCACGCATCATAAAAAGTAAAATCACAAAAACATTAATATTTAAAAAAAAGAAACACGTATACATAAAGTGCTTGTATGTCTCTTGTTGCCAAATTGTCCATCCACCCTCATAGTTAGCTCCCCGCTCCCTGTCATCTCTGCTTGCCTCACGATGTATCCCCCTGCCCCATTTCGGTGCTCAATACAGATTATAATAATAACAGTGCATCTAACCAAAATCTGAGGTCATTCTGAGGATCTACACAACTATCCAATGAAAGTCAACTACTTGTAATAGGATTTGCAAGTAATGAAAATAAAGGAAAATAACAAACTGAACTACGTTTGCTTTTCCTCTGGAAAGTTAGCATCACTCTGCATGTAATGAGGTCTATATTACCAGCTGAAACGCAATTACTAATAGTGCTTACCTTTGTTCTGGTGGAGGCTCCTCCAAGTCATGCTCTTCATCTGCCTAAACAACAACAACAAAAAAACAAAGTTCAAGCAATGTTAATGGAACTTTCCCAAGATAATATAAAAAGGCCTCCTCATGTTGACTGAGCTACAGCAAGAAATGCCCGAGTTGTCTGTGGCTGGCTGCCAAATCTAAAGTCAGAACACCAAGATTGGTAGAACGTGATCAGAAAACAAACCATAAAGTAAGGCAGAATGGGAGTAAAACTATCAGGACTTTTTCTGCAAGTATTATTTCTTGGAGATTGGGTTCTATCGTCACTGAGTGGAAGCGGATGCTGCCAAAAGTGTTGTGCTTTATTCTCTTGTGTGGGGGTCTGGAGCAGTGAATTAAGCGTGCTCGCTGGCTCCATGTGATGTGGACAATACAGAAAGAGAAATTTACTTAAGGACTTCACTCCTTAGTGCTTTCTCCAGGCGGCTTTTAATTTTTTCATACTCCTTTTGCCAACATGCATTTTGCACTTGTTGTAGCACTTGATAAAGTTTTCGGAAAACATTACGTTACTTGGGTTTCTACAATGCACCGCTGCCATTTGTATGGTCTCCATGCGCTCTGGTGGAACGAAAAGAGGGTTAGTGGGGAAAGATGGAAAATGAAAGCTACTATGCTCCTGATGTGTGCAGTTCACAAGTTGCAGGTGTGCGCTGCTAAAAGGGTAAACAGTTTGATTCCTGGGCAGAGAGAAAAAAAGGCCAATGTCATCCGTAGTTCTGCAGCATAGGAAGGACGCAAACAAGCACATTCATTTCTTTTAAACATCAGAAAAACAGCTATGTAAAAAAATAATTAACCATCTAGTACAAGCACAAAGATCTTCTATGTACAATTCTCATTGTGTAGATTAGCTTATGCGGGCGAGGCACTGGGAATCGCCTACTTCACTTAAGTGGCTGCTGGGTCGAGTGGCAAGCCCCACAGTTCTGTGGCTAAACTGCCATCTTGCATCTGCAGACAACTTAGGTGCACGCTGCCCTCTCTCCCCCTCCACATTGGACACGCTTAACTACGCATGATCTGTACAGAAAGGATAGCAGGTAGTGTGCCTGATGGGGCCCTAATCTTTCTCAGAGTATTGGCATCTGAAAGTTAGATTTCATACACATACCTTTATTAGCCTCACAGTGTGAGGGTACCTGAGGCTTAGCAGTTGTGAACAAGCTTTGGTGGGCATGGCACCACAAGGGGCAGGTTTTCAATGTGGCAAGCCCCGTGGCCGAGGGCATGATGGGTTAGACCAAAGCATCCTGTCTGCACCATCCCAAGGCTCAGCATCACTTAGAGTGCAGTGGTACCCAGCCACTCCTTACCTCAAGTGTCCAGCAGGAAATGTCATCACAGCACCCATGTGAACGTGTACCGTTTATCCAAGACCTTTGTGTCCAGAAGTGCATCAGAACCTGCAACATCAATGTTTCCCCTAAACGGTGTGCAGCTTCCTTTTGAGCACCCTCCGATGAGTTTTAGTACTGCAAACAATTTCCAACCTCTAAGAATTAATGATGCAAAAGCCACAGCGGTTACCTAGCATTTGCTTTTACTACTCTTAATATTTTGATCGAGCCTATTTACATTTCCCTGCTATGCAAGCATGACTAAAAAAACTGAAAACAGAATACACCCCAAGAAGTTAAAACTAATATGAAAAAGTGGCCCCATGAACAAAAGATCTAAATAAGCTATGTCTGCACACATTAACCAAATAACCTTGCAACGCCACCCATGATTTCTACTGCCCAAGGCCCCGTTTAGATATTACCAGACAACCTCGACTGCCTACATTGGCTCTGTGAAAGACAACCAGACTTGTACCCACAGCCACTTGTTTATACTTGTTACATGAATAACTTTCAAGCACAAGAATCTGTTACTTATGGCGCATTAATAAAAGGCATCACCCACACTAAGTAACCCAAATATCAGCTGAAATATCGGATACATGCGGTAAGTAAGCAGGTTACTTGGACGTGTAACCTCATCCCATGCTTCCTATTCTACATATGACACACAAGTGCTTGAAAATAGTACCCTTGCAAGTTAACGCATTACACAAAATCATATATTAATTTGCCCAAGGATTTTGAGTAGGGAAATACCATGTTCAGTGTCTTAGTTTAGCATCGTTAACATTCCCCTATAAATGGAGCGAAACATTACAATAATGTTTACTTGGCCTGCAAGGGATAGGGAGTATGGACTATGACTGGCATTATATGCATACAGAGTATTAGTGCAATGAATATTCAGACAGCTAGAATGCTTTTTACACAATTAGCATCCTTTCCAAGTTTTCAAAGATCCATTGGGAAAAGACCAAACAATTATATGTTAACTAGCTGCTTTACAAAAAAGGTTTCACCGAGTACTAAACTGCCCAGAATATCGTAGTGAGGTTTTAAATATGCGTTGCTTGCAAAGTAAGGTGGGTGTGCAAATATCCCATTGAGTGTTTTACTGCTTCAATGCCTCACTTTTTGCAGAGCCCTGTATACTAGTATTGGAAGCTAACACAGGAGCCAGGTGAGATACAGAGGGGGGGGGGGGTGGGAGGGGATACAGGAGAACACTCCTAGGGCTAAAGAACAAATCAGCAAATTCGGCAGTAAAGTGAAGGAAATGTGTTGTTTGTTTGCTAAAGGATAGGAAAGAACAAGTTACTTTCTTACCTGGTAACGTTCTTTCGATGGGATGGTCCGACGACGTATTCCATATCTATGACATGTAAGCAGCACAGCTGTGGTGATTACATGTCATAGATATGGAATATGTCGGAGGACCCAATCCCCTCGAACTCTAGTTACAGTTTATGAAACTCCAACTTCTGTTTTTGTCTATGGCTGCAATATAATCACGTGTTCGGTGTCTAGTGCCTCTACCATTCCCATGCATCCTGTTTAATTGATAAGTGAATTGCAGAAGAGGGCTCCCTAGTTACAGAAGAAGGACCTCAACCTGTTGTATCTCTGAGCATTACTGCTATTAAGTGAAAAGGCAAATGCATGCGCCTTTATTCAGTGGGCCGCCATAACAAACCTTAATAGGGATCTTGTGCAATTTCGTCTAGGCTGTAGTGAGGCAGTCTGTAGAAAGGGCACTGAAAGGGAAGGAGACCACATCATCGCCCCACCTCCCTCCCTGGTGTCCTTCAGGTTACGTGGTCTGTTGCATGTCACAGCCCGTACACCGATAACAAGCTCTACAGATTAGGGGTCTTTCGGCCACTTTTACTCCCTATAAATAGGTAAATACTCCCAAAAAATTCAAAAACAGGGAGTAAAAACATTCCCAACAAATAATAGGAAGCAGACAAATAGAACCTTGTACCCTGTACCCTTGCTTTTGTCCACACGGCTACATAGGTATGTTTGGGCCAGAAGTGCAGGTAATACCACAGGAAGAAACTGCTATTATTGCATGATCCGAAAATGTAAACGTGTATCTTTTAACGTGTATGAATTAATTATAGTGAAAACATTTTCGTTTTCCAGCAAAACATTTTTTTACTCTCTAATAAAATACTACCATTAGATATAGGATTTACATTTGTACTCCCTAAAAATCATTTTATTCTAAAAAATTAGGGAGTAGAATACCCCCCCCCCCCCCCCCACTTCAAAAGCCTATCTGGAGCACCGCCTATAACAATAACCTTGGCTCCGTTGGTTTGGTGCTAAACCACCACTTAGCTCAAATTAATCTTGCCACTGAAGCACTACTTACAACAAAAGTAATGGTGTGGTGTGGTGTACGCACTTACAGCCAAAATAATAGTGGTGTCAAAACTAATCAGCCTACTATTGCCTACACTGACTGGGAAATATGGGAGTTGAAGTCCAAACTATGTGGAGAGGCAAAGGTTGTACAAACCAATACTTTTGCATTACTCTGTTGTGCTAAAAAGTGCCACTTCGGATCCAAAACTAAAAAAACACTGACCCAGAAGTAGATGAGCAACACTAGGTAGGATGAAGCAATGTCAATGTGTATTTACACACGATCTACGCTGTCAACATCATTGTTCAAAACAAACCTTAGGTGGGTCTTGCCTGGGTAATGATTGAAAAGGAATGCAACTGAAGATTCTCCTTTTAGGGTGCGTTAAAATTAACACACACTACTAAGAGGCTTAGACCCTAAAACCTTACCTTAAGTGTTTTAACTACTTTAAATTAACTGTCTAGCCTTCAGTAACGGGTTACAGACGCCCCAAAAGGTCATAGTACAGAACAGATTAACCAAAAGTCAGGGACTACACATCACCTACAAGAAGGAGCGAGGGCAAGGGACACGCAATCCAGAACATGCCAAGAAGAAAACGCATCGATGTAGTAAAAGCGCCTGACAGAAGCAGGCGAGGCCTAATTTGGAACCATTCAGAGCAGTGGTCTTCAAACTGTGGGGCTGTCCCAACCCCTGAAACAAGGAACGGTGCAGCCGAACGGGGCTGTTTATTCATGCATATAAGGGCATAACAAACACCTACATGTTAACAAGTGCCACAGAACATGTCTTGGTGCGTTGCAACCTGCCTACACATTCGGTGTTCATGCCCTTCTCTTCCGTGACTGCGCAGGGAAACACCACCTATCAATGACTGCGCAGGGAAGCACAACCCATCAATGAATGCGCAGGGAAGCACCATCCATCAAAAAGGATTCCTTCGCATACATCTACAAGGGGTGTTGGAATGACTGTCAGCGGGACGCAATTTACCCAGCTGTGTCATTCCCACTGTCCAATCACTGGTGTCAGGGGGTTAAGAGAAATGCTTTCAAATGAAGTTACCTAAAACTACAAATCCCAGGATGAATTCGTTAATTAAATGATGAAACGGAAGTTTCACCTCTACCTTGTATATTTGGTCTTTTTAGCCGTCTCTTACTACTGGCAGGGGCGCACACACACACCTCGGAGATGGTTTCCCTGCCCGCCCAAACGCCGTTGCTGGCGATGAATCATTCAGTAACACGTGTTGTACTGATGGCAGTGGCCCGTGACTGCGGACAAGCGCCTTGCGGTGTAGGCAGTTTGTGCTCTGCCTCTTGGATTGTGCTAAGGCAGCGATTCGAAATGGGTTCGGCTTGAGAGGCATAGTATTCATGCACGCATTCATCGGTTTTAATTATGCGGTCTTCATTCTGTGATGCAGCCTCACCTTTAATAAACATCAAATGAAACGGCTTTCGCATGACCAAACACTGCTGCTGCCTCATGGGCTGCGCTTGTCACTGTACTGTTTTGGTAATGTTTAGGGAGGCTGTGATGGAAACCAAACACAGGCCGATTGCCTGCGAACAACACCTATACATTAGTCATAATGGCAACATCGCCCCAGGAAAATCACTTCCCCCTGCATGCACGCATATTATTTTCTGTGGTCCTCGAACGAAGACCAAATCCCGTTAAACGGATAAAACTCCCCATTACTCCTGCACTGAGAGCTCAAGTCTTCTGTAGCACACACCTCCACTCAGCAATTTCCGGAAAGCAGTGAAACGCAGCAATCCAAGTATTGCTAGGCAAGCAAGGATAACGACTCTGCTAACCAGACTTGCCGAAGTACATTACTTCAGGGGGGCCTAAATGATTTTAAGGGTTAGGGGCATAGGTGGAGTTCACAAATGGGGGGACCACCCCTATATTAAAAAAGTTGAAGAAATGTAGTCAAAGTAAATTACCAGGTAGTAATTTACTTCGCAAAACAGTGACCATTCAGGAGCTAATATAGGTCTTCATCGGCCTCCAGCAAGAACATCACACATCCCCTTTAATTTAATTGTTTTTTATGTTATGTTAGAGGTACTTGTATAGCGCACTGTCACCAACGGAATTGGTCCGCAGACGCTCTGGCGGATCTGTAAACAGGAAGGACAGGTAGGGTTAGTCTGGAGGAGGGGAGCAGGAGAGTGAGAGAAGTGATGTGCTGTTGGCAGCTTCACCTCGGTATACACAGAGTGCTGGGCTTTGGTGCTAGTATCGGATCGGGCGAGACCTCCAGTGCTATAGGTGATGTTTATGTGTTGTTGATGCAGTGTGGTAAAGTGCGTGCGGATTGCTGGGAGAGAGAGATGGTTGTGTGGATAAAGTATGCAGAAGATTGAGGGTTGGGTTAGTGGGTTCTGTATCCTGATTCAGGTACTTCTGGTTCCGTTAGAGTTGCATACCTGTGGGTTGGGTTGTTGCTGGTTCCTCGTGGGCCAACTCGCTTTGGTGGTGCTGCGCTGATCCAGCTGTATCATAGTGAGTATTGTATGGCTTGATCGGTGCGTCTGAATCTTTTCTTCGGTGTGAGACTGGTTAGGTAATATCTATTCTCTGGTTATCTAGTGTGATACTGGTTGGTTGCGGCTTTGAACGGTTCAGGGTCGGAGTGGTGTTGATGTGGCGTCCTAGTGCATCCGTCTTGGTGAGCCTGTGTATTCAGTCATTCGTTTCCTTCTGTCATGACTGTCTTTCTGTTGGTTGTTTGGTTTCCGTGGGGTGAACATCCTTGGGCCTATTTAGTTGTAGTTTTTGTGTGATGGGGCATTGTGCCTCCCGCTGTGTATTGGTGGACAGTGTGCAGTGATGAAACATTCTGTTCCTCACCCACTGGATTGGGGCTTGTGGTGCAGTGCTTCCTTTCCCTCTCTATCTGTTGTCCTTAGGTCTTTTGAGAACAGTTATAGTTTAAGGTCATGGTCCCCTTGATGATTCGTCCTAGTGTTCCTGTCTTTGGTCGTATTGCGGATGTCTCCCGGTTAGTCGTTTAGTATGTCATGGGATATTTAGCTTAGGGTTTTTCCCCATTGATTGCTTGGTGTGGATCAGGGTCCCTCTATGTTCATTGATGGGGTGTGTGTGTCTCTGTGTGTGTGTCTGTGTGTGTGCCTCTGTGTTTGTGTGTGTGTGTGTGTCTCTCTCTGTGTCTCTCTCTCTCTGTGTCTGTGTGTGTCTGTGTGTGTCTGTGTGTCTGTGTGTGTCTGTGTGTGTCTGTGTGTGTCTGTGTGTGTCCGGTCTTTCTAGTTATGACGTGAAGAGCCAGGTTTTGAGTAGTTTCCTGAATAGTAGGTGGTTTCTTGTGTTACGTATGTACTTTGGAAGGTCGTTCCAGGTTTTTGGGGCCTGGTGAGAGAAGGAGGATCCTCCAAGTTTTCTTTTGTTGTAGGGTTTCAGTTCCAGGCGGATGTCAATGCTTGATCTGAGCATTCTTGTTAGTTGATGAAGACGCAGTTTGTCTCTCAATGCATTTGTTGTGTTCTGCTCTGTGCATAATGCACATTGCTTTGAATTTTATTAGTCGTTTTCTTTTCTCCAGCAGCCCAAGGTCTTAAATCCCCCAGCGGGGACACGGTACACCCCTCCACAGACAAGCCTCTCAGCTCTGAGACTACTATGGTGCTGGAGTAGTATAAATGGCATATTAGCAATATCTTGATCATATTTGTGTATCCAACTGATGTAAAGATGCAATTTTGTATCTATACTTTTATGTCAAATGTTTTAACCATCTGAAATAAATCTTTCCTTACTTCTTCAAAAATGAGTTACTTTAGAATAAAAATAAAATTGGATGTGCAGTGTTCTAGGTCTATTTTGAAATTTTAGTACTACAAAATTGCCAGTAGCCATTGGTTAGTGATAATTTAACGCTTGGCGAGAAAGAAATGTTGTGCATATGAAGAACTGATGGAGCAGTCGAAATTTGCATGCGTGGCTAGTAGCTTGCAACTTGAAAATTGTACTGCTTTTACATTTGGTATGTGCCAGATGTGTGTCTACTCCATCTGCTGTTCCACTGTATTGCAATTAACAGGTGTTTTATTGGGTGGCGTGCATTTAGCAGTGCTATTTATACTGCACTACAGGAAAAGAGGATGGGGAGGGTGAAGCTTTACGCCGCAGTGTTTCCATTACGATTTCCATGTGAAATTAACTGTTACAAATATTGCAACAGATACACCTGAAACCCACCCAGCAAACGCAGATGCAAGCAAGGCAGGGGAACATTGCCAATGCGAAAATACATGCTTGTGCTACAAAAGAAGCAACTCCACGACGGATGAACTTCAGAAATAAGAGATGGAAAAGGAATGGATCCCTTCCATCGAGTACCAATAACACAACCTACAGACACTGGGCCAGATCACAGGTACTTCTTTAGCAAATAAACGCAGTGCTCGCTTCCTCTCTGGCACACATGCCCTAAATTGCTTTTTCAGAAAATGACAGATCTATCAGTGCAATTTAAACCATCACTTTAGCTTGTTTACCTGAGTACCTTCACACCATTTGTTATTTCTCAGTTCTCTACTACTATGCTGCAATTGCCTGCCACGGAGGTGTTACCAAGTGTGTACAAAATACACCAGATCACTACAACTTTGCGATTACTGAGACAAGTTGACAAGAATTCCTTCTATTAACAATGCCAAAATAGATCAAAGCTAGTGTAGGGGTTAATACCATCTTAATAAAGTCAACCTGCAGTTCTAGTTAAGTTGGACTGCTATAGGAAGAGCACTTTTTGGGTGATTTATATAAAAAACGGTTGTGCCTCTGAGCAAATAGGCATGAAACAAAAAAAAAAAAACACAAATTGGGATATTTTGGAAATGATGGCGGCTCCTTTGGAGACCATAACTGGCACATTTCTTGGGTTGTTTAGCGCCAATACGATAATGTGCCTTTAAGAAAGTTTTTTCACGGATATATTTATTTCACAGAAATAGTACACAATGACTCCACAGTAACGCACCGGTATACTGTTAATGAATTAACAAAAAGTAAACTAGTTAATTACTACATGCAAGAAAAGACAATCTATTGACAAGAACCTGTGTAGTGCGGAGTGTCAGAACTGTGTTAGATCGATGTGAAGGGTGACACTAATTCACATTAAGCATAAGTGGAAGTTCATTAATGTATTTCTGCTTCCAAGGCTGATCAAGCAAGTAGGTTGAATTTAAAAGTAAATCAGTGGGCAAAGGTGGATCCCAAGTCAAGACCGGAGGCGAGCGTTGAGCTGCTCTTCCTTTATTTTCAACAAATGAAAAAGCTACAGGAGAACACTTTGCAGTCACCCATCAATCAACATCACGTGAAAGAAAGCTCCAATCAGCAGAGAATCCACAATATAAATCCTCCTGTTGCTTTTGCTACTGAGCAGCGAAATAAGTAGTCTCCCTACTTTTCTATACGACTGGGGAATATTTCTAGGTTTGTGAGCTAGTTAGAGGAAGTCAGTGACAAGCGTGTAAGTAAGGGAGCGGTGACAGGGAGAAGTTCAACAATCCAGCCGGACATGCTCCCATGGCACCCTAGCGGCCAGGCCCCAGAGATTTGGTCACCAAGGCTGATCGCATTAGCGCCTACGTCCAGCGTTAAGCTCCAGTGATATTTTTTCATGGTTATCCCTCACAGTGGCCCTCGTCCTCCCACCCCTTCAGTGCGCCGCTCGTGTCGGGGCTTGCGAGATCCGCAACCAGCATACTCCACTCATTCTGGACTACTAAGTCTCAGCTGGTGAGTGCCATACGTTTGGGGGTCACACATTTTCCCAACAGTCGCGCTCCTGTCCTTAGGCATCCAGGTGAACAGCACTGAGGTGCTTTGGCTCACGGAGTCGCTCATTTATACACAAGTATTCCGAAACGTGTTAATGCTCTAACCATACACACGGCAAACACAGCCAGGGAGCTGATGGAGTGCTCTGTGATTCTGAGGGCCATCGAGAATGCCACATACCCCTTCACCCAAAACGGTTTCTAGACGATATACCACACGATTTTCAACCATGGAGGATGAATTGTCTGATGGATCACAGAAGGAAGACACAGCTCTAGCCCAGAGCTTTAATGATCCCTAGGCTCTTTGGTATGCGAAACAGTAAAGAGTGAAGTGACCAACATATTACATCCTATTCAACTGCAGCTTCAGTTAGATGGCGTGGAATGCCATCCGAGGGATTGGGTGTTGCAAGTTGCCAAAGCCTCCTCCAAAACGAAATCCATAGCAAGGGAGGGTGGTGGAGGACCCAACACATGTATGAATCAAGTGCGTCTCCTACCCCCCCCCCACCGGGCATGCCTGCAACGGATGCGCTTTCCACCTGACTACTGCCCCTCGTAGGCAAAAGGACATGTTCCTTAAAAGGGAAGGCAACGCCTGACAGAGTTCTACCCCTGTGAGTGAAGTTCAGACTGATTCAGGCGCAGATAAAGACAAGGGTGCCCACAAGATGAGATGGCAGGAGATGATACTGAAGATGATAGGGCAAAAGTAATCTTTGACCCAGAGGACCTTGTCAACCCAAGAGCATTGGACTGGACTTCCTCAAACAAAGAGGCATTAAAACATAAGTGTTTTGGAAATCTTGGAAAAATAAGTCTCTGCCTTACAAGGATCGGAGTGTCCACATCCCTAATCGAGAGCAAGGTTTTTGGCAATCTAGAGCTCTACCCCAGATTGATCATGTTTCTGCATAAATCAGTGAAAGATTTAAGGAAGCATAGATGGAACCTAGCCTGGAAGTCCCAGAAGGGCAAACCATTTAGATGCGGTAGAACCTTTGGCTATAATTCCGGATTTGGCCCGGAGCTTAAAGGATTTGATTTCACCCATCGATTTATGTATCCTCTCCAATTGGGCACAGGAAGCCATACGTTTGTTTGGTAATGCAAACCATGCCTTTGCACCTATTTAGCACATTTATGAAGATAGCTAGTAGGCTCTGAGAGCCGGCAACCACTCAAGCAAATGCTTTCTTCTAGGCCTCCCGTTTGGCCAAATTCTTTAGGACCTTCACCGCCTTGTAGAAGGCCTAGTCATCCATCAAAAGTCCAGCAGATGTAGAGGGTGAGCCTTCAGCCTGTATCAGCTGGACGAAAGCCCCAGAATAAATACAACAAACGAAAGCCACTGGCAAAATAACAAGACCGACTCCTCCTTCCCCTGCCGAGGCAGAGGCATAAGAGGAAGGGCAAAACACAGGTGGAAATTAATATGGCACTTTGAGTGGGCAGTTTCACAAAGCTATTTCTGAAGAATTTAGATGCCTTATGCGATGGCTGGCTGAAACAGACCAGCAGAGGATATACATTTGGAATTCTGGGGTCTCCCTTGCCAGAGAACATCCCCTCTTCAACTAGTTTTCTCGGAGGAAGAGCACAAGCTTATGGAAGCTTTAGTACTACATTTTGCATGCAAGAGGGCAATAGTTTAGGCAAGGCATCATCCCAAGAGTTGTCATCAGCAATATTTTCGACGTGAAGAGGAAAGAAAGCAAGATGCATGATAAAATCTCAAGCAGCTGAACGAGTGGCTCATATCTCTGTGTTTCAAAATGTAAAGTATTCATTTGCTAAAGGACCCATCAAGGAGCATTGGTTAGCACATTTAGACTTGTGCCACATGTACCTCTCCATTCCAATTTGAAGGTTCTCTGAGCATGGATATTTTGGTAATTTGTGAGCCTGCCCTTCAGTCTTTGTTCTGCACCAAGATGCTTCATGAAGGTGTTGCAACCAGTCCTAGCCCATCTGCGGGCATCAGGGGCAAGAGTGATACATTAATCTGGACGATGTCATTCTCATGTTCCAGGACAAGAAGGTACCATGAGATCATGTGAAGTTGACAACATAGCTTCAAGGGTTTGGCTTTTTGAGTAAATCAGGAGAAATTGGTTCTGGAGCCGTTCAAACAAGTAGAGCGCCTGGGATTCTCAATTAATACATCAGCGTTTGTCAATCTGCCCACAGAAAAGAAGTGCACCCAATGCTAGAGATCTGGTGGGAATCTTTCTGCCAGCTAGCCAGAGTTATCTGCCTTCTAGTGGAATTGAGACAGATATTTTCCTGGTGGCCCTCCACTATCATGCTCTACAGAGGTTAAAGATCTCTTACCAGCGGAGGAGGGTTGCATACGCCCAAGTCATGCCACTGACACAGGTTTCCAGAATAGAATTGCAACGGTGGCTTGACCATACAGATGCCTGCAACAGCAAAGCCATGTACGGTTTCACACTGGAGAGAGCGATGAAGCAAGTCTGGGTGGGTTGCCCGCTGCAGGGAACTAACAGGGAGAAGTAGTCTTGGAATGAACTCGTAATGCCTAGCATCTCTGAAGTTGTTGGCTGGATCTTTCACCTTCAAAGCTTTGGCAAGGGGTCAAGGTGCTGTATTGTGTCCTGCTGAAGATGGACTATGTCTCATGGTGTGCTACAAAAATCATTCTGGGGCACGCAATCCAGGATTCTGATGGAGATAGCAAATGATTTCTGGCATTACTGCCTGCACAGACAGCTAAAGACCAAAGAAAAGTATCTTCCAGGTTTTTCCAACTCAGTGATTACATCAGACAATGTTTCACAGCGTGTGGGACATATGAGGTACTTTAAAAAACGATCTCTGCTTCAGGTTCTTCAGTTAGAGACTGGACTCCGGGTTCAAGGAACACACTACACTTCCCCTGACACCATTCACAACGATAAGCAAGACTCTGGCCAAGCCACTTAAGTGCAGTAATTGCGATCATCACCCCATTTATGGGCTTTGCAGGTGTAGTTTCCAGGACTTCTGGAATGTTCTTCAGATTCTACAATCCAACTTCCCCAGATTCCTTTTATTCTTAAATGTCACAAGGGACAGTACAACCCATCGATGAGCTTGCTGAATCTCAAACTGGTGGCCAGAAAGCTTTCCGGGCGCTATAGTTCCCGTCAGAAAATTTGGAAAAGATGTAGAACATTAGAGAGTCTTGTGCCCCCCTTAGAGTAAATGGGTGAACATGCTTTAATCTGTAGATTCCCTCAATGGATGTGCATTTCTACACCTCATGCGGGGAGCTATTCGATACTGTGGGATGCAAATTGATTCTCGAGCAGTTCTAATCTTGGTCTGACAGTCAGACTTTTTCCAGAATGGCTCCCTGATAAATTGGCAAAACTGTTATGCTTCAAATCCTGCAGATGACTATTTAATGTCAGGGCCTTCAATCTTTCGGACAAAGATTTTCGCCTGACTGAGTCAACATATTTTAAAGCATATTGAATGGTGATCTAGGTACGTCATCTACCCAGCCTACCGAGATCATCCTAAATTAAGTCTAGCGATGCATCTCAGAGGTACGAGATGAAAGAGGGCTTCCAAAAAGGGCAATCGGTTGTTCCCGATCGGAAAGCTGCACCGACCACTGTCCACTCAGACTTCAGAAAGATAGGTCGGATCAGTACTCGGGCAAGCACGAGTACATATTTTGAAATTTGGGGCTCACTGTATATTGGGCTACAATTTCCATTAACTCAGTATAGAGTGGGCCTTGAGGATATAATGAAGCGGTTGACTGGTCAGGTGAGTCGGCTCTCAGATTTCCATTTGCAACTGATTTCACAGCTTGCAACATTTAACGGTGAGTGCAGTGAGCATAATGTTCGCCTCTAGTCTTGACCTAGAATGGAGATTTTCCAAACCCTTTCGTGCAGGAAGGATTGGATTCTGTTAAAGACACAGAGGCGAGCATTATCGCACCCAGCAGCACGATTTGTGGTGGGCCTTGTGGCTTGTTCCTTTCTTTCCTAGTGCTGTACTAGTGTGGGTGCATTCGTGAGTGGAATGAATATAAGAAATTAGAGCGTTTAATTATTGTGTGTTATTAATGATGTGTTATTTATATTGTGCTTACGCCTAAGCGTTTTAAAGAGAACATCGATACATACGATATCAGCCAACCGAAGTTGGTACGCAATTATCGATCTCGGAAGGATGAAAGGCTGAGATAGCCTTGCCGGGATTTGAACCTGCGATCTGCAGGTCACACACATCAGCAACAAGTGCTCAACCCGCTGAGCTATCTTACCAGCCTTTATAGAGTGCCAACTGTGCACTTATCAAATGGTTTTGTATAATCTTTTAATTCCCAGTCTTTCACACTGTGTTTTACCTACACATGACTTACTCGTTTTTACAGAAGATTTTATGCCATGGACTGTCTGCTGATTGGAACTTACTGTCGAAAGATGTTGATTGTAGAGTGGATGTCTACAAATAAGCTATAGAGTATGAGGATTTGTAATTTCTATTGCGTTTCAAAGTGTTATCTTGCTGCTGTAGCTTCTATAGGTTATCCAGTGTTTATAACGAAAAATAAATACCGACAAAACTTTTGGGGGTAGTAGGGTGGGAGGTTAAAAAGGTAGTATAAATAGGGGCTTTTGGGCGGGCCCCACCAAATAAAAAATGCATCGTCTTTTTTGTTATTTAGGTGTTGTTTTTAAAGTATGTTGTTATTTTGGGTGTCGTTGTAAAGAAATGGAAGCCTTCTCTAGTTGTTCTAAAGAAAGAAAGTGAAGCATAATGCGCGCCTCCTCGTCTTGTATAGATTAAAGACTTTGCTAAGGTTTAGAAAATAAATCTCCATAAATGTTATCAAAACGTCCAACCATCTAAGGCAATAGTGGGGGTGGGGAAGATAATGAGAATACAGGCTTGACAGACTGTCAGAAAGGTGAGTCCTATTTGGGTGCCTGCCAGAAGTGGGAACCAATTAGGTGTTTAAACTATACCCTTTCAACCACTCTGTGAGATCTCATTATCTATCTTATACTGCTACACCTACTCGCTTTTTCCAAGCCCCGCACTTGAAGCAGAACACTGAAGCACTGTGAGGAATAGTTGTGCTACTGTTTATAAATACCTCCTCCATTCATACTTCTAAAATCAGCAGAGGAAAAAGTTCAGCGGGTGAAATTGGAAGTGAATGGGAAAACCAACAAAAGAAAACCGGATGCAACGAATTCACCTTTAAAAAAGGACAGTAAAATGGGAGCAACAAAGGAAACTGGGCCACTCTGAGTAATTGATCCTTGTGTCTATCAAATCCGATGCTGTGTCGAAAAAAGACCTTTCTCCAAAAGAATAAAACAGGATACAGAAGTGCAATTACAAATGGTTTCAGAAAGATTAACCATTCTGTTCTAGAAACGCACAGATTTACGTAAATATTTTATTGTTATGTTTATAGGTCAAAAGAGCTTCATCATAACACTCACAGAATTTCAGTCATATTTAATTGCACATAATTAGATAAAACGATAGGTCCATACAATTATTCGACCAAATATTACAAAATATGCATATTCAGTTAATTTCATTTGCATGTTCGAATACAAGTACTAGTCTGTCAAGTGCCACTTAATCACATAAATACTCGAGCACAGGCAAAGTCCCTTTTGGATTGTGCAAAAGTGCAATATTAAAGGTGCAATATTAAAATGTAGACAGTGTTTAGACATAGCAGCAAACATCACAAAAGCTACTTTGAGCTCTGGACATTATTCCCAACATTGCCCATCCTTAGGATGGCCTTCCAGATGTTAAATAAGGCTACGTGCATGGTTTTATGCCCATAGTTTTGACAATAAAGCCAGAAGGAGTCAGTCTTTTATGTTGATGTAATCGGACACAAAGGGCCCAAGCATCTTTATAGATAGGGGGCTGGGCTCCCTTCATACAGTATGTGTTGTGCAGTCTCAAATTTACCCATGACACCATATGATCGGCAGATTCTCTTTCGGTATGCCTAATTCTGGACCGATGGTGGTCAGTAGTGGTAGTTTGCTGATATGCAGCAGGAGGACAAACCTGCGCAGCTCAGGAGACGGGGACAGTTTAATATAGCCTTGGCCATTCATAAAACTATGAGACAGCAAGTTAATAACAGGATTTAAGCTGCTGAGTGCAGAGAGGTGGGTATAGTTGGCACACCAATCCCATAGGACCATCGTAACACTATTTCCTGGTCAGAACCTGCAAATTATCTTCCCAATGCGGACTCCATCCTATAGTGTAAAAACGTGCTAGGCTCAACGTGGTCAGGGATTCTTGCCCGATGGTGGTTGTCCCAACAAGGTAAGGAGAGGACAGGTTGGTGACTTACAAGCTTTTAGCAATAGCAAGTTTCTTCATTTCTGGGCCATTTATGCCAAGGACATAATGCGCAGTTCTAGGTGGATGATCTCAACCGGAACTCCAGGGCCAAGTCCAAGCATTTACCTCCAGAACCTACCATCTAGAATATAGGGTCAATATCCCATTAAAGCTAAAGGCATGTTCAGCTTTGCCGTAGCCTTCCTTTTCCTGGCCTCCACCAATCCAGCATAATCAGACTTGGTGGTCAATTCAACACCCAGGTATTTAAAACTGTCAACTTGCTCTATGGCATTCCCGTTGACGACCAAAGTGTGTCGTAACACGATTGTAAGAGAAGAACATGGCCTTGGTTTTCTCATAGTTCAGTTTTAGGTCATGTTCATTAGAAAAGCTTAACACTGCCCCCATGGATCTTTTGAGGTCAGCAAAGGTATGGGCAAACAAGATCAAGCGGTCCGCATTATGAGACACAGGGGACTTTTCTCCCCAATATAGTTGACGAGCAGTTGTGCACTTTCTCAAGCATGCCTTGTAGTTCAGCTAGGTAAATGTTGAAAAGTAGGGGTGCCAAAGAATATCCCTGTTTTACACCAAGGTTGTTTTTTATTGGTGCCGTTACCATACCCCCATTATCGAGCCTCACCTGAAACTAGGTGTTTTCGTGTAAGCCTATAGTTGTCAACCATCGATCCCACGGGCAGCCCAAATGATTCATTTTATCCCACAACTTTCTACTATTTACTGTATCAAAGGCTGCCCGGAAATCTATCATAGCAACATATAGACCGGGCTGCCCTTTAGTCTTTGCCCTTCTGGTCAATAAGTCAAGTAGCCATAGGCAATGGGATGTTCCGGAACCTGCTCAATCCCATTTGGAAATCACTCATAAGGCCTGTCATCTGCACCCAGTGGGATAGTTTGTCAAGTAATAGAGATGCAAACATTTTCCCAACCGAGTCCAACATAGCCAAGAGTCAGAAGTTCTTGGGACATGTTCTAGGCCCTTTCTTATGTATGGGCACCAGAGTCGATCAGCGCCAAGAGTCAGGGATCGATTCCTCCTCGGACGCCCTATTGAATAGGAGATATACAAGGTCTCCCCAGTATGCCATGTTCGCTTTTATGATTACATTAGGGAGTCCATTTGGGCCGGGAGCTCTGGAATCTTTTAACAGATATGTTTAGCATGACCTTGGCATGCATAAAGTTCTAAACGTACGTCTCCCTGGACCAAGGTGATCCTCCCACAGGGGGGCGCAGTTCATATAAAACCTCAGACAGAGGTCTAGTCCATTCCCACTCGCCAATAGCGCAGATCTCACAGGTAGTAACATGCGAGTTGAAGGGCCTCATCAGTTTCCACAATTTTCCAGAGTCTTTGGTCTTAGATACGCTTACCAAATATCGCCATTGGGCGGCTTTGCTGTAGGTGACCCTCTCGCGCATCCACCTGCGGTATTGGTTTTTAGCCAAATGCTTAGCGGCTAACACCTCTATGGTGCTGCAAGTCTTACCACTCATACGCAGCTCCCTTCCGAGAACCCTCTCCGCTTTACGTACATATCAAACTAAAGGCAACAGGGGTCAGAGCTACTCCTTAACATGCACTGAAGAAATGTGGGCACATAGCTGCACTTAAATCTGTGTCAAATTTGAAATAGTCTAGTCTTCTTCACAGGGGCCCTAAAACAAGGATCAGAATTGGATCTGAATTGCTAGAATCAGACGAATTTACCATAAGAAAATGCTTAAATATTGTTCAAATTCTTGCTTCATTTCAGTACGTTTTAAGAAGTGGCGAGTTGCCCGTACTCCCCATTTGAACATGTGCGCATAGTGAGCCATTGGGGACGGAAGTAGTGCCAGAGGAGAATTTGAGAGGGTCTCACTGGAGCCTTGGCACAAACTTAGAGAAGGGGGTGTTCAGCTGGTTCCTGGAGCGCCATGTCTCTACATTTGGCAACAACCATTCCAGTTCAATATGCATCCCCCATGCTGGGGGGGGGGGGATCTGTTTGCATGTAGGGTGCAGGATCACTTGCACATGCCGAGTCACAGACGCAGTTTATTTATTTTACATTTTTAACGCGCTCACACAGCCAGCGGGCATCGAGGCGCTGTTACAGCAATTGTTTTCTTAGTTGCGCAATTGTTTTTTTTTTTGTCTTAGTTGCGTATTTATAATGCACTTAAGCACCCAGAGGTTTCTAAGCGCGGACCCGGGATCGAACCTGTGTTGCTTCGTGTCGTCTTGCTTTCAATACGCGCTCGTTGCTGCTGAGCTATCCTCCCGGGACAGTAGCTTGGCCGCGAGAACAACCTAGTGCAGACTCGAGTCTGGGGAAATACACCACAAAGAGTGGACAGGCCTGCAGATCTGGGTATAGAAATGGGGCTCTAGCCGACAAGTATTCCAGAAGACACTGAGGACCGTTGACCTGCCAAGTTCAAACTAGGGAAGTCCAAAATGGTGCTGCACGCCACAGACACCTTAGAACGCTTTCAGTTGCAGTCCAGATGAATACAGACATTGAACAACTCAAGAACCAATCCCTACAGAGATAGCAAAAGGAAAGATACTGACTGAATGTAACCAGAGTTCCAGAACTCCTTTGGTATAAAATGGGATTGGGTAATTGATTAAGTCATTCAGTGTCTTGCACCCAGAAGAAGCAGACGCGCTTGCCGATACTCATGGATACAAGGGGAGGCAGTACACACCTAGGGAGAATGAAAGGAGAGGGAGCTGTTAAGCCCTAAAAGATGAAGGCTTATCTGAAGGGCACCAGAGCCCCTCTCAAATTCTTGGGGAAACTGCAAAGCCTTTCACCCACGATCCCTGGGCAATTGTGAGAGGTTCCAGGCCCTCGCAGAAGGGGCCAAGGACTAAGAAAGAGACCTACTGTGAATCCCTTACTCTAAATACAATGAAGAAAGAGGAAGAAATAACCTTGACAAGGAGAAACAAAGGACGCAATGTCCAACAGAGACCTGCTATGAATTCTGAAATGCACGTTCCTGGAGGGGCAAGGACTTGTTAGGACAGGTTCTGGAACTTATGTTTAACCACAAGTGTAACACTGAAGTGCCAAAGGTTCACTATTGAGTTAAACACATCCTGACACAGAGAAGGTTGTCAGATTTGCTAAGGTGAGTTTCCTCAATGCACGCACACCAGCACGTCCGAAACGATCACCTGACAACTTGATTACTAAATAATTCAAATAGAACATTAGACATTTGAGACATGTGTGCTTAACAAAGGGTTAACGTTTGCATCCTCAAAGTCACTAGATTTCACAAACACAAATGGACCTCTATAAATTCAGTAGGAAACTTAAAAAATCTTTCATAATTAATTAAAACATACAAGCACTTCAGTTCATCTCTGTAAATTGCAATGTAAATGTACGGTGGTGCGCATTATTTGGGGAAACTCACCAGATTGTCTTTGTTCCCCATTGTAGCAGCCCTCGGTCTATTGAGGTTCATTTGAGTGGTGGGGCAGCCTTTACAAAACTGACAACCATCTCGGTTTGGTTTAGTTTAGATATTGGGCTGCCGCCACTAAATTTATTATATTAGAATAATGGATGCCTATAGAACCAATATGGATGAAGACCTCGAGTTGTTCTTTACTCCCAGAGGGAGCACTGTACATGCATTTAGGAGTACATCGGACTGTCAGGCAACACACAGGGAAAAATGTTAGACTCGAGACTATCCATCAAAGACATTAATAAGTACTGGGAGAGGGCACTAGGCGGACATATTATGAACAAAATAAGATATCAAGAGGTCTTAGGATATGTGTTAAGCCGGATACAGATCTTGCTGACAAATGGGAGGGGAATCTTAATACTAGCTCTAGAAACATGACAGAATTACTGATAGAACAAGGAGATAGGGAGCACAATAGAAAAGAGATGCAAATAGCAACACTTAAGCAAGCAATAACGGAAATGCCTGCACCCGACGGCACGAAAGCCAAACACCATAAGAGACCAACAAAATTCCTAAAGTACAGCAAGATGAAGTAAAGCTATGTAAAAAAGGACATTTTTTGGGGGACGATTGTGACTATAGGATTGATAGGTGTGACAGGGCCAGCGTTGTGGCCCTGTCAAAAGAGGTTGGGGGTGCCCATCCCAACTCCCCTCAGGTGCCTGGGAGCAGGCATACCCCCTCCAAACCCCCTCCTTACCAGCAACGACGGCAGCCCCCAGGCCGGAAAAGGAAACGGGAACGCAGCAAGGCAGCTTTCCCAGGAGACGCCAGAGAGACGTGACCAAGGCACATCTCTATCACGGGGTTGCCGAAAACGGCACAACACTGGCAGAGGACGTGAAAAGGGGTGCCGCGCAGTGCACAGCCCTGGCAGGCTCCAGCAGACCGTGCCTGCTGGAGTCTGCTCTTCGTAGGACTGCACCCAGCAGAGATTTTCAATTCATTAAAAAAAACATGAGTAAAACAAAGACCCCATGAGGCCTTCTCCACTATGCCACCAGGGATGTTTTTTTTCTTTTTTCAAAGGCCCAGAGGTCTTCACTGTTCCAGCATCCCAGCAGGGTTCATGTCAAAAAAGGGTCTGGGCTTACTAGCCCTTTTAAGCCCTTTGATGGCTTTCCCAGTCACACCAATTGGAGGCAGGTAAGAGATTGGGCAGTGTAAGTAGTCAATCCTGAGAGGGCGTGGGGTATTTAAGGAGGTGTGTGTGGGTTAGTTGGGTGAGGATAGGAGGAGGATGTCCAAGAGACCAGTAGAGGAGTGCGGAGGCTATTGTTAAGGAGGGGGCCTGTGGAGTGTTTGTGTGAGAGAGGGGAGTGAGTGTAAGAGATAGAGTAGGAGAAGTGATGCAGTGGAGTAGTAGTAGGGGCGGCGGTAATAGCAGTAGTTGGGAGTAATGGTAAGCGGTGGGGGGGTAACGTGTGAAGAATATAAGTGGTATTCAGTAGTAGAAGGGTGTACAGGGCACCATATCCCGAGTTCTGTAACAGTGAGGGTTATGTGCATGGCACCATATCCCCGAGTGTCTTCGAGCAATAAGGGTATTAGAGAGGTAGTGGTAGTAGCGGAATAGGAGTGGAATAGGAGTGGAGGGAGAGGGGGAAAAGTGACAGTGATTGGGGAAATTAGGAGCAGCTATTGGCATTTGAGTGAGATAGAAATTATAACTAGAGAAATAACCAGAGGCAGGAAATTAGAGTGAGAAGGAGGGAAAGGAGACAACAGAGAGGGATAGTTGGAAGTACAAGCGGTAGAAAAGAATAGGAGGTGGGAAGGAAGCAAGATAGAAGGGGCGAGGTGGAAAGGCAGAGTGAGACTGGAGGGACAGTGACGTATTGAGAGTACAGTTGTTGGGATCAGTAAAGCAAAGAGACATTGTGAAAGGAGTGGGTGTGACGCAGGGCGAAAGGCGGCACTATTCTCTATTCCTGGAGACTAACCAACAACAGGAGTGGGGAAAGCAGGAAATTCCCTAGGGCATCAGGTAGCCATCGACTTCGGGAAAATACCTGAAGCAGTAGTCCAAAAGGAGAAAGACAGATAGGGGCTAACGATCGGTAGTTTACTGACAACCCGGTAGGGACGTCTGGTCCTCGGAGGTGGGGCCCAGGTCCGGGGAAGTCAAGAGAGGAAAGGGCCAGCCCGAGCGCTAATATTCCCATTAGGCCCTCTAGAACAAGATGAGAAAAACAGCCATTCTGACAATCCAGTTCACAACCTTGGACCTTTCTAAAGAGTCAGCGCGTTTCTTTGTGGCAGGCCGCCCCGTCACATAGGGTATACACATTTCAATCAAAATATGATGATACCACTAGAAAACCAATATCACAGGATAGTACACCTAATTCTTCTCCTGCTAGTTCAGACACTGATAGTGATAGTGACAGGCCAGGCACTGCAGCTAGCAAAACAGCAGACGCACGTGACCAACAGAGTAGAAAAGGCAATTTTTAAGAACAGATAAAAGGTTCAAACGTGGCAACAGAAAGGACAACATAAAGCACGCGAGATTTTCGAATCTGGACACTCAAGATACTTTAATTCGCAAAACAGATATACAGGACGTAGAGGAGGAGCTGAGGAAAGTGGAAGATGAAGGAATAGGAAACATCACAACCAAGAAAACCAAGGACACAGGTGCTTAACAAGGGTTTTCTTTTACACCCACAGTCACTAGATTTCACAATGAATTAAAACATACAAAAACTTCAGTTCATCTCTGCAAATTGCAATATACATTTAGGGAGATGTGCAGACCATCCTGACAGTTTCATTTAGAAGTCAGTCTTTAGGTGCTTATCAAAACCTAGCCCTGACCATTCCGTTAATCAGGGGAGTTGCTAGGTCTGGAAAAGACCCGGGGCTAAGCTGATGTCGGAACTGTTGGGAGTAGGGGCTAGCTAGTCTCTTGGCTGTAGCTCCTGAGATTCCATCCGGGGCTACAACTAAAAGATCAGGGGCTATAGCCCCCTTAGCCCCCCCCCTAGCAACGCCCCTGCCGTTAATTAAAATAAAGATTTGTTGAACTCAGCCTGGACAAGAGTAACATGTATCATTGTCTCAAGTTCCCCACAATGCCTGGATAAGATTTTAACAAATAACATTGTTGGCCATACATTCTGAGACGAAAGTCAGGCAAGGCAGGACAGTCTTATTCAATTGATATAAGGATGAGTAACATTCTAGGGATAGCAGGCAGAGTGATTTCATACAAATGGCAAATAGTTCTGTATTTTATAAATAGGATATATATATATATTGAGCTGTGTGCGCAGTGATACATTTCTGTGCAGGCTGTGTACAATTCTTTGCGTACAATTTAATGAGATTAACATTTTCAAAGTGTTTTCATAAAAATTAACATTGAACTATGATCTGAAGAATTCCTAGCATAGCCAAAATAACATATGCTTGATAATATGGTCCATAAAGTGTACGGTGACGGCCATAGTTATTTAATAAGTATTAGGACATGGGAGTAATTATATAATTTCTAATCCCATAGAAAATGAGGATTCAAATCCCATGCAACTACTCCCTCTGGACCTACAGTAGAGAGAAAGAATACCGTGCCTGTGGGACTATTTGTGAGGAGAAAAGGGAGAGGCACGAATACTTGGGTAATACAATTCTAAAACCCTTCGCCAAGGTTGGATGGATGAGCCACAATTGTGTGCGTTGTTGGATCGATAACACTGCTTCTCCAACCAAAACATGCAGAATCCCAATGCAATTCATTATAAACTCACTTTAAAAATCGCACATACATATTAGCGACCCACAGCACCATATTTACATGTGAAATGTAATGTATGCAACAGTTCTTGAATTCCAGCAAATGTTGGTACTACTGGGGAAAGCAATATTCTTTCAATAATTGTTATGTAGTTTAAGTGCAATTTAGAAATGTTTTGAAGTTAAGAGTTTTGATACAGTGACCGACAAGCAACAGATTTAGGCCTAGAATGCCCATTCAGAATTAAACATATATAGATTGGAGTATGTAAATGGATGCGCGTGTGTGAGAAGAACCGAATTTAGGCAGGTTATTTTTTTCTTGTTAACCAGTTAGTAGCGATTATGTAATATTGTTGGAGAGGGTCCCTGGAAAGGCCCTCCCATAAGCATGACAGCCTGAAGAGTGAGAAATGAGAGATGCCAGTCGCTGTTTGGCCAGCCTCCAGGAGGGCCAGTACATCCCATGTATGTGAGCAGATATTCTCGTAGAAACAATTCAAAGCCTATCCAGCTGACGTCTTCGTGGATACAGGTGCCACATCACTGGACCAGCTTCACATGATAAATATGCAGCTGTGCTGACGTCATTAGTGACACCACGCCATAGTAAAGTTAACGACGAAGCAAACTCTTATGCCTGCATGAAGTTACACAGACACGCACAATCACACACCAAGAACATGCATACACAGTTCTTTAGACAGGCCAGATACATGTACATACTGCCAGAAGCCATTTTTCCTTTCACTAGCCAAACGCATAAACGCAAGAAAGCAAGAGTCACGCAGCAAGCCTGCAGCCGCTTAACCTGGAAGAACCGAATACTACTAAACTCGAGAGAAAGCAATATAATATATATAACGACTGTAGTGAAATTGCACAACGCCACATTGCTCAAAATAAGGAACAAATGGATGCAGCGCCACCTGCAAATAACAGAATAAATCCTCACTAATTGCAGACCGAAAAGCTCCGTTTTGCAGTCCTCACCCACAAGACTGAGCCAAGCCAAACAATAACCTTTTACCCATGATGGGAAGAGAGGCGGTTCCCAGCCAAGACAGACTGAATTGTTACATATAACATTGCAACCTGCAGGCACTCTCCTAGACTAGGTGGCTATACCAGTGGCAACAATTGGGACACAGTCCTTCTCATTACCTTGAGAAGGTACACTGAGTGCTGGGCACAAAGCAGGGTCCCAGGCCTGGGGGGACCCGCTCCAGCAAAATCAGGGAGCCCAAATCTTGTGGTGGTGTCTAGTGGGCAAGGGGTAGTCATGCGACCCTGAAACAATGTAATAGATAGTTTTTAGGGAAGGCCCAGGCAAGACCACCTGACATGCAAGGACCAGTTAGGCCACTCATAGGCGACTTCCTTAGGTAATACGACCCGAGCTACCCAACAGAATGGGCTCTTAGGTTTTTTGGGAGAGGTTAGCTGTTATGACGCCATTGTGTAATAAAAACCCATGACACAGGCTCAGGAGCTGCGATTTCTGGAGAATTCGGTTTTTCCTGTATGATCCCTGTCTGTTTGGAAAATAAAGGACAGTTCTAACTTGCCCTTGGCAGAGTCCTCCGTCATTGCTCGGAGAGGGTTCATTGGGCCATGGGTACCCTGCTGAGCGGTAACTGTAGCGTGAACCCCAGTCCTCGGACATACCCTTTATCTCCCCAGCATAAAACTTGGATACCACCTTTGCCATGATTTTAATTTTAATAATAACAAAATATTGATTCCTTAATTAGCCTGTTTCTTGTCCCCAAAATTGTGGGGTGGCATTGTATGTCGGGAGGATTATATCAGGGGTGCCCACTTAATGAAAAGAAAGACATCAATATATATATATCTTAACCCTATCTCTGCAGTAGAGAATACTTCTACTGTTCAAAGCCTCCATGTCAAACACAAACCTGGTCAAAAGGCAACACAGCCATTTATATAAAATATTGGCACGCATTAGTCATTTGTCAGATACCACTTTAGTAATGTGTTGCTATCACATTCTGAAATTAAAAAGCTAGAGTCTAGTCCAAAGTCCTTGCCAATAGACCAACATACTGACAAAGCTGAAAGACAGGCAAAACATGGCTTATCGCAGAGAGGTTACACATATGCAATATTTAATACATGTAACTTATGAGGCAGACCCTTTGCCCACCTCACCAAAAACACTAAGAAGGCATTTGATCAAATGGCCTGGTCTTCCGCAAGGAGGCAATATTGATATTTGTTCACACCTGCAAACAAAAATCTCAATTCATGGACTTCCCATCACTTAATATTCCAATCCGCAGATGCCAAAGAGAAAGCTGTACACTAAGATTTGCCCTCAAAATGGAACACTTGTCTTCAAAAATAGGACTGAAAAATTAGATTGTGGGTCTCTCCATGCGACGGTCATCATAAAGGTGCACAATCGTCTTATTCAAGAGCTCAGAATCCATCCTCCCAAAAATAACTATCCAACTTAAATTTTGAAACCCAAAACGTGATGGATTTTTTAATCACCCTAAATCAAAAGTCCTCAATATTTCTAAAAGCAGTATAACTACCAGGACAGTCATGTTTAACTCTGGGGTGTGCAACAAAGCTAAATACCTAGTAATCCTGCTGACCTGATCATACCATACCCTTTATCAACGGAACAACTGGAATCATTACTGAGATCTATGGACACGTGTTCCATGTACAAAGACCCATCTCTTGACTGGTCATAGTCCATGCTGTTAAGATGGATCTCCTATGGAGACTAGTCTATATATTTCAGTGTTTCACAATTTGTATTCCTCTTTAGGCCATCCAAACCATCCAAGGTAAAATCTCAAATTTCCTTTAGACTAACGCAGTTCCAAGTCCTGGGTTAAGCATCCTTAGTTAAAGGTGAAGGTGAAGGAGCTTTTCCCAGGAAAGATACGTTAATGCAAATCACCTATTCAGAGGATTCCTTTGGATGTCAATTGCCCAACAAAAAAGAAATGGTAAATTACAGAACAGGTGACCCCCATGTAGTCTCCTAGAACACTGGCTTTGGCTCTCTCCGAAGTCGTAGTACAGGTTTAAGAATCAACAAGACCACCCTTTACTAGTGATATAAAGAATCTAAGCAACAGGAGACCATCTCATTATCCTACACCCAAAACAAGGAACGTGCTTAACCTTGCCTCAACTCATGGGTGCAAGGATCTCCATCTGATGGAATTGCTTTATCACCCAGCCCTTCTGGAGACAGGTTCTATTCCACACAATGTATTAATATTGATCTACCTTCCAAAACCCTTGATAACACTATTGGGGTGTGGAGGTGCAAGTCAGGCCAAGATGAGGGAGGCGGTGTGGGAGACCCCAGACAGGGCCACAGTTTTGGACCAGGAGTCAAATGACCCGGTGGGGGTGCGTTGTGCAGGCAGACTGACTTGGTCCCCCCTCTGGTGAACAGGCAGGCTACACTGAAAAGTGGGAACACACTGAAGGCACCAACGATTTTTTTAGAAATCAGGTACAGATTTATTACAAGAGGAGAAGTACACTCATTGCCAGCACGATACATTAGACACAGGTGACTGCCTGCACTGGTCTGCGGGCACACGGCAGGGCATTGATGGCAGACAAATTAGCTAGGCACACCCACTGGCATGGAACCCGGGGGCCTGGGGCGTACCCTTGAATGCAACGGGGGTAGACGGGACCCCAAGGGAGAAAGGGAAGGGTTGGAGGCCGAGTAGGAGTCAGGGGCTGGTAGAGATGGTGAGGAAAAAAAAAAATAAAAGATGAGTAGGAACATACAGCTGCAGAACCCTGAAGAGTAAGGAGACCGACCAACCAAAGCCCCAACCGAACCAGAGGGAGAAGGTCACGCAGAAACAAACAGGGGGACCCAACACGAAAACCCAAGGGCCCCACCTGCAAACCCACACAGGGACCACAGACACCGAGGCCCAACGAGAAACTGCCATAGAACCGAAGCAACTGCAGAGAGCAAGCGCACCCAGAGAGACAAACACAGCAGGGAAGCAACAGCAACCGTGCAGTACCAAATGGTGGGCGAGCAACTAGGGCTCAGCAATGGGACACAATTCAGAGCCCCGGCTCACAAATGCACAGACAGACACTGAAATCATGTTAGGCAACGAGAGTAATAAAACCCACACAGCAGTTCTCACATAACAAGCAACAATAGGGTGCACTGGTCACACACAGCGCACCCAGTGTCGGCACACCGATACGCATGAACCCGATGACCCACATAGACAGCAGAGCAGCAGGAAACCTAGTACAACAGTACGACGAGATGCAAGGCGACATTTCTGGGTGCTACAGCAGGCCAAGCCCACACAAACTGATCCAGGACACCAGCACAACACCAGAGAACCACCAATACAGCTATACGCAGCAACACCACAACATAAGAGTGGTTAGGTACAAGAGGATAGTAACCAGCCAGGAGCATCAACACATGGAAAAACAAGAGACAGCCACAGCCAAAGAGGAGAGCCCAACAGGAATGCCAACTTATTCACAAAGAAACAACAGTAACGTCCGACAGACAAGTTGAACAGCTCAGAAACCACATTTCCCACAGCATCCAAAAAATAAAATGTAATTGTTAAGCAGGCGCGCGTGTATTACTGTGGATGGATGGTCATCACGTACCTATTGCCCCCAATACAATCTGAGCAAAACATGAACAATGATGACGTGATGAAAGAATCACAACATTCGACCCAAACAAGCATGTTTTGTCTACATAGCTGCAAGGCATCCGTAAAATGCACATCCGCCATGGCCAGTGCATCCAACGCCCAATGGGAGAAGCAGCGTGAACCTGCAATATGCAGGCACCGTGGGGGGAACAATCATGGGCGATGGCATCATTGGGCCGGGAGCTGCCTTCCAGACGTGTCCAAGGAGCGCACGAAATGGTTTGGGCACGGCACTAATTACACTACAAAACAAGGAGACACCGATACAGCACGCACACATACACAGGAACTACAGACCACGAGGCCCAACAAGAGACTGCCACAGCAGAAAACCAACCACCATGAGCACGTGTGTGCGGCAGTGAAGACCCCTCAAACATACACAGCAGGTGTGACACAGGAAGCCACAATGCATGCCCCCAGTGCACAAGTGGGCCAGCACAGGCGACACTAACTGAAGCTCCGTAGCCAGAGAACAGGCACAACACAGTGAGCAGCGGTGCAGGCTATGTTATGCTAGGACAGGGACAGCACAGGCAGCAGAAGTACAAGCAACCCACCAGTCAAACGGGGACAGCTAGTGTAACACCAGAGTAGTGTCGCCAACAACGGAGAACCATACATTCCAGGTGCGACAGTGTACCAGATTGTTTTGCAACCTCCACCCACACTACAGGAACCACCGGCAGGTGAATGGTTGACCAACACCGAAACTCCAGTAAAACGCTGACACTAACGGCAGCGCCAAACACCACCAGCAAACCAAAGACACAAAGGAAACCCAGTCAGCATTGCATATTGTGCACCAACGTCACAAAGAAGGAACGCCACACATGACCAACACAGGAAAACCCCAAACAAACTAGGAAGAAGGGCCAGCAGCAGAGCGCAACCCCGGGACAGAATACCCCAGTGCAACATACAGCATCAGATATGCAGCAGACAGGTGCCCAGCAGTGAAAGTCATCGACAAGTGGCAAATAGCAGTAGGCAGGAAGGTGCCACCAGGTGCATGAGTACCGCACCACAGAATGTGGCCAACAGGCTATGCTTCTGCAGAAGGGACAAGCGGTGGAATGTCCCCCAGAGTGTCAGAAACACCAACAAACAAAGAAGCAGCATCAGGCACAAATGCACAATTCAGCATGAAGGCATCCAAGGGAGGTGGGTGTGACAAATAAACTTCCGGGGAACCAGTGGTCCAGGGATGAATATCGGTTTCTAAACCATCAATCAGCCCCACACCTCTAGTACACCAGAAGGGATCCGAACAGATTTAAAACAGGCTAATTATTAAGCTCATTGTCCAATTTTGGTAACAAGGTCGTGGATCTTTGGTTAGCTGCAACACAGCGAAAATACAATCATTACCCAATTATTAAAGGGACTGTCCAGTCAAGGTTGTATAAAAATATTTACTTCATCATTATTCAACAGACAGTTCTAGCACACTACAAAACGCAACCCACCCTGTAAAGGAATGCAGATGACAGTGCTTCAAGAAGGAAAAAGGGTGCACTCTGGAAACTGAAAGGAGGGTAGTCAGTACATTGCAATAGTTCAAGGATACTTGGTTTCTACACAAAGGGAGCAATGGGTCGTAAAATGGCACTAGTGGCCTTCGTAGAAGGACCAGGGCGACAGAACCACAATGTACCTTGTGCTTGTAGAAGTTCTTGGTGCTCACCATTGTAGTCTGTTTCAGGGTGCTTTACAGCTTCTGGAGACAGCTGCGGATATCAGGCAGCAGGCATTTCAGCGAGTGAGGCTGGACGGGCAGCTGCCGGCTGGCCCAAATGGTGGCTCAGGGTCAGTAATCACATCAGTGCTGGTTGGCGGGTCCAAGCGCTCGTCTAGGCATCTCGGGCAGCATTAGCGGCTGTGGCATAACAGTCAGCAGTGCAGTCAGTTGCAGCTCGATGTGCGCGACTGGCTCGAAAATGTCCTTTAAAGGCAGATGCTGGTTGATGCTTGTCGATGCACTGCTTCTAGCTTCTTCACTGGGCTTGTGTCGTCCTTTAAGGCAGACGTCCCAAAGCTGAGGAGTGTGTTGCAGGCAACAGCCTTGTCCGTGGTTTGGGTCAGAGACTCTCTGGCACTTCCCACCTAGGAAGCTTGCTTGCAGAGCCTAGCGGGGCACTGTGTGTGCTGGCTGGGCAGCAGTTCTGGAGCTGCTGGAGGGTCCTCTGGATTCTGTATCATCCTCTGTTTCCTGGGAGATGTTTAGGGGAGGGATATTGCTTCCCTCTTGGAAATCCTGGCCTTCCTTCACTGGCGGAAGCTGTAAGGCAGACTGTACCTTCAGCCAGGGTCAAAATGATCTCTTCTTGTTACTCCTTGTGAAGTCTTCAGATCTGCCCAAAAGAGGGGATCAGCCCTCTTTTAAAGCCAAATGGGCCCCAGTGATTGGTGTATGCTAAACCTACCTTAATGAACCAATCCTGGGTCCTCACAAACAATCTCCGGTATAACCAGAGTGCTTTGCAACAGAAATGTTAAAGGGGTGAAAACATATAATACTAAGTCCCACCCATATTCCTTTCTGTTGTGGATCAAAGGGTCTCTCTAGTTAATGGAGCTCTCTGTGGTTCCGTATTAAAGCGGCAGGTTTCCCTTGAAGCTGTGTCGAGACCAGACTTTTGGTCTCCGCCAAACCACATACTCGTACCTTCTGGATGGGGATTCCCCTGCGGGGGGGTGGGGGAAACTACTGTAAATACATAGTTCCAGACAGGACAGGTCACTGCCCTTGATACAGTAGGCTGGAGCTGGCTTCAGGTTGAAGCAGCGTCTATCAAAGTTTGTTGGGGTTTTCGTGTCCTTTGTTAGTCCAGCAACCAGGCCTCCTGTGGGGCTCGTTGAATTAACTCCGATTAGTATGCATGGCTGCCACCAGCATCTAACAAAGGAAAGGGTGGATCCATGGAGCCTTTGTTAGTTAATTAGGCTGGCCATGGCAGAAGGAAGGTTTTGCCTTCCCCCTTCTGAGGTGCCTTGATGTACTCTTGGCTTTCATATTCCAAATAAATATGACTGGGGTACAGCGCATGTAGACCGTGTCCACCCCAAGTACAGAGGTCTATTTGTACGTCGTGCAGTGAGCATAGGTGTCGAACGGAAAATCATATCGTGCCTCCTATACTGTATGAATATATGTATATTGGCCTACGGCAAGCTGCTTATAAGCCACTTGCGAGGAAATCCGCGTTGCAGATTCTTGACCTTAGATCAGTGTAAACCGCCATTTTAGGTCTATCCGCAATTTTAGGTTCTCCCTCTTAAAGTCACCCTGTGTTCTAATATGGTGGACAATGTCATTCTGAATGTAACATGGCCGTCTTGACCTCTGTTTATAAACTAATGTATAACTTGCCTGCAGGCTACATGTTGGGGTCATGAACTGAGACTTTGTCCTTCGCTGACCTGTGTGTAGAGGATTACTTGCGCCAAAAAAGCTAATCCACGAGCATATGTTAAACGCAATGCATTCAAATACCGAAATGTGAACACTTGTTTGACTACATTGTATAAAACTGTTTGAGAAGGTTTAACATGAAATCCTAAGATATACTGTTGGCATTGAGGCTTGTTAGTGAATATATTAAAGGTAAACCCTAAATGTACAGATGTACAAACTCGGCACGAACCCTAGATCCGTAATGTATTAACTTGGAAGTGGGTTGAACATCATGATTTCGAGGGTATAAAGAGTGACTATTCTAATGTACAGTCTCACTCACTGAGCACACCGAACCGAGCTGGAGTTCCTGTGTTGTACTGAGGGCTGATAGCTATCTGTTGCTTTGCCCTTTAAAACTGTTCAGTATAAAATAAAGATCTTTTATATGTTCCTTTGTAACCCGCGATTGGTGCATTTCCTTTTGGGGTACTCAGCCTCGATATCTTTCTTTTTGTTTTCACATAGGTAAATATGTGCGGATTATCCCTGCACGTTTTCCAGAGGTTGATCTACCATCATTCAATTTAATTTAAAATTTCCAAAAAGCCAATGCGAACGCACGCCCACCGTGCGGATGGACTAATTCCTCACAGCGGGCAAGTAGTCAAACACACTCCACAATGCCAAAAAACAAATGCAAAAAGGTGCAATGATAGCCCGAGGGAGATCAGCTTTTGAAGTCGGAGCCCTGATGGGTCCCCGTTGCACGTCACCATGCGGGGGGGGTGGGGGGGGGGAGTGGCGATCCCGCAACCAACATGGAGCAAACTACCCGCCCAAGGAGCAGCTGTAGGATTACAGCAACGTCCATGGAGCAGGTGGGCTAATTGCAGCGGTGCCGTTGTTGATACTGAGGAACTACTGCATAAGTAGGATACACTCAATAAGATGCAAAACATTTGTTAGATGCATGGTTGTAATTATATAAATTCAAATAAAAACATGTTAAAATAAATTGCAGCGGTGTCGCAAGGGAGCAAGAAAAAGCTTTGGGAACACATGGGAGAAGCCCAGAGCGCCAATAACCCCCACGGCAAGCAGGCCGCCACCATACCAAGTGTCGGCTCCAGCACCAAGGCACAGCGTATCAGTACTGAGACCTGATCTGCACGCCCCTGGCTGGACGACCCGGGGCGGACATCAAAGGCCACAGCGAGGCACTGCTCCCACGCAAACCCAAATGCCCCGCAAGGAGCCCGTGGAGAGCCTATGCCTTCAACTGGCCCTTGCACCCCCCAGGTCAAACCGGGAGCGCACCCCACCGGAGGTGTCCCAAAGTCCCGCAAAAGACATCCAGGGGGCAAGCAACCGTAGCCCTCTGGTGCCCCGCATCGAAAACAGTCCAGGCCACAGAACAAACATTTGAACTGGGAGTTGTGGGTAAGGAGGTGGTATTATGGAAGAAAAGAAAGTGAAGAAGGGTTCCTGGGTCGAAGGTGAGCCCTCAGAGGTAAGTTACAGGATGTCATTTGGGGGTCGCAGCTGCAACCTCTGTGACCCCAGCTGCTACCCCTACTGTCTCTCCTGCAACCCCTACATTTTTTTTTTTTTAGGAAGGACTCCATTTTATTTTTTAAATGGCAGTTCCTAGACTGCACATTTTGCTACGCCACTCCCGCTTCTCGGATCATTCGTTACTGTGCACAATGATGATGGCCAGAGATGGAACCAGCCCACTAGCCTCTATGGAGCCACGGATACTTAAAAATGGCAGCGATGTTCCCATCATTCAGCTCTAGCAGCATCGTGTGCCAGTGCACATTATGGCACGTATTAGATGGTGTGCCCTCTGTGAATGTTTTTAGCCTTACTTGGTGTTCGGATTAATGTTGTATCATGTGTAATATATACGCTGCATTAATTTTGCAGCTGCACATTATCTGATCAGTTTATTGTTGGCTCGCTTTTACACTGCCAATATGCTCCTGATATTTGTAAATGCAGGTGGTAGCTCTTGGTCCCCTGGCTGACCTCTTTTCCACAATACAGCTTAAGCTGGGCTGGGGACTTCATCATTATATGTACATCTTTCTGAAAAATATGGCTTGCATATATGAGAGAGGTAATATTTCACAAATATTTGTTTGGCACCCTGTCCCATAATATTCATCTAAATGTCTACTTATTGTATTGTCTTTGATACCGGTGGCAAGGCTGTTTTATAAGCTCTCCTAGTTTGTGGGCACAAAAAAGAAGCAAGACATTGAGCGGATATGGCAAGAATAGAAATCCAGTTCCACTTCCAGCATTTCTATTTACTAGACCAGGGTACCCAGAAGCACCAGTCACAAAAGGAAACCGACATAGCGTTGTTTTTTGGAAGATGTGAAACCATTCACTGTTTAACGCCTCGGTTTGGGAAAGCTCTGTACAACTTAAAAGGAAAACAAAAACAAGTAGAGTGGTTAGAAAAGGTTTCCTGTGCTCAGTGACTTAGGTCACCTTTGTTTCACTGCTCTACATCTCTAGGTTTTTGTTTAATGTTCTGATAAACGCCAGGACTCAACCAAGTTCTAAACACTTAGCTTTTTTCAGCTAAGAAAATGAACACTTTTTCAGATTAAGTGATATGCTCAGAATCACACACTTCGGTTTGGTTGGGAGGCCAGGATCAGAACCATCAACAGTTTAGACATTAGACCACTTTATCCTAGCCTTCTGTGCACAAGCTGTTATTTGCCTGTAACGTTCAGAAGTGTCTGTAAACGAATGACATTGTATTACTAACTCTTAGCATGGATGAGATGTGCACCATAATCTTCGTATGCCCTCATTATAAATCAGTAAGTAATGTTAAAAAAAGCTTTCCTTTTAATTTCCTTTCACCACACTTTCACATCATAATACTTGCCAGATTAGAAGCTTCTTTCAAGTACCTTAGCTAAATTAAAGGCTGAGCTCTCACTAGAGGACTAACACCAACATTTTTGATATGTCTGCTGTTCTTTGGCAGGCCAGCACGGTAAGCGCAAAGACATCCAAAACACCTGGAAGGCTACCTTCAGAGGAGGGACATTCCAAACACCAAGGATGTGTGAAGAATAAAAAGTGCATACTTTTAAATCCAAATGATAGCGTATATTTGGGCACTATCTGGCAATTACACTATTGCAGTTGCCAATCTCTTATGTTTCCCCTGGGCTCCCCAAACCAGTCTTATGACCTCCTTGCTCAAAAATCACATGTCCACCTCCACTGCTTTTATACCTCTGCAGCCTCGACTGTATCCTGCCTCTCGGGTTACTTCTTGCCTTTCATTAATATCTGAGTCCATCCATCTCCCCCATGAAATGTCTGAAGGAGACGTGCACCATCTCCAAGCCCTGCTCTGGACCATCTCTGGGATGCTTCAGCTTTCTATAGTAGTAGGATCTGGCACTGGAGACAGTAATTTACCTACTCTGGGTAAAGCCCCACTCTTTATTTTAGATTTTTGGGAAAAGAAACTCCTGCTGCTCTGCTCCTCGCAGTTCCTGGTAGCATGGGATTACAAAACGATCCCAAATGTGTAATGTTATCTCAGTGCAACTCATGCTTAAAACTGCTTTACTGGCTTGTATACAACATGGCAAATACAAAGTATTGGAATGGTGCAATATCCACTGTTAGTTCGGTGTGCCTCATGCTAGATTAATGAATGAATCTTTTATTATTACACGCTTATCACCGGAGGCCAGTATCTAAACGTGGGACCAGGATTCAAACCTGGGTTTCCCTTCCTTGTCTTGCTTCCAAGACAAACACGTTGCCCCGGAGCCATCCTACTGGCACATATATAATGGGTGTCGGAGCTATCCTACTGGCACATATATAATGGGTGTCGATCAGTTGAGCCCCCCCCATTGTTACTGTTAATGGTGATGCATCCTTGTATGAAATGTCCATCATATAACAGTGATATGTAAACATATTTTTCTTCGTGTACCGAGGAACAATGCTATGTGATGTCACTTCCGGTTTTGTCGAGGAGTGAAAGGTCGTGTGCCATCATTTCCTGTGATGTCATTTGGGGGTGGGTCAAATTACATCACTTCCTGTGATGTCATAAGAGGAAAAGGGTTGTGTGATGTCACTTCCGCTACCTCTGGCATTTTGGTGAAATGTCGTCCCTGGGTAAGTACTGGGACGAGAAGAGGGACGTGGCCATTAACCAGATTTGAATACAATGAAACAAAATTGCTGCGTTTTCCCCTCTTGCCTAATTTACAAAATTGCGAAGGTGTAGGTCCACTAAGATTGCCAAAGCTGTTGGTCAACAACATTTCCCCCCCCCCACCCAGCCATCAAAATGGATTTTCATGTTAAGAGAAATCTTGAAAATCCAGTTACTTTTTTCTAACATTTACGATCACCTTGCAAGCTTTTCATTTCTAGCCTCAATGGCACTGTAACCACAACGTGTATATTCATGTGAGAAGCATATGGGCCAAAAGAACACACCGTTCTTCCCTTCCCCAAAAGATGGCAAGGCATGTTTAAATGTTGTTCTAATTGTTTTTGTAAGGGTTTAGGACGTTTTTGAAGTCATTGCTTTGTAATCCCTATTTTTAGGTGCATAAAAACATATTTGAACTCTACAATTCATAGCTTTTGTAATACATGCTACTCTGCACCTGGTTGTTCATGCAAATTAAAAGATGCATTTTTCCCTTTAAAAGTACCCTTTCGCTCTGGCAGTTGGGGGGAGGGAATCTTGGGATGCATTTGGTTACTCGTTTAATTGAAAGGAATAAAAAGACGTTTTAAGTACATTTTCGGTGATCAGAGTAATAGTAATGGTGCGCCTTCACGTGGCATGAAAGCTGGGCATGCAGGCTTCATTTGGGCCAGTATTTTTACTCTCTTTTTTGACGCGCCGGAGTAAAAGTGGCTGGCACACCACTCAAATCGGTAGGGTAGTTTTTTGTGGTTTTGTTGTGACGTGGGAGAGGAAAATTGCTGGGCCGAAGTTAAACTCTTAGCTAGGCTTGTAATGTCTGTGGGTTCACCGAGAGTGCCCACTGCCCCCTAGATCTCCAGATATGGCATGACAGTTTCATCGCAAGGTCAGGGTTCAGAAATGTGTATTCCATTGTTACATCCGCCCTGCGTCCCGCTACGTGGTGACGCAGGGCGTTCATACTGGAGGGGGGGGGGGCTGTGTGTGCGCGTGTGTGTGTGTCCTCGCTACAGCCATGGTGTCCCATGTCACCAACAGACAGTTCACGAGGGACGAGGCTGGCGGCAGCTATGCACAAAACAGGTGGCACCCACGTGTCCCGGGTCCCACTGAGTGCAGATGGTGTGGCGGACTGCGACATGGACGGCAAAACTGCCCCGCGCAAGGTACAACATGCGGGGCATGCGGCAGAAAGGACCACTATGCGAAGGTATGCCGATCAGTGGGCACCCCGGTGCAGCCCCCGCACAACCCTCAAGAAAAGAGCGGGACCAAAAAGAAGCAGGCCAGCGCAAGGCGAGTCGAGACCACCAAGTCATCGACCGAGGAAGAAGGGGATGTCGTCCCAGGCACACCGCACAAATCCGGAAAGGAACAGTGGAGAAAAGGGAGTAAGGTCTACCTAGTGTCTGCGTTGGATCAAGGGCAGGCGACACAGAAAGAATCTCCAGAAGGCGAAAATGCTTGGTCACCCTCCAGAATCAGCAAGTATGGATGACTATCGACACGGGTGCCTGCATGAACATCATGCCCATAAGCATGTTTCAGACGTTGCAACCACTACCAGATCTGAAGGACACGGACACACTGCTGTTCGCATACGGCAGCAGGAAGCCCCCTACCGGTCGTCGGCAGGTTCCGCACCACTCTGGTCCACGGCAAAAACCAACTACGGTCGAAAATCTACGTCTTGAAGGCGGGGATCAAAGGCCTGCTGAGTGGGGACGCGGCTGAAGATTTGGGTTTGGTTCATCTGCCAAGTGGATGAAACGCAAGAAGTCGAGAACATTCTGAAGCACTATCCCAACCTGCAAAGAGGGATAGGGTGTTTGAAAGGAAAGACGATCGGACTCCACATCAGTACAGCCGAAGGCAGTGAGACACAGGAGGACACCGTTCCACATGCGAGAACAAATGGAAAAAGAACTCAAAGCGCTGGAAGAAGCCGGAATAATAGAGGGAGTGACTGGGCCGACACCATGGGTTTCGCCGATGGTAGTGACAAGACAGCCGAAACAGCCCGGAAAAGTTCGGATCTGCATTGACATGCGTCTTCCAAACACCGCCATCAAGCAGGAGCGCCACATCACACCCACGCTCGACGAAATTGTGGTCGACCTCACAGGGTCACGAGTGTTCCCCAAAGTTGATCTGAAAGCGGGATACCACCAGCTAAAGCTCCACAGAGACTCTCGCTACATAACGACCTTCTCAACACATCTAGGGCTGCGGAGGTACAAACGCCTGAGTTTCAGGATATCCTCGGCGACTGAAGTTTTCCAACAAACAATTCAAGAGGTCATCCGAGACATAACTTGTGTCCTCAACGTGAGCGATGACATCCTGATTCACGCTCACGACAGGGAAGAACATCTCAAGAGACTCAAGACGCTATTGGGCAGGCTGGAAGACGCTGGACTAACAATACACAAAGAAAAGTGTGATTTTTTCAAGTCGGAAATCACATTCTTTGGATACAAATTCAGCAGTACAGGAACCTCTCCTGACCCCCAGAAGGTTGCTGATATTCAAACTGCGAGCCCGCCTATGACACCCATTGAAGTGCGCAGTTTCCTGGGCATGGCCACCTACTGCGGGAGGTTCATCCATAATCTGGCCACTCTCTCGGAGCCCCTGCGAGAGCTGACCAAACTCAACACCAAGCGGGAATGGACGCAAGAGTGTCAGGAGGCTTTCAAGAACATCAAGGAGTCCCTGTCCGTCGAAACAAAGATGGCATACTACGGCACCGAGCTCCCGACGGAATTATTTGTGGATGCGAGCCCCGTAGGTCTGGGGGCCATCCTCATGCAGGTCACCAAAGAGGGGGAAAAGAGGCCCATCGCACACGCATCAAGAGCTCTCACGATGACGGAACAACGTTACTCTCACATTGAGAAGGAGGCGATTGCCGTGCTATGGAGAAGTCATTTTCACCTACACCGCTACGGACGGAGATTTACGGCAGTCACAGATCACAAACCCCTATTACCCATCTTCATGGGCACGTCGTCTCACCCGCCGGCAAGGATAACCAAATGGCTGCTGCACCTCCAGCAGTATAACTTTGAACTGGCCTACCAGCCGGGAAGTGGAAACCCGGCGGACTTCCTCTCGAGGCACCCGTGAGCGGCCACCTCACAAGAAGTTCAGGTGGCCGAAGAGACCGAGGAGCACATATGCCAGGTGGTGCGTGCCATGAGGCCAAAGGCGGTCAGCATCGAGGACATCGAGTCGGAAACCCACAAGGACCCATGTTGCGATTTGGTGAAAGACGCCATCATCTCTGGTGACTGGAAGGACTTCATGAAGAACACCCACAACAGGACAGCGGAGGCGAAGGTTTTTCTATCCGGGATGTTCACTGTGAGACAGGACCTGTCGATCACAGAGAGCGGACTGTTGCTCAGGGGAGATCGGATTGACACCCCACCGAGCATACAAGACAGAATAGTGGCACTGGCCCCTGAGGGTCATCAAGTTATAGCTCGGACGAAAGCTCGAGTCAGGCACCGGGTGTGGTACCCACATATCAATGAAAAGGTTGAAAATTTGATAAACACGTGCCTACCCTGCCAGATAACTGGTGCTCCGCCTGAACCAGAACCCATTCAGTCAGCGGAGGGTGGCTGTGGCCGATGGGATGCCATCAGCATTGATTTCTGTAAACTACGAGAAGGCCTTTACCTCCTGGTGGCTATCGACGACCACTCATGATACCCCGAGGTCGAGATAGTGGAATCCACAGCGGCGGAGGTGGTCATCCCTGCCATCGAGAAAATGTTTGCTACGCATGGTTTACCCACCACCATCAAGAGCGACAATGGCCCCCCTTTTCAAGGGGAGGAATTCAAACAGTATCTGCAAGAACTAAACATCAAGTACATTCATATCATGCCGAGATGGCCCCAGGCGAACAGCGATGTGGAACGTTTCATGAGGATCCTAAACAAAGTACTGAGAGTGTCAAAGGCAAACGCCAGCCCATGGAAAATTGACCTGCACCGTTTTCTGCGGAACTACCGGGTCACCCCTCACAGCACGACGGGTGTCCCGCCAGCCGACCTCATGTATGGCACCGTAATAAAGTCCTCGATCCCACATCACCCCAGCAAGACACCGGATGATGTCGACCAGGAGCGCACTGAGAGGAGGACGAGTGCCAACGCACACATGAGTGCAAAGAGGAGGGCAAAACTGTCCGACCACCATGTGGTCATGCTGCGAAATCCGACAAGGTCAAAACTGGATACTAGCTACGAAGAGCTCCCATGGACCATGGTGACGGTGACGAGAGGATCCCGCCAGGTGACACGAAATGTGTCGTGGTTCAAGGCAGTGCCACGCAACCTGTGGACCGATGGCTACCAGGAAGATGCATCATCTCAGTCCAATGGAGGAGAACCCGCTCATTGCCCAGAGGAGGCAACAGTGGACGACAGGACGGGGGAGCAGTGGAGCGAGCCGGACATGGGTGAGCCGGACAGAGAAGGTGAGACCCCCCCGAGAAACAGCGGGGATCAGCACTAGAGGCGGGCGATTTAGTCTGAGAACGGCCACGAGACCGCCCGCCAGGCTCCAAGACTATGTGTGCTAGCCGGCCTCCTGTAGACTGAGTAAGGAGGGTCCCTGGACGTTTAAGCGGTTTAAAATAATGGTTGGGTTGAAGTTGATAGCATGTTGTGTTTATGTTAACCTCAGTTGAAATAAAGGAGGAATGTTACATCCGCCCTGCGTCCCGCTTCACGGTGACGCACGGCGTTCTAATACAAGCCCCGCCCCCGAATACAAGAGGCAGTTCCAGGCCGACCTGCATCCTGCGTGCATGTGTTTCTTTTCGCTCCCGCTGGAGCTGCGACACAGCGGCCGCACGGCCAGGCCTCACATTACTCAGGTCTCCCCGCGCGCGGAGCCGCGGAGGCCGGATGCAACATCCATCACCCCCAATACCAAACCAATTCCACTAACGGAGACCATAAAAACCAATGTAAATAAAGCTGTCCACATACAAGAAAGCACTGCACTTAAGCAGTGCATTGGCAGCTTAAATACATAAACATCGCACTAAGTACACTTTCTCGGAATAACCAAGTGGCTTTTCGAACAAAATATTGACTGCCGTTTTCTTGTGCATAGCGCGCATACAATGTCACCGAGCATATAGGCCTAGTTCTGCTGCCCGTCTTTACTCCATAGAATATCCCGTCACGGGGACAAGACCGTGCACTTCAATTGCAGTCAATTGCAGGTTTGCCCCGAGCAAGGAAAAAAAAAACTGAAGGGCTGTTATGGTTGCAGCTCAAAACATAAAACCACCTAATGGTTTCAGTTATGGTTAGCAAATCAACCACAACTCTCCCTCACGTGATGCGTTGCTCCCAATATCACCTTAATGCATTGCTCATGAAGTCCCATTCACATGAAACATAGGCTGTGTAAAATACGTTAACGATCAGCTTGGGCTGTGTTTTGAGCTGGCCCTCGAAATGAAACCAAAACTTGCGTAAGCGTTCTGTATGCAACTGTTGTTCCCAATCTGCCGCCCCCCTGTGAGAGCTCTGAATAGGCCATCTGTGAGGTCATGTACAGGCCATGGTTGGGCTCGAGGGACAAGTTTTGGTTACGTTTCTAATCATCTTATTTTTTGTGCTGCAATCATAATATCACTTCCCTTCTCAGTGAATTTGCAAGTGCGTAGGCAAGTGTCCAGTCTCAGCAGCTCGGATCAGTGGAAGGCAGCCTAAACCAACTGTGAATTCAGTCTACAGCAACCATTATTCCGGGCACCAAAAACTTTTAAAATCAAGAATGGAAACATTGCGGTCTAATATAACAAGCTAAATAAAACCCTGCACTCGCAAGTCTTGCTTTGCTTTGAATAGTGAAAATAAGGATGTAAACGCCTCCAGGTCCATGTCTCTGTCCAACTCCCTGTCCTCTCACTTGTGCCAATTAACAAGTGACCTGAATTCTGACTTAAGGTCCTGTGACTGTGCAGGAGGGTGGGGACCGGGCAGGAATCCATGTACCTACTCTGATGATTCAGAACTCCCCTTAGGGGTGGAGGGAATGAATTAACGTGATAATCAGCACGCAAATGAAGAGATCCTGGCCCAAATAAAAACAGCTGCTGCACCCTCTCTTCAGGCGCTTTGAAAGTGGCGTTACAAATTATATGTGCTGTTGGAGGGGTGGGAGGAGCTAGGCGGTGGGTGGGGCAGTTCGTTCCAACATGGAGCGCCTTGGAGAGATGCTTACCACTTGTGAAGACTTGAAACGGCACAAACTGGGGATGGGAGTTAAAGGTTGGAAGCCAATCCTTCTTGCTAGTGCACACTACGAGACCGCGCTGCTAGCACAAAATATAATTGTACTTGATTCACGGCCATCTGAATACAAGGAGGCAGACCCTAACCTAAAAGTACCTGTGCATCAAACAGACTCAGGAATCTGAAACCTCAGCGGCCAGTTGTGGAAAAAAAAAAACTAAAGAAGGTGTCATGTCGTGCGATGTACTCACAGGAGCCTAGATAAAAAGGATGGTTTGGAAAAAGAGTTTAAAGGGCTACAATAAAGTGATCATTAGCGAGGCCAAAAACACAACACTCATAACCAAAGAGCACCCTCAATTTGTGTTACAACAAATAAAGACTATGCAGAAGACCACACGGCAGAAGAGAGGGGGCAATACGAAATCGCAAAAGGTGCAGAAAGGGCAAGCTCTTAAAAATATATATATATATATACATATATTTTCACTGAAAGGTATGGGAGGTCAAGCAGACAGGAGGTGGATTCACGGACTAGCCTCTTAAAGGGATCCTCAAAGATCATTTGCGTTGAACCCATATTTAGGGTGTCTCAATACTTTCCACCAAACAGGTTATTTCTTGTAAATGTGATACCATTTTTTAGATTAATTTTCTGAAATGCGCTTGCTAATGTGAAATTTCGAAATTTGAAGAATTTACAAAAGGTAAATCTATAATTAAATTCTCAAGCCATAATCAAACAGATTTTTCAAGAAAACAAAAAAAAAAAAAGGCTATAAGAGCTGTAGGTTATGCAGTATCCATAGCCGCAGAGGGGAGGGGGGGATCCCGGGAGGCTCCTAGCATGGCTATACAAGAGTGAGACACCGAGATTAGCTATCAGAGAGATAGCGGGAGAGGCGGGCCAGGTCTGGAACACCCAGGAGAGCGTGAACGAGGGATTCCTCAGATTCTATAAACGCCTCTATGAAGACACAGGCGGAACGATAGAGCAGGAGCCCCAAGAGACGCTAGAAGACATAGGCCTGCCCAAATAGAATGAAGACAGGGGGGACCTAGACATCCCAATCACCATAGAGTGGTAGTCCAATTGCCCACTTGTAAAGCCCCAGGGTCAGACTGGCTCCCCAGCGAATTTTACAAAACATACAGGCAAGAGGTGCCCCCCCCCCGCTACTGGCAATGCTCAACGAGGCCTTTGAGAGAGGGAGATTGCCGGAATCCCTTAGGGAGGCGGTGATCATCCCGCTCTTAAAACCCGACAAGCCAAGCACTGAGTGTGGGTCGTACTAAAGTAGGATAGCAAAAATCGACTATGGCGAATAGGCTGAAGAGGGTCATAAAATCATACACCCTGACCAAACCGGATCTGTCCCAGGCAGAAGTATATCCGATAACCACAGGGGGCTCCACTACATCATTGAACAGGCAGAGGACGACCCAGGCGAAATAGCAATAGTCTCATTAGACGAAGTAAAAGCTTTTGACTTGATGAGGTGGCCATGGATGATGGCGGCCTTTAAGGAATACGGGCTGGGACCCGGGTATATGCGATGGGTAAAGATGGTATATAGTTCCCCAACAGCTAGGGTCAGGAAGGGAGCGATAATTTCCAAAAAATGGCAACTCAGTAGAGACATGAGACAGGGCTGCCCATGGTCCCCAATGCTATATATCCTGGCACTGGAACTGTTAGCGATCGATCTACTTAAGACAGCAGTACGAAGAAATAGGGGGTCCACACCAAGGGGGGACCATACCTGATATCATTGTATGCGGATGACATGTTGCTATAGCCGAGGTACCTGTAACGCTCACCTGATTCCCACGGAGGTGCAGGTCTGGCTTCGAGTGCTGATGCTTCTTCAATGGTGAAGCGCAGGACTCTGAAGATGGACAGGAAGGGCCCCTCTACTCTGGCTTCTCCGGCTCGCAGGAATATTCCCCTGTGCGTGAAAAGGGAGTATTACCTACTGACTGAGTTATGCTCAAGCCTCCCACTCTTCCAACCCTCCACGATACCCTTCCACGATTCCCCGTGAAGTCTCACCTTAGGGTCAGGAAGGATGAGCTCTCCATCCTGCTTCTGATGCAGGGGCGAGTTGAAACCCAGTTACTTCACTGGATTGAGGATTATGGGAGTTCAGGTAAGCTTGACTATTCAGGTAAGGCTCTGTAAAAGTTCTGTTGCAAGTTCAAAAGTCCAAGCTTAATAATAATGTTCATTGTCTTTTTCCCCTTAGGGGCCGGGGTTCGGAATGCCGGAGATATGGCGCCGACCCGAAGTGATACGTGCAGTTCCAGTAAATGACAGGTAAGTTCTGGATGCGCGCTCGGGTAATGTCTTTGCATTCGCTCATTCAATGTCTTTGTCTTTTTTTCCCCCATAGGGGGCCGGGGTCCGGATGCCTGGAAGCGGCAAGACCCGAAATGAAATGGGAATGACCCAACAGGTAAGACTTAGAAGGAAACTGAGCTTTTCCTATTCCCTTCCTTCTCTCACCTTGTTCTTGTCTTTCTCTCTAGGTTCTGGGAAGTGGCTGTGGATCCGGATGATCGCTGCTGAAGATGGTGGCGTCCAAGAAAGGTGAGTGAAATGCAGCGCTGCAGCGATAGTAGCGAAATGCTTTTAAAATTATGTCTTCCTTTTCAGGATCGTCGGTGTGATGCCTCTGTGGTGCTGATTTAGCAGGTAAGGTCTTTTGTCTCCCTTTGCAGGTGACCCAGGATACTGACAGGCGTGGCTGAGGTCCAGATGCAGGAGCTGACACTGTGAGCGTCCAGCTGCGAGGAGCAGAACAATGCGAAGCGTGAGTTGCTGATCGGGTGTGGTTTAAATAGCTTTGGAAGAAGTTCCAAGTGTGTATCCTTCCTCGAATCAGGTATGTATCCTTCCCCGACCACACCCGGGTGGAAAGTAATCCCACAGGTCAAATAGTTCCATTCAGGCCTCAAGAGGGCCTGGATGTGGCAGCATGGTCTGCATCAGGTAAGTGCACATTAAAACACTTGAACAAATGTCTAGCTTTATGAGCCTGGCACCATGGCCAGGACAGGGGTCCAACATGAGCCTGGTGCCTAAGGCGCCAGGACTGTGTCCTAAGGGCCCCAGCTTGGGCCCGCTGGCACTCCCCTGGGGGAAATGATGCCTGCCTCTGGGGTTGCTGGGTCGGACCTGGCTCCTTGGAGGTAGGCATCATGACAGTACCCAGAGGAAAATTTGCACTATATCCTAGAGGTGATGGAGCGCTATGCGACATTGTCTGGCATCACAGTGAACCCCAAAAAAATCATACATGTTCCCCCTGGGGAGGTACAGGGGAGTCCCGCAGGATAGCCTGCCTGGCCTGGAAATAGCCTGGCAGACCAGCACATTTAAATATCTGGGAACATGTACCATAAGGCCCTAGATGAGCATAAATACAATACGGAGAGGGCAGTGGAGGGCACTAAGAACAGCATGGGGTTCTGGGCGAAGCTTCCCCTAGCCATGGTAGGGAAGGCGGCCTTGCTCAAGATGGTGGTCCTACCCAGACTACTGCACTTCTTCACAAACATCACCTGTGCGTTGCTTTACCAAACTCCAGAGCTTATGTGGAAGCTTCCTGTGTCACAGCTCCAGAAACAGAGTAGCCCTGTGGAAACTACAGAATACGTACGATAAGGAGGGAATAAATCTGCCAAACTTTGAAATTTACCACTTGGCACGGCAGCTACAGTACGTTGTAAGGTGGCTGTCGGTAGATGAGACGGCAGAATCAAGATTGTTGAGAAGGGAATGTGACCCCTACTTCCTAAAAGAAATGCTATGGCTGCCCAAACCAGAGTTTTATGGGAGATCGAGGCTGCTGGAACTGGGCTGGAAGACATGGCGCAGGGCATGCCGGGCCGTGGGAAGCCCAGCCCCATACACCCCGCAGGCGCCTCTGGTGCTGCTATTCAGGGCAGATGAACAACTGAGGAAAGGGATCCGTAAACAATGGGAGACGGCATGCCTGGTGTCCCTGGGAGACATGGCAGGAGGGGAAGCCACAGGACTTCCAAATGTTAGTGGACGAGACAGGGTTGCACCCGGGGCAATATATTACCTACACTAGAATGATTTAACAAGCGAAGGAGAGGTGGTCAGAAATAGCACTAGCGGAACAACCAGACGCCGCCATAGAAACAATGTACGACCTCTCGGAGGGAGGGCACGAGGTATTGGGGATCTACGAACTGGTAATGTCTAGAGTGGGAATGGAGCGGCTCCAATTGAGGCGAGACTGGGAGGAGGAGGCAGGGATACCAATGAGGGACAGGCAGTGGGAAAGGGCCCAAAGATACCATAAAGAGGTGTCTAGGAATGCGAGACTGCAGCAGATACAACTATACGTTACCCACAGAGCATACATGACTCCCCAAAGGATCGCTAGATTCGGGGGCACCGAAGCACAAAAATGCCCCAAGTGCGGGGAGGTGGAAGCTGGGATGATCCGTATGTTCTGAGCGTGCCCAGAGGTTGGGAAATTTTGGGAGGAAGTCAGGCAGCACCTGTCTGATAAAGGAATCAAGCTAGATGTAAAATCAGTGTGGGTGTGCATGCAAGGGGGGTTTACAAGACCATGCAACCTGAAACATGTTAGCAAACTCTGGGACCTGGCTTACATCCTAGCAAAGCAAAGAATAGCCATGGGCTGGAAAGCAGCCCACAGACCCAGGCTAGAGGCATGGTGGAATGACCTTTTGAAATGCGTAGATGCCGAGACAGCAGCATGGTACGAGGCAGCCAATAGAGGAGAGGATGAGGAAGCGGGCTCTCTGATAGCGTGGAACAAAGGGTAGCCACATTGTTGGGATACTCGCATATGGACTCTAGTGAATATGATATGTCGAGAACGACGAAAGGGACTAGCCCCATAAAAGGTAACCCAAGAATTGAGTTGCAAGCAGAGTTAAAAGGAGGGCGGGGGGGAAGACAACAATGACATGCAAATATTTGTCTGAAGGTTCGTAGACAAAATGCTGAGTTTGATGGTTTTTGTGTGTGTTTGGAAAAAGAAAAAACTAATAAAAATTGTTTAAAAAAAAATAAAAAAATAAAAAAAAACATAGCCTCAGACATTCACAGGAAAGTTCGCACAGCAAGGCCAGGAGAAGGATAAGGATCAAGACTACTTAACCTCTTTAGAATTTGACGTGTTGTTGCACAACTGGAAACAGGTTAGTATTAATTGCGCATATGGGAGCCCGGACAAGCGGAGCACAACTTGGAATAGTTCCATGCACACAAATGCAACTGGCAATCATAAGGACTGGGAATGGCTTGCTGGGTTTTGAAATTAACAGCCAAGTCTAACCTAAATATCATGGCTCATGTGTGAGCATAAATATGTACAGCCTCCTGGATAGTCAAAGGCCAAATCTACTTAGAAATTGTGCACATCTTCTAGGATTTGGGTTTAGACTAATCAGTACCAAAGATATTTTGTAAATGGGGTATATGAATGGAGTTCTGAAAATGTTATGCTAACAATGGCGACTGGCTAAGGCGGCTTAGATAAATAATATTCCTAGCCAATGGTTAATGTTCAGTGCAAGTTCTGCGGTCTGCGTCTATTTTAATCAAATACTGTGAGTAGTATTACGCTGGATTATGGGGTACTTACAAGAAGTCGTTACTAATATTGGCCTAAAACAGGGTTATGTGTAGGCTCCATGCCCATTTAATCTTTATATGTCTGATATTGAAAAAAACAATGTACTGCTTAATGCATTATATAAAGGTCTACCATATAGTTAGATCATGTCCATTGTATACAAGAATGTTTCCAAATAGACATCTAGCCAAACTATTCATGCAATGTCGTTTTAATGTGCTACACACAAGAAATCATAGGTGCTAGAAATACTGTAAACAGAGATATATGCTTGTATCGCTTTTGTAAATTAGACCTTGGAAACACTGTGGAATGCCCAAGATTATGTAATCTTAGATAAAAACGTGTATGAACTTTTTATTCATTGTGAAGCACAACTGCATACAGATTAATTCTGGGTCCTGTTAATAGGGGACAGGCATATTTCATTGAGGACTGCAATGGGTGGTTATAATGAACTATCAGTTAATGGGAATCATTAATTTAAGAAAACGATTTAATGTGTTGAAATATTTTCAGATGGAAATGTTTTAATGTTTTATGAACCAAGTCAATTATGTACATTACAATAGGTTTTGGGATGTACGGTTTAGTTTTAAACGTTTGTATTGGTATTTGTATATTACTGACTATTTGTAGTTCATTGACTGTTTGTGCAGGGTTTGTTTTAAACCAATAACGAAATAAAGAACCATGGGTGACCATGTTTTTTTTCGGTGACCATTTGTTGTTTGTTAATTATACTCTGAGTACCCACGGGGCATGGCTTTTAGCCAGGACCTGGGCTGACCAGTGGGCAAGGACTGGGGCCATACCAAGTGGAGAATGTGCCTGGGATCGAATGCAAGCTCACCTTTAGAACACATTTGGCCAAGGTAACCGGACTGATTGAACAGACCAAAACGTCAGTCAAATACAGAAGGTTACGTATATCTGTACCAAACTAGAATTGTTCTCTTTTTCTTAATCTATTCAATTCTGTTTTATTTCTTTCCAGGTCAGCGGGCTGATAAGCAGACGCAAATAAACCAACCCCGCTCCAACTAATTTTTTGCCCTTTTTAGAAAAAACAAAGAAACAGGTAAAGCTGAACAGATGAGGTAAAGATGGCGAGTTGGATGAAACGGCGGCTTCACACATACATTTTATGTACAAATGTCAAGCAGTTTTTGCTGTAGGTGACAGGACAAATTCCCTAGGAAGGTTTGCCTGTAAAATGCAACTTATGTGATCCTTCAATAAATTTGCCCCCTAATTGGGTGGAATCTCACAAAACTTGGCACCATAATTCAGAATTGGTTGTACAATTTTGTGAACTTTTGAGCAGCACCAAAGTTATTAATCCCCATTAAAAATGTTTTTCTGACCGGCATGGGGTGGACAGGAGCCCAGATCCTCTACTGGTGTTTGGGATGCAAAAGGAAGAAGAGGACTGGGTAAAACTTCCACACATGCCTCACTTCTTGCTGTTTGTGGCCAGGGCATGCCTGGCGGAGGGATGGAAGAGGGAGGGGCTACAGAGCGAAAAATAAATGGCCTCGAAAGCCCTGGAACGGTATAGGATGGAGCAACTTACCAGACAAATGCACGATCTGACTCCCTCAAGGGAAATAGAATGGGTAGCCATCTTTGAAAAGTAAGAGCCGGAAAGGCTTAAGGAGAATGAAGGAATGAGAGTGCTGGAGATTACACAGGACCCAACAGGGAGTGAATGAACGAGATACATCCCAGGGATATGCAGCACTAAGGCCCGGAACAAGGAAATATCCATGTGTGATAAGATGTCAATATATTGTATACGTATATTTAAAAGAACAAGAGGGATATGACAGTAGTAAAGATAAAGAGCAAAGGGAACAGGGTGACATTGCTGAAGTAGAGGATCTATATTAATTTTAAATGGAAATGTGGAATACAATACACCAAAGATCACTATCTGTTTATACAGGAACAAGCTTGGGGGACTGTTGGTATAGTGTTTTATTACCACTTTTGATGTACTACTGTATATGAACGCTTAACTGACAAACTGTTGTTTGTCTTTTTTTTTTGTTTTTTGTACCCAACCTAAAATATCCTCCCTTTCACCACTCCCTCATCTCTGTCATGATTCAAATGTACATAGATGTTGCTTCAATAAATTAATGCATGTTTGATACAAAACTCATGCCCAGATTTGACAAAAGCACGAGATGGCGAAACACGTGTCATCATAATAGGCTCATCCACAGGATCAGAATCTATAAAAATCAAAATAAAAACAGAATTATCTGAATCAAACTGTGGCGCAGTCCATTTTAAGAGACTACCAAATCAAAAATAAAACAATTCGTAAGCCACGACTGAATGGTTAGCAGTTTTCATTCTTCCATCAATTAAGGTTTCAGAGAAATTACACACACCCCAGAGGGGTTTCCCACTCCAACCAAACAGTTGTGGATAATAAATCAAGCTGTGTGGTGGATCTCCTCTTTATAGAGTTACGCACTGGGACAGACCAGCGGCAAACATTCAATTAATTGCATCTGCCATTGGATTGTAATGGTGTCTCCAGTGAGTAAGTCAATGTCTATTTCAAAGTAAAACATTAATGTACTTCACGGACCTCAAAGAAATATTGTTTAATAAGAGGGCAAACATTCAAGTTGCAAGCTACTAACCAACCTTAAAAGAAGTAACTCGTCATCACAATATACACACAGCACACAGTTTCTCATTCGCCAAAAGTCAATTATTACTAGCCAATGGCAAGTTCAAATTTTGGACCTGGGTTCGAGGAAAATACTATTGATCAGAAAAAAGAAACCTCACATGGTTAATGTTGGCCTTAGTCAGGAACATATCATTTGAACACCACACAGAAGCAGGTTGAAAAGCAGTTTCACTTCCTTTTATATACCAGAGGCATTAAACGTACAAACAACAAGTCAATCGGATTAACTCAAAAATTGATACATGGACCTGCCTTCAATATTCTACAGCACCAAACAAATAACAGGCTTCCAATTCAATGTACCACCACCACCACCACCACCATAAACCAGCCAGGGGTGCTACACAACATTTAATGGGCGAGGTACAAAAAGCCTCATTTGTTATCAAACAAGGTATATATGCATTGAAGCAACAATAAATACCGTTCACAAAGCAATGATTTCCAAATTAGAATAAAAAACGAATCAACAAGATCATTCAGTCAAAAGGGTGGAAGAGCCAACCCACAACTTCTACAGCAGCAATTACGCTGGGTTTCATTTTCAGATGCTACAGATTGTTAGAGTGCAGGCCTTCTACAGCCGAGGTATAAGCAAACGTGTTGCACGCAACGCGACTGTTAGCCGCAGACGCCATTTATTTGTATTTTGTATTTTATTTATTTGTAAAGCGCGGCCAAGCCCTGGGGCAGCTTGGTGCTGAATCTTACAGGTTCACAGGCATACAAGCAATCTTGCAATTTATACATACATAGCGATATACCAACAATCCAGCAATTATATTACAATTTTTATAAAGATACATATGTACATAAGCAATGGCAATTGCCTATTTGAGCAGAGGCAGCTATAATACAAATTGTACGTGTATACATATTCATCTTTATACAGAAGGCGGGTAATAATTACCATGCCAGTTAGTACAAGGGCAGGTCAAGTGTGGTCAGCCAGGCTTTGGCCTTAGTCTTGAAGGCTAGGAACGAAGGTTCAGCTCTAAGAGGGTTGGGAAGGGAGTTCCATAGTTTCGCAGCCAGTACTGGGAAGCTGTTCCCCCGCCTGATCTTTGTAGCTTGAAGCAGTGGATAGCGAGGTAGTTGGCCTGTGCAGTTCTGCGGGGTCTATTGGTGGAGTTGTAGGCAAATCTGCAGACCAAGTAACTGGGTGCCCGATTAGCAAGGCATTTGTGTGTCAGGGCGAGTGTTTTAAGTGACTCTGTGATACTGGGAGCCAATGCAGACTTTGTCTGGTGTCGGATATGTGGTGGTTCTTAGGGATATGAAGCACTGCTCTGATGGCGTTAATTTGGACAATCTGTAACTTGTTGAGATTGCTATGGTTGGTGCCACGATAGAGGGCATTGCAATAATCGATTTAGGACATCACCAGGGTCCTGGCCATGGTGGTGCAATTGGCTGGTGTGAGGAAAGGCCAACAGGCTGTGATGAGTTTACATGTGTACGCGGCGGCCGAGGAGACTGCATTAGTTTGTCGTGAGATGGTGGAATCTAGATAAATGCCTAGAGTTTTGGTGTCATTTGAGACTTTAATGATGTTGCCATCGATGATAAAGGATTTGAAGGATGGGTCTAGTTTATTCAGTCTCGGATGAGAACCCAAAATGAGGAGCTCTGTCTATTCGTCATTGGGACAGAGTTCGTGTTGGGCCATCCAAGCTTGATTGACTTGGTAGATGGCGTTTACAGCTTGTGTATCAACTGTTTGATCGCCTGTAATGGGGATATGTATCTGGGTGTCATCTGTGTAATATATGTAGGTGACCCCCAGATGGTCCAAGATATCGAACACTGGTTTTGTAAACACATTGTAGAGTGTAGGGGAAACACATGATCCTTGTGGTACCCCACAAGGGACTAGTGACGGTTCTGCGGCTGCAGTGGTTGAAAAGACCCTCATGGATCTGTTTTCCAGGAATGAGCTGATCCACGCAGTGGCTTTGTCAGAGAAGTTGGCAGCTAGTTCGAGGTGACGACAGAGGATTTGATGATTTACCAAGTCAAATGCTGCTGTTAAACCAAGGAGTAGTAGAAGAGCCAGCTTACCCTCGTCTTTTAGATCTTCGATCTGGGTTTTTAAAACGATGAGTGCTGTTTCAGTCCATGACGTGGACGGAAGCCAGATTGTCTAAGGCCTAGGAGTTTATTGGTTTCCAAATAGTATTGGATCTGCAGATAGGCTACATGGGTCCAGGATCTTTAACAAGAAAGGCACAGTGGTGAAAGGCCTGTAGTTTGTCGGTATGGTTGCATCCAACGTAGGTTTTTTAAGAAGTGGGATGGCCCAGACATCCTTCAAATTGTCGGGACAATACCGGAGTTGAAAGATGAATTTATAAAGGCAGTGATGAATGGGGCTAGGTTATGTGATGCCTCCTTGATAATATCGACTGGACATAGGTCACCCTGGCAATTGGATGGGTTGTTGATGATGATGTTTTCAACTTGAGTGATGGTAAGGGGCAAAAAGCTGAATGGTTTATGCATGTGTTTGCTAGGTTTAGTATTGGCGTATTGGGGTTTATGCTGCGGGTCAATCTGCAGGCAGTTTTTTTTTAATTGTTGATTTTAGTTTGGAGTGTGGTTATTTTGCCAAGGAGTGCCTTCTGGGTGTTGGCACACCAGGTACTGTCTTTAACACAAGTATCCGGAGGAGCAACAGGGGATTCCAGCTCTTTTAGGGTCTTAAAATAACTCTTTGGTACTTGATTTAGCTTGTATGATACGCTTGTTGTACGTGTCCTTTTTAGCCTGGATGATGGCCTCTTTGTAGTTCAAGGTGGCTAAGGCAAGGCTCTCTTTGTTCGTTTCAATAGGATTGCTTTTCCAGCGAGCTTCTAGGTTGTGTTTTTTTTTTTTTTTACATAGGACCCTTAGCTGTGGTGTGAACCACGAGTTGAGGTGAGCACGAGGTTTAGGTTGCCTAAGTTTAATGGGTGCAATAAGGTCTAGCGCTTTCAACATAGTCTGATTGAACGCGTCTATAAGAACTGTAGGATCAGTGTAGGAGGAGGAAAGTTCGTTGAGCGCTGGGAGGAGAAGGGGGGAGTAGTTTTTCGCATGTTATATCTCTCTTATTTCTTGTGGAGATAGCAGGTGCGATGTCCTGTGTAGTATTAGCATTTTTTGCAGGGATACTAAAAGTGATTAGGTGATGATCGGTCCAAGCACAAGGTTGGTTAGATTCCATAATGCTTTCACAGTTAAGGTCATCTAACCAATCAAGAGTTCTGCGCTTGATGCGAGTTGGTTCTCCGATACGTTGCGTAAAGCCTAGGTTGGTTAGTATACTGGCTACATCACATGCTGAGCCATCATTGGGGTCTTGGAGACACAAGTTGAAGTCTCCTAGTACAATAATTTGTGATTTGGTTTTGGTTTTTTCCGCAAGAGTATGATAAATCTTCTGCAAATGTGGACAACGGTCCAGGAGGCCTATAGATGAGGTGGAGTGTGATAGTTTGATTGGGTGATGCGGCTAATTTAACTGAGTGTAATTCCATTGATGAGGTTTGGATACCGGGAGAGATGCGAAGAATGATCGAGTTTCTGTCTGAAGGCAATTCCACCTCCTTTGGTTTGGTTGGCATTGCGGTCTCTTCTAATGATGGTGTATCCTGTGAGGATGGCCAATGATAGGAGTGGTCCTGAAGCAGCATGGAGCCAGGTTTCTGTAATGGCCATAAAGTCGAGGTCGTGAGTTAGGATCAAATTGCCATATCGATTCCAAGGACTGTAAGGGATCTAGCATTGATCAGTGCCCCCTTCATCAGTGCTGTAGGGGTATGGACACTAGGTTTGACGCTCTTGGTAGTAATGGGTAGATGTGAGGCGTAGGCCGTAGGAAGTGGTGATGAACTGTCAGATTGCTTGAAAGGGATGGTGAGGTGGTGGGAAACATGTCAGAGCCTAGAGCCAAGTCTGAGGTTCCTCATGTATGTGGTACATGGTTGGTTGGGCGTGGGTTTGGTCGTGAAATGTTCAAGCCAGAGGGCAGATGAATTAAGGTAGGGGTTGGTGGTGTGGGTGTTGTGTCAGTGCTGGAATGGAATGGGGCTGCATGATGAGGAGTGAGGCGCTGGTGTGTAGTTTGTTGGAGCTGAGAGGCAAACTATGCCAAGGTTTGTAATGCGTGGGGGCAGTGTGTGGGTAGGGGTCTTAATGGGTGAGAACGCTATGGGTGAAGTGCTAAGGTAGAAGGTGAGTCACCAGGTTAGAAGTAGTAATTTAGGAATAATGCTGAATGCAGGGAGTGACTTGCCAATGCATAGTGCCTCCTGCTGACAGAATAGTGTCTGTAATACAGCTAAGGTGAGACAGAATGCAGTTTAATTATATTAGAGGAAGCTGCAACCAGGAGCCTAGATGAAGTTGGGTACCGGTTCTAAGCACAACGTCAGGAGAGCTTATGGGACCTAGGACATAGCATTATTAATGGTAGTATGAGGCAACTAGGTACAGGTGCTCATGACTCGGTAAATACACAGTAATAGATGGAACTACACACGAGTTCTACAATCTGGATATGCCGTCAGTGAAGTAGGCACAGTGCTCAAAGGTGTACAGGGCTACGCATTAGTGGTATATAAAGCTCCGTGCATAGTGCTGCCATCTGGGAACATAGGCACTGGCAGGCAGGAGAACAAACAGAATTTGGAAAGTATCGGCTACAGAAGTCATGCAGGGCAAAGCGATACGTAAAAGGTGCAATTTAGGAAGAAGCAGACGTAATACATAAAGGCAGGCACGGTTATACAGGCACAATCGTTGCTCGTGGTTAAGGTCTAAGCAATTGTATGTCACCATAAAAGGCGGCAAGGAACAGCATGTTTAGTGCCAGTGGATGGGCTAGGAACAATGCAATGCAATTATGATGAGGAAGTCCAATATCACATGAATAGAGAAAGGAGTGTAAATGGGAGCCTTCAGTAGTATAGCTGGAGTGGCTTATGCGAGGAATGAGTAGAGCTATGAGCGTGACTGGGTACTGCAGTACATGAGGCAATACATGAAGCAATGGCGGTCAAGTTTAGCACATAGGTTATGTGGGTGCCAGTGTTTAAGCAGAGGACATATAACAGTACAACGTGACTATGAATATTGTACTTTGTGGTACCTGTGAATATATCCAGACAGACGGTGGGTTGGGAGTGAGAAAAGGGCGGCAAGGGCATTTAGCGGGGCTTGAGCACCGAGGGCTCAGTCAGCTGGCCTTCTTCCGCGGCCTTACTCCACAGGCCGGCTAACGCCTACCGGCTATTGGTCCTCAGGCAAGTAGGCGGCTGGACGAATGAGCGTGGTGTGCGAGGCCTGGTGCCTATTGAGACAAGGTCAGGCGGAATGACGGTCTGCAGCGGCTGCCATCTTTGGATCAGGTCACAACGCAGACTTCGGTCCGTGCATCAGGGCAAATGGTATCTGAGCGCGGCAGAGATGCAAAAATGTTGCGTGTGGCGCTCCAGAAAATAGAGGATACTGGATGCTGAGCAATGTGGCACGTAGGTAGCCACTGGGGCTCAGAGGGGCTTCTGGGCACAGGCAATTCTGCCGTGAGCTTACCTCAGGTCCCAGGACTGGAAACTGGTGCGTGCTGCTCCTGCAGCGCACGGCTTGGCCGGGAGCTCCTGCTCCAGCGAAGGCAATGAGGGACTTTGCCAGCAGGTTCTTTATTTCATGCCAATTGGCCCTGTACGGGTGCCTCGAGGCTGCTGCAAGTCAATGTCACAGGCCCAACAAGCACAGGCACTTTGGTACTACAAAGGACCGATTGGCCTATGGTCGCCAAGGCGACTACAAAGCATCTGCATGTTCCCATATAATTACACTATCAATTTGTTATTGTTTGAAGACCAAAAATATGCCCCAGAACACGTGAAATGTTCTTTCCATCGACCTCTGAAGGATTCAGCACCACAAGCGTGCTCATTATGGGGGGAGGAGAGGTTAACACAATTAGTTAAAGGCCTTCCGCCTCTACATGTTATCACGAAAAATATTAGCACAGCAGCAAAGATAATGACCTTCTGCCTTTCCCGCGCGTGCTAGTCACACGGTATCTGCAATCAGCCAAATAATAGAATCATCTCGAAATCTCGATTCGGAACAAGCAGATCCAACCACATAAAAAAACAACTCTGACGAAAAGGACACTTTTTACACGGTAGGCGAATCAGCGACAAGACTGTCTGTGCAAACACCAGTGGGTTTTCAGGGGCCGTTATGCCACAAGCAAAATTCGGTGTCTTTCGATTACACAAGTACTTAATACAGCAAAAAAGAAAATCGGACTAGGGTTTGCCCACAGCTGGAAAATTGCCTCATACCACTACTTTCACACAAAACCATTAAGACGCGCTAAAACCAAGGTGCTGCTGGTAGTAAACATTTGGGAAAGAGCACACGTTGAGACTGCCCCATATGCAAGTAATACAAGACTTTTGCATTGAATGCAAGATATGTTGCGAGATCCGAAACCTTTGGTCTCCTGCGCAACTCAAAAGGGAGCATTCAACATTCTCCAGTAGCAGTGAGCACCCAGGGGGCCGGCAAGGTGACAGTCAAAGATTTCACAGACAAGGGGTCCAGCTCCGGGTAAAATCCCCATCATGGCAAAGGTCACCCCGAGTTCATAACGGCATAGGGAAGACAGGAACGATGAACACATAAGAATATAGGCAAGATCTGACTAGTTCAGCAGGTGCGTAAATTAGCTGCGGAGCTATTCTGCATTCTTATATAAATAGAACGAGCAAACGGAACCCATACAGTTCTACGAGCTTAGCAAATGCTACTGGCTAACAAACTATTCCTGCTCAAGAAGTGCAACAGGCGAAGGACACAGGATTGCGTAATAAAATAACGGACGGGTCTTCCATATTAATGATCAGAGTAAAAGTGTCCCCTTATTCATGCAAGGTTAAAAATTTTCACATTACTTGGTGCCCTGCAAGCAAGAGTCTTCGCTCACTTTCTCTCGACTGGCAGATGCCTGGCCCGACAGCTGTAGATTTTTGGATACAGACAGAATGGTGGAATTGCTGTTGGGACAACACACCGTCTATTCTTTATGCATTCTTTTGTCATTACACTTTGTAGGGGCAAATTGCTGAAAAAATAAAACCGTTTACCTGAGCAGAAAGCATTGGCTCGCCCTCCTCTACCACCGGCCACAGCTCGACCACACTAGGCAATCGATCAGCCACTATAAAAAAAACACACAAAAATAGTTTCATTTTGCCACAACGACAGAGGGAAGCTGAGACAGTTGTTATAACATTAACATTCTAAAATACTTTGCAGGACTCCATGCCCAAAGTGGTCTATCGTTACAATCTGTGTTGTACGTGTACAAGATAAGAGAAAAATCAACAAAAATGAATAAAAAAGAAAAGCATTCACATTTTCAATACACAAGACCAATCATTTAGTAACCAAGCACTGCCTAGTCTAGAACATCCTTTCTTTGTCAAAACGTTACCTCAAAAGCTCAGTTTATAAAAAATAAAATCCAGATCTAGTGGTAAGCTTCATTTCAAAATAGTAGCGTTCCACTGAACAAGGGAAAAACAGAGCACTGAGTACCAAACAGAATTCATACATTTTTAGACAAAACACCAGCATAGTTGACAAATTACTTATGCAAAAAAAAAAAAAAAAGAAACCTTGGAGGAGATATGAAAATTCTAGTCCTCACCTATAAGGTTTACTGTTTTAGTTCATACACTTATCCAGGTGGCAGAACAGCGAGTCACTCAAATGCAAACCTTCCCTACAGAGATTCAAAACAGTAGTTCAGTAAATAGTGCCCTCATTTTTTTTATTAAATGACATTATGTTATTGAGGCCATCTGTAACAAACTCCCAGAGATGCTCATTTTCAATTCAGCAATGGGCACAACAAATGTCCCTCTGTCTCAAACCTAGAAAAAAGGCAGTCCCAAACAAACCCAGGTGTCCGTCGCTCCCAGACTGATACTAGAGTTCGGTAATCCCCATTCACTAAAAACATATAGGTCCTCTGGCGATGGCCTAAAGGGTAACGCGTTCTCTATATAAACCTCCTCAGAGAACAATCTAGGGGTTCCCATCCAATGATTTCCCCACAGGAACGACTATTATGGACGTGCCTTTCAGACTCTCAGGCGTTTGCCCTCTCTGGTCTTTCTGCAACCTGTATTCCTTTCCCTAGCTCCCTCCAGAACTCGCGCTCTTCTCCTCCAACTCTGCCATCTCCCCTTCACTCTCTCTACTGTGCCTCACTCCCTTCCTCTCTCTCACCTTATGACTTACCTCCACACTTCAACTGTACTAACTACCATTTCTCTTCCCAACACCACTACTACTACTACTCACCACTACTAAACCACCCCACCTTGTCCTCAGTCATCCTTCTTTCACTACCCCAGTCACCCGTCCCTCGCACCCTATTCTCCTACCGGCCTCACTCACAATTACAACACAGTACCGCTTTCTCACCCCAATACCTCATCTTCAATGCACATCACCCCCTTGGCTCCCTTCCTCCTCGTCTCTTGGTCAGCCATACCCTCCTCCAAACTCACTAAACAATCCACACCTTCCTGTTTCTTGTCCTTTATATCATCCCCTTTCTGTCACCACTACCTCTCCCCTTCTGGGTCCCCTAGCCAAATATGCCTATTCTTCCCAACCCGGGAGGTGTTCCAACCAGTTAAATGTATAAAAGAGGGTGCAAGCCCTGCCGCTTTCTTACAAGCAGGCAAATGGCAGCTTGCTGTAACAAAAGTTCAAGTTGTGTCGGACAGGAAAGTTGGCATGCCGGTGTAGAACAGGGCCGGGTCGGTTGCCCTGCCATGAGTATTCTATACGTCTACTTCAGTTTCAATGGCAGGTCCGTGCGGGTGTTAGCGCTGCGCAGCACACACAATGAATGCCTCTGAATCCATTTGTATGGGAGTGGCACATGAATGAAAAATCTGTGCAGACTGGTCAGCACGGTCGTGTAGGCGAGTTCTGTTTAGTCTGGATACTCTGCCAGTTTGTTGTTTGGTAGCATCGGCCGCCTTGCTCTCTGTCCAGCAGGGAGTCTGCTTCTTTACCGTTGTTCATCTGGGTAGTCGTAGTTCTCTCTGAAAAACAAAGACTTGGCCAGCATCAGGCGAGACAGGTGTGTTGGGAGGTGGGAATCAACAGTGGTATTGATCTCACAAATATAAGCACTTAAAAAGGGGTGGGTAAGGAACTGGGGCCCTTCAAGCTGCCATCTTCCCCAGACCGCTGCCGACTACCATGGTAGGCTTCCTACCCCAGACTAAGAGGGGTCCCCAACCCCTCTTGAAAGAATCAGATTACTGATCCCGTCACTCACCTCCACCCTTTCCTCGAAACCCTCCTTGTCCTCAGGGTAACTGACTGAACTGTGGGACAAGATATCAATGGTATGCACTTCCTTGAGGCATCGGTCAAACAAGAGGACAGTTGTACTCCCAACCCCCAAAAATAAATAAACACACCTCTAGGCGCCCAGGCATGAATATCATCGGCATGATCAATTCTTCTTTCAGGACCCTGATGTAGATGTTGGGCTATGGGTAGGAGTCCACGTCCTGTGGACACATGATCTGGCCTCTTGGTGCAGTTCTTCTACTTTTGCTTTCCGAGTCTAGACGAGCTTGGACTGGTAAACCCCGAAACGGTATATAAGAACCTTTGGTTTGATTTCCCTGTTGTATACTCTGCCCAACGAGAAGGCTTGGAAGCCTCATCTTCCACCAGAAACATGTCAGCTAGGTATTCCGGGTCCCTAGGTTTAAAAACTCCCATTTGGGTAGTTTTCTTCCACAGCTGATGGGATTACCAGAGCCAGGAGGCCCATTTCGATGTGTTTTTCATTAGGCTGATCAGTAGAAAATCTGGCGCTCTGCCCTTCTTTAATGCAGGCATAACATTTCAGTATTACCAGACTGGGTGAGGTTCCAGGTTTTCGCCCGTCCATTGGGGTTGGTGCCTTTGCCCTGGCCTCAGGTTTGGAATGGTGGGGCCAGATTACTGTTGGGATGTACAGACAGCTCCTATGCCCTCCTAAACGATTCAGGCTTATGAAAATCTATTATGCACGAGAAGTGAAGGTGCGCGGCAGTAGCCAGGGTGGGCAGTGCAAATAAGAACAGATCTGTCTGGTTTATAGTAGTGATAGAAGAGTAGCTAGGCACGAGTATAGGGCACAGTGATATTATGTAGCAGTAGTGATATATAATGTGCAACAATGATGTAGACACAAGAGCCAGTTGCGGGAAATATTGAAGTACCACCATATTGGAAGTGAGGCCGAGCATCTCGTATTCCTTGTTGGAGGTGTAGCAGCGTGGCGTAACAAAGAGCTCGACTCATTTTCCCTTTCCCAAGCCTCAGTAATGAAGCTGAGAATAATGGCATTCATGCAGACTAGATAATGGTTTAATTGTATCCATCTGTAGGTCTGAGAAACCAGAATAGAATGTGAACGGCAGAGCAATGTTAGGGCTACACCCGTTCTGAATAACTAACCAATGGAAGTCAGGTCGGAAGTCTCGAGCTGCCAACATGCTTGGTCTAGATTTAGGGCACCAAGCAACCCTGGAACAATTTACATCCCATTTGAACTGCCAGACAACTGGAAAATAGAGTACCTAAATCCATCAGAATTAGGCCAGTTAATGTGGTCCTCGAGAAAGCAAGGTGGTGTGCCGTGGGTAGACGACTGGTAAGGGGGAGCGAACAGCAGAACCTCATTTCATTTGTGATACATGGAGCACAAGGTGATGCCAACAAACCTAGTCACAAGCTGGGCAGGCATGGCAGGGGTGCCCGTGTGTCTGGTATCAGGAGCAGCGCACTATTATTTGCAAGGAGACAATTTTACCTCAGAGTTGTCCACAGAGCTCATGTTAACGACCAGGTGCTCACCATGTGACTAGGCCAATGGTGCGGGTAACATTCTAGGGAACTCGCCAATCCAGTAGCGGGAACCAATCTGATGGAGTAGGGGGGGCACGTGTTAGAGGTCAGGTGTAGATTAGGATGTGGGAAATCAGTCATTGGAATGTATGGGATTGGTAACCAATGATGGTGGGGGATTAACGCTGTATATTGTTAGTGTCATGAGTGACTATTTCCTTCCTTAAAATCTTGTGTTTGCTTTGAACTAACAGAGAGCTATGTGGCAGTTTAGTTCTACTGGACCTTCTGTCATCTTTTTCCTTTGTGTATACAAAATACATCTTGTTTTCTTTGCAAAGAGGTGCACCAAGACTTTTTCCTTGGAGGAGTGTTTTTATGGTCTGGTTGTCTGGAGGGGTTGCATTACATTCCCTTGGTGCTTGTTAAGGATTTCAATCAGGCGGTACACCCTGGTCTCAGCCAAGTATGCAGCGCACAACTGAAATGTTTATTTGGTTAAATATAGGTTCAATATTTGAGAGATACACCACTCATATCACACACCCTTTTTAAATACCCCGGGGCACAATGGACCAGGAACCAGGCTGGTTGGTAAAGGTATTTTTTTTTTTTTTAAAAATTCAAGAAAATCACACACTTTTTAATATATGGGGCAGCAATCACCAGTGTGGTGACAATAACAAATAGGAAGGTAGGCAATGAACTTAATTCAACCCTTTGTCAACAGATAGAAAACAGCAGGGAATAGAAACACTTTTGGATTTTCGGAAAGATAGCACTCAAGTTAGGATTCCCCCCCCGCAAGTTTCCCTCAACCCACAAATAATCAAATCTGAATGGATATAATCAAGCAGCAGGTAATCAGGAATAAGGACTAGGTAACAAAATTCGAATCCAACCTTCCCTTCTCAAATGAGAATGAAAAACGGATTTGAAACCCTTGCAATGTCAAAATGACACTCGGAAATGGCTGAAGAAAACAATGAATGTGTGCAAAAATCTTGAAATAAGTGCAATTCTTTAATGGAGCAACACTGGAAAGATGCTAGCAATCATAAGCAACAGATTGAGCAAAAGCATACAATTCCAAATTGAATGGAAGGTTTAAAATAATTTATAATCGAAATCGCACGTGTAAAACTTTTTAAAAATGTCAATTCTCGCCTGAAATTAACCAGACGGTTTTTAATAAAACAGGTGAAATTCACTGATTTGGAGTGTACCTATAGATTTTAGGTACAATCTGGAAGTGAAGAGGTCTCTAGCTGGTAAATTGAGGGAGTTATGCGAGATGTAGTGAGGTGCGTTTTTGACAAAATGAAGGTGCGAAAAGGCAAAGAAAGAAATTTTGACAAGGAACAGTTTTACTCTACGCGAGAGCATTCAGGCTAGACTGCCAGATTGAAACACAGTAAGTTCCAGGGCCGATCCGCGGAATCAACCCTAGTTCCCCGTGCCCGCCCTGGCAGAGCCAGTCCAATCACTCGAAATGGGATGGATGGCTTAGGATTTTACAAGACAAAATAATCAAAGATGTTGGCGTTATCACAATAAATCAATGACAGGGTGGCAAGAATGATTTTTACAATATTACAAGTTATCATGAGAAGTACAGGATGACTTAGAGATGGGATAGAGAAAGCAAGATATGTAGACTATGGATTTATATGGGGTAAGGATGATACAGTCCACAGCGGAAGGTATGATGCTGCATTTTATGAACACCTGTCTGAACATCCATATTAAGAAAGAAAAAAAATGTAACTGGTTAGATTTCAATGGTTTTGAATTACACTAAATACGTGGTGTCTTCAACCAAATGGGGTCGTTTTTTGTTATAGTGCTCCAAAAAGGGTGATATTCTTTCCTCTGTATTTCCTGGGTTTTTTCTTTCTTTGCGGTGTTCACCGACTCATGCGCTTCAATAAGCACCCCCTTCTTACTGGTAGCCACAATAAGCCCCCTTTGCCCTTTGTTTTTGGGAGCCTGGGCATCATTCCAAAGTTCTAACTTCTAACACCGGAGTAAACTCACAGATAAGCCTCTACTTCCAAAATCAAATTTTATTCAGCAACTTTTGCTTAAACCCCTCGAGGTGTGGGTTTTTCAATGATGATGGGAAGCCCAAAGCTCTTCCATTCAAAGACCGTCAATTTTACATTCTCTATGCTTTTCCTTCATTATTGTTTGATTTACCAAGGTCATGGGACATCTACCTGCCATGCAGTGGCTGCTTCGATGTGTAATGAATAGAACTTTAGCAGTTGGATTTTACAATGAGTCTTGCCTACCGTCATGCCCACTTCAAGTACACCGAGCATGATACACAAGCATAACGCCAATTCTGTCTATGGTTCTGTCAAATAATTTAACATTCCCATCAAATAAATTGGGATGAGCACATATGTAGAGTCTTCCCCTCAAGCATCCTCGGAGTCTAGCTATGAACGTGTGGATGCCTCTGCAAGGTGACAGATATTGGAGGTGGCAAACTGAATGAGATCCCTGCACTGGCTCAGAAGTGAAAGCTACGGTACATATGTTGGACCTCCCTGTCGGCCAAAATTTTGTAACACAAGTGCTAATTGGTATGCATGGCTGAACAGGCAATATCAACACAAATAATCATGCCACAAGCTTTGCCAGTTGCAATGCCAATCGGATATTCTGCTTCTTAACAACACTTACACCTCGGTCTTATCTGTACCATTGTTTTGGCCTCATCGTGGTGTTGGGGAGCAGGGGAAAATCGCCCCAAGCCCCCCCAAGAGATTTCGCACAAGGCGAAAGAGTCTGATGTAGGGATTCTGGGAGACCATGGGGGAAAGGGAGCTTTCAATAGGGTGGACCTACGACCACCATAGTATACGCTTTTTGCTGTAGTTTTGTACCAGGAGTGAGACGCCATCTTAGAAAATAGCTGTCCTTCACCAGTCTAAACCCTAAGTTAGGTGCCCGCGTACCTCGTCCCAAGACCCCAGCATTCCAGTCTATCGGTCAATCCCAGACCACTGAGCATAAAGCTGTTGCTGCACTAACCCATCAGAAAGATCATAGAAGAAAGAGTTCACCCAACCTGGGGCCACTGATTTGTGCTGCCAGGGAGGAAAAGTAACACATTTAAGCCCGGGGTAGGAAGAACTGGAACAGTGCCGACGCATATGGGAATCGAGCAGGGGTTTAGAGTTAGCGTGCCCTCGAAAGCAGCCTATGCGCCCATGTCTGCGGTACTAGGTGCACATTAGGCCATAGATACGAGATGTGCTGAAATGTTTTTATACATGCCAATTAGGAGCCCGGCCTTTGATGGCACACGAAGCAGGACCTGGAAGAAGGACAGGCGATGCTGGGACCAATGGCCTGGCACCCCTTATGGAGCAGGCCACCTATGTATAGGGTAGCACCAACCACCTCTGTGGAATTGGAACCAATGTGATGTACGTCAGCTGTGACGCTTTTTACCTTTATACGTTTGTGTTAACTCTGCCAGAGCGCTCCGTGGCCACACAGTCCTTTGCTATCGCGTAATTGTTTCTATGAGAATAAACCTTGTTCTCCTTGCAAGAGGTGTGCTGGGCTTTTTCCCTCTAGTGGGTTGTATTCTGTATGGTGTGAGCCTTGAGGTGCTTCTCTAAATTTTGGCGACCCCTGACGTGAACCCAGATTTTCTAAAAAGACGGACGATTCCAGGCCGAACATCAGCAGGGGCCACACCCACCTGCAGTGACCAGTCCCAAGCACGCAATCCGTAGTGGTGTACAGGAACCGTTTTCACAGAATTCCTGTCTGCTCTTTGTGGCGGGGAGAGGGTCTGAGGAAGGTGCAGGCCATTATTGGAACCCAATGATGGAGGAGCTTGGGTGAACGCGCCAATGTAAGTACTCCTCTTGCGGGCGAAAACACCGGGGGTGATGCTATGTAAGCAATGGGTTAACAGGGACAACGGTGTGTGGGTTTGTGCATGAGAGGAAGAGGGAGTGAGAATGATTGATAGATCTGTCTATATTGGAATCGTATAGTGTGTGATGGCCACGTGGCAGGGTTTTTGTTTACTATCATTAGTGTAAGTATACGAGAAGAGAAACAGAAGTGAGAAACGTTCCGAGATTAGCACCACCTTCTTCCCTTATTTTGAATTGTGATAACAGGATACAAAGAAAAAAGTAGGGGGATCCGTATAATTAGTGGGCTTGGATTCCTGTACCCAATATATTTTGGGTGTGGTGTGAGAAACCTGAAGGTGTCTCGCTGGCTAGTCCCCAGGGAGCGGTCATCCAGATGGCCAGGACACGACCCTCGCTATTGGATCCAGTTCCTGGGGTTGGACCAGTGAGGGAGGATCACCTGGATCGGGGGTCGTCGGGGAGTGGGACACTGATGGGTGGGACGTGGTATCCCCTTCCTTCAACACCTTTTCCCCCCATCCTCTCACATAGGACATTCAAAAACACTGCGCCCCCTTTTCCGACATGAACACTTTGCACAACATGTAAGACAACAGACTTAAACCAGAGCGGTTTACCAGACACGTCCCAATACAAGGGTCAGGCAAAAGTCAGGCAATTGAACAGAAATCAAACACCTGACGGCCCTTTCCCTTCCCTACATGGATAATAGGTGGAGCAAGAGAGCACATAACGAGCAAGACAGACCACACGACAAGACAGCTATCCAGGCACGGCAGTTTAAGAGGAGGAAAAAGGCAGCGAATATCGAGAGGCGGACTAGTGGAGCCACAACCTTGCCCTTTTTGAGTCAGACCCACGAAACCTCTGCAGAAGGAATAGTAAGGCTGAGGACAATAGCCCAAGTGTGTTGCAGCAGATGCTGACGGCAGACAGAGCATGCCTACGCTGATATGCAGGAGTGAGGGAAACTCCTGCTACCGTCATGGACTCCAGATATAAAGAAAGACAAGCGGTTCATCACAGCCAGTGAGTCAAAGGGAAAGCCAAGAAGAACCGAACTATGTTATATGAAAGTCGCAAAGTGGCATATTGGGAAGAGTTCAAAGAACTATAAGGTGTAAAGGGAAGACCAGAGGGAACCGGCACCACGTGGGTGCTAACTCGAGAGACTCTCCTCGATCCCATGTTGAGTGAAACTTCTGATACCAGAAGGCCATAGGAGAGCCGCCAAGACACGACAAAGTGGTCATACAGGAGGTCTAGCAAAATCCCCGTGCAGTCGAAAGCCTTTGACCCAAGAACTTTGGAGAAAGCCAGGGAAGTGAATCCTGCATGTTGAGAAAGCAAGGGAAGTGAATCCTGCAATCATTATTAGCAAAAAGAATTGTTAAGTGGCAATAGTGTACCCGGCGGAGGGATGCCAGTAAAGAGGGGCAAAGTCTAAAGTCCCAAGAAACAGTGTGCTGACAAACGTGAACCCGGCAGCAGGATGTCCATGGTGAACGGTTTATAAAAGACATTAAGATTTGTGAATGATGAAAAAGCCATAGTGAACCAGGCAGAGGGAGGCTAAAAGTGCAGAGGGGTCAGTTCCCAGAATATGGGGGACACTTGCTCCCACCAAGTGTTGGTGGGGGCAACAGGGGACAGGGAATTGAAGGACTGGCGAGATTATTGATGACAAATTGCATTTTTGTAAAACGGTTTAACACTTTTAAAAAAAAATTTAACCACTGTCAACATGGGGGGGAGAATGACTCTCTTGGAGGATATGTGTAGTGCATTGCTGTTGTATAAAGATAAGCAAGCCTCCGGATACGTTTTGTACCAGACCTTTTTATGCATGAAAACCTTGTAAATACGACAGCTTCATTATTTTCCAGTGTACATTTATGCACAATATTAGAGCAGGGGACAGTGCAACGGTCAGGTTAGTTGACACAAACCAGAATACTTTTTTTGATTTTTATCTGCATGGATGCGATTGCAAGCCATGGAGAAAAGCCTCCGAATCAGAATTTATTTAAAAAGAAAAACTGCACACTGTGATAAAACAGGAATGGTTTCTTTGCATTCAGCTTCTGCTGTGTTGTGTTGTGTGTAGATGCTCATTGAGCAAACAGAAGCACTGTGAATATTTACTTTCCTAGCAATTTAGGATTTTATAATATACAATTATTATTAAATTCTATGAATGTTGACTTCCGCACATGTCACAGTAATGAATCAGCCCTATTGGACCTAAAAATCCAACTGGATGCCTTCAGAGATGAGGGCACCCCAACCATCCTCCTCCTACCCTTTCTCTCTGCAACTTTCCACCTAGTAGACCATGAGACCCTTTGTCAACACCTCTGCTAACTTCTCCCATGAGGCTACTGCTTAGATCCCATCCTTCCTAGAGGGTAGATCCACGAGGGTCTTCTCAGATGCTGCGAGTGCCCAGCCCATCCCCATACCATCCGACATCCCTCAAGGCTCCTGCGTCTCCCCTTCATTGTACAACATATTCACCAAACCCCCTTTTAACCTACTGGCCGACATTGGCATATCCTATACCAATTATGCCGATGACACACAAATACTCCTTCCCCTGTCTGGCTCTTATGACGAAGACTCATGCTCAACAAAGTGTATGCTACCATCCAAACCTGGATGGCCACAAACGTCTTATGCCTGAATGACAGCAAGAAGGAGATCTTCTTGGTAGGCTCTACCTCCAAGTTGCAGAAGCTCAGCCCCCAGTACACCGCTTTCAGAATAGATGGAATCCAGAGCCCAGTATCAACGTCAGTAACCTGGATGCATCTTTATAAAAATAAATAAATAAATAAATAAATAAATCGCTCCCCAAACAAGTGAGTGTGGTGGCCTCCTCGGCAGCTTACACCGCCAAACTTATCAATTCTGCGAGACAATTCCTGTCGCCCAAGAGCTGCCTAACCATCGCAAGAGCAATCACTGGGACAAGACTGGATTATTGTAATGTCCTCTTTGGTGGGACCTCCAAATGGAACATAAACAAACTACAGATTATTCAAAATGACTCTCTCTGAGCGAATCTAAATATTCCCAAAAGAGAGCATATCTCAGCCGCCAGAAAAAAAAAGCACACTGGCTCCCCATTAGGGGAAGGATCATCTTCAAAACCTTGTCATTTACCCACAGATGCCTGAGCAACACAGCCCTACAATATCTGGCTAAGAAATCTGGCAGACCGGTAAATTCTCTCCGCGCAAATCAGCTGGTGCGCCCCAAAGTGAAAAGAGCTAAAGGAGATGGCGTGAGCTTGCCAGTCGGTGGCCATGAACCAATGAAACACCCTCCCTCAAGAAGACTCCTATTGGGCCTCCTGCAAGGCCCTGAAAACCTGGCTATTTGCCTTGCGGTCCTTCTAGGACACATCCAATGACTACCGCTCCAATCTGCACTGTTTCCGCGCTGGCGTGTCAGAAGTTGCAGGACACTCCTCTATTGAAGGTTTTTGTATCATGTAACTGGTTTGCAAAATGAAAAACTAAATTGCAATTGAGAATTAATCTTTTGTAACAAATTAAGCGTTCACCCCAGTGAAAGCACATCTGTATTGCACAATAGTATTTTTCCAGAGTTCCTGTGCTGTGTGCATAACCAAAGCATATCATTTTTACTCTTACAATTTACACTATAATTATAAAAACAGTTTGTAAAATGATGAGTATGCAAGGTCTAGTTTACATCCATTCAACCTTGCAGTGAATGGGGTACCTTACTATAAATGGTCAGTGGCAGCAGTCTGCTCAAAGGTGAGGGACTGTCATTACACCAATCAAAAGTGTTGTATACAGCCTCTCAAAACTTCAAGACTACAAAACACCCAAAACCTGACTCTCCAGGAAATGCAAGCGCTGTTCAAAAACAAATGAAAGCTACATTTGTAATTGAAATAGAAAATCAGCAAAACCTGTCCCTGTGATAATGTAGATGAGATGGGTATTTAACTTTATGTAGCGCTTCATACATGGATTGCCCAATATCTAGGCTCTGCGATTATTATACCTCAGTCGATACTCAGTTTACCGACATCTGAAGGATGGTAGCCAATAAGATAGCTCGGCACAGCACTCATTGCTGCGATTTGTGCATGATCTGTAGGTTGCAGGTTTAAATCATGGCACGACCAACTCAGCCTTTAATCCTTTGAAGGTTGACAATACCAACTTCGGTTTGGTGATAATTGTGATAAATATGTTCCATGTACAGCACTTTGCCAAAAGCGCTATGTAAATAACCATTTGACCATGAGATTAGAATTTAGCATGGAGTCCTCGCCTCACGGCACTGTGGACATTGCTATATCATTAGGTAGTAATAGCTCCAGGAACTGAGGAGTTTAATGAAACATCAAAAGAATTCTGCGATCGAACCTCAAAACACAATACAATTCAGGCTTGCTTTACTATGTAACTGACCAGGTTTTTTGAGTTTTCAACATTTAAATATATACACGAGAGAGCAAATGGCCAGGCCTTCGAGAAACAACGAAAGGGGTATTCTGTCACAATGCAGAAAGCTGCCGCATGGTAATTATTTCCATACAGTTTTTGCACATGGATGGATGCCACATACATTTTACTCTCTTGCAAAGCAGAAAAGTAATTTTTACTTTCTTGGAATCACATTTACTCTCAAAGTTTAAAAATAGGGAGTAAAATATTCCCACCTCATAATCTTATCTGGAGCATGGACGATAAGATTGAGAAATATCACAAGCAGTGGGTGGTGGAGACACGTGGGAATGTGCCGCCCATGGCCCGAGCAAGGTACGACTAATAGGGGGATGCTGGAACACATGTAAATGTTTTTCGACTGCCAAATACAAGGGTAAGAAATAGCAAATGAGAAAAGAGATTTTAGAACTGTGGAAGATGGTGGAGGACATAGAGGATAGTGATGAGTGCAAGTACCAGTGTGAAAACAGCCCAGTCCTGAATATAACTAGACCAACAGCACCCGAGGGGAAAAGTCACCCCCTCCCCAAAAAGGGCTTTACCCAACTCTTCCCGCCACAGGATACACAAATCCCACATGTGTGCCTACAACTGCCCTGGCCAGCCCCCATCGCTACCACCACCCCCATATCAAATGAACACCAATACTACAGTGTCCCCCAGTGGGAAACCCCAGAAGGAATTAGAAGAAGCTTTACAGGCCGCATAAGTGGAGTTGGTGCGATTGCGGGCCCGCCAGGAAGAAAGGAGCAAACTGGGGGGTGGGCTGGGTGAGTGCCGAACAGGAGATATTTTGTTCTGACTAGACAGCACAGCAATCAGGGATGTACATATTGAGAAGGAGAATATGAAATACATGATGTATTTCCATATGAAATGCATCAGGTATACACATAGCTACCACCACAGCCCCCAAAGGCACAACTGCTGCCCCCACCCAACACCAAGTAGCGCCACAGAACCAGTCATAAGTTGGGCCTATGCCTGGAAGTAATGCTGTCCCGAACGGGACAACAGCACTTTATGGGGGCGGGGGGCGAGTGTTCTCGGAGGTAACCCTTTCACATTCTCAGGTACCAATACATACCCCAACTAGGGCAGACCACAGAAATCCCTTGTATGCCCAGTCCTGTCCGTGACTACCCACACAAGGAACCTTTGGTGGCTGCGGAGATAGGAAATAGGCAATTCATCTTCATGGTTGACATAGGTGCCACTAAATCATGCATAGGTGAGGGAGACTTCCCGCTATCGGGTGAAACTCTTGAGACACAGGGCTTCTCTGTCGCCACAGTTCCATAAATGAAAGAGGTATATGTTAAAATAGGAGGCAAGGGGGTTCGCACACACCTATTGCATTCCGAGACCTCCCCAGTAAATTTGTTAGGGTGGGAACTCCTGAGAAAATTGAACAGGACCATTTCCTTCACAGACAAAGAATCATAAGTGCCACCCCAGGAATGTGCACCTTAAGGGTGATGGTTATAATACAGGCCAGATGAGGGGAGGTGGTGTTTCGTTGCATTCCTGTTGACTCCGATATGTTTTGTGTATGGGATTACAGTTTTACTTGATGCCGTGGCCCAAATGGGTAAGGCATGTTGGCGAGTATCATCAGATTTACTTTTCAGACCCGTTATGACCCCAAAGCTTGTGGCAGGGACAATCCTCTCCTTGGACCTACAGGGGTTAGTAATCTCTGAAAAAAGTATTGTTGCAGTGGGAACAGATTCTGATGGGTGCGAGTGGTGCACCGTTTTGTGTACTGAGCCAACGGTACCCTAAAAGAACTGACAAACACAGAATTGTTTGAGAAAGTGTTGGCTATCTGTATTCTCTGTGAGATCACGGTGCAGTATCGCAGTGTGCAATGTTCGCTGATAGCCCTGGTCACTGCGCCCTCATTTACTGACAAAGACTTGGAGCAGGTCCCTGAGAGGTTATGGGTGACCAGTACCCATGATATAGGGATTCTGCAGGGAGTTGCTCCTGCTAAAAAAAGAAAAAAGAAATCACACTGATAACAGGTGCTGTGTTGCCAAGTAAAGCAATATCCACTATCCAAAGAAGCAGAAGAGGGAATGCGAGACATCATTACTGCACTCCAAAATCAGGGGATTATTGTGCCTTCCAATTCCCCATACAACACAGCCATGACACCCGATTAAAAAGGCAAGGAGGTTTGGGGGGGGGGGAGTAAGAGTTGGAGAACGATCCAAGATCTCTGCCCTCTGAATGACGTATAGGCAGAATTGCCTCTAGTTCCCAACCCTGCGGCCATTTTGTGCAGCATCCCAAAACAAGCAACACACTTCGCTGTGGTGGATTTGAAGAATTCCTTCTTTTCCATACCCCTGCATCCAGACTCGCAATATCTCACCGCCTTCAGGCATGCCGGGAGGCGGTTCGAGCATACAATATTGCCACAAAGGTACTGTGAATCCCCTAGTATTTTCAACAGAATATTACATGCTGACATGGGGGAACATCCAAGTGCCCAGTACTATCATTCAATATGTGGACAACCTGTTAGTCTGCAGCGACAATTCACAGCAATGCCAAAGTGACTCGATTGCCCTCTTGCAGCTGTTCGCGTACAAACGGTCCATAGAAGACAAAGCAAAGTTACAATACTGTCTCCAGGAAGTGCTCTCCTTAGGCCAATAGATTTCGATCCATGGGAAGAAAATTATATCGGAACACGCAGCATCTGTGCACAGTGCTCCCCAGCCCAAGACTGTCAAGGAAATGTAGAAGTTCCTAGGCTTGTGCAATTATTGTAGGGTGTAAATTCATACCGACACACAGGAGGCCTGGTTTGTTCCAAATCCAGGAGGCTCTTTCTACTATGGTTGTAAACTGCATAACTTGCCAGACATCAGCACAGGTCACACTCTAAGAAACATATGAGGAACTATGCCCCTCACCCTACTGGGCCATTCAAAGAAAACTACCTATAGACTACGCCGATATGCGAGAGCCGTGTAACGGATCAGGGTATTTAACAGTTGTAGTCTGTCCTTTTTTACGATGGGTCAAGGCTGGTCCTTGTGCACATCCCGATGCTAAATGTGCTGCCAACTTCTTAGTGAGGGTGGAGTTCCCTCAGTGGGGTTTTTGCAATGTCTTGCAGTCTGATAATGGCACCCATTTCTTTAATGAACTCTGCAAAGAGAGAACCGTATTATTGAGCATAAAGCATCGGATGTGCACAAAGTACCAGCCCTAGGCCAATGGGATTGTGGAACTGATAAACAGACTGCTGAAGAGCAAACTCTCGATGTTCTGCACAAAAGTTCAGGGATCATCTTTCTTCCTTAACAAAAGCCATAAAAAAATATCACACAACAGATGTGTCCTGAAGAGACAACCAGTGCTGCATCTACCTCAATGACCACCAACATTGCTGCTTCTTGGGGACCAGGTGTGTGTTCCGTGTATGCAGATGGAGTGAGCCTAGATACAATGATCCTTTCGCCGTTGTCCATGCAACTCCTCTTGCGGTATTGGATACACCCTTTGGCCTTCCGTAAAGCACCCAATGCTGCTCCCCCGCACGGGAAATAGAGGCGCGACTACTGTGATAAAAAAATGATAGGTCATACCAGCAAGTATTAGGTGTAAACATGTATATACCCAGTGGTAAAAGAAGAGCAGCATAATGGTTCATAACACGTTTGTTCTGCATTATTCGTATTGTGTTTAGAATAATTGTATATGGGGGCGTGGCTAGGCGGCAAGCCATGCGGCTGTGTTTGCCGTGAGCTCCGCAACGAGACGCCCAAATCAAGAGATGCGGCTGCCTTAAATCAGAACTTTTCGCTCGAATTTCACCCCGGGGGCTCGATTGACGGAGCAGCATCGGCAGACGACATACTGGGGAGCTAAATGCCCCATACGCGGAGATATCCCCTGATGAAGGACACCGAGCGGCTGGATGAAAAGATGGCGGCATGAGCTGGGGAGCCCGACCGTTGGCGTTCCATACGGCATGCAGAGCAGCTGTGGCTCTTGGGCAAATTGGCCGGGGAGACGGGATTTCGCTGTGGTGACCCATGGACCGCGTCGCTGGAGTAGGATCAGCCTGGCGTTCCCGGCGGGGGCTTCATGGGGAATGTATAACACGGACACAGGAGTTTCCCGCCGGCTCTCTGGAGGGAGGCGGAGGGGGCCCGGATCGGGGCACCCTGGTAGCGGTGTACTGCTCTCCCTTCTGTGCTGCACCTGAGGCAGATGCCCCTGAAGCCTGGGGGATGGGGGGCACCATTGGCTGGCAGCGCAGCCGGAGGGGAGTGATTGCTGGCATCCGTGCTGGAGAACGAACATGGTGGCGTTGGAGCGCATGAAGACTTTGCGCTCCATAACTGGCTGGGGCTTGCTGCTGGCCCAGAACAAAGCTTAGTGTGGACGGTGTGAAGAGTGGGAGGGGCGCCGGAGGCGAGTGTCACCCCTCAGGCACTGCTGAACACTAATATACAGAGGAGGTCTGGCTGGGGAATGCTGGTAGTCATATGAGGGGCCCATGGAGAGGGCTGCCCGGGAGAGCAGAACAAATTTATCAGCTCTGTGCCTTCAGGGACGGTGGTATGCACGTCGTGAGCCTTTTTGATTGAAACACTGGCATAACCAATTTAAGACTTCCCAATATCGATATAAGAAGTTACCCATCGCCCTTCACGCCCCAAACTGAGGAATCTGACCAGCACCTGAGAGTGAGATTCTGATTTGCCCTCCCACCTAATTGCGAACACCTGCACTGTGAAATATTGGCACAAACAATATCAGACCCGTTGGCAATGCCTAAAGCTGCCGGAAGGCGGAAGGTGCATGGTATTCAGGCCTTACTGATGCCACAGCCCCATCCTGTTCATACATAGTTACAGCTGACATACATCCATCGCCTGCTTTATCCCAAGATTCAGCTATGGCCCTTTCCAGAGAGGATTTTGAAGTAATGCCGAGATCCTTCAAACAAGACATCACCCAAGAAATCAAAACGGAGATCAAAACCTCTAAAGACGCTCTAGCCCAGTCAACAACAGAACTGAGGCTCACCTAGGTGGTCTAGAAGCCAGAGTCAACAAACTGGAAAACACTATCTGCGAGCACACCGAGGACCTCACGGAAAGAGCGAGGACCATTGAAGAACATTTAGAGGACATATGGGCGAAACAGGCAGACCTTGAAAATAGGTCGAGCAGGAACAATGTGCGACTTCACGGAATTCCCCAGCAGGTCCGAGACCAGGACTTGCCTGAATATGTCACAGCATTATTTAGGGCCATCCTGGATATTCCTCCATCTGAAGACCTTCTATTGGACAGAACCGAATGTGTCTACTCCTCAACCTAGCTCAAAAGAAACCTATTGCCAGACGTTCTTACGCTGGTGCATCTCTTCTGTCAGAAAGAGAAGATCATGCTGGCGGCCAGGAACTCAACCTCAATACATTTCCGAGGCGCGACCATGCAGCTTTTCCAGGACCTCTCTCCGTACACCCTAGCGAACAGAAGACAGCTACAGAGGGTGACGGCCTGGCAGAGGGCTAAGCAGATTCGATACCGCTGGGACTTCCCATGCAAGTTACACTTTGATCTTCATAACCATCACTACCAATCTCTTCGGAGGATGAAGCTAAATGCTTGATGTCAGAAGCACCCAGTGAAGATCCCTCGAGGCCCCGCACCCAGGAGTTACCTGAGCCCGCATTTAGTCCCACCCCAAAATACAAGCGACGAAAGCCCAGAGGATGGCGCCGCTTAGAGACAAGTCCTCACCAGGAAAAGAATCCCATGAAAGCAGTTGAAAGGCGAGATGAATCCGGGTCTCCCCTGGCGGCAGAGGGAGACCACCCCACGGTCAGCTAAATCTTATCTGAACTAATGACATTCAGCCGGAGGAAACCTGGGCTCCTCATTTACTTATATTCAGTAATGGTGCACCTCCGGAGGTATGGTTCCCCGGAAGGTTGATCTGGCGGGTTTCGGGCTGTGGACCTGCTCCCTCTCTCCTTGTGTTCTCATTAACCGTTTGCCTGGCCCCTTATGGCTGAGGAGCCCGTGTTGAAATCTGGGGCTGGCCCGTCTGTAGGCCGTAGGGCAATATATGAGATTTGTAACTCCTGATGCTGGCCCCTGGTCTGAATAAGGGTATCGAGAGTTCTCTTTATTTAGCAGATTTGGGCATCCGAGTGGATGGCGCCCGAGATGTCTACTGGTTGGTTAAAGTTTGGCTTGGGAATTGAGGCTTGTTAGACCCTCAATGATGCTTTATGACTTTCTTGTTTGATTGTCTTTTATATGCGTCTTGTTCTCTTTTCACACACTGTCAATAGGCTTGAGTTCTGGCCCTACACACCACATAACAATTACAACCCGCATCTCAGCGGAAAGCCTTCCGGGACACTTTTTCCTGGATCCCTACTATCAGGCCACGCAAAGGGCTGGCTGCGCCATACGGGGTTCTTCCCAAGGGGCTGAACGAACATTATATGATAGAACACACAGACCTGCGCGAACCTGACATGGCAACCCCAAATGTTAATTGGATCACTCTTAATGTGCAAGGTCTAAATTCCCCCCTGAAGCGTAAGGTGCTGTTTCATAGACTGCTGACCCTAGATGCAGCATTTTTATTCCTTCAGGAGACAAACATATGTCCCGCTGATGAATTCTGCCTCAATAATAAATTATATCCTATGAAATGTTTTGATTCTAGTGGCCAAAAAAAAAAAAATAAAATAAAAAAAACGAGGTGTCGCCAGCTTGGTTCGCAAAGGTATCTCCCTTAAGGTATTGGAAGTGGTTCGGGTTGAGGAGGGCAGATTCTTGTTGGTTGTAGCTACGGTAAACGCGCGTAAAATCACCTTGGTCTCTATATATGCTCCGAACGCCAAACAAGATATATTTTTCGCAAAATTGTCTAAAGCTTTGTTCGACCATGCAGAGCGGGGAAGTAATCTTAGGAGGCGATTTTAATGCTGTCCTTAATCCCTTAGTAGATAAAACCTTGCCACCAACGGTCAATGATCAAAGCAACTTTAGAGCACTCACCACACTGCTGCGGGAACACTCCCTCATTGAGATCTGGCGATACATCCATCAAAATGAACGAGATTATACTTACTTCTCCGCTGTACACAGGGGATTCTCTAGACTGGATATGTTTTTTAGCACAGATTCACTAACCTCCTTGGTGATCAATGCAGAAATTCTCCCAGACGCTCTTTCAGATCATGCCCCAGTGAGACTAACAATTTCCTCGCTCCAGGCAACCCCGCCCCGGAAACCCCCCCTGGAGGCTGAATGATTTTATACTAGACGACCCACTAATACAAACTCATATAAGGGAGGCCATGGAACTGTATTATAGCGAAAAGGACATAGGTGGTATGAACTGAGGCACGATATGGGATGCAGGCAAAGCAGTAATTAGGGGACATCCGATCGAGTAGGCGGCGCAGAGAGGGAGAGCTAGGAAAGTACTGCAAGCGCAGCTAGAGACTGAAGCCCGTAGGTTAGAGGCGATTCATAAAGATAAGGGCTTGCTGCGCCCTTAAGGTATCTGCGAGAAGCTAAGAATGCGCTTGAGACTGATCACATGGGAAGAGCAGCCTATTCGATGATGCTCACCAAGCAATATGTTTACACAAGGGGGAACAAAGCAAACAAATTACTAGCGGGCAAATAAAAAATAAATTAAAAAAAACAGACAAGGCAAAATAGAAGACATCTTGCCAGACGACGGAGGCAGATACGTCTCCTCGGAAGATGGCAAGCTTCAAATTATTGAGAAATTTTTTAGAGAACATACTTCTGCACACATGGGAGAGCCACAAGCTTCCAAAGACTTTATAGCAAAAGCAAACCTCCCACAACTTTCACAGACCCTGCCAGAGTCTTTGGAAGACCCGATAACCGCACAAGAAGTCGAGTTGGCAATTAAGGCTCTCCTTCTTGGTAAGGCCCCTGGCACAGACTGGTTTACAAATAAATTCTACAAGAACTTTTCTGCAGAGCTTACACCCCACCTCACAAAGCTATTTAACTTTCTATGGCAAACAGGTTCGGTTACACAATCCATGGCTGAATCGGCTACGACCCTGATCCTGAAGCCTGGGAAAGACCCAACAGAGTGCACATCCTACCGACCTATAGCTTTACTTAATACTGATGCAAAACTATTTAGCAGAATCATAGCCCGCCGTTTGGGGGGAGGTTCTACCAGCAATAATAGAGATCAGACGGGGTTCATTTAGGGCCGCTTTGCACACAATAACATTGGCAGAGCAATAGATTTAATTGCTCTTGCCCCTACCATCCTAGGCCCCCCTCTCTCTGCTGTCCTTGGACGCTCATAGGGCGTTCAATAGTATGTCATGGGACTACATGAACTTGGTGCCGAGAGGCTTTGGATTTGGTCCAAGATTTTCTAAACTAATCCTGTCAAACTTCCGGATCCCCTCAACCAGGATCGAGTTAATTTACAGTACACAGCTCAAATTCCCCTGGGTAGGGGAACCAGGCAAGGATGCCCCATTTCCCCATTGGTATTTGCATTAGCAATGGAACCCATAGCCCAGAGAATTCGCCTCCACCCGAAGATCCAGGGGTTTGAGATAGGAGAGCAATGCCACAAAGTTGCATTATACGCAGATGATGTCCTCTGCTTCCTGAGAGAAGCTCGGACCTCAATCCCTCCCCTTATGGACCTGCTCGCCCAATTTGCGAGGATTTTGGGATTCACAATAAACATGGCTAAATCGACAGGCCTAAATCTGTCGGAAGTCCCCGACACTCCGAGCACCCTGTAGAAGGCCTATTCTCTTAGCTGGAAAAACACAACCATTACATATCTTGGCGTGCACTTGACCCCAACCTTTACAGGGCTGATGAAGGCCAATATACCCAGCTTATTGAAAGAGTCTAAAGAATCCCTACAGAGGTCCTCACAAGAAATATCCTGGCTAGGAGGCATTAGCGTAATTAAAATGGTGCCGTTTCCTAGACTTCTATACACATTTCAAGGACTCCCTATATCGATTCCTGAGCAAGATCTCGATTTGCAGAAAGAGGTGGCCGCTTTGTTTGGCAGCGAAAAACACCTAGAATACAGCGTAAGGTCTTAACTCAGGGAAAGCTGCTGGGAGGTCTGGGTCTCCCCTCTTTCTCCCGATATTATCGGGCAGCTCAAATTGCCGCCATTCAGAGCTGGTCCAATCCAACAGAGCCCCCCCCAAATGGAAGGACATTGAACAACATTCTATCTGGGCCCCTCTTCACCATCTGCCCTTTGTCCCGCGAGAAGCACGCACCTATCGGGGTTCCCTTCTCCCCTCCACAGCGGCTATACTCCACTGTTGGGATAGATTCTGTTAGCAAAGAGGGCTCCCACTGGGTCTTGGCCCACTCTCCCCCATCACGCAGAATCCAGCTTTTACCCCTTGACTCCAACTTAATTCATTCCAGCTCTGGTCACACGGGAACTCCTTGAAGCTGCGAGACCTCTATACAGATAACCTGTCCCTGACCTTTGCCCAATACAAAGAGAAATTTAATCTCCCAGAAACTGAAAGGTTTAGATACATACAGCTCCGCCACTGGATAACTAACCCCATCATAAGAAAGGCAGCCACTAGACCCCCTACGGGACTGGAATTAACAGCTTCAGAAGGTCAGCATGCCCCACGAATCATGGCAGAGGATTTGGGGTAGAGCCCATAGATCTTCAAGGTACACGGCAGTAAGAGTGTGCTCTCAAACTTGGTTTTCGATGGTACTTTTCCCCACCAAAGGTTGAATGCGATGAACCCAGACTACCCCGACACGTGTTGGCACGGATGTGGAGGGAGGAGAGATTTGGGCCATCTGTGGTGGCATTGTCCCGTCATCCAATCTTTTTAGCTGGAGATCAGATCGAAGATCAAAGACATATGTGGGGTGCTGCTCCCCATGGACCCCCTTATAATGCTGCTAGGTGGCACGCCAGATGACGGATCATACCCACAATCAGGTCCCAGAGGGGATTTGATTATTCAGCTACTTATGGCAGCCCAACTCATGAGGGCCCGATTTGGGAAGGAGGTAGAGGGCCCCCATGTAGCCTATTAGTGGGTGAAGGTTCGGGAACTGCTTGCAATGGAAAAACTAACGGCCTCAATGGAAGGCAAGACATCCAAATTCTACAGAACTTGAGGCCCATTTCTGGAGTGCGTAGCCGAAAGGGAGCACATGTTCTTTCAACCTAAATTGATTAAATACCTTCTTAAACCATGACAGACCCTGGTTATGAACTGTTCACTACACTTGAGGTAATCTGGACTTATGTGGAATATATCGTTCACGAGGACAGAGGACAATGTTGATATTAATGTTGGTAGTGTGATGGGTTTATACATATGTATTTTTGATGTAGATTTTATGTAGCATAGATGAATTGTAACTAAGTTAAAATGAAATTTCAAAGCCTTGATTAAGAGGTATGATTAATGATTTATCACTGCCTTATGTTCCGTGATGAATTTCATGTTTGATGTTTCGATAAAAATATTGACAAAAAAATATAAAGAATAATCATATGTACCTTTATTGTTTTAACGCTGCAATACACAATCTACACTTTATTTTTCTATCTTTTTCTGCCTTTTTCACAGAACAAACATACAAATATCTGCTGATGCACCCAATAAGCGCTCACAACCTCTTTGTGAGCTCTACGTTACAAAGGCATTTCTTCCCCTTATACTTGTGTGATGCATTGTGTAGTAGGATTATTTAGCTTACCTATGTTTGCATTAGGCATATATTTAGGATAGAGTTTTGTATGGGGAAGTCATATAAAAGCCGTGGGGCCGACAATGAAATGTCAATATTTCTTCATCACTAAATACCATTATTCCTGCATCACTAAAATAAATGTGTCAGTATTGAATGCTAGAGGGAAAAACTATACTGCTGGTACTAATGTGAATACAGCTCAAAAAGAGTAACACATTTTACTAAACTTGCCAGGACATTGTTGCAAATGCAAGTACACTTAAACGCTTTAAAAGGCAAAGGAGAAGAAGTGAATATGACGAGTATAGAGGACTAGGGTTGGATGTAATAGAGAATGTGCACCACCCCGAGATGAGTAATAGCTGGTACACAGACATGAGCTTGGTGGGGGGAAAAAAGGTGTTTAATGGGAATTGTTACATCGGTTCCTTGATACCACACGTGTCAGGGACCCCAACATATTAATGCCACAAGAGGTTCCACTCTTGGAGGCCAAATGTCTGGTCCATCTTGCATTGTGCAGACTGTAAAATACTTCCCAGGCATGTAGCATACAACTCACCCTGATGGATCCTGACAAACAACAATGTGCTTGGAATTCCAAAAGCCATACCTGAAGATGTAAAATTAGTGGAAAACAGATGGCAAGAGACTACAATGAGTTGCATGGCAGGGGGCCTCGTAGGATTCGGTGAAGTAGTAGTGCAGATGGTGAATGCAGTTTGTAGAGACTATTGGAATGAGCATGTGGCAAAACTCACGTGGATTGAGGGGATGGAAAAAAAACAGTGAAAGTGCAAAAGCAAGAATAATATGAACTGTGATTTTACAAAAAAAAGGGAGCATCTTTGTAAGGGCCAACAGCAAATGCAACAAGACATAGATCCCAGACCACAAAAAAGGGACAGCTGCAGTAATGGACAATTACTGAATTTACGGCCAGCAGGCGTTCCTGCACCCCCCGCCACGATAGAGGGGCTCTTACTCGCTGGCCTCATTGCATTCCGCTCTGCTTGTGGTCCCTGAAGAGCACTTGACAGTGGGACCAGGTGGCCTTTCCACGCCAACAGCAGCAACTGTGGTTGATGTCCCTACCAAAGTCCGGGGCAGCAGCCTGTATTTCGTATCCTACCAGAAAAAGAAAAGAAAAACGTTGCGGAGGAGGAGAAGATCCAATTATCCATCTCAAGATCACAGCAACTCAAAAAAATTCCAGACCAGTACAGACTATATAGCAAGGATGACTAACTGCCAGGAGTGCAAGCAGCTGCCAATGCCAAGTGGCTTCAAATTGTCAGCTGGGAGGTGATACAGTTGGCAAATGAAAGAGCAATGACTCAATGTCATAAAGATGGAGATGCAGGCAATCCGACTGATGACGTTACGGAATCGTTATGCCTTGGACTTGCTTACCATCATGGAAGGTGGGGTTTGCAAGAAAGATAATGGATTTGTGCTGAACGTATGTATCCCCAAACGATTCTGACAACAGGTTCCTTACACATGTAATAGAGGCCCTGCACACCCTCGGCACCCACATGCAAACAGAGGACGGTGTCCAGAGAAGTGGCTGGTTCGATGACATGTTCTCATGGGCACCATCGTGGATGGGGGGCGATCGTGAAGATACTGGTACCAGTTATGGTGGTCATGTTGATAATGTTCTGCACATGCCAAATGGGGCTTCGATGCTGTGCCAAGGCAATACCACGCAGTACAATGATGATGGTTTCAATTGGGGCACATAGCACAACTCACGGAGCAAAAGACAGCCAGGTACAGCCAGGTACAAACTGATGACCCTGACAAACCCTGCACGGTTAGGTTAGAGCAGCATCTTCACCCTCCCCGAACTGCCACTTTTCCCCCCCAACAGACCCCAGAATTATGTGGAGCACTGGGTAGATCTTGCAAGATATGGGGGTGCATTTATGTGTGTACCCTAGAGCAATATGCTCAAGTTGGAGATAGTTTGGGATCAGTTTGTAAAGCATGGTTACCAAAGAAGGGGACACAGCCATATGCGGAAGCTGAAAGATTGGCATGGGGAAGAACGTAGGAAAAAGAGAAGCCGAGGCTGGCATAGGAGTTTGTTTATTTGGATTTAACAAAAGGGGGTGGGGGGATTGTTGGGGAGAGCGGGGACAATCGTCCCAGGCCCCCCACAAGAGATTTCGCACAAGGCGGAGGCATAAGAGTGTCCTATATGGATTCGGGAGTTCATAGGGGGGGGGTACGCAATAGGGAGGGCCTATGACCACCATATGCTTTTTGCTGTTTGTGCCGGGAGCGAGACGCCATCTTAGAAAATAGCAGCCATGTTGAAATCAAGGCCAAGCGCTGCATTATAGCCAGAGCAGCAGGCCCATGCCCAGAGTTGGATTGTAACATAGGCAAAACCCACGGAGGCTCATAAGTCTTCCATTGTCTCACACTGTTAGCATTTGTATCTTAGAACAAATGCACCCTGCAAGGCCACGAGGGGGCCCGGGAGCTGCTCGCGAAAAGCTATCCCACAAGAAGGCGGGCACAAGCCTCTGACCCTCACCAGTCTAAACCCTAAATTATAGTCCCCGCGTGCCCCGTCCCAAGACGCCAGCATTCCATTGGTCAATCCCAGACCACTGATCATAAAGCTGTTAGTGCACAAATCCATCAGAAAGAGTTCACCCCACTGGGGGTCTTTGTAATTTGGGCTGCAAGGTGCCAGGGAATGAAAAAGTAACACATTTAAGCCTGGTGTAGGAAAAAAGAAAAAAAAGGGAACGGCGATGACGCGTCTGGGATCGAGCCGGGGTTAAGAGTTATGTGACCTCCAAAGTAGCCTCTGCGCCCATGTCTGCAGTACTAGGTGCACATTAGGCCATAGATAGGAGATGTGCTTAATTGTTTTTATAACTTATAATAAGGAGCCTGGCGTTTGAGGTTGTACTAAGCAGGATCCCACGTGGAAGGAGGACAGGCGAAGCTCGGACCAATAGCCTGTCATTCCCTACGGAGCAGGCCACCTATGTATAGGGTCGAACCAAGAACCTCTGTGGAATTGTAACCTATGTGATATACGTCAGCTGTGACACGTTTTACCTTTATAGTCTGATGTTTGTGCTAACTTTGCCAGAGCACTCTGTGGCAGCAGAGTTCTTTGCCATTGCATACTTGTTTCTATGAGAATAAACCTTGTTCTCCTTGCAAGAGGTGTGCTGGGCCTTTTTCCCCTAGTCGGTTGTATTCTTCCTTCCTGGTGTGAGCGTTTAGGCTTCTCTACAGTGGAGCTTTGTGCCACCAAGTGCACACTTTAATTAAGAGACAGCGAAGTTGGTCAGGTTTGTTGCAACAAAAACCTTGAATTCCAGCTGGTGCTGAAATGGATGACCATCCCCATCTCAATTGCCCCCTGCTGTCCCTGTTGACATTCCCCATGATGTCATTTTATGCGCCACAGTGAATCCTTCGGCGAGATCACGTATGTGCTCATGTCCTTTGCAATGGGAGAGTTAAGATTGTCACCAGCCACTACTGCAGGAGCAGCCCGACGACATCCGTGCACCAGAAGTAAGCCAGAGCACCCCCTTCACCCGTCGTGATCACCGTGTTGCAGAATTCTACTATGTAGCATCGGAACAGTGAGGCTTACCATCATCTGATCAGCCCTTCAAGCATGAAGTACATTAGTATTGTGAGCATATTTGGAGTTCCGACGTGCCTCTTATCAGCTTTGCGATCTACCGCCTGATTTTAAAATGGCAGGCGCCACGGCCCCATAACGTGGCTGTTGCCTCGTTGCCAAGCAACTAAATCCTACTTTATCCAATAACATCCGCTGGCAGGCGGAAGCGCCGATCCACGACAAAGGCCAAGAAAAAGGCCCCGTTTGCCACAGGGAGCCGCTGGACCTACCCTCACTAGGTGAGTGAATTTGCCGTACACCACTATCCCACATTGTAACTTGTTACTCGTGTTAACATCGTGCCCAGCCCTGGGCCTACCCACGTGTGTAGAGAGGAGAGCATGAAGGCCCCATCCCCGATGTCCTACACGCGGTATCTAACCTGTGCAACGCCCTCCCCGCCTCTGATCTGAACTGTTCTATTGACTACAGTATCCAACCCACCCAGCACTATAGCCCATTGTTTGAGGACCATCTCCAATGTGCGGTCGTACTACCTATCATACAGGCCCAATTTACATCTATCGTGTTCCTGAAGTTAAGATCACACCTACGACTCATCGCAGCTACCGCCTGCATTAGCCAGCATACCAGTACCCCAGCACACTGATATTGAATGTCTCATTCCTATTGTCATTATACCATGTTATCTGAGCACCATATGATATATGATTTTAAATCTTGTTTTAATGTCCAGTCCACTGTGGTTTTTAATGCCACATCTAGCCTTTATGATATAGTGCGCTTAAGCCCACTGTGATCTTTGAATGCCTCATCTAGCCTTTATGATTGTGTGTTTATGCCTAGCGCACTGCGAATTCTGAATGCCCCGAGAAGCCTCAATCGTAGCCTACTGTGACATTGAGAGATCCACACCGTAATGCATAGCCTACGGTGACACCTAATATTCTGAGCCTTCATATTGGGGAAGCCTATTGCGATCCTAATGTAACCTCTTGAGTTTACCTCCTGTAAACCCACACTATTGTGCTGCACAATGTACGCCACGTCTCACCCTTAGAGCATTACTCCAATTTAATCTATATGCCATCCTCCGACCAGCAATTATAGCCAACCTACCCAAGTCTCAGTTCTCACGAACCAAGACGCTGACCCAAACACATAGAAGCCCTGCCACGATGCCGACTGTCATCAACCAGTAAAATGGATTAAGCCCACTGTGCTTCTGCCACCCTTGATATTACCGGAACGGATCAAGCCCACATCTTTCCTACCACCATCTGACCTGCAGGGCGACCCTACCTCTAAAAGACATTACCACCTCCCTCCCCCAACTACCCACTGGGAGATACGCCCAGTAGCAGACCAGTCCACATCCAATCGTCGCAGACTTTCCTACCCACTCCTGTGACAAATTATCCATGCACTACTACTAGTAGAAACGCCAGACTTGGCGCCAGATTAGGCAAATCATATACCTTGCCACTTGGCACACCTGCCACCTATAACCAACAACAGGGGTCAGAAAGAACTCTACCTAGAACTCACAAAACCCATACGAAAGTTAAGCAGTCTAAATCCTCACCTGACAGCTCAGACACAAATAACAAGACTATCTCCATCAGATGTGCACTGAACAATGCCATATCCCTGGTGGCACATGCTATAGAAATTGCTGACCTAATTATAGACAAAAAAAAAAACTGGATTTCTTAGCAATAACGGAGACCTGGCTTCACACAGCTGCAGGCCCTGCCCTCCTTCCCACTACTCCAGACAACTACACTAGATCAGACAGGGAATCATCTAGAGGTGGCGGAATTGCATTTATCGCCAAATCCTCCATGGGTCTTAGAAGAATCCCAGTTCCCCTATGGAATCTAGTGAACTGTTGTCAGTTAAAACTTCCACTCTCAAACTCAAGCACCTTAACAATGCATCCGATTTACAGACCCCCTGGTCCCATAGACTCATTTTAAGAAGATATCACTCTTCTCACCGCCAATACCAAGCCTTCCTCTAAAATCCTAATACTAGGTGACTTCAACCTGGGTCTAAATGACCCGAATGACCAACCTGCTACTAAGCTGGGCAATCCCATGGCGGAACTAGGCCTAACACAGAGATCTCTACCCTAAGCATGATAATAGGGAGAACCATAGACTGGGTTGCCGACCTTGATTGCGAAACCAAAATAACATCCATCGAAACCTTTCCTTGGACTGACCACTCCCTACTTTCTTTCACAATCCAAGACTGTAACAAACTTAACCTTATTGCTCCACCCATCCCAACTAGAAACAAAGGAACATCACAGTGGACAATCTTAAGCCCCATCTCCAACCTCTACTCAATCCTTTACCGGACGCCTCAGATCCGGCAGATTTAGTGGAACTTTACCATAACCCTAGCCCTGGACAAAAATCGCACCTCTGAAAATGCGGAAAGGCAAACTTAAAGCTCATCTGAACACTTGGTTCACACCCAAACTCAAAGCCCTACGAAATAAAAAAGATAATGGGAAACAAACCTGGAAAAAGAATCCTACCCCCGCCAACAAAGACAATCTACTTAAAACCATGGCTAATTAGAAATCAGAAAATCTCTCTGTCAAACGAGACACCTACAACAATAGGATTGAAAAAGCTAGCTCGAGTACCAACCAGCCCTCCCACAGAACTGGAATCTCCCAGCCCTCCCACAGACAACTGCATCAAGGACAAAAATTGGTGCACCAAAATCCAAGATGCTCTAGTTAACAAGATGCCCTACTCCAGAATAGGATAGCTGCCAAAAAAAGTTACCTCCCTGTCAATCTGTAAAAGTGAATACCCTTCATTTGGATGATAGATGTATCTTGATGGCCGAAGGCCAACCGTCTTATGCACAGAATTATAGAAATACAGACTGCTATGCTTGACCAACAAGCGGCCATTTTAAACGTAGCAAGAATCGCCATTTTGCTTGTTAACCATTGCTTATTGCTTTCTGTCGAAACTGCTTTGCAGCTTGCAATCCTTGCGAATTCTGCTTACTTTGCTCAACTGTTAACATTGCTGTCTGAATATGAAAGGGCAAGGCCGCGGGACTGAGGAATTTGTTGAAACTCCTCATGAGCAGCCCAGAAAGGAATGCCCACGCTTCCTCTCTGTAGCCTTGAGGGAGAGCTGCAGGGCATTTAATCATTTTACAGCTGCCAGCCAGTCTCGTACTGTGGTAGAATATGTTAGAATAAAGAAGCTAAAGGCTTGAATTATGCTCTTACGGCCCCCATTCACAAAACCCTTTAGAGCGTGTCGGCTCCCAGGACACGAATAGCACCTCATAGATAGCAAAGCTTGGAATGTGACTCTTCCCCCTGTGCAGCTTGCTTCCAAGAACAGAAGCACTGTGTTCTGTTCAACAACTATAAGATGCCTCTGCACTTTCTAAATTGCACATTGTTACTAGAATAGACATCGAAAGTGTCATAATTGTCATACTCGTCAGAAATGTCCATCATCATCCCGTGTTCAAAGAAACTCAACAAAAGGGGGTTGTTAAACATGTCATAGCTGATTGTATGATATGCATTTTGTATATATGTAACTGATGTATGTAATTCGCTCTCTTGCGTCCTTCGAGGTCTAGAGAATACATGTTGCGGGGCGTGAGACCACAGTTGGCCTATTGGGCCATTTTGCTTGCAATAAACCCTAGCATTGGGAATTTTAAACTTGTGTCTGGTGCATCCTTTCGTGTATGGTTATTGCCTTGTTTCCATATCGCGAGGGACCCCTAGGGGCCCCTTTCAAGATGGCGCCCGAATAGGGACCCTCCTCCACTTGCCCCATCGTATACGTTGTAACGGAGTAAAGGCGGGATCAAGAGGTGTACGGGGCGCCCTGTAGAAGTGAGGAGAGATTCCTTCCGCAGATCTGCACACATCTGATCCCTGATCGATCCAGAGGGCAAAGGAGGCGAGGGTCCCGAAACGAGGCAGAAGCCAGAGAAGCGCAGACACGACGTTGGGAGGGGTTGCGTCAGAACACAGGCGACTTGTTTTATCAGGGGAGTCCTTCCCCGATTCAAACGAAACCCTGATTATTGGTAGAGTGTTGATTTTGCAAATTCAAACATCCAGAGTAAGGTTGGTTAACCATGGGGAGGTTAAAAACATGCCTGGAGTACTGTCCACTTTAGCGGGGCTTTTCTGCTGCGGTAGACAGTCCTTGGAAAATGGCCAAAGTGCACCGCCTGGGGGGAACGCCGGCTTATGACATGTATGCAAAATATGGTGTGGGTGCGATAATATTTTGTGAAATTTGGCATAGGCAAACTAGAAAGCAACAGGAGCATCAGTGGCCGATTAACGGTAGCTTTGAGATTGCGAGGATAGAGAACCTAGAAAGGGTGTTGATAAGGGGAAAAGCGCGACCCGCAGCTTTTGAGACTATCAAAGATTGGAGGAGGGAAGCAATACTCCGACTTAGGAGTAGAGAGAAGCATGCGCGTAGGCACAAATCGAAACTTGAGGTAGCAGAAGAAAAGGAGGAGGAGGAGGAGTGGACGGCAAGTCTAAGACGGGAAGGGAGGCGTGAGCAAATGAACATAGAAAGAATATACCCGCAGCGGGAACTACACATAGCAGACGAATTAATGGAACATTTGTTAACCCATATGGGTCGAGGCCCAAAACCAGGATCGAAACCAAACACGCCAGTAGTGACTGCGCAGGCCCAACCAGTACCTCTCATACCCCCTCCAGCAGCCCATGCACTTCCCCTCACGCAAGCATTAACCCGATCCCCACCCACAGCTCGAGCCCTCCCACAAGCGCAGGCCGCAGACGCCCAATTTCCCAGTACCCAGGAAGGCCCTTCACAGATGCCACCTGTGTCATTTGTACCATCCGCACCTCCCGCTCCAGAGGCAGATTCAGCACCATCTGCCCCTCCCGGAGGTGAAATTGAGACCAAGGAGGCGAGAGGCGGGGATGAAGGAACAGGATTTGGACGGGTAACTCGCAGCGCAATCAGCAAAGAAAGAAAGATTGAATTACAGCAAGAGGTAGAAATGTACATAGAAGGAAATGATGGGACGGCAGCATTGGCCTCATTACATGGGTACCGAAGAAGCAACGAGAGAGAGGTAGTGTTGGAATACATGGGGACATTTTTGGTGGGAGAATGGAAAAAGTTACTTGGGAAATTACCGCCACAACGATTGTTATATTTGAACCAATTAGCATGTTGTAGAATAAAAGATGAAGATGTAAAGGAACATGTGAATGGACTTTTTGATCTTAAAAATGAGTTGGATAATGATTATGCTGAAATATATGCTGCACCTGGGCACAGGGGTTGGGATATTAGAAGAGATGGGAGAGGGACGGTAGAACCATACATACAGCGGAGACATTCAATTTCATCTGTACAGAGGGGCGACAAGCTGAAAGTATGTATACGGGAAGCGATAAAGTGGATGTCGAATCCGAGTATCCGAACAATGGTCATACATGACATATTTGACGAATATTCCATGCCAATGAAGAGAAAGGCACTGCAATCGATGACTGAACATTTAATAGACAAGGATATAAAAAACAATAAGGCTAGCCCACCCGAGATACTAGCGGTATACAAGAGAGCATTCAAACGAATTACAGGAGAAACAGGCCCATCACTGGACTTAGGAATACTATTGAACCTAAGAGAAGGGGAGGGACCGTGAGTGGGGCATTTCCAATGAGAGAGGTTCCGCCCACGTTTGTACCAAAAGTAGAGGTCCCTGCGCCGGATACAGTAGAAGCGCAGGTAACACCAGCCCATTTCACCGCCCAGTATGTGCATGTCCCCTTTTCCAGGCAAGAGGTGAATACTATAAAACATACGATTCCCGATATAAGAAAGAATCCAGCAGGTTTCTACAAGGAGGTAGAGTCAACCCTGAGATCAGCACTGCTTACTATGAGCGATATCGATTTGATTTTCCCAGTCATTTTGCCAGCAGACATATGGAAACAGATAAGGACGGTAGATGACGTGGGGGCTTTTGGCGCCACATGGGCGGAGTTACTATTGGAGGACAAAAATAAAAAAGTAGGGGAAAATCTGGGAACCCGCATGGCAGATCTACCATAACGGATAATGCGGAGATTGAGAGAAATCATTCCAGAAAGAAGGATTCAGTGGGACAAATTAACTACATGTGTACAGGGCAAGGATGACAGATTATTTCAATAGATTTGAAGGAGTATTCACAGACTTCAGTGGGCAGGATGTGAGCACAGAGTCGGGGAAAAGGCTATTTGTTGATAAGTATGTGAGGGGACTAATATTACCAATTCAAGATATGTTAATGGCGTCGGAAAGTGCCTGGGCAGCAAAACCGGTGAGTGAGATATTGCACATAGCCCAATATTACGATAATAGGGTAAATGTGGCAAAAGAAAGAGAGATGAAGGATAGAGTAAATTTAAAAACGAGGGTGTTACTGCAGCAGGTAATTGGATACAATAGAGGTAGAGGAAATGCACAGGGCAGGGGAAATTTGAACAATATGCACGGGTTGTCATTGGGATTAAATCAATGTGCGTACTGTAAAGAGTAAGGACACTGGCAAGCGCAATGCCCGCACCCACAGAATAGAGGTGGGTTTGGCCAGAGAAGGCATTATAGAGGACATCAGGGCTCAAATGGCCCAAGCAGAAATAGCATGCAGCAGCAGCAGCAGCAGGGATATACCAATGGAGGTAATCAAAACCAATCCCATGGTCAAAACCAAGCTCAACAGAACCAGGCATTGAACCAAAGTGTTCCGAACCAAAATCAGGGCGGGCAGGGCCAACAGAAAAATTATCAGAGTGGAGGACACCGAGGGGGAAATGGGAATATTTTTGATACACAGCCAAACACGTATTATAGCAGCAGCGGACATCGGACGGTGTGTTATTTTCGCAATAGGACAGCCCACGGCAGGGGTCGGAACAAGTGTCTATTCCCGTGAATCAGAGAGGACCCTATGTAGAAATGAGAGTCGGGAATAAGGAGCACTGTTTCCTTGTAGATACAGGGGCACAGAAGTGTTCGATAGACCACCACTTGGTTCCGGAGATCCCACTGTCGGGGCAAAAGAATGTTTCTGTAGGGTTTGCAGGGACACCAGTAATTAACCCCATGTCCGAAGCTGTCCCAATTACAATAGGAACATTTACGGAACAGTGTCTATTACTTCTGACAGACAATTGTGGGGAGAACTTGCTAGGATTAAATTTGTTGAGAACATTGGGGGCAGTTATACATTGTACGGCAGATGGGGTGTTCCTCAAGATTTGGCCTCACGATTTGGCCTCACGATGCACCGGTGACGGAATTTATGTCAGAATTGTTACCAGAAGAGCTAAGTAGAGTACCAACCTGTCTGTGGGCAATGCATGAGAACGATGTAGGATGCTTGAAAATAGAACCAGCAAAAAAAACTTTGAAAGAAGGTGTTACATTACCACGAATTCCCCAGTATAAAATTTCTGTTGAAGGTGAGAAGGGATTAAAGAGTATTGTTACTGACCTGATGAGATTGGGGGTGATTGAAGAAATTGCAGGTAGCATGTGCAACAGCCCGATTCTTCCAGTTTACAAGAAAGGAGGAAATGAAGTACCATATCGTTTCATAATTGATCTGGGCACATTGAACAAAGTGGTAGACCCACAATTCCCTTTGGTCCCAGATGTCACAACAATACTGACAATGATACCGGCCACTGCAGAATACTTTAGTGTAGTTGATTTGAAGAACGTGTTCTTTAGCATTCCAGTGGATAAAAGCAGTAGATATCTGTTTGCGTTCACTCTAGGAGGTCGATCATTCACATTCACACGCATTCCACAAGGATACACAGAAAGCCCGAGTATTTACACCAGAGCGCTAAAAGAGCAGCTAGACATGCCAGAATTACCCGAAGGTTGCGTACTCTTGCAGTACATAGATGACTTGTTACTAGCTGCTGACATAAAAGAGATCTGCAAAGAAAGTACTATATTACTATTGACACACCTAGCGACCCATGGTCACAAGGCAAGTTTGAAGAAATTCCAGTATAATCAAAAGGAGGTGTCTTATTTGGGTTACCTACTTTTGAAAGAAGGGAGAAGAGTAACACCAGAACGCATAGAAAGTATTTCTAGTATGCCTATTCCAAAAACTCAAAAAGGAGTGAGAGCTGTAATATGCATGGCCTCTTATTGTCGGCAGTGGATCAGTAATTTTGCGTTGATTGTGAAGCCGATGATCAAATTAACTAAAAAGGATGCAGTGATGCCTTTACAGTGGGATGAGGAATGTCAGAAAGCGTTTGAGTGATTGAAAGTTGCATTGCGTGCTGCGCCAGTTTTAGGCACTCCTAACTATAAAAAGATCTTTAGACTATTTGTGAGCGAGAGTGAAGGATGTGCCTTGGCGGTTTTGACACAGGAACAAGGTGGAAGAAATAGGCCGTGCGGCTATTGTTCTTCCGCGCTGGACCCTGTAGTGCGCGCACTACCACGATGTTTGCGATCTGTTGCAGCGGCTGCTGCGCCAGTGAAACAAAACGGAAGGAATGGTATTGGGGCATACTTTAATTCTGATGGTGCCACATGCTATAGACGTTCTATTAAATAGAACACAGACGCAACACCTCACCTCTGCCAGACTAACAAGATATGAGCTCATCTTGTTTGCACCCCACATCCAAATAATGAGGTGTAGCGCATTGAATCCTGCAGAATTAATGCCACTACCCATAGCAGAAATTGGTGACAACGAATCACCACCCCATGATTGTTTAATGGTCACTGAAGAAGAAACAAAGGGAAGAGTTGACTTGAGCGACACCCCACAAAAAGAGCCGGATGGGGAGTTGTTTTGTGACGGCTCTCGTTTTAAATAACCAGATGGCACGTCAACTGCAGCGTATGCTATCACCACTCTAGAAAGGGTTGTGGAAAGTAAAGAAATCCCATATAATTCAGCACAAGACGCAGAAATGGTAGCCTTGACTAGAGCTTGTGAACTCTCTGAGAATTTGAACGTGAATATTTATACTGACAATTTATACTGACAGCCAGTACGCCTTTGGCGTGGTTCATAACTTTGGCCGACTCTGGGCTGAGAGGGGCTTCTTGACATCACATGGGGCCAGATTCAGCATGGCCCTTTGATTGTATGATTGTTGTCTGCACTTACTTTTTTATGCGCCTCGCATTTTACTATCGCTAGGCGCTTTGGAAACGTAACATGTAAAGTGGGAGAGGGAAACGCATTTGCAGACAGGATTGCGAAACAAACAGCCACTGATTTGAGTACTAGAATGATGACAGTACAAACAGAGGAAGTACTTTGTATGATAGAGAATGGAGTTGCCACAGTCAAAGAAATGCAGGCTGAGGCCACGACCGAAGAGATTCAGGGGTGGGCTGAGGGCTCTGCTGAGTTAGATTTGGAAGGATGTTGGGTGGACAAGGAAACAAAGAACTGGATGTTGCCAAACTGTTACGTGACTGCGATGGTCATGATGGCGCATAGCCCTACCCACATTTGCGTGAAGAAGATGGTACAGCATTTATCCACAGTATGGAAAAATGAGCACATAAAAAATAATGCAGAAAGGCTAGTGCAGAATTGTATTACGTGCCTGCAACACAATGTAGGGAAGGGAACCGTGACTCCAGTAGGTAGTTTTGGCCCACCCTCTATGCCATTCGAGGTGATCCATTTTGATTTCATAGAAATGGAAAGGTGCCAGAACTACAAATATATGTTAGTGGCGATTTGTGCATTTAGCAAGTGGGTGGAGGCATATCCTTTAAAAGACTGTATTGCCATGTCAATGGCAAAAGTAATGTTGAAGGAGTATTTCTCCCGGTTCGGGCTGCCCCGTGTCCTGTGGTCAGATAACGGCCCACACTTTGTGGGCGCAGTAGTACTACGGATCTGTGCAGGTCTACAGATAGAGAAACGATTCCACAGTTCCAGGCATCCCAGTTCTGCCGGGCTTGTTGAGAGACATAACGGTATCTTAAAGTCAAAGATAGTTAAAATCTGTGCTGGGAGCAAGTTGAGTTGGGTGGATGCATTACCCCTAGCGCTATTGTGCATGCGCACGTCTGTGCAGGCTAAAACTGGGCTCTCCCCCTATGAAATTATAATGGGGAGACCGGCAAATGTATGGTGTGCACCGCAGCCCAAAAGATTATGTGAGGTCGAGCATCCTGTGTTAAGCACGTACTGTGGCCTTTTAATGCAGAAATACTGTTTGATTCATCAGCAGGTGCAGGAGGCATTACCAGTGAGGTACACAGGCCCGGGGCACGCGCTGGAGCCAGGAGACTGGGTGCTGCTGAAAACTTTTGAGCGGAAGACAGCATTAGCACCCAGGTGGCGCGGCCCCTATCAAGTGTTGCTGGCGACGCAGACGGCCATACGGGTGGACGGCAGTAAGGCCTGGATTCATGCTACGCATGCCAAAAAGTTCCCAGCTTCACTGAAAACTTTGCCTGATCCAGACGACCAGAAAGAGACAACGATCCTGGAAAAGAAAGAAACTGTTGCCAGTCCACTGGCACAGCATCAGCCTGAGCGAGAAGTGAAACTCGAAACAGAGCCTGAGGAGGCTGCCAGGAAGGGGAAAGGGCGAAAAGTGCCCCAACGTTGCTCAGCAGAAACAGCATCACTGCCGAGTGACAAACTCTACATTGCAAACACGAGCAGAAACAACGCGTGTACCCCTTTGGCGCCCACCAGCTTCTGCAAACGCACCAAAGCCAAAGAAAGAAACTACATCATTGCCACGGCGCTCATCGCTACCCATCATTGCGCCGCAGGCTGACACTGAGCCTGATACTGGAAGTGCATCGGCACTATTTACAGATCACACAATACCAGGAGTGAAACGATATGATCTGCGGCCTTGACAGGCAAAGTGATCCACAGATCTTTGGTGCTTTTCTTTTGCCTTTGGTTCCAATCACGAACGGAGTAGGAACCAGGGGCGTAGAGGAGAGAAGTGTGAGAGTTGTGCAAATCAGACAATTCAGGACTCACGGCTCCTCGGTGTGCTTATAAAAAAGTACATGTGTCAGGAGCCAGAACAGGATAAGCTGGACGCACATAAGTACTAAGGCTGATAGAGTACATGTGTCCTAAGCCAGAGCGGGACAAGCTGGATGCACATAGTACTCTGTCAATAAAGAACTGTTCAGGAATCGTCTGAGCAGTGGGTGAAAGAACAACTAATCTTGCTGGGAGTGGATAAGTGATCTAGGCTGTGAAAGGGCTGGCAGAATTGAACTGTGATATTTTCATTGAACTTTTGGCATCAAGAACGAGAGACATTTGCGATGAACTTTGCCAGCAAGAAGAAGACCAAATCAAGACCGGTTTCAGCCTCCTCCTGCACCCCTGCTGAAAAGATGATAGTTTTAGAGACTGTAAATTTAGGGAAAAGGCATGGTAAAAGGAATAAGGTACTGATTTGGACATTGGTCCTGTGTTCTCGAAGTATGGTAGTACCAACAATAATAGCTATTACACTATGGTTCCTGGAGTCCGCTCACCCATTAGAAACAGTTTTGCTAAAAGCAGCTACTGAAAGCCCGGGTCATGTAATCACTGGTACTTTGTCCCCAATGGAAGAAAGACAGAGAAGGATATGGCAACAATACATTGTTGCTCATCATGAACATGATTGCTGGGTTTGTGCCCATTTACCACAGCACAGTGGCAAAGGGATAGGCTGGTATGTACAACAGTTATCATTGGTTTATTCATGTTAAGTATCGTTGAGTGCAATGTTCTTTGGGAAATGGGACAAGAGTAATACGGGTCAGCTAGATGAGACCAATATGAAGGAATTTGAGGAAGTGATCATGAGACTTGTGGGTTGTTCCATATTCCACAAAGCCCGCGTGTTTTCACCAGATCCCATGAGGAAAAATACACGAAAGACAACAAGACTCGATAGATTACATAGGCAGAACAGACCGATCCCGCCAGCAGAAGAAACATCAGTAATGACATTTCGAATGAGGGATGAATGGAATAAAGATGCTGTGCCCCCTGCCTATACAGTGGATTACAGCCCCAAAACTGCTCCCCTATGTTTAAAGAAAAAAGGTTCCTATAAAGTAGGAACGTTTAGCAGCTGCCTGAACACAGTGGTTTTAAAGCACGAAATAGAACCTGTGTACGTAGGGCACCCTCTTTACTTTATATGTGGGGAAAAAGCATATCCATGGTTACCTAGGAACTGGGGAGGTAAGTGTTACTTGGGTCTACTATTCCCAGAAGAGTTCCTCTTAGAAACTGCAGAAGTAGCCAGGCGGTTAAGAGGTAGAACCCGAAGGAGTAGCGAGGACGGAATGATAGCATTAGATGTAGCCAAATCTTTTATACCATTCTTGGCCCAAATAGAAAACTCCTATAACATAAGGAAACTGTACAGGATACTAAAAAAATACAATAGATACAACGGATATCTTATACAACATGACGTTGGAAGAAAAAGGAATTAGGCTAATGGCACTACAAAACAGAATGGCTCTTGACATAATATTAGTTGATCATGGGGGAGTTTGCAAACTCGTAAAAACTGCATGTAGTGTGTTCATAGATGACTACTCCCCTACCATATTCAGAGCCATCAGGAAACTACGTGTCCTTAGTTCCACACTCTACTGAAGAAGGGGGTTGGGAGATAGGATCCTGGTTTTGGGGACTATTGCGGTCCTGGGGATGGAAGCTAATTTCAATATTAGTGGTGGTACTTGGTATATTCATAACATGTTGCTCTTGTATACAATGTCTACCAATTGTTTGCACTGAGATAACTGAGGACACATGGTGTCGAGAGGAAAACAAACCCATGGACGAAATAACAGACACTGATGAAACAAAAACAGTAACAATTCATGGCTATAGACATTTATGATGAAGATGATGCTTATGATAGCATGAAAGGTTTAGACATAGATACCCCAGACTTATCCTCATCAGAGGAGGATACAATGAATGAATAAGACGTTTGGCATACGGCCAAAAGGAGGCTTTGTCAATCTGGAAAAGTGAAGTCAAACGAGACACCTACAACAATAGGATTGAAAAAGCTAGCTCGAGTACCACAGGACTCTTTACCAGCCCTCCCACAGAACTGGAATCTCCCAGCCCTCCCACAGACAACTGCATCAAGGACAAAACATGGTGCACCAAAATCCAAGATGCTCTAATTAACAATATGCCCTACTCTAGAATAGGATAGCTGCCAAAAAACGTTACCTTCCTGTCAATCTGGAAAAGTGAATACCCTTCATTTGGGTGATAGACGTATATTGATGGCCGAAGGCCAACCGTCTTATGCACAGAATTATAGAAATACAGACTGCTATGCTTGACCAACAAGCGGCCATTTTAAACGTAGCAAGAATCGCCATTTTGCTTGTTAACCATTGCTCATTGCTTTCTGTCTAAACTGCTTTGCAGCTTGCAATTCTTGCGAATTCTGCTTACTCTGCTCAACTGTTAACATTGTTGTCTGAATATGAAAGGGCAAGGCCGCGGGACTGAGGAGTGCGTTGAAACTCCTCATGAGCAGCCCAGAAAGGAATGCCCACGCTTCCTCTCTGTAGCCTTGAGGGAGAGCTGCAGGGCATTTAATCATTTTACAGTTGCCAGCCAGTCTCGTACTGTGGTAGAATATGTTAGAATAAAGCAGCTAAAGGCTTGAATTATGCTCTTCTTACGGCCCCCCTTCACAAAACCCTTTAGAGCGTGTCGGCTTCCAGGACACGAATAACACCTTATAGATAGCAAAGCTTGGAATGTGACTCTTCCCCCGTGTGCAGCTTGCTTCCAAGAACAGAAGCACCGTGTTCTAGTTGTTGAACAGAAGATGCCTCCGCATTTTCTAAATTGCACATGGTTACTAGAATAGACATCGAAAGTGTCATAATTGTCATACTCGGTCGGAAATGTCCATCATCATCCCGTGTTCAAAGAAACTCAATAAAAGGGGGGTGTTAAACATGTCATAGCCGATTGTATGATATGCATTTTGTATATATGTAACTGATGTACGTACTTCGCTCTCTTGCGTCCCTCGAGGTCTAGAGAATACACGTCGCGGGGCGTGAGACCACAGTTGGCCAATTGGGACTATTTTGCTTGCAATAAACCATAGCATTGGGAATTTTAACCTTGTGTCTGGTGCATCCTTTCGTGTATGGTTATTGCCTTGTTTCCATATCGCGAGGGACCCCTAGGGGCCCCTTTCAACTCAACCAAACTCATCGAAATCTTTCTGATCTTTCCAAACCACGTCAACCCAAATGTCCACCCATGAAGTGGAAAATATTATAGCGTCACTCAAACCTTCCAATTGTCAAGGAGATTCCTGCCCTGCTTCAACCATCAAAGAAGCAGCCAGTGAACTTGCCCCCTTCATTTCCACATTTATCAATTCCTCCTTCCAGACTTGCACTGTCCCCACCAATCTAAAAGATTCATGGGTACTTCCTCTTCTAAACCCTCTCTAGACCAGAGTATTCCCACCAACTATAGACCCATCACTACTGTCCCCTTCCTGCTAAAGATCCTCAATAAAGCCCCCTACATCCAGATACAATCTCTTACTTAGAAACCAACATTCTATTAGGGCTCTGTCAGTCAGGCTTCAGACCCCAACACAGCAATGAAACAGCTTTGATTGACCTGAAGATCCAGATTGACGACCTGAAAGACAAAGGTAAATCAGCCCTTTTGCTTCTGCTGGATCCGTCAGCCGCTTTTGGCCTGGTCAATCATAAGGTGCTTTGCAAACAACTATCATCAGTGCCAATTTCTCAGCAGAAGCAACAGCGTGGATCCAATCCTTCTTAAACAGATCAATGAGAGTCTTCTCACCATCGGCAGCAGCTTATCCTATCCCCATAACCGGAGGAGTCCCGCAAGGTTCATGTGTATTGCCTACCATGTATAATCTGTTCACCAAACCATTGTACATCTGGGTTTCACATACACGAACTATGCAGATGACCCAGATCCTCATACCTCTTACCGGCGACAATAAGAAAAATCTACCCCTTGTTAATAATATTTATCTCATCATTCAGGCCTGGATGGTCACACGGTCTGTACCTGAATGACGAGAAGACAGAGCTATTACTACTAGCTACTCCCTCCAAACCGAAGAGACTGAGTAACCAATATCTTTCCTTCAATATAGATGGCAAGGACATCAAGGTGGCTAGAGAAATAAAAACCGAAGGTTGTTATTTAGACACTTCCTTGGACTTGCGTAAACAAGTGAGTGCAACAGCCTCAGCATCTGCTTACACTTGCAAGCTGATCCACACCTGCAAACCCTTTATTTCCTCAGAAAGCTGCATCACGTTGGCCAGAGCACTCATCCTGTCTAAAATTGATTACTGTAGGTGCCAGCAAATACATCACTAATAACTTCAGATTCTCCAAAACAACGCACTCAGAACAGCCCTAGGATATGTTGTCTTCTGGATCTTCGGGAGATCCAGAAGACAATATATCTCAATGATCTGACGGGACAACAACTGGTTACCCATCTTGGACAGAATTCACCTCAAAACAGCCTCGCCGACACAACGCAGCCCCTCGATACCTCGATAAACAATTTAACAAAAACTTGCCCTCACAACCTACAAGGACTACCAACTCCAACTGTTCAAATTGAAAAGAGCAGGGCCAGTAGCTTTCCTGTCAGCCCAACTGTGGAACTCCCTACCCATCACCTTTAGAGCCGCCTATCCTTCCACAAATTCTGGAAAGACACCAAACTCTGGCTCACCTCCAAAGACCTCCCATACTGATAAACGTATCCTACAAGGACCTAGCCAACAAGGGTAGCTTCATTCCTGTAGCTCAGTATAATACCCTGCATACTCACTGTCTGTTTTCTAATTGTCCAAATCGTATCCTACACACTCCTGTATTATACCATATATTGTTATCATAACCTACATTCTGTTGTATATCGTATTGTTTTATGCTACTTTGTATTATGTTGTACCATAGAGTTTATTATATCTTGTAAGCATTATATATTGTAACCAAGCAACTGCATATTCTTGTTCTGCGCCCAGATCCCTAAATTAACAAACCACTTCTTAAACCAGCTAAATGTCAAGGTTTTATTTTTTGTAATAAATCTGATCACCATAACTCTCTTAACTAAAGTTTTTTCCACTCCACTTCAAAGCTTTTGCTATACTATTCTTTCTTCTGTGCCCACGGGCCAGAGCCTAAACAAAAGGATATTGCAATACTGGCCATATGTAATGGCCAAACATTTTCATGAACAACATCGGGAGAACGCTCGTCACTTAATTTTTTTGTTAACAGATCAGATACAACCCACAGGGAGGAAAGATTATGACGAAAAGAAGCTAGATATTTAATTGATCTAGACACCAAGACCTGATGAACAGATGCAGGTCTTGACTGGTACATGATTATGCAGAGAAGACACCAGTAGTTTAATACATATGTTTGTATACATTTCTTTATACACTTTCATTTTTAGATATAGTGGATGCTCTTCCTGTGTTATTTTGTCATGATTGTGTCAGGACTACACATGGTGTTTAAGAATGTTTGGTAATGTACAATATAAATTGGTATCCAACGATGCATAATGATGGAAACTCTAATGTTAGAATCAGGGTACATAAATGTTTGCTACAGTGTGCTTAATAATAAGACAACAGTGTACAGGGATCAAAAATAAGGAAAGCGTGTTCAAAAAGAAAAATGATTGACATGCTCTGATATACCATGCACTTTAGGACAGACGTCCATTAATGGCATTTGCACCTTAAAAGGTGGTCATACACTATAAAGTAATAAAAGCAATCATTAGATAATTAATACATTGAGGTGTCAATAATATGAATTCCAAAGAGATTATTGTGATGAGCAATTAATGATGCAGTTTATAAAGCCAGCCTTTGTACTATAAGAAATGTTTCCTAATATTATATATGTGTCTAATATAGTATTGTCTTTCAGAATATGAGAAATGTATTAACACTGGAACTTTTAGAATACAAATGTACCATAGTTCAATATTAAAAAGAAGGTTTGTACTACTAGAATAAAGTACAATACGCAATAGGTTCCGTGCAAAGATGGTGCTTGTGATTACCAACCACTAGGAATGGCTACGATTGTCATAGTAAAAACGGGGAAAGTATTTGGTTGTTGTTAATTGTTTCCACTATTTTCTGTATTCTGAGGATGCCAAACGGTAAAACACAGCAATTTTGCCGATTTGGAATAAATACAAGCAATATATTTTTTATGAATCTAGAGGAATGCAGTGTTTGAACAAGAGTAGCAATTCGGTATGATCTTGGAGAGTGTGGCATTTGAAAGTTATATACTTTCAATTGGCAGGATTGCACCCACCTTAAATTATGCATAGTTAGCTAAATACAGCAGCCCGACAGTAGGAGCGAGGCAATGCAGAAAACATGCAAAGGGAACCATAAAAAGCAGGCTGATGGGCACATTCTGTAACAATTTGAAAGCTAACTGACCGCAATACCTTATTGGAATATTCAAGCCAACATCCCAAAAAGATAATTGGCCCTACAGGCAATTTCTTCGACTCCGATGAAACTGCACTAACATCTGCGATTTTGAACCACCTGCCAATATACTAGACGATAGACTTTTGGAAAGAGGGTACCCCGGGAGGCTCGTGTAAAGATCAGCTAAAAGAGCACACTGAACACCCAGAAAACATCTATTAAGTCCCACGGAGAAGAAAACCAATACTGATTGGATTGTATGTGTAACAACTTTTTCTTAGCAAACTGAGCAGCTAAAAAAAAAAAAAAAAAAATGTATAAAAAAAGCATTGGAATCTAGTAACCAGTACAGGATGCACCAATGGGCTCCCTCTCCTTGCCTTAAAATGGTCTAAAAATGTGCGAAACTGTCTGGCGCATTCTAGACTAGAAAGCTCTAAGACTAGTTTTGCAGAGAACAGCCTTAGAGCAGCTTGGAGTCAAGAAAGGGAACAGATATTGGGGCACTATGTGCGTGGCAAATGTAGTTTCTGCCATTTAACACCTAGAACAACTACATTCAATCGAGGAAATTTCAATTGGCAACTTTGGAAATGTACTAACTGCCAATCCAGTAATGTTATTTACGGCATCAGATGTCCTTTGATTTGTTATACGTGGGCATGACAACAAGAAAGATTGTCATACATATCAACGAACACAGATCGCGGATTAGGGCCAAAAAACATCACAGCACCATTAGTTCAACATTTTTGGGATCCAAACCATACAAAAGAAGAGATGCACTGGACAGTGATTGACCAACTGAAGCAGGATACAAGTCAATATTCTAAGCAACATAGATTATTAAAACTGGAGCAATGTTGGATCCATCGATTAAGAACTCACAGAATTGGCCTGAAGGAGGACATAATGTTGTAGCTAAATGGGTCATTTTATCTAGTAATTGCGGTGACAATCATCCTTTTATTTACAGCAAATTAACCGTCTGTTTTCCACAAACAACTGCATGCTTTAAATTATACATATTCCATGGACATGCTTGGGCTATTATAACGCCACACTGATAACGAGAGTGCAATAGCCTAGAAGTGCTTATGATGGTCTTTATTGGACGACAAGCATAATTTCAAATAAAGAAGATCAAAACTACCACGCTGCTAAACAACTGGGGGGGAGAGTCCCCGATACTTTCTAAATTCTAAATCTTGATACGTCAAGGATGGGTGTCTGCTTCCTGCGATCAGCAGCTGGATCTCCACAATAACACTTACAATAAAGAAATATACCCCTATCCAATATGGCAGTGGTCATTGCCATACGATCCACAATAGGAAGCAATAATACCACGTGACTTACACGGGCCTCCCTGGACCAAGTGGTGATGCGCAACTGCAACACCATTCCAACATATATAAACACTCCGCCCAACAAGAAATGGACAGCTGCAACTTTTCGAATGGCCAGCCCCCAGTTTATTGGACGCGTATGCGACATTGCTCCATGGAATGATAGCGACAAACGATTTGAATATAGTGTCATGGGTAAGCAGAGGTATCGCTGTGTGTGGGTGGTAGCGGCGAGCAGATTCCCAATCTTTCGCATCACACTGTCGCAGGTTGTCTCCGCTCACTTCCCCGTGCTGTGATTAAATTAGTGTTTTGTATCACTAGAAGAGCAATCTCTGCGCTAATTTCTTACTTAGAAGCTCCGTGGGAGTTGAGGGGTTAAGAATGATTCATCCATGTGTGCTCGCTTTCCGGGAGCAGCAATCGTTTTGCTGCTCTCCGAAATTGACTTTGGGGTTCAAGGGCCCCTTGGCGGATTACATTGCAGTCAATTGCCTTTAGCACACCTTCGGGCATTGATGCATCATTGGACCAGAAATTGTGATCTTGTCACCGTTTGCCGTAACGGTTATATTCGCGTGATACTGTGCCAACAGCTTATGACACGTAATCCGTTTAGTTACTCAGTGGATCTCCGAGGCCCGTGGCCATTCGGGAGACAGCAACCGGTTGCTGCTTCCTGAAATGCCCGTGGCCACCCTTTCTCAAAATAGCAACTTTTCTAAAGAAAAATTTCGATTTTTCTGTTGCTACAACACACTCCATCATGGGTGAGCAGGACAGCAGTCAACGGGTACACAGTTTCATGGACTGGAATAGATTTTTGGAAATCCCACTTTTTCTCGTTTTTCATTACCCCCGTTTAATCAAAAGTTAATGATAGAACATGTCTTTCACCTCGTTAGAATTTAATTGGATTGTTGAGAAATGCATACATGAGAATGAATAGGGTTCACCATATAAACTATGTATCCAATGTTTTGACAGACCGAACCTGTGGAGCCATTAAACAGCAGAGAGTCATTGTCATTGCTACAGTGCATCGTTGGACCTAGGCGCTGTTTACAAATAGAGGCAGTCCATTCTCCGCCTTAGATGGATGCCTCTAATTGAGCACTGCTAAACAAACCGTCTAGGTAGGTGTCCGCAATAGAGGGCCATTCTCCAAGTTGACAGCAATTCTTGTGGGTGGCCACATGTGTGCTGGTTTGAAACACATCACAGTGCTGAAGGGTGACAAAATTGGTCTTTTCTCTCTCACCTGACTGAAGTGTTGTTTTGGGGGATGCTGGAGGCTTTGGCAATGTGGGTAGTTCATAACCCTTCAGAGATGAAAGGTTATCATCCTTTTGTATTTGTTTTAACAAAAAATGTCTAAATTGTTGTATGAAATAGTAACAATAGAGATAGATTAATTTAGCATCATATGTACTAAAACCTATGGACAGCAACGTGGGTCACTCTCTACATTTTAGAGGTTAACCATATCAGAGGAACCAAAATAATATAAAATGTTTGCATTTATATTTTGGAATTATTGTTGGCCCAGAGATTGAGACATTTGTGTTTTTCACTCTCCTGTGTGTTTTTCCATTAATTCGTGCTTTGAAATGCGGAATACACAGACAAAAAACAAATGATTCAACATACACCAAGGTGGTCCAAAATGAAGATTTATCTTTATATCCTGATGAGGGCGTTGGTAGGAAAATTACATCAAATACCATGAGTCGACATGATAACAGCTCAAATTCCATTTTAGGATCTCAAATGTGTGTGGCAATTGAATATATTAGGACTATACAATATATATTATATTTAGAAAGTATGCATTATGGATAACAAATATCATTTTGCATTGAAGGGCCAATGGTTGGACCTTTTGGTTTTTTGACAAACTTATTATTGCGTTTCGTTTTTTTGGCACAAGTATGACTGATTCCTGAATGCGTATGAATGCGATCAATATGGATGAGTCGGTATGTAAAATCACAGTATGGTATGTTATGTTAACATGATGGAATTGGTCAAGCTTTGATTGCATTGTATTTTACCATCAAGGTTTTAATGATTGTCATTTTTTGTAATAAGAATAAAATAAGAAGAAATTGTAAAAATGCATCTATTCTGAATTCATTTTATGAAAAGGTATTGAAGTTGAACAGTTACGATTAATGTGAATGCGAGGAGAGTCTGTACATGTCCTCATGGCAATTGTACTTATTGTGATATAATTGGCTAAATACAGCAGCCTGACAGTAGGAGCAAGGCAATGCAGAAAACATGCAAAGGGAACCATAAAAAGCAGGCTGATGGGCACATTCTGTAAAAAGGCCCATGCAGGTTTGAGGCACGTTGCGCACAGGACAATTCAAGGCCACAACCAGGAATCCTGCATAAAGTTCGAACTGCGATGTATGTAGCAGGGTTTGTTGCTACTAAATGCGAACAAAGTCCTACTTGCACAACAACCAACAATAAAAGGGAACTTCTAAAGTGTACCAATCTTGCTCAACCGTGTTCCCAACTTTTGCCAATAACCATGTCAAATAATGTAGCCCTACACTTATATCAGATCATACAAGACTATGTACCCGCAACACCGAAGACAGCCACCATCACTCCTCTCCTTAGGAAAGCTCATGTAATGACATACATGACAGTTGAAGCAAAGATCCTTCAACACGTAATATCACACAAATCCAAACATAGAGTGTGACCCACCATTTACTGCATCACGCATCAATACGGTTTCAAGACAGAGAACAGAGTCTACTTTATTAAACACTCAAGGAAACACAATTAAAGAAAAGAAATACAACACCTGACACACATACTACCAAAAAAACAGACCTTCAATACAAAATAGGGCTGCTTGCCCAATCTTTAAATTTGAAAGAACGTGATCACGTAATCAATGCTCTCAAACAGATACAATGAATGTGCGTTATAATTACCCAAATTATTTTGGGACAAACTGTAATGGACTCTCAGGTGCGCTTAAGCCAGCCTGATCTACCAATAACCAATGTCGACCCATCAAAAGTCGATGGAGAGGGAGGCGCCTAGGAAAGGACAGCCCTGAACTGAAGAGCCATAGAAGTCTAGGCGCTTGATAACAGAAACTCAAAGAAAGCAGAAATTAATTTGAACTGGAGCCAATTAGAAGGTCATCTTGATTACAATGAAGACTGTAGCAGTGTCCCTAATTGCCAGAAGGTCATGCTTTCCACTCTACTTGTAACCCGGACGGCCCGAACACCAGATTACCTATGCCTACCGTGAACATCTCTGTATGCAGCACTTCGCCAAAATAAAAATCCATGCATGCAGTGGGGCACACAGCATAAGGAGTAGGTCCTACAAATGCAGCGTGCCAGGCAGCCTGACTGGCAAGGCACACAGGGAGGCGATACACTTGGCAGCTGGACACCCTCCACAAGGTGGCAATACAGTACAATGTGAGAAACCATGGATACTGCTCAAGAACTCAACCTAATGGAAGAAACTGAACAACCTACTCAAGAGGCAATATAATACTTACATCTGGGCATTCTGCATATACAGGCAATGTAGGAGAGCGTGTGTAAACAAACACAATGCAATCAAATGGGCGGTATCTGGGCACCCTTTAAAAAGGAAGCAATATAATAAAAGTACATGCACACTCTGTGCAGGGGTCAAACCACACACGAAGCACCATCCGAAGGCTTTGCACCCTGCAAAAGCAAAAAGAAGCACCATGTACACTAGGACAATGGAATGCGAGTAGCCAGGCTCCCATGTCTTCCCAGTGTTACACACGCAGGTGGTTGGGCTACTGCTCCAAGGTAGTACAATATTACAATGTGGTTAGCATTATGGCACCCTGCACAAACGGACAACAGAAAAAGGTTGGCACCAACCAATAGATGGCAATACAAGAAGCTGAGCGAACTGCACACTGAACAAGTAAGTAATGCGGGTACATGTGCACTCCACACACAGCATCAACAAAGACTATAAAACTATAGCCATAACAACGCGCGGACACCTTAAACACGAGTAGAACAATGCGGGCAGGCGGGCACCCATTGTCTGCCTCATGTCACTACATAACGCAGGCGCACATGGGTTGCACAGAAGACAGAACAGACAGGCACATGGCCTGAGACACAGGAAGGGCGCGCTCGCAGGGCTGACCGTGGGGGACCCCGGCTCATTTAGCCCTGCCTCCCCTCTCTGCACCGCACCCCAAGGTCTCTCACTACCAGCCTCCGATCCACTCATTGCGACTAGTACCACAGATATTAGACCCCGCACAAATAAACCCACCGTCTTTCTGACACCTCGCAGCTGGCAGCTCAACGACCGCAGCAAGTTCTTTGTTGACGTTTCTACATTTGCTTCTCTGTACAATATACAATCAAGACATAGTCCCCCCTCAGTCCGCGCACTGACCTTGCTGCTGAGCTTCGGCTTGGTGAAAGCCACGCAGGAGGTGAAGGGCGCCCAACAGCAGGAGGTGGGTGGCTGCGCCGCTGTGGCGGGAGCTGCCCTGCTGCAGCCGCCCCGCCATGCTTGCTGCTTCTCCTCCTCCTCCTTCTTCGGAGGCGCTTCCTCTCTGCGCGGCTGTGTCCTCAGCTTCCTCGGCTGGCCTCCCCGCCTCTTCCCGCGGGCGGCTGCCTGCCTGTGTGCTTGCCTCAGATAGCGAAGGAGGGCGGGGACGCTCCCGCCTGCTGGACGCGGGGTGGAGGAGAAGCCCTGACACACACAATGAGATTGCGGCCTGCTGCTACCGCTGGGCCCCGCCCGACTGTTTGCTACCGCTGCTGCTAGGCGTGTGCAAGAGAGGCACTGCCCACCCTCGGCGTCTGCCTCCCACAGCACATGGCAAGGAGGGAGGGGAAGACGGTGTGGGTGTGTGGCACGGGTGATCGCTGGAAGCTCAAGAAGAGACTGCTTCCCAGGTGTCGCACACTTTTTATATTTTGATCTTCGTTGCTTTATGTTGACTCCGCTCCTAATATACATCATTGAAACACGGCCGTTGTTCACGTTTTGTCTCGTTTTACCTGACATTTAGTTGAGAAAAAAACGAGCTTTCCGCTGTACACTTAACACGTGCCTCAGCTGCACTTCAAAGAGGACGGTGCGAAAAAACATACCCACATGTTTGTGTTATGACAAATGGTTGACTTTGTTGTACAGGTATAGACCGCACAGGAAACTGCCCAAAATATCTTACTAATAATACCTCCCTCGACACGCAAACCCAAGTCAACTCCTATTAACAAAAAGGCCCTCCCGCCCCCTCGTTGACCACGGTGTCGTCACCGGAAATAATATTTAGGAGAGCCCATGCGTCGGTGTCCCCATGAACAAGCCAGTGGTCAACCTATAATTCACGTTAAATCCTGCATCACAAACAATGAAACACACTCCTGCGTGTGTGTGCACTACATACATGCAAATTAATTATCGATGACATTCTGATTTGTGTTTCCACCAAGCTGGGTGAAAGCGCTGTTATCTCACTGCAATCCATTGGTTGTCTATTTATTGACAGCAACCTGCTCATGGGTCTTTTGCTTGCCCTTCCGACTGCTCGCCTCCCATTAATCCCTATGATTAATGCAACTGCATATTGCTCCACCCCATTTTCTCTCTCCCCCAATAACCTCCAGGTTCTTTTCCTTTCAGTGGATTCCCCCGAGCACCGACTTTTCCTATTGTTGTGGCCTAAACAGATGACAGGACGCTGTAGTACTTCTAACGGTCTTTATTGACTAACAGCAAGTGAGGAGGCTATGCGTGGCCTGGTGGCGCGGGGCGCTTACTCACTGTTCACTGCGACCAAGTCCTGTGCTTCCCCAGTTGCTTCACTGTGGAAGGGTTGTGCACACCGGTGGCACGCTGTAGTCTCCTAGGGCCCCCATGAAGCCTCCAGTGGCTGTGGTGTTACGCCCTAGGAGCCGTGGTGTGAGTTCTATAACTCACTTCTCCTTATCCTATAGTCAGGAGCAGCGCTCCTCTCTCTGACCGCTTCTGCTGGCCAGGTGCCAACACTGAAGCGGGAACGTTTTCCCGCGGAGCGTGGACTCGCGAGATCCCGCGAGAACACGCTCCCGCGATCACGTGATGTCCCCACACACCTCCTTTGCTGGGAAAAGGAATGGGTGATCACTCCATGATGAAGTCCGCATATTTCCTGGGTTTCTTCCTCTCTCTCTGGGGCCTGCCAGGATCAGGGTATGGAGCGGGATCGATGAAGTGTCCTTTGGAGGGTGCTGGTGATTCGGGTTCTCTTTGTACAGCTCCTTGCTGTGATCCCCTGGGTGTAGTTGGGGGAAGGGAGCTTGCAAAGTCGTTGTGATGGTGCGGCTCTATGGTGTCTCCACTTGGGAGGTGATGGTTCTCGTATGGCTCTTGGCAGACTTGATCTCCTCCAGTGTCTCTTGGCGAGTGTACAGTGTCTTCTTTCCTGCGGTACATGGCTACCCTCTCTAGGTTCCATCTCCTGCCATCGCTGGTGCAGATGTGGTTTGTCCCTCTCTCCAAGACTTCTATGGGGCTGCTGTATCTGGAATCAGTGGAGGTGTCCTTGTGGGGAAGTCGTATCTTCACCAGATCCCCTTTGTTGACTTGTGTGTGTCGAGCGGCTCGGCGCAAATCCCCCCGTGCTTTCATTGCTTCTTTGTTGCGCTGCATGCGACACGTTATGTCAGCCATGTCAACTTCTTCGTCGGCCCTCACTTGCTGGAGCCATGGTGGTACCAGTGAGGATGCTGCCCTTCTCCCCCTCAGCAGATGGAACGGTGAAACACCTGTGACGGCGTTGGGGGTGAGACGGTGGGACGGCTTCTTTGACCGTCTTGTATGGGTCTAGGCCCGAGGCGTGAGCCAGTTGTAACGCCCCTTTGATGAAGCGGTTGGCCCGCTCAACTAGGCCATTTGCCTGTGGGTGATACAGACTTGCTTTTCGCTGATTGATGTTGTTGAGCTTGAGAAATTTTTCCATTTCTCTGGAGACTAGCTGGACTCCGTTGTCCGTGACGAGTTCTTCGGGCAGGCCCTCTCGCTGGAATATGGCGGTGAGTGTTTCAATGACTGTTCCTGTGGTGATGTCCGGGGTGAAGTCAGCTTCCACCCATTTGGAAAAATAGTCGACCAAGACTATCCCGTATCTGTGCTCTGGGGGCATGTTGTCCAGCGGCCCTATGAAATCCAGCCCCAGTTTTCGCCACACCCCTTTGGGGACTTCGGTGGGCAGCATGGGGGCTTGCCTCACGGCTAGGCGCTTGTCGCTATTGGAGCATTCGTGGCACCTATCGACCATCTGCCGAACGTCCTGGTCGATACCTGGCCACCAGTATGCGTCGCGTAACCTTCGTCTGGTCATGTTGCACCCTAAATGGCCCGAGTGTGCTCTGCACAGTATGACTTTGCGGATTCCGCTGGGTGGGATGATTTGATCACCTCTGAGAATGAGACCGTTCATGGCGGTGATTTCCTCGTTCACCTTCCAGTAGGGACGAAGGCCTTCGGGGATCGCTCTCTCGTTGGGCCATCCATTTCGAACCCAGGTGCTTACGTGCCTTAGGGCGTAGTCCTGCTCGCTCTCTTCCTGCCAGTGGCGCTCGCTCATTTCCATGTATTCGACGTTCCTCAGGTCGCCAATGGACGCAATGACACATTCGTCTTCCAGGAATGTGGTGCCGGGGGCGCTTTGGTTGAGGAGCCTGGACATGCAGTCCGCTTGTTCGTTTTTCCAGCCCGCAATGTTTTATATCTCATAGGTATACTCTTGGAGCTTTGCGGCGATCCTGGCCAGTCTGGGGGTGGCCGTCTTGGTGCCGCCCGGGCTCAGCATGCGAATTAGGGGTTTATGATCGGTGATCAACTTGAATCTTGTCCCCCATACGTATGATCTGAAATAGTCGACGGCCCAAGCGCATGCCAACATCTCTTTCTCTACCGTAGAGTAATTCTTCTCGGATGAGGATAATGCCTTGGATGCAAACGCCACAATGTTCGCCGTATCGCCCTTTTTCTGGGTCAAGGTGGCCCCTAGGCCGTATGCGCTGGCGTCAGTGGTGATGTAGGTGTCCCATTCGGGGTTGTATGGTTTGAGGCATGGCGCGTGTAGAATCCTATTCTTGATTTCGCCGAAAGCCTCATCTTGTTCTGGGCCCCACGAGTACGCTGCCCCCTTCTTCAGAAGCTCTCTCATGGGAGATGTGGTCTCAGAGAACCTAGGGACGAATTTGGCATAGTACTCGGCTAGGCCTAAGAATGAGCGTAGTTCCTCTTTGGACATCGGCGCCGGTGCCTCTGTAATGGCCTCCATGAGGTTCTTCTTGGGGCTTACCCCTTCACTCGAGATGCAGTACCCAAGATATTCTACTTTGTTCACCCCAAAGACACACTTTTCGTGACATAGGTGAATGCCTTCCTCCTGAAGTCTGCTTAGGACTGACTTGAGCGCCTTGTCATGGGTCTCGTTGTCCTTGGCGTATACCAGAATGTCGTCTTGGAAGAATGAGACATTGGTGAGGCCTTTCAGTAGGGAGTTCATCATCCTCTGGAATGCGGATGCTGCGGACGATAGCCCGAAAGGCATGCGGGTGTATTGGAAGGTGCCAAAAGGAGTGATGAACGCCGTCAGGGGGCGTGAGGACCTGTGTAGAGGAATTTGGTGATAGGCATCACGCATGTCCAGCTTCGAGAAAATGGCTGCCTCTTTCATCATGAGGACGATCTCATTGATGCTGGGGAGTGGGAAGCTATCCGTGATCACCTCCAAGTTCAGGCTTCTCAGGTCGATACAGATCCTGAGGTCGTTGCTGGACTTTTTCTTCACTAGTACTACCGGACTCAGCCACTCTGAGGATTCCACGGTTTCAATGGTTCCTTCTTCGACCATCTTCCTCAGGTGGGCCTCCAAAGCTGGTCTTGCGGTGGCAGGTACTGCCCTTACTTTGTGCTTGACTGGAGTGGCGTCGGGTTTCAACCGAATTTTGTGGATGAAGTTTTTCACTTTTCCGGGTTTCTCAGAAAACAGGTTTGGAAAGATCTCCTTGTAGTTTTGCGCTGCTCCTGACGAGATCATGAGCACCTGTTCCGGAGTGCTGGGATCTAGTTTCATGCTGAGTTTGTGTTGGTCATCCCACCCCAACACGGCTGGACCTTTGGGTGAGAAATACACTTTGGTGGTGGTAGACCTCCCCTTGAAATCGATCCGGGCCTTGATGTAGCCCAACAGGTCGACCGTCGCCCCTCCAAACACGGTGGGTTTTTGCCTGATTGATCTAATCTCTACTTTTTCTTGTCCCATCATCTCCTTGTACGTGTTGATGGGCAGAATGGTGAGGTCGGATCCCGAATCAGCCATGACGCGCGTCTCCATTCCGTCCACTTTAATGGTGCAGTGTGGTTTTTCTCTTCTGGCATGGGGGGCATTGACCATGACAACCATGGGTCTGTCCTGCAGTTCATCATCATCGGTTGAGGTGCAGTCACTGTCAACACGGGACACAGTTTTCTCCCGCCACATGCATGCTGGAGCCACGTGGCCAATGCGTCCGCACTTGGAGCACTCCTTATTCCTGGCGGGACAGTCGCGGTCGTTCGCCATGTGCTTGAGGCTGGCGCATCTGTAGCATTTCGGTGCCTCCTTCTTCCTGGGACTTTTGTCTTTGGGGCCGTCGCGGGATTGCTTGTCTCTGCGACCTCTCCATTGTAGCGCCGCCATTTCGGGCACGGGCAGGTGACTTCCCGCCTCCTTGCGTCTGCTGGAGGTTTCTTCCTCCGCTCTGGCAATCTGGATGGCTTTATCGAGGGTGACCTCCTTTTCTTGGATGAGTTTGTCCTGTACTTTCCTAGAGTTGGTGTGGACAACGAGCATGTCGCAGATGACCTGTTCTGCATTTTCTCCAAAGGCGCAAAGAGAAGCGAGTTCCCTCATCCTGGTGATGTAGTCATCCACGGGCTCGCTCCCTTCCTGTTTGCGAGTGTAGAATCTCAACCTGTGCAGTACAATGTTCTCCTTATTGGTGAACCTCTTCATGATGCGACGAGTCGCTTCTTTGTAAACGTCGTCGTCTTTGACGTCATCGTCTGCCGCAGGTATTTCTTTAAGGCCGGCAAAGATGCGCTGACCTTCAACCCCCAGCGCATTCAACAGCATCGCCCTCTTCCTGATGGGGGCATATCGCGTGCCGCCCACCGCTTCTAAGTAGGTGGAAAAGAGGGGTTCCCATTGCATCCACGGAATCGCCGGTGTCCCTGGCAAGGGGAGGAACGCAGGGGGTGGTGTGGCGCCTTGCATGGTGGGTCCGTGGGACTTCTGGTATCCTCGTCGCCAGTTATGTTGTGGCCTAAACAGATGACAGGACGCTGTAGTACTTCTAACGGTCTTTATTGACTAACAGCAAGTGAGGAGGCTATGCGTGGCCTGGTGGCGTGGGGCGCTTACTCACTGTTCACTGCGACCAAGTCCTGTGCTTCCCCAGTTGCTTCACTGTGGAAGGGTTGTGCACACCGGTGGCACGCTGTAGTCTCCTAGGGCCCCCATGAAGCCTCCAGTGGCTGTGGTGTTACGCCCTAGGAGCCGTGGTGTGAGTTCTATAACTCACTTCTCCTTATCCTATAGTCAGGAGCAGCGCTCCTCTCTCTGACCGCTTCTGCTGGCCAGGCGCCAACACTGAAGCGGGAACGTTTTCCCGCAGAGCGTGGGCTCGCGAGATCCCGCTCCCGCGATCACGTGATGTCCCCACACTATCCTCCCCATCTCTCCACCAGGACTCTGCACCCACTCCTCCTGTGCTGCACCACCCCTGCTTCACCCTTGTAGTTAACCCTCCGCCCCCAAGGCCCTGCCACCCAGGCCCCTTCATTGCATTACAAGCATGTGCCCATATTTATAGAAAACATTTTAATGGAGTGGTAATGTTTTATGAAATTGTATTGTTCTATGTCTGTTTTAATGCTCTGGTCCTTCCCTTTTCTGTTTTCTCGTGTTTTTATTATTATTATTTTTAAAATATTTAACCAATAATTAAAAAAAACACAAAAACAAGCATATGACCATCCTGCATAACCCACGACTGCTCCCTAACCCCTTTGCACCTTACAAGCATACCCCCACCATGTATTTCCCCCACCCCAGGTCCCTCCCCACGTTATAACCTGACAAAGTATATGGATTAATTTATCAATTCTGTTAGGGCAAAACCCCCAAGTTAATGTCCCCTCTGGCATAATCCCAACCCACAATTCTGGGCAATGAACAGACAATGTTTTTCTCAAAATTGGAAATGCATTCAAAAGAATTAAATAACTTCAACTGAGGTCGTCTCCAGCTTTTCACGATGGAGATTACTACAATGTTATGTATAGCAAAAGCAATAGTCAACCAAAATCAAACTGCCCTGCATATATGAATCTCACTATTATCCGTCCATACAATCATTCTAATAATATATATATATATATTATTATATATATTATAGGGCGGTGGTCGCCGCTCTATAGTTAAGGTGAGTCGGTCTCCGATAGGCACCCCATAAGAATTCTATTGTTAATAACTTTTGATTAACGTAACAGAATTGATTGAAATTTTGAAAGTGATGTATTCGCAGGCCCCGCCCTAGACTGCAAAGTTTGGTAAAGATTAGTTAAAAAATAAAAAACGTTGGGGAGTTCAAAATGGCCGCCGGTACTGAGTAGACGTGCCGACAGCTCCACCTCGATCCTGAGCTGGAAAGGGCGCCCCGCCAGCACTCCGGACTCGCTCTAAAAAGAAGCCCCCGTGACGGTGGAGGACCGGTGCGGGGAGCGTAGGAGGCAACGCATGTCACCCCCCCACGGAGGGCTGCTGTGGCCCAGAGCGCTGCCCTGCCGCGGGCTTGAAGGGAGGAGGAGGGAAGGAGACCAGAGGAAGACCGCCGGCGTACACTAAGTGAGAGCGGAAGAGAGAAGCACTCACCCGGCGTCAGAAGAGAGGGCCCCCAGCGGTGAGTGTCCGGGCCGTTGATGGATGGAGGAAGCGGACCAGCAGCAGAGGCGTGGGCGGCGTTTAAAACCCTGCAGGCGCCGGCGGCAAGGACCAGCGGAGAGAGCCTCACGTCCCGCAGAAAGAGAGGAGGAACACACAGGGAGCCGGGCCGCGCTGGGTCGTTGGCCTCATGGAAGGGAGCAGCGACCCGGATACACCACAAGGCAGCCAGGAGAGCAGTAGCCCACAGAGAGGGCTGAGAGGGGCCGTGGCATGAGGAGAGCGCCACAAGAGAGGACCCTGGGACCGGCGGCGGAGAGGTAAGGGGCACGCCAGAGCCACAAAAGGGGGCGGGCACCCCATTCATCCCCCAGAGAGGAGTGAAGGGGCGGCTGGGGAGGCCTCAAGGGAAAGGAGTGTGTGACCTCTGGGGAGGGCCACGAAGAGAGGAATCCAGGCATTCAAGCACGGAAGGGTTGGTACTGGGAGACCCGGGTAAAGCGGCAGACCCTGCCGCAGGTCTCCTGAGGCGTGTCGCTTTTGGAGGCAACGGTCTGGCCCGGGCCTTTATTGAGAGACCTCCATAGTGAAAAGACCAGAGGCATGGTGGTACCTGTTTGCCCAGTGGAACGCTACCTGAAAAGTCTGAGTCTGCAGTGAGTGTCTGGTCCTTTAGGTCCACAGTGGTACGCAGGCTGAGCCCGAGGCTGCTTGCTCGAACAACTCTGGCAACCCTAGGCTGACATATGGCAAGCGGCTACCTGCGTTGAACTCACATTCCTCCCCGATCTCGGGCCCAGCTGGGATCTGTTCCCTGACCAACATCTCCAGAACCGCCTCACCTTATCCCTGCTTCTTGCTCAAACCTACCTCATCCGTGCGCAGAGGAGGAGGAGGAGGTGCTGGATAAGGGGTTAAACAGAATTGGTAGGAGTTATATAGCGGAACAGAGGGGACGATACGGGAGAACCGGTTGGAGTAGCCAAATAAAGTATAGAGGCAGCAGGGTGGCAAAGCATAACTAACCCTCCAGTGAAAGGGAAGATTGGAGGAAGGCGAGAAAGCCCCAGAGACATCCGGTGGAGCGACAAAGGATCACCCGGAAACGGAAGTCGGGGGACTATGACCACGAAGGCCAAATGAAGAGGGGGAAAGACCGCCCAAGTCCCAGGTGAAACCCCAGGCACCCTCCATGCCATGTGGCCAACTCAAAACACTAGTGAGGGGGCCAAGTGCAGCCAGGAAGAGGCAGGGGGTATGGAAGGTTTGGCTCTGATGTCAAGGCATGACTTCCTGGGCGAAATGCACACCTTACAGACCAACTTGGCAAAGTCATTCCAAGATCAATTTCCACTTATGCGATCTGACTTGAATGAGGCCCTAGGGGAGATCGGACAGGAGGTGTGACAACTAGGGGAGAGGACAGACCTTCTAGAAAAAGGCCTTCAAGAAGTGGACAATGAAACCATGGCGAACAGTGAAGCCATAGAGAGACTTGATGTGGCCACGCAGAATTTGGAAATCCAGATGGAGGGCATGGGAAACAGATCCTGAAGGATCAACATAAGGGTGAAAATGCTGCCGGAATCGATGCCAGATAAAGAATTGAAAACAGTAATTCAAGGGGTTGTCACAGAAATCCTGGAAGAAGGGAGCGTGGACAGGATCGAACTGGACTGAGTTCACAGGGTAGGGAGAATGATCAAAGGCCAGACAACAAGACCGAGAGACGTACTGGCCATCTTCACCAGATACGCCCAAAAGGAAGCCGTCTTCCAAGCGGCAAGAAAGCGGGAACCCATTATGTATAAAGGACAGCAGATCGCACTGTACCAGGACTTAGCAAGCAGCACGCTTATAAAGAGGAGACAAATGAGTCCAGTGTTAAAAGTTCTAAATGAGAGAGCCATCTGTTACAAATGGACCGTCCCGTTTGGCTTGGTATTTGAATGGGAGGGGAACCAGAAATGCATCACTTCAGTGCAGGAAGGAGCCGATATCCTACAAACAGAGCTAAAGAAGACTCCTACAGGGTCTGGAGCAAAATCAATCGGCAAGCGGCCCAGGCCGAGACCTTGGGAGTGGACGACAGTCGGGGAGAAAAGGAGAAAGGGATCGAAGGAGAGCAGATTGACACAGAGAGAGAACAACAGAGAAGAGGTGACAGGAGCACAAGAAGAACCCTAATCTAAAACAGCGGTTAAATGGGTGGTGGGCCTCTAAAAGGAGCAATGAAGCTTGGGGGTATCGGGGGAAGCAACCGTTTTGAACCGGGAAGGGCAGGTATGCCTGAAATAGGAGTGGAGGGGGAGCGGGAAGGGAATGCTCTTCCAGGGGGGGAGAACGAGTGGGGAAGGAGACAGGGAGACGGGGCAACAAACGGAGGAGAGAGCGAAAGGGGGTCACCGGCAGAGATGGGAAAAGATCTGATCAGTAACTTTTCAAGTGGCAAAGGCATAATTTTAGGAGGCTTAACTCCCCTCTTAAGAGGAAGAAACTGGAACAATTTACAACGAAAGAACGGCCGGACATTCTGGGGCTACAGGATACGCACCTCTTGCACAAGGATCAGGGGCGATTAAAATTGTGGGGGTTCGATCAAATCTTGCACACCTTCAGCCATAGTAAAACAGGGGGAGTTGCTTTAGCTATTAAAAATACGTTGACTTTAGACTCAGTGAAGTCATACAGGACAAGGAGAGGAAGTACATCGTGGCCAGGGGGAAGTATCAGGATCTTCCCTACACCATAGCAGTTGTATACGCCCCAAATTCTGGACAGGAGCAGTTTCTGCACAGAGTCTTGGGGGTACTAGAAGAAAAGGAGTGGGGCCAAATAGTATTGATGGGGGATCTTAACATTGCCTCGGACAGAGAGCGGGACAGGATCAGGGGCCAAGTAAGAGGCGGAGGGGCGGTGATGTCGGCAGAACTGAAGGGCAGAATCGAAAGGATGGGCTTACGAAATACGTGGTGGGAGCTGAGGGGGATGAGGAGGGATACACTTTCCTATCGAGAGTCCACGGGTCGCAGTCCAGAATTGACTATATTTGGGTCTCAACAGTACCGGTCGGATAGATTCGGGAGGTGAACACGGGCCCCATAGGGATTGTAGACCATAAGACAGTGTCCATCATTCTTGAATTGGGACGCAAGGAAAGGGGGGTGTGGGGATGGAAATACCCAAAGTCCCTACTTAGGGATCCGATGATTAGAGGGGAAATGGAAGAGAAGAGCAAAAGTTTCTTTGCTATCAACAAGAAAGGGGACATGAGGGAAGATGTAAGGTGGGACGCGTTTAAGGCCACGCTCAGGGGGGAATTGATAGCGGTCTCCGCTCAAAGGGCGAAGCAATTGAAGGCACTAGAAGAGCAACTCGAAGCAAAGGTGGAGGGAGCACGGCAAAAGGCGGGAACAACCCCAACTAGGTCTTCCATGAGGGAGTACAGAAGGGCGCTGGGGCAGCTAGAAGTCCTCTGCACTAAAAATGCAGAGGGGGCTCTGCTCGCTGTTCACCAAAAGTACTATGCCAAGGCGAATAAGGCAGATGCATTATTAGCGGGCCTACTTAGGGGGGCGAGATCGAGGAAATCGATTACAGCGCTGAAAACAGGGACAGGTGTTAGACCATCCACTGGTCACATTACGCACACGAATATCCATGCAGTCATTAAGCCCTCCCTCTCAGGTCCTGATTTGCCTTCCACTTCTAACCTCAGGTCCTCACTCCCTCAAGTAGCACGGCAGCGGCTATTAAACAAGAACAGAAAAGGGTATCCAATGCGTTATGGTCATTCTCACGTATTGCGACATTGGCAGCTGCCCTAGCGTCTTGGAGATAGTCGACGGAGACGCCGGCTTTCTCCTTTGCTTCATCACGCCTCCAGGAAGACTCAGCAGCGTTTTTGAAATCTTGGGTCATGTGACACAGAAACGTGCTATCTCATCAGTCACATGATGGGGTCATGTGACGCTCCTAGGCCCCTTTAAAACTGGAGAGGGAACGCTCGTTCAGTGCTTCACAGCTGACCCAATCAGGCACTGTTCGGCGTCTTCCTGTCTCCACATCTCGATTCTGGACTACGGACTGTTCTTCTTGGATTCCTCTGTCAAGCTCTCGGATACCGTTTTGCTGTTTCAGGACCTTTTCAACTGTGTTTTGGATTCCTTTGGATTACCCTTGGTTTTGACGAACTTGGCTGGCTTTTGACCTTGAAACTCTTAACGGACTGTTTTCGGATTACCCTCTCCATTCAGGTTTTGCAGTGCCAAACTCAACAACTATCTACGCCTACTCGCTACATTCTGCAACCACACGGAACACCTCCACTTTCTTCTGTGCTCTTCCCAGACCCCACCTTGGTAAGACCCTTGTTATTTGTGATCTCGCCATTTCAGTATATTGTTTTTCCATTGTACTGACCCATTGCTTGCTTTACAGCGGTCGAGGGGTCACCGGTGTTTCTGGTTCCTGGCGTTCTTCGGCACTCAAAAAACCTGTGGCCTCAAGAATCGCTCAGGAAGTTATTTGTATCTTTTTGAGTGGAACTTGTGGACAGAGGCCCCATAATCTTCACGACCATCAAGTCATAACACGGGAGCGGGCCACACGTTGGGGGGATATCCAGGAAACACTGGCTGAGTACTACGATTCTCTCTATGCTTTGCAAAATTCCCGGGCCCACCTACAGGAAGGGTTCTTAGAAAGGGTACAGCTGCAGAGAATTGGGAGGGAGGCACGGGAAGCCCTTAATCTGGAAAGTTCCGAGGATGAAATACCAAGAATGATCAGAGCCCTACCACCGAACCAGGCCCCAAGCCCCGACGGTTATACTGCAGCCTTCTATAAAATGTTCATAACAGAGTTGATCCCGCACTTAACCTCGCTCTTTAACACTTTCAGGCTGACGGGCAGAATAGCTCCTTCCATGGAGGAGGCTAAGCTGCCCCTTATACTTAAACCTAAAAAGGACCCAGAGGAGAGACCATCCTATAGGCCTATCGCACTGATAAACATTGATGCCAAGATCTTTACGAAGATCTTGGCAAACAGGCTAGAGAACTACCTCCCGGATCTGATCCACCCGGATCAGGCGGGCTTTGTCAGGGGCAGACAAACGGCGGATAACATCAGGCGCGTTTCCCACCTAGTGGAAAAGGCACAGAAAATGGACGCTCCCGCGGTCTTCTTAGCGTTGGATGCAGAAAAAGCATTTGACCGCGTGGAGTGGTCCTTTCTGTTCCGGGTCTTGCAAAAAATGGGCTTCAGAGGGGAATTCTTGGCAATGGTCCAAGCCAACTATCAGGCCCCGTCCATTAGAATAGCGGTGAATGGGACAACATCGAGACCTGTCAGACTGCAGAGAGGCACAAAACAAGGCTGCCCGCTGTCCCCAATGCTTTATGCAATTTATTTGGAGTCCCTCCTTCAAGCCATAAGGGAGGCAGATGTGATACATGGCATTCCCTTCGAGGGGGGAACAACAGAAGTTGACAGCATTTGCCGATGCCATGCTGCTTACCTTAGCAGCGCCAACTGAATCTATCCGGGCGAGTACAACACTGTTCGAGGAGTTTGGTGAAGTCTGGGGCCTAAAGGTCAACGTCGGCAAATCTGAAATCTTGAACCTAATGCTCAAGGCAGGGGAGCACGACACCCTGAGGGCAAGCACCCCCTTTCCAGGGAGCCCGGGGGGCTTCAGGTATCTGAGTGAGGATTACGGCATCCCTCGCAGGCTGGTATATGGCTAACTATCCCCCACTCTTGAGAGATACTAAACAAGATTTTCAGTGGAACCTCAGAGTTTCATGGCTGGGCGGGTCGCAGCAATCAAGATGGTTACACTCCCATGACTACTGTATTTATTCTAAGCGATTCCGCAGGCAATACCATGAGGATATTTTAGGGAACTGGGGGTAATGGCCAATGAGTTCTTATGGGAAGGGAAAAGAGCGAGGGTCAGTAGGTCTTTGTTAATGGCTCCCAGACAGGAGGGAGGATTAGTGTTACCGGACCTCCGGCGGTACTATGAGGCCACAGTTGCATGTAATTAGGGAATGGCTGAAGGAATGTGAGGGCACGCAAGATAAGCAATGGGTGAAGATGGATAGGGCGAAAGCACACCGTAATTTAGCAGAAGTTCTATGGTAACCGACGCAACACAGCCCAAGGCATCTGTCTGAGAGTACCATAACCAAGCTCATGGCGGACACCTGGGATAAATTGGCGGGATCCAAGGGGATAACGACATTTCCATCGCCTTTCACGCCTATCTTCAATAACGGGGATTTTACACCAGGGATGGAAAAGGGGACATTTAAACAATGGCAGGACGGGGGCTGTAGGAAATTGAGTGACATCTTCTCAGGGGGGGAATACTTTCTTTTGTGGATTGCAAGAGGGAATACGCGATACAGGAAGGGGAGAGACTAAGATATGCGCAAATAAGGCATTGGGTGCTACACCCCGGGAATAGGGAAGCAGCGACTAGGAAAACAACGAAATGTGAAACATTTCTCCTATCCAACGGCGGGGATAAGGGGCTAATATCCAACCTTTACAAGACACTGGACAACACAACTGCTGGACAACAGAGGGCGTATATATGTAGAAGTGGGAACAAGTCCTGGGGAGGGAGATCAAAAGGGAAGAATGGGAGAGGCTGTGCAGGAGGATACCCAAGCTGGCAAAAGTTTCACAACTACAAGAAGCTTGGTATACGATCTTAGTCGACTGGCACTATAAACCGGCCCGCCTTCACAGAATATACCCGGGAACCTCGGGGAAATTGCTGGAGGGGCTGTGGGATGGCGGGCACGGAGGAACTTATTTGGTGGAAATGTCCGAAAATTTAACCATTTTGGAGGGAGGTGCAAAGGGCGCAGGAGCAGGCCTACGGACCTGGGGACGATAGACCACCGGAACAGATTCTCTTGGGAATTAAAGGCTCCACAAGAGTGGGGGAACCTAGAACGAGGTAAAAGGCGAGAATAATCTTGACGCTAGCGGCTATGATGATAATAGCACAAAGGTGGAAGCGACCAGAGGTTCCCATGATGCAGGAATTGCTTAGAAAGATTTGGGAAATAGTAGCCCTCGAGTGGGCTACATACGCCATGGACAACAATTTACAGAATTTTGGTACGGATTGGGGGAAACGCTGGCCTTTCTTAAAGATGACTTTAGGGTTATATGGTGCCCGCAGCGTTTAAGACTGGTAGATCTACAAGGGAAGTCGGTGGGTGGAAGTTGCCTCTGGTCGGCGGTGGGGGGATTGAAGGAAGGGATTGTTGGGGAATTGGTTAAACATGTTGTAAAATCTAACAAAAAGAGTTAAAAAAAAAGTTATTAAGAAGACAAAAATATTTTTCCACAAGTGCGGCCTACTTTCCGTAGACAAACATGGTCAATTCCTTCCAAAGCGCACAGCCCAAATCGCTTGACCGATTTGGACCAGGTCCGAAACATCTTGAGCATGAAGCCTTGACTAGCGATCCATGCGTGGTTTGGGACTATTCCGTGGAGTAGTTATTTAAATATTTGATGGCGAAGGGGGTGCCCCTTCTCAAAAATAGCCATGTCTCAGGGATGTACCCAAATCAATTGTTTTCCGAAATGAAAGAGCCACTATCTTGTTTTTCTCCCTATGCGAGAGATAACCGCGGTTTATAACCGAGGATAACAGAGAAAAGAGGTTGCTGGAGGACACCAAGTGAAATTTGGGAGTTATAAGAGGTCGAGGGACTAAGTTTGACACACAAAGCATTCTGTAGCCGTGGCCATAGCCTCGTACAGCCAACATCTCAAAGCAAACTGAATCACAGAAACAGTTTGTGTTGTGGGGGGAAGGTAGAGGGCAGGGGAGGTGAGGAGGCCATCTGTGTAGGGGGGAGAGCTGGCACTGTTGAGGGGGTCACTTGGTGAAGGCCTGGAGGGGCAGGAAAGCATTTTCTTTACCAGCAGTTTTTTCCAATATTTGCGCCTATATTTGAGACTATGCAGGACGATAGATAGCCGCGGGTATGAGTAGTTCTGTGCCTGCAGCTATGTATTTTGGGGGTGCTTGTGTTTTATTTCTTTTTAAAAGTAATTTTTATAGGTATAGTGATGTCGGCCATGGTCAGTGAGCAGGTAGGCATTTGGGAGTCTTATCTATGTTGGCTGTGTGTTTTCAGACTTTCTTACTTGTGAGACTGTGGAAAAAAAAGAACATTGTTTTAAAAGCTCAATAGAAAAACAGGCCATCCTACTCTAGTTTTAGATGCCCCATCCACTGTATTTTAGCCTGTGTATTCTCAGCCATGCTATTATATCTTGTGTAATTTTCTAAATATGTATAAAATCCGATGTGAGCCTGCCCTTTAAAAATGTGTTACTGCGTCTATTAAAAAAGTAAATGAACTCTAGATGCAGTGTTTTGCTTTTCTGTCACGTGTAAGGGACCCAAAACCACTTAACTTATTACACGGACCAAAAGTTCTTAGACTCAGGGAGGCAATAACACCCACTTAGACCAATAGATAGAATATATTTGGCTCTTTACAGGCCCTTTATTCATATAAAATATCGGCATAAAAACGACTCTAGGAGTAAATAGGGTTGGTTATACATAAACACACTACATAAACACACACATAGACAAGGATAAACAGTTTACATCAGTGTTAGTGCAGTTGAAGGAGAAAGCTTAATCTCAGCCACTACGACACTACTCCGTCTCAAGGCAGGTGGGCAGAGAGTTCACACGTGCTAATGGGGTCTGAAGCGGAACGTCCTCCCTCTGAGCGTGACCTCATCTCCCTGGGTTCCAACAACAAGTCTCTAGTACCCGGATACCTCTTCTCTTATGGGGCGAAAATCCCTACACACCTCAGGTTGCATACCGTCCCCGGCCAAATGACAGACAGCAAGCATAGGGAGCACAGAGGGGAAAAATACAGTTAATAGTGGAAAAACCCAGTTTGTCTCCCGCGCACTCGTTCCCAGCACCCCTTATCACTGCACCTACACAACTTTGACACCCTTCTTGGCACGTCCTTGATTGAACAATATGCCAGCTATCTTCCATGATGAGCTCATCTGCTTCTGAATATACATATCGCAGTCATGGCAGAACTCCTGTCTGCTAACTGAGGTCACAGAAACTTAGACTTCCATTGTGGTTTGGAAGTAAATGTACAAAATGGCTGCGGACCGGCGCAATGTTTTTCTAGCTCATTTTTGCACACGCATTACACTGCACCCTTTGGACAATCATTTTCCATATCCCAATGGACGAAAGGCCGGTCTTTGACACCGACGAAACATACCTATCAAATTTGCGATGCAAGAAATGCAACAACAAACAATGAGAACTATAAGCACAGCAAAAATCCAAACAAAAACATAACACAATGCCCCACGAATCCATGAGAACACCACATCCCACCAGCTCCTGTCCTGATCTTGAGTGACTTGAGAAATGAGGATCCCACAACTCACCAATATGCTTCTCAATCGAACGGGAATGATCTTCCAAATCAAAACAACATATCCCTTCCACGGCACTGCAACCTAAGTTATGCTTCAAAAACAAGTAATCAATAGCAGTTCTATTCTGCAGAATAACTTTTCTGACATTTGTGTTATCTAACAATAGCTTTGTTAAAGATTGAGAGGTTCCATTAGACCTTTTAATACCACACAAACCAGCTTAATCAAGGATTTATAGCACCCACCCGCTAACCCAAACACCCCCACCAAGGAAATCGCAAGGGCCAATACCTCAGTTTCAGATAACAAACGTACATTAGAATCTCAGTCAGGGGATAAACCAATATGATGAACAGCATGCGTAGATTGGCGAACAGCAGGTTGCAAAGGAAACATCATTAAGCCAAGGCGCATCGGAGCACAATGACTACCAGAAATGTTAGCAGGAATACATGAATATGTAAAGTTCCCACAGAAAAATAACCAACCCGTAGGAAGTTTCACATGACTCAGGTGACTGGCAGTCAAAACAGTAACATTACAGAAAATGTTATTAGAGGCATCAACACAAACATTTGTGGATTGAGTACACAAACATCTCTCAAAATCCGTGCTCCCTCGATCATCAGTTAAGTCCAATTGCTGACACTTGCCAATTTGTTTGGGATTACAAGTCATTACATAACAATCATCAGCAGGAGCGATATTGCATGTGATAATGCATGTCATATTCCTCCATTTGCGATCAGTATCAGCACAGAACTTACAGTACTCATAAACAGAAAAAGAGCCCTTGACATCAGACTCCTCCACTAGAGAATCCTCATGCAATACTCCAAAAACATGCCGCAACACAGGGGCTGGCGTTGGCATGGCCACAAGGCACATTGAAATCAAATGTGCAGCATCATGAGCATCAGCCAAGCAGAAGTGCCATATGTTTAACACGCAACGGGCCAGAAAGACCCAAATATTCTCTGGTTGCTTGACAATTGCAGCATAACCATGCTGTACAAAAGCTATGGAAGCTGCGGAAGGGGGAAAAACATCACCCCCACGTCCACGACGTTTCCTGAAGAAGCCACGATACAACGCAACTGATGCACCCTTCTGCGCTGTGGTGACATCAAATTTGTTGGTCATCATCCAGATCATTGACTCCATTTGCAGGATGGAGCAATTTGCCACCTCTTCTCTCATGTCCCTGGACCCTCCGAATGCACTCCACACAAATCCACAAGCGCAAACAACTATCATGCCTTCCAGATGGAAGTTATGGAACAGCTGGAGATTCCATTAGCGAGCCACCACGTTTGCCTCACGTTTCCAGTGAGCGGTCTAGTGTTTTCCCAAGATGGCCGCCGCCACTATAACCTGGGACTGTAGGTTGCAATCGGTGCGTTGCAACCCACGACTTTTTTCGGTTTGACGCTATTGTGTTTTCTATCTTGAAGCCAAAGCTCCCTTCGCTTCTGTTCTGTGTTTCCTCCCTGTGTTCTTCCGAGCGTCTCTCGCCTTGTTGTTTTCCCGATCCCATGTTGCGCGGCTGGATTCCCCGTGGGTCTGGCTTTGCGTCTCTATCTCCTGTTACGGTTCCGTGGCAGAGACTGCTTTCCCGGGTCTCGCCCCGGAGTTCTCTCTTTCGCTTTCCTTGTTGTTGGCTTTTCTTCTTTCTGGTTCATCACCGGTTCTACGAGTCTTCACCTTAGTTTCTCTCTCTCTTTCGGAGGAGTCACTCCTGTGGCCGCCTATATTCCATCATCGCGGATCCTTTTCATATCCTGCCTCACTGGAATCTGCACAGAGCGTACCAGCGCTTGCTGTTCCCAGACAGCCCATACAGTCCCCCTATGGAGGAGTCCACGGATCAAGTACTTTCAAGAAAAGAACACCCAGGAGTTCTTGAAGACCTCAATTTGTGAGCCGGACAAACCTCTGTCTAACACCTGGATGCTGGCAGTTTTTTTTAGCCAGGAGGCTTTTTCCCTGCTTATTGGGGGACGCGCTCCAGGGGAAGCCTCACTGCCTGGAGAATTCTAAATTCCAGCAGCGTGGCCTCCAGAGGAGTGTGCGCCCTTACTTGCACGACATGGAGAAGGAAAAGAAAGGAGAAGAAAAGAAGAAGGATCAGAGGAGAAGAAGACGGAATCACTGGACAGCTCACCAGAAGATCAAGGTGAGGAGGAAGGGAGGGCGGAAGCACTAGAGTGTGACAGCTTGAAGCGCCAAACGAACCCCATGGTATCCCTTGAACAGTATCACAACCTGTTGGTAGCTATTCAGGGTCTCACTACTGAAATACAGACTTTGAGGTCTGAGAATGTGGCTTTGAGACAACAAATCGTTGTCAGGGATGCCTCCATTACCGTTACCTTTTGGGAAATATGCCGGAAGCCCAAAGACGCTAAAGGAGTTCCTAGATGCCTGTTCTATGTACTTTGCCTTTCACCCCAGGGCTTTTAAGTCTGATTGGGCTCGAATCAGGTTTTTAGTGTCTAATCTGATAGGCAATGCGCTTGCCTGGGCTACTCAGCTGATTACTCAGTCTGACCATTCTATGAATGACTATGCTCAGTTCACACAGATGTTTCGTACTCAGTTTGAAAGACCGGAGGTGCAGTACTCATCATATGAAGCCATATTAGACCTCCGGCAAGGTCAGCTAGATGTGCAGATTTATGCAACCTCCTTTATGAGATTGGCTACTAATGCCGGGTGGTCTGATTCCGCACAGCAGACATTTTTTCATCAGGGGCTTCACAACGAGATCAAGGACGAACTAGCAAGGACCACAATCTTTGCAGGACCTGGTAACTCTGGCTCTTCAGATGGAGTTCCGTCTAGGAGAAAGGTGGCAAGAGAGGAAAAGAAACCGACCGGCCCCATTACTGTTCGCCAATCCCTCACAAGGGAGTGAGAAACCATCTAATGCACCTGTAGACAAACCAATGCAAATAGGTACTACTAGAGGACCACTCACTCCAGATGAATGGAGATGGTGCAAGGATCAGGATCTTTGTATATACTGCGGTTTATCGAAGCATCTGCTCCGGAACTGCCCAGAGGTGCCCCAGGGAAACGCTGTACCCCGAACCTGAACAGGGACAGGTCTGGGATGAGAATGATAAATCCCTGCGCCAAAACCCTGTGCATTGCCGACTCAGATGACAACATACTGATGGTGTTTAAGGTGGGGTTAACCTATGGCCCTTCATCATCTTGGGATGTCCTGGCTACGTTGGACTGCGGCGCCGCAGGCAATTTTGTGGACATTACTTGGGCCATTGAAAACGGGCTACCAGTAAGCGCCAAGGAACAATCCATTCCTGTAGAAGGGGTTGATGGTACCCCTCTGTCATCTGGACCCATAGTGCAAGAAACAAGCCTCCCCATGTAGCATTATACCAACACAAGGAGGTTATTGTTTTTTATCTGATCAAGGCAGCCCACTTCCCTGTCATACTAGGGATCCCATGGCTTAGGTGTCACAATCCGGTGATTGACTGGACCGCCACCACCATACAGTTCAACTCTACGAGATTGTCTCGTACACCAAGATTTCACCCCACTCCGGAATCAGGTTGGCACCTTGGCAGCCTCTGAGATCCTTCCTATACCTGCTCAATATCAGGAATACATGGCGGTATTCGAGGACCACCAACCTCACCCTCTCCCTCCTCACCGAGAAGAGGACTGTTTGATAGAAACCGTGCCAGATGCAGTTATACCATTATGGGAGGATGTACCCTTTGTCTATACAGAAGAGAAAGGCCCTCAAAGAATACCTCGACAGCAACCTACAGAACAGTCTTATCGAGGAGTCCAAATCACCAGCAGGGGCTTCATTATTTTTCATTCCCAAGAAACGATCACAAGAAATTAGTCCTTGTATAGATTACAGGGGTCTTAACCAGCTGACAATAAAGGACACATACCCTATACCCTTGATCAAGGACGTTCTGGAGGCGGTCCAGGATTCTACCATCTTCACTAAACTTGACCTCCGGGCGCCTACCATTTATTGCAAATAAAGACTGGAGACGAATGGAAAACTGCATTCCGTACCCCACTGGGACACTTCTAATATAGGGTAATGCCTTTTGGCCTGGTCAATGCGCCCGCTGTATTCCAGCATTTTATGGACAAGACATTCTCTGATTTACTGTTTTCCACAGCGGTGATATACTTGGACAACATCATGATATTCTCCCGCTCACTCTCTGAACACTGGCTCCATGTGCGGGAAGTGCTCGCAAGACTATTGCAGAATCGCCTGTTTGCCAAACCTAAAAAATGCCTATTTGAGGTATCCTCAGTGTCTTACTTGGGTTTTATCCTATCAAAGGTGATGACTCTCGGAAAGATCAGCGCTATTCTCCAATGGCTTACCCCAAAGTGTGTGAAAAACATACAGCGCTTCTTGGGGTTGTCAAATTTCTATAGGCGCTTTATCGCTGGTTTTTCTGAGAAGGTGCTCCCCATCACTGCACTTCTGAAGAAAGGTGTAACATTCAGTTGGAATCCCGAAGCCGAACAGGCGTTCCAGTCCCTCAAACGAGCATTCACGACTGCGCCTATACTCAGCCAGCCGGACCAGACCCAGCCTTTCGTCGTTGAAGCTGACGCATCAGGAGGAGCCATAGGTTCTTTATTACAGAAAGGAGCGGATGGCCTGGAACATCCCATTTCCCACCTATCATGCCCTCTCACTACCAGTGAAGGCAATTATTCTGTAATTTAGAAGGAGTTATTATCAATACAACAGGCATGTGTGGAGTGCCGTCATCTTCTTAAAGGTGCATTAGATCACTTGACTGTACAAACTGATCACAGCAACTTACTCATCCTCCAGCAGATGGAGTGCCGTAACGCAAGGCACGCCCGCTGGGCGTATTTCTTTTCCCAGTTTCACTTCAAAATCACTTACATCCCAGGAAAGGATATCATACTGGCGGATGCTCTCTTTTGCAGCATGGGCGACGAATCCAAGACCTACCACGGTCATGAACTGTTACTCGCCAGCAAGGAAATAGTAACAGCAGCCAACACCTTCCTACAGGAAGTCCAAGAAGAACTTTCTCAAGAAACACTGCCACGCATATCAGGGGTACCCCTGAAGGAACGAGAGGGTCTGTATTTCAGGAATCATGCTCCCTTTCCTCCCGACTCCCAAGCTGCAAGTCTTAGCCATCTCATGGTGTCATGACTTGCCAACAGCCGGTCATAAGGGTCAGAAAGCCACTAAGGAGCTCACGTCTCATCTATTTTGGTGGGCTACAATGGATAGGGACGTTCAATCCTATGTATCCTCTTGTCCTGTTTGTGCAACCAGTAAGACCCAGTCCTTAAAACCCGTCGGATTGCTACAACAGGATGAAGTTCCTTCACAGCCGTGGACCCATATTTCCACAGATTTCGTGGTGGACCTTCCGTTGTCTTGTGGATACACTGCTATAATGGTAACAGTGGACACCCATAGCAAATTGGCCCACTTCTCTCCACTACAAGGACTACCTACCGCTCCAGAAACAGCGACTGTGTTCTTGAGAGATGTAGTACGTCTGCATGGACTTTCTGCTACTATCATATCAGACAGAGGGTCACAATTTACCTCCATTTTCTGGGAGTCTCTTTGTCGGCAGCTGGGCATACAGCGGGCTCTGTCTTCAGGGTACCACCCCCAAAGCAATGGGAGAGACTAAATTAAACACTAGAGCAATATCTTTGGTGTTTCTGCAGCCAAGGCAAGACCATTGGTATGACTTACTTCCTTTAGTGGAATTTACTTATAATAACACAGCTCATAGGGCCACGAAGATGAGTCCTTTTCTGTGCACATATGGCTTTCATCCAAGACACATTCCGGCACAACAACACTGCCTCCACCAGAATACCATCCTTGGACCATCTCCTGGATACACTCAAAGAGACACACACACCCGCCCAAGAGACTTTGGAGAACAGTAGGAGAGGATATAAGAAATGGGCAAAGGATGATTCCCTGATCCACCATGGAAAGAAAGAACCCGCGTCTGGCTGCCTACTACCCCCGGTGGGTACATAAAGGGAAATTCTCTCCACGATACATCAGACCTTTCACTATCTCTGCCAGGATAAACCCTTACGGCTCCATTTACCTGCCTACCTTGAGAGGGTTCACCCCGTGTTTCACACTTCGCTCCTCAAGGAGTATCAGTCTGATCCTTACAATAGACAAATCCCTAATATCAAATACTCTCCTCCGCCTGAACCGGCTGAGTATGAGGTCTCTCGCCTCATTGATTCCATGTATAGAAGAGGGGTTCTACAATACCTGGTACATTGGAAGGGATATTCTGATGCTGAATGTACCTGGGAACCAAGAGGACATCTGCACACTCCACTACTCATCCGAAGATTTCACCAGTTACATCCAGGCAAGCCAGGAGGAACCGTGAGAAAGAGGGGACATACTGTCATGCCTTCCCGATGGAAGTTATGGAACCGCTGGAGATTCCATTAGCGGGCCACCACGTTTGCCTCACGTTTCCAGTGACCGGTCTAGTGTTTTCCCAAGATGGCCGCTGCCACTATAACCTGGGACTGTAGGTTGCAATTGGCGCGTTGCAACCCACGACTTTGTTCGGTTTGACGATAGTGTGTTTTGTATCTTGGAACCAACTCTCCCTTCTTGCTTCTGTTCTGAGTTTCCTCCCTTCGCCTTGTTGTTTTCTCGACCCCCTGTTGGGCAGCTGGATTCCCTGTGGGTCTGGCTTCGCGTCCCTATCTTATGTTACGGTTCGTGGCAGAGACTGCTTTCCCTGGTCTCGCCCCGGAGTTCTCTATTTCGCTTTCCTTGTTCTTGGCCTTCCTTCTTTCTGGTTGATCACCGGTTCTACGAGTCTTCACCTTACTTGCTCTCTCTCTTTCGGAGGATTCACCCCTGTGGCCGCCTATATTCCATCATCGCGGATCCTTATCATATCCTGCCTCACTGGAATCTGCATGGATCGCACCAGCGCTTGCTGCTCCCAGACAGCCCATACAGTCCCCCTGTGGAGGAGTCCACGGATCAAGTACTTTCAAGAAAAGAACATCCAGGAGTTCTTGAAGACATCTTGCCTCATTTTGTCAGCCGGACAAACCTCTATCTAACACCTGGATGCTGGCAGTTCTTTATTAGCTAGGAGGCTTTTTCCCTGCTTATTGAGGGACACGCTCCAGGGGAAGCCTCGCTGCCTGGAGAATTCTAAATTCCAGCAGCGTGGCCTCCAGAGGAGAGCACCCTTACTTGCACGACAAGAAGAAGGAGAAGAAAGGAGAAGAAAAGAAGAAGGATCAGTGGAGAAAGAAGACAGAATCACTGGACAGCTCGCCAGAAGATCAAGGTGAGGAGGAAGGGAGGACAGAAGCACTAGAGTGTGACAACATTACACACAGGGTCTGAAAAAGAACAATTTAGTGGAGTACATCACGCACATAATTAACATTTGTTAGATGGAACATGAGTCCATTTCCTCCTCCCTTACAATTCCAATTACATCTGCCAGACTCGGCTGACCACTAGGCTTTTCAACCCAAACCTTTGCTCCCGGAACCATTTTGTCTGATGAGCCAAAACCTTTGTCCCCACATGTAGTTACTACAGTGGGTGGCTCTTCCTTTCTCACCATTGACAATTTCACAGGTACAATAATTAACTGCGCCACCCTATCGCCTTTATGGATAGGTAACATGCTTTCCCCACTATTAATGAAAATCACCTTTATATCTCCTTGGTAGTCTGCATTTACAATCCCTTCCTGGACTTTGATTCCCCTCAATACTGATCCAGATCTAGGGACAATTAATCCCATATGTTCTGATGGAATTTGCACTACAATCCTGGGTGCTCCAGGTGACATTTCCCAGTATATTAATGTTTCACATGCTCTGTTCGGCTTCATTTGTAAAGCTGGCTTTAACGTGTGCATTAAAACCACTGGCGATCATTCTGTTATTCAATATTTGAAAAACATCCAAAACATGCTCATGCCACCCTTTCAGATTTCCTTCACTAGATTTTCACAACTGTTCTTTCAACAACACATTAATTATCTCAATCAACCCCGAAGCCTCGGTGTGATACGGGACGTGAAAGATCCATTCCACGCCCTTTTCCTAACAATAGTCTTGAATCAGCTTTCCTTTAAAATGTGACCCATTGTCCCTTTGAATCTTCAATGGCACTCCATAATACAGTGCCACTTGATCTAACAATTTAATCGTATTCAATTGTGTAGCTCTCTAGCATTGCATCACCATCAAGTGGCCGGACTACGTGTCCACAATTGTACTCACATAATGACATCCTCTACTAATCGGCATTGGACCGATATAATCGATCTGCCAAATTTGTCCAGGCAATTTACCTTGTTTCAATGTACCCTTAATGATATGCGGAATAAATCTTTGTCTGTGATGTTGGCACACCAGACATTGTAACATCACAGTTTTCACAATCCCTAAAGGAATGCTAATCCCTCGATCTTGTGCCCACCTGATAATAGCCTTTTCTCCAAGATGCTCACTTTTCTGGTGTGCCCATTTAGCAATCCCTTCCAGATCATCTTCCTCAGACTTCGTATCCATGACTGAAATTTTGGCATGTTCATCTGCAACAGAATTGAACCAACGTTCCAATGAGTCTGTTGCACAATGGGCATCTACATGATACATGGTTACTGTACTATGCATCTACATTTCAGCAATATCTTTCCACAATTCTTTCCCCCACACCTCTTTGGCATGAATTTTCCATCCATTCCTCTGCCATGTTGGCAGCCAGACAGCTAGTCCATTCACCACAGACCAGGAGTTTGTGTATACATAAGAACAATCAGGCGCTTCCTGCTTCAATGCCTGATACACTGCATACAACTCTACGAATTGACCACTCTTCTATTTCCCTGATTTTGTCAATACTTACTTCATTTTGGGATTATATGCCACTGCTTTCCAGTGACGCTCAGTCCCCACATATTTGGCGGAACCATCAGTGAACCACGCATGTTCAGTTTGTTCACTCATCAACTCTCCATACGGGACTCCCCATTTTACAGGAGACTCCCTGACCTCGGCCTCCTCCGAAGGTTCCAAATCTCCCAACGGAACATCAGCCACTTCCTCATGCAATTTCGCAATTCCCCCATTTTGGCATGATCTTGAATGTACCACTTCCACTTAATGATGCTAGCTTCTTGAGCATGTCCTATGCAATGTGTTTTAGTAGAGCTCAGTACCCACTGCATGAACGGAATTTCCAGTCGTATCAATACATCGTGACCCACCGTCATTTGTTCTGTATCCACAAGAGCACAGTAACATGCTAGCAACTGCTCTTCAAAAGGAGCATATCGGTCACCAGCTTCGGGTAACCTACGACTACAAAACCCCAAAGGGACATGCTTTCTATCCTGTATTTGCCACAAACTCCATTTTGCATCGTTTTCCTGCACCAACACGTTCAATTACACTTTTCCTGCCCTCAACGGCCATAAATCAAGCACTCTCTGGATCGTATCTTTTGCTAGCTGGAATGCTTTCTCTTGCTCCTCGCCACACTCCAAGTCAGATTTCCTCTGTGTCAAATTGTAGAGGGGCGCAAGAATCTGCCCCAAATGTGGTATATGCTGTCTCCAGAACCCAGACCACCCTATGAACTGTTGAGCTTGTTTCTCATTCATAGGTGTGGAGATCTCAAGGATCTTTTGTTTAGCCTTTGGCACCATTTCACGATGCCCATTATGCCACTGAATTCCCAGGAAAATCACTTTCTCTGCAGGTCCTTGGGTTTTCGTCTCATTGATTTCCCATCCTTCCTTTATCAGTCCCTCAATAATGTCTAGGGGCATCCGCACACTCTCCTCATCCTTTCCTTGTATCAAAATGTCATCGATATAGTGCGAAATCTGCACATCAGGTTTGCATGGAATGTTATCCAAATGTTCTGCCACCAGCCAGTGATAGATTGTCGGACTGTTCATGTACCCCATGGTCAGACGTTCAAACGTATGCTGCCTCCCATTCCAAGAGAATGCAAACTGTTCTTTGCATTCTTCTACAATCGGTACTGTGAAAAATGCATTTTCCAGATCGATTGCACGTTTTCAATCAATGTAACCATATCTGGGACTGCGGGTATTAACGGAGGAGTGTACTTATTCAACTTGCGATAATCCACAGTCATCTTATAGCTTTCATCCGACTTCTTAACCGGCCAGACCGGATTGTTCCAAGATGTGGTGACAGGTTGTAGCACGCCTGTTTCAACATATTCTTTAATGGTGTCTGAAATCTCCTTCTGCCCCCCAGAAATCCAATATTGTTTTACAGATACTTGTTTTGTAGCTAACAGGACCTGCACGGGAGGCATTTTCAATTTCCCCACAAGGATGAGAGTACACATCAATGCACTTACCCCAAATGATAGGTTTTACCTTCCAACCCTATTGTCAACACCTCCAGAATATCGAATCCAATAATGTATTCTTGTATGGTGTTCCTTTTTAGATTACCAATTTTCATATCAACTCTGGTTTGGACTGCGGAGGTCTCTTTACCTCCCAATCCAGTAATGATGAAATGCCTGCCATTAAATCTTGAAGGATTACCATGAATCAATGAGGCCTCGGCCCCAGTATCAATTAAGACAAGAACCTCTTGTATATTTCCCGATTGCCAGAATAACTTCACATTCACATGAGGCCGTCTGTTCACCTTAATTCGGGCCGCCGCTACCAGAGTTGGACCACAATCCTATTTGTATTTCGAATGCACGTACTTGGACTCCGTCTCCAACATCGCGTTCACAACGTTCCATAACTCAGCATAGGTCGGTTGATATGGCGAAGGCGTCCACATGGACTCCCCATCTGCCTCCTCTTCAGGCGGTGCAGAAGGAACCTTTCCCCCATTGGACTTGTTCACATCTTGCCTTTTCACTTGCTTGTACCGCTCTTTTCCTTCCAGCCCTCACTTTTTATATAGCTGATATATTTTTTGGTTCTCAATTCCACCAATGTCTTCCCGTGGCACTCCATCTTTTAGTAGCGCCAACAAAATATCCTTTCTCAATACACAGGAATCTCAGGTATCGAGCCTCCTTCCAGGAGTTCGTCTGTCACTGCGCCCCTCTCTCTCTCTCTCTCAAGGGGTCTTTCTTCGGTCTTGCCCCATTCCGCTAGGTCGGCCAAATGTCTGATAGCATCCACCAACTCATCCGTTATCTTACCAGTCATCCCCACCAGCAGAGTCATAATGACATTTTTGTATGCCGGAGCAGCAGTTCGGATGATTGTATTTAGGGCTGATACCGACAATGCGACTACCCCCATATGTCTGGGAGTCTCCACATGAATGGCTTCCTTCATGGTATGCTCTCTAAGCTTCAGAACTGTCTCTCTCAATGTGTTCCATTTCTTCTCCTCACTAGGCCAATCCGATGTAATCAGATACTTGCGATTAGACCCTTGTGAGGCTAACTGTAATAACAACACTTACGGTTCTCTCCCATCCTGATCATGAGGTGGTCCTGCACCCAACACCTCCTGAATATGTGTTTCCTTTGACAATGGCAGAAACCTTGCAGCGTCTGTCGCATCCACAAGGATACCCGCCGCACCTCCGTCAAATAATCGGACCATCCATGTCAACCTAGACTTACCAGCCCTCTATTTCAATCGGTTCATTATTTCCCCAACCTCCTGTTATGAAAAATCCAGTAACGTTGTCAAATCCACTAAACCACCTCCCGGATTATTCGGATTTGGCCCAGCTCACATACGGATGGCTGGTTTAACAGTCACCTATTACCGACCAGGGTCTGGCTTTGACGGCACCTCGCTTTCTGACCCACTTTCTGAACTAGTACTGTCAAAACCATCTCCGTCCCATTGGTTGGGGTCCCAATCAACCCCTGCGGAGGCAATTACTATTACTATTGCTACCTTTCGGTTAGTCACCCTCCCTCTTGTCTTTCTATATTTGTATCAGGCAACCCTCACATCTGCTCGTTCAGCCAGTGCTTGATATTTATTGGGCTTGTCATGATACAACTTCATTTGAAGCTGCTGAATTAATGCAATCTGTTTATCGGCAGCTAGCTCCTTTTCCAGTCTGAAAACGCTCGCCTGCAACTCTACATTCTGTTGATGCAGCCTTCTGAATGCATGCAACAGAATCCACCCTTGTCTACCTAAAGCAGAACACTCCTTTCCCTTTTCCACAGGTATCTGTTGCAGGCAAGCCGCCACTTCCCCTGGACTCGCCTCTCCTATACCCGTATCCCATGCCTCACTCAAACCTGCACCAGACGCCCAAGTCTTATCATATGGACTTTTTGTACATCCTGGGATCGTCACCTCAGGACAGTCTCTGCCTGCGCAGCTTCCTTTTTTCGTAAATAAGGAACTTATGGTGTCAGCAAATGTTTCACGTCCCTATCAACAATACCTCAAAACACACCCACTTTCTTCCCAAACAAAAAGAAAATGTCCTTTCTGAGTCCAAACACATGACTCGTCAGGCTCTTTGGCATCAATAACAGCACAAATACTCTGCTCACAGCGCCAAAATGTATTACTTTTCTGTCACGTGTAAGGAACCTAACACCACTTACCTTATTACACAGACCAAAAGTTCTTGGACTCAGGGAAGCAATAAAACATAAATAGACAAGGATAGCAAAGAGAGAGAGGTTAGTTTTGCTTTGTTATCCACTGAAGGGCAGAGCCTCAAAATGGTTTCACTTTTTCTCTTCAGGATACGTAGGTCTCTTAGCTGTGGTGTAAACCATTTGTTTAGAGGAGCTTTAGGTTTGCTTGATCTCAGTTTGGGAGGTGCCAGTTCATCTAGAGTAGAGAGCATAATGTTATTGAATTCTTGCACTAAGGTACTAGGATTTAGATTCTCTGATAATGCGTTGAGGGTGAGTAATATAGCTGAGATAACTTTCTCTGCAGTAATGCATTTTTTATTTCTGGTTAAGCATGGAGGCGCTAGTAGGGGGGCCATAGGGTTGGGTCTGGAGGTGGCTAAGTTAAAGAACACCAATGAGTGGTCTGTCCATGGTAAGGGCATTATGGAAGAAATAGTGGCTGAGCAGTTGCAGTCTGCTATCCAATCTAGCGATCTCCCCCTCAGGTGCGTGGGCTTGTCAACTTTTTGAGTTAGGCCTAGTGTGTGAATCATGTTAGCTACCACTAAGGCATTAGTATCCGTAGTGTCATGGAAACCTAGGTTAAAGTCCCCAAGAAGGATTAGTTGAGAGCAGGGTTTGAGGTTGTTGGTAAGTAGGTTATGGAGATCCTCTTCAAAGGTCCCTAAAGGGCCTGGAGGTCTATATAATAGGTAAATAGTGAGTGATTGGTTATTATTTATCTGGAATTTGGCAGATAAGGTTTCACAGGATTGAAACAATTGGGTAGGGACTAGTCTGAGGGAGAGGCTTGTTTTGGAAATTATGGCGATACAGCCACCTCTTGCACCTTCTCGGTCTTGTCGGACTATCGTGTAACCATCAGGGATGGCTAGCATAAGCGACGGTCCTGTGGCATTATGTAGCCAAGTCTCAGTAATCGCGAGAAAATCAAGGTTACCTTCTGTGATTAGGTCGGCTATGTCAAGGACATGGGCGATGAGCGATCTCACATTAAGGAGTGCTCCTGCGATGGGTGGGGTCTTAGTGACATCTGTAACTTGGAGGGATTTAGTAGTAGATGTATTAGGTAGCTTAGGCCTGTTATTATGAATTGGGCAGGCATCAGAGTTGGGTGTATGGGGTGGCAATGGTGGCCTAGTATGGCTCGGTTTACTAGCCTGCTGATAGTTAGTTTTGATATTGGTAGGGGGAAGAAACCTACGGAGAGGTTCGTGCAATTTGGTTAGTCTGGCACAAAGTCTAAGGTTTGTGCATGGTAGTGATGCAAAGGTAACTGTCTCAGGGGACCCGTAACTAGGATGTAAGTATTGGGCAGGAGTGTTACGGTTCAGGCGTGTTGCAGGCACCAAGGGAGGCAGGGTGTGAGGTAGGTTAACATCTAACATGATGAACAAGTGTAGGATAGTCCTCTGCAGGACTGTGTAGATAGCTGGCAGATACATAGTTATATAAAAGTGGACTATCTAGAATCCATACTGGGTAGTAGGCAGGAACAGTTGGCAACAGGGTTTAGCTAAATTCAAGGAGCGCAGTGTGTGCTAAAAGGCAGGGTGTGAATAGGTGGAACAATTTAGCAGCAGGGTTCACCTAAATACAAAACACAATATATGCTAGAAATACCAGCAGTTAGGAGCAATTTGGCGGCAGGGTTTATCTAAATACAAAACACAATGTATGCTAGAAATACCAGCAGGTAGGAGCAATTTAGCAGCAGGGTTCATCTAAATACAAAACACAATGTATGCTAGATATACCAGCAGGTAGGAGCAATTTAGCAGCAGGCTAAATTGGCAGATATTGATTTATCTGTTTGGTTGTTGCAGAATCTTGGGGCAGTGAGATACCTGTTGGCGTATTCTAACTGTTTATAGTTTTCTAATTGAAGTTTTGTTAATGTTTATGAACAGATTAGTTATTTAAATTTTGGTTTTAAGAATATTAAATAAGTGTTTATAAGATTTGCTGGTAATCTCTGCTTTAGAGTAATTGTACTATCATTACATTCGAACCATCCACAATTCTTTTTTATATATGCAGTGTAGTGACCTGCATTGGTTGTGGCTCCTGCGTGGTAGATTATACCTATTGTTGTAAAGGTTTTCTTACCAAGTGATACTTAACCATGTGTGAATCCAGTCAGCTTGCAGATGTTTTTGGTACCATCTGCATTGTAACGTAAAAGCATTAGTATTACGTATTTATTATGCGTTTGTATTTGTAAGGTGGAGTGATTATCTAAATTGCAGGTAGCACATAATCTGCCATGGTTTGTATTTTGTACAAGTTGCTGAAATGGAATGGATTCACAGCTAGGTATTGATACATACACGACGCGTTCATTAGGGATTTGTTCCTGTGCAACATGGTTCCAGAGAATGCATGTATGTTTCCACATGTATGAAATCTAAAAGATTTCTTTTATAGGTATGTTTTTGTTTTCCAGCAATTGTAGTAACTTCATTAGAAATTCTTGTGGATCTTCTTGTGATTTTTCTAGTGAATTTGACCATTCCAGCACAGTAGTCCAATTCTTGTCTTATTCCATGAACACTGTAGGTGTTGTCAGGATTGTTGGTTGCATTTCTATGAAGGACTAACATTTGCAAACACAATTGGTCTGTATTGTGTAAGTAAATGTTGTCAATAATTGGTGGCAATTAAAATAGAATATTTATTGCTACATTTGCATAGCAATTTACACCAGTTATATTTGAAAATTTGAATGGACCTGATAGTCCTGTGTCCAAGTCATTTCTTCGGAGTGTGTGTTGCTTCTTTGAAGAAGTACCTGAGTTACTTTGAGTAGTAGATTCTTCTTTGGTTGTAATAATTGATGAAGTATTAGCTTCTTTTACTCTCTTTGGAGGATTTGCAGTGAGATCCCGTTTCGTTTCTGTTTGAAGTAGTTTTCTTATACAATGTTTTGTTTTTTGTGGAACAGTATAGGTTTTTAGGTGGGGGTGTACAGTGACGTAGTCTATTGTATTCTATAATGCAAGGAATATCAGCATGTACTTTACTTGCATCAAAGTTGATTAGAAATAGACCGTCAAGTGTACGTAAGCGTGATAGTGCTATATAGATCATGCCTTCTTTAAAGACTGTGCTCCCAATATCTATCAATGCTTTATCTAGGGTAAGACCTTGTGATTTGTGAATGGTGACTGTGTATGCTAGAGTTAGAGAAAATTGTTCTCTACGTACATACATGTCTTTGAAAAGAAGGAATCGGACTGTTGAGCGTCCTATCCTTTTAACTTCTGATAGTTTGTCAAAGAGAATATTGACAAACTGAATGTTGTCACGTGGGTATGTTTGAAAGCCAACAACTGTACCAAGTGCTCCATTAACTAGTCCTTGCTCCACGTCAAGGTTACGTTTAAGCATTACTCTACAGTTTAAAGATAATTTTAATATTTTCTCCAAACCAGATGTGTTGGAGAGTTTTCTAAGGTATTTAGTCTTGTTGTGGCTTGTTGACACATGGGTAGTGTCGTACTATGTACGTCCAGTTTGTCTGTGGAACATATTTCAATTATTGGTTGCATTTCTTTTTTCAATATTGTTTTATTGAATTTTGAACAGCTTGCAAGAGTTGACATCAAGGAAATACAATTGACATTTTTGTGTGCTAATTATTCCATGACATCAGTAGCACATGAGTTATGGCCATAGTGTGCATAGTTGTGCCGGGTTTTTAATATTGATTGTGCTTCTTGAGATAGTACACCAACTGCAATACTTTTTAAAATGTTGGCGCATGTGAGGTCTGCAGACTGGCGCATGTTTTCTGTTAATTCTCTGTATTGGAAATGTTGCCAAAGGTTGACATTTCCTCTACTGCCAACAGTTTTACGGCAGAGTTTGTGCCCTAAAGTTTTAAAAATAGGTTCACCTTTCACTGGTGTCAATTGAAGAAGATCTCCGAAAACAATAATGTGTTTTCCTCCAAGGAGCTCTTTGTAGTATGTTTTAGGTACTTCTTGTAATCCGAGGTGAATCAACACCAACATTAGGTTGGAGACCATGCTCACCTCATTTATTAGTAGCATTTACATTTGTTTCAAAACTCTGCATAGTTCCATTGCAGCTTCTGTAGAAAGTTTGTAATAATCTAATTTCTTTTGGTGTTCTACTGGAAGGAGTAGTAATCGGTGTAAAGTGACACCGCCTATGTTGTAGGCAGCTATACCTGTGGGGGCAGTTACAACAGCTGACAGTTTGTTGTTTGTTATTTGTTGAAGGAACTTGCTGATGATTTTGATTAAGAATGTTTTTCCTGAACCCGCTTAACCACTGGCGTATAGCAGTATAGGTTTGTAGTTTTGGCAGGTACACTTTTTATTTTCATGTTGTACAGCATGTTCAATTTCTTTTGTTACTTCTTGGAAAATGCTATTCTGCTCATTGTTCAGTTTTGATTTCAGTACAGTCTTCTGTATCTTGTTCATAGTGAGACATGGTGTTTTCTACTTCTGTCATAGCTAATTCTGCCTCATTTGCTATTAGTGGCTGTCCCAGTCGTTCTTGGCTTCCTGTTACACAAGGTTGACTTCTGTCGGGATTGTCCTTATCTATTTAGGCCTGGAGTTCTTCTTTGTGTTGCTGTTCATTGTGCAACATTGTTTTGTACTGTGTAAAGTTTACATCTGTTATAGTGTTTTCATTTGCTTTGAAAGCGTCTTCATAGGAGTCATAGATATTTAGTAACACTTCTTCTTTTCTCCATGGTTTAAAAAGGTGTAGCAGGGACATGTAATATAGTTCTTTATGTTGAGGAGTTTTTAATGACAATTTGATATTATTAATTAAGCTTTGTTTGGTAAGTTTCACTAAGCTGCCTTCACAATTTGTCACTCTGTATCTACCTTTGTTTTCATCTGGTTTTATATTATTTTTGTATGTGAAGTTTTGGGCTCTGTGGTATAGACATATGGGGCCTCATTACGAGAATGGAGGTAATGAAAATAGGAAGGCAGAATTGTATTACCGGCATCGTTAATGGGTCCGGGCCATTACGACCCGACAACCCGCCAATACCGCCACCGCCCGTACCTTGACCCTTAATACCGGTTTGCACGCGTACATGCACCCCTATGCGGAGTAAATACCGGGATGGCGGTAATAGGAGGTCATCACAACTCACGCGGGAATGCAATTACCGGCATCCCGAAGGCGGTAATTAGGGTCTGCATGATGGCGGCCATACAAGCATCACGGACCACCCGTAAACAGCAACCTGCAGTCAAGGCAACTGCCACAGGTGCACACAATCACCACAGGTGGAGTCAATGGAGCCTGTCCCAGTATAAAAGGAGTACACCCACACACCACACCCCTTCCTACACCAAAATGAAACCACTAGCTGTTGCAATCATTGGGCTGGAGGACATGCCTATACTGCTACAACTACAGCAACAACACCAACTACAATTACAACTACAGCTACAGCAACGGCAGCACAGAGGAGACGCAGAAGGAGAAGGAGGGTGAGACAGGCCCAGCAATTGCCACCAGTGGAGCCAGTAGTACCTCGTAGGCAGCCACCAATCCCTCGCATCAGACCCAGTCCACTCAATCTAACCACTGAGCAGATCCACACCGTGTACCGGTTGGACCGGGACACCATCACCACCATTGTGGGCATGATACATGACGACATTGTCAGCCTCATTGAAATACGCACTAGCATCCCCCCGCTACTAAAGGTGGTGTCTTTGCTCCACTTCCTGGCCACAGGCACCTACCAGCACACATTGGGCCAGCTGCATGGCATATCACAACCACTCTTTTCACGCATGCTGACCCAAGTGCTGGATGCCCTCCTGAAGCTCGCTAGCACCCACATATCCCTACCACGGACTGACCAGGAGATTGCCAACACCAAAGTAGGCTTCCATGCACTGGCAGGCATGCCCAATTGCGTTGGTGCCCTCGACTGCACCCATGTCAAATTGGTATTCCCCCCATGCCCTAGAGGTGGTGTACCGTAATCGCAAGCAATACCACTACATCAATGTGCAGATAGTATGTGACTCCAGCAAGATCATCACACATTGTTGCGCCCGATATCCCGGATCGACACATGATGCCCTGGTGCTGCGTAACTCCACGCTACCTTGTCACATGGAGCGACATGCTGGACAACATGCCTGGCTGCTTGGTGAGTTGCCTGACTGGCCCATGGCAGTGCATCCGGGTTGTGAGGTGGGGGGATGCATACTCCACCAGGGTGGGAATGGGCGGTGAGTGGAGAATGCACACAGAGATAAACACTCCTGACCTGAACCTCCTAACTCGAACATGACACATCACTGCCTACATTGGACCAATGCCGTATATCAATGACAACATGTAAGACGCACAACCTGGCCACCATAGGTATGTCAAGCAATGCATGACCAAACATGATTGCAACTGTGCCAATGTGGCTAGTGTGATCATTCACAGAGTAGTATACACAGTAATCATTGGAGGCAAGACATCGTCCTGCATCCACAGTACATCCATATCAGCATGCAAGTAATCACCCTGCATCATCCGTTCAACGGCATGCAGACTAGCACACCATATTGCAGTATACAATGCATCTAAATAATATTTGTGCATACGTACAGGGACATGTGCATGTCAACACCAAATTCCTCAAATTGCTGCGTCCATGGCTGTGAATCATGAAGGTGGCAGCTCAGAGTGACTCACACAAACCTTTTTGGATATCCCTTGAAGCCGTGGCTACTTACCCCTGTGCGGAAACCGCGAAACAGCCATGAAGAGGAGTACAATCGGGTTCATGCCCGTACCCGTGTTGTGATTGAGCAGACCTTTGGCCTATTGAAGGTTCGGTTCTGCTGCCTAAGCAGGTCTGGTGGAGCACTCCTTTATAGGCCTGAGAAGGTGGCAAAGATCACCATGGCCTGTGTCATGCTGCACAAAATGTGCGTCTTGAGAAATGTTCCACTGCCACCTGACATTGACATGCATGCACCGGGTGTGGATGATGAGGACGAAGACGAAGGAGAAGCAGCACTCCTGCCAGTACGTGATGCACAAGATGGCCGTGCTGTACGCCAATCACTGATTGACGAATACTTCTGAATGACAGGGACTTTGATGGATATGTGTCAGTGCTACACTGAGCACTGGATCCATGTGGACATGCACACAGGGTATGTGGGGAGTTGGGCACTGTGCACTGTTATGAATATAATGGATACACACGAAATGAACAATGTCCAGGCATGAAATGGTTTTTTACACACTGGGTGTATTAATGTAAACTACAGTAAAGTGCTACCCCCTTTCCCCCACCAAAACACCAAAACTCCCCATACCCCCAAAGAACTCCCCATACCTCCAAAGAATTCCCCGTACCCCCACAGAACTCCCCATAGCCCCCAAAGAACACCCCCTTAAACACCTATACACCACCAACACCATCTCCCCCACTCTCATTGTTGTCCCACAATATTTCTGTGCTTTCTTGGTGTCCGGGGGCAGCATTTCTGACTGCCTCGCACTGCAATTTGTCAGATGCACAGGGCTGGAGGGTGCAGAGAAAGCGGGTGTGGAGGATGGGGTGGATGCCGTAGTGATTGGCTCTTCTGGCGCGGGTTGTTGCTGCTGCATGTGCTGCAGTATTGAGGTCAGGACCTGCGTGATGGCCCCCAGACTGTCACGCATCATCACCACAGAAGCATGTATGGCGGCAGTGTTCCCTGCGATATCTCCCACCTTGTGTCCTCTCCCTCTGCCACATACTGTCGAACAAGTTCCAGCATGGCATCCTGTCTTGCCTCCACCCTTGCTAGCTGTGCCTCAAGATCGGTGGGAGCAGCAGTGGTTGAGGGTGCTGTGACCAGGCGTGCATTTGCAGGTCTGGCCTCGGGGGTGGTGCTGAGGTCTGAACTGTGGAGTGCAGGATCCGCAATTGTGCTGGTGGGTGTGGCCTGAGTGTGGGGTTCGGGGGTTGAAAGAGGGCTTGGGGAGTGTGGACATGCCACATGTATTAGGCCTTCCTCGTCCACATACATATGTTTCTGCAGAATGGGTGCCACTGGCTTCGCCTTCCGCTGGTGTTGCTAGCTCTGTGGTTCTGGTCTCAGGCGTAGCTGTGGGGCCCTCATGTGTGGGCATGGCCTTGTGGGATGTTTTAACCCACTAGGCTCTGCCCTGCGACATCCTTGTGTGCTGATGGTGCAAGAATCATCAAAATGGCCGCAAAAGCCCTATGCACGCCAAAACCTATGAAAATTGTGCTTTGAAACCGGAAAAGATGGCTGCCAAATCTACTTTGTCTGTTGTCAGTGGAGGAAGGAGACCTCACTGCTGAAACCTGTCACTGGGCTGCCTACCAAGGAAAAATGGAAACTGCATGAAAGGCAGTGTTTTCTTGAAAGAAACCCAGAAATTGCTCTTAAATCCCTTTTTCTTGTTCCTGAAAATACAAATTGCTGGTCCAAAACATCCAATATCCTTGCTGGGTGTTACCCGCCACTTCATTTAAGGAATCAATATGAACATACAATGTCAGGAAAACCGGAATCTATCATCAACATATCCACAGTAAAAAGTGTGCTTGCCAGTGAAAACCTGTCAAAATATGGGCGCAGTACCAGCGGCCACCTCTATGACAGCTGTCATTAGTTGCATCAGAAGTTTGTTTCTTCATAGTGCATCCCTAGTGTAAAGAAACCTTGTTTGTATTTTTAAAAGCGCATCCTTGTTTTACAATTTTGCCTTCTTCTGAAAATAAATGACCTCAACGAAAACATCCATAACTTCTTCATATTTTATTTTAGAAACGAAATTTAAGTATCTACTTATAGCTAACATCCTAAGCTTTCTAAAGAACCGAAAACATATAGTTTTTCCGCAATCAACTTGCTTATTCCTCTCAAATCATTGATAGTGTGTGTCTGAAACCATACAAAGCGGCTCCCATTAGAATTTCAACAATATTAGTGAATTAAACCATTTTCAGTGTTTTACCCATTCCATTCAAAGCCAACTTTAAAACCATTTTTGACAAGTTTGCAATCAATTCTGTTTCTCTCTTGTGTTTGCTGGGGGAAATTGGGATTGATATATTTGCTTGAATTCTGCATTCCTGAAACCTGTTTTCTCTCCTCCTATATATCTACATTGCATATTGGGGGACTGAGGGTGTACATGGGAAATAGTTACCATACTGCTATTTGATTGAACATACCCAAAAGTATTATTTATGTGCTGCATTGTTTTTTCCCATCATTACTCCTTGTGATTAAAGAGATTGTTTAGTATGACATCACCCCATTGGTGATCATTGTATACCCATTAAAAATAGTGTGATATATATATTGTGAAATACATACATAAATATTTTAACTTTGCAAACCAGCCTTCTTCCTGGATCAGTGTGACCGGGGGGGATTCCAAGAGAGGGGCGTGATATAAGTGGTACATCGTTCAGAAATAAAAGAATTTATAGACACAAATAAATAAATAAGGGTTTCAATTGTGCATTCCACGCTAGGCATTGATTTAGGTGAAGTGCTGGATTGCAATCACTTACAAGATTGGGGGCTTGTGCCGGGATTTCTGAATTAGACATACCACTTGTGACAGTCTAATACAGCATGCTAACTGACGGAGTACATAAACCCTGTTGGGCTACCACACTGTGCTACACTGTGAAAAGCACCCTTCAATATGAACACTCTAAGGAATTCAGTCTGTTCTGTAAAAATAAAATAAACTCCTGTAAGTCAGAAAGGAAATCAATATTTCCGGAATGGCGACCTTGGTAGAAATCAATATGGCAAAAGAACACCAACTGCAAAAATTATTTGTCAGGGGTGAATGGACAGAGCAGGATCAGAATGTGTGGTTGCAGGAAATTAAAGAACAGGCCATTGCAACAGGATTAAATATATGGCAAGATCAGGGTCCATTACATATGGCACTGGGTGAACTGTATATGGCCCCTCAGGGAAAAGAAGAGCAAAGTATGATTGCCAAAATAGCGGCATATCTGTACCTCCACATTGGAGCAATACAGGACAAATATGCCGAAAGCCTAGATCCAGCAAACAAGCAACTACAATCATTAGAAAAATCCCAAACTGCAGAGCAAAGGCTACAAAAGAGCCGTGAATCAGAAGTTGAAACCAGGCAGTACCTGATAAAAATAAAAGAAGATGTGGATATCCTGCAGCAGGAGGAGGTAAAGCAGGATACCAAAGTGCTGGCACTGCAGAAAGAGTGCCAAGAAAGTTTGGACTCTCTACTACAGAGCCAACAAAAGCAGGAACAGCAAATACATTTTAATAGGGCCTGCGCAGAGCAGGTAGACACCCTGCAAAACCGTTTAGACCAAGAAAAAGAAGATAATAATACATTAATTCTCAAAGACTTTGACACCCAGACAGAATTTGATGAGGAACGCCAGAAAGCTGGTGGACTCCAAAAAACAAAGGGACGACCTGGCAGCACAGAGGGACACCTTAGGCCAGGAGGTCAGTTATTTAAAAGGTAAGATGGACGAAAATCACCTGGCCCTCCAGGGACTGGGTGAGCTCCAAAAAGATTACACAAAACTGTTAGAGCACTCCAGGAGGATGGAAGATGCTCTGGCAAAAAGTGACCAGGCCAGTAAGGACAGGACTCAGGAGGTAACCCTCCTGCAGCAAAAATTGGCCCAGTACTCTAAAATGACACAGGAAGCACAGAGAGACAATGAGGCTCTCGGTGAGAAAAATGACATGCTCCTCATTATTAGTTGCATCAGAAGTTGAAGTAGAAGTAGCTATGCACGAACAACTGAGAGAGACTAGCAAGGCCTTGATAGAGTAACAAAAAGGTCAGGTTCTTGCAACAGGGAGCAGGGGATGAGAGAGATGAGGTCCGCTGGGAAAGGGAAACACCTGAGCATAACCTCAGGAACCCTAGTACCAGAGGCTTTCATCTCTTCAACCCCATGGACTCTGCCACCTCCATGTCCACTGGCGCACATGAGCCAAGGGCCACAGGGATGGCAGACTTCAATCCAATGAGGAATATGGGGCTCATATATCAGCACCTCCCAGGAATGGATGGGCGGGCATCTGTGTATGGGTTCCCAAGTGCGAGGGCCATATTCTTTGATCAGGGAGACTCCAATGAGGGGAGGGTCAGAGAAATTGATCCTCAAAAATACCATTTACCCTGAAACCAGATGGTAAAATTTAGTGGGGAACTCCATGAGAGTAGGCCCACTAAGGGCATCCTGAAAACCTCTGCCCAGCTAAGACAGTGGGTGGGGGGGGGGTACTCATCAAACCCTAGGAGCAAGGAGGAATCAGAAGACTCCTCTGAGCGCCACAGGACTCAAGAAACTTGGCCCCCACATCCTGCCAGCCATTCCCAAGCTCGCAGAATCCGGGAGAGCCTAGAAGACCAGACAGGCGCCTCTGGTAGCAGTGCCTCTGAGCCAGAGGATGAGTAGACCAGGGTCACCCGAACCAAAAAGCTAACAGGGTCAAGAGGGCCTTGCTCAAAGATCCCCTAAAAGAAATAAAGGCCATCAGGAGCGTCATCACGCCCTATCATAATAATGCGAAATATTTGGTTTGGGAGCACCTGAGCACTTTGAACAAATGATGGAGACTTTCCATTTGAAGGATAGCCAAAGCTGTATTCAATATGTAAAGTGGACCTTCTCTCCCAAGTACTCCAGCTTCTTTGTGGGGCTGGAGGATCAGAATCATACCAGATGGTCCACCTATAGGGCGGCCATCTTGAAACATTTTTCTGTGCATAGGAATCCTCAGGAGGCTCACAAGGCAGCCTATAACTTGCAATGTGGGGAAGATCAGGCCCCACAAGAATTTGTTCAAGAATTAAAGCGTGCCTTTGTGCAGACCACTAGAAGGGTGCGCACTGACAGCAAAGAGTTTGTAAATACTTTCTTCCACGCTCTCCCTAAGTATATCATGACACAGCTAGTGATAGACTTTCATGAGAAAAGATCACTAGACTGGGTCATTGAACACGCCACGTGCATTTATGAGGTGTAAAAGCCAGTGGAAAATAAAAATAATCCCAAAAGCCCTAAAACAACCAACACCCCTGCTGCTGCTAAAGTGGCGGAGGTGAAGGTTGCCCCCATTTTAGATTTAGAGATGGGGGGCCTAAAAACCTGCCCGCACAGAATCAAAACAAACCCAGAAGGCCCTCAGGCCAATCACAAACAGGGAGCCAGGGAGGCAACCCTACAAATGGGGCCCCTAACTCCCCTGACTGCATCAGCCCACGCTACAAGGGCAATAGACCCATCCTGGGTTATGTGTGGAATCCTCCAGCCCAAGGGGGGGATCCACCCAGACAGCAGCTAACCCAGCAAACTTCCCTCCTCACTTCCCCCAGGATGGCAGTAATCCCCCAAATACTGGACAGAATTTCTTTCCAAGGTACCCGCAAAATTTCAACCCCCAAAACAATCCATCCTTCTTTCCCCAATTTCCTGAGCCCAGAAAGCCCAATCCAAGAGAGGTGAAGCCAAGGGTGGAGGGGTACCCAAACTTCCCTAACCCGGGGTATTTTGGAAGAAGGGATAGCTACCCTTCCCGGGATCAACCCAGGGGAGACATGAGGACCCCGTACAAGCCAGAGCGGGTGTCACAACTAGAGAGCCAGGTCCAAAACATGGCACAGTATCTGGGTCGCATGCTGAGGGCTCAACAGAATCCTCAGATGAGCATAGCGGCTCAGAATGCCTCAAATCCAGGACCTGGTGCTCCAGAGCAATGACAGGGGAAGAACCCCCACAATCCACCGGTTCCCAGGGACGAGGCACCAGGGAAGGGGGGTGTAAAGCCATGGAGGAAGCTTCCTTCCCCAGTGATAAAAAGCCCCCGGAAACCCAGGAACCGGAACCAAAATCTCCTGCTCCTGAAAGTCTGCAACCCAAGCAGCAGAGGGGGGGGGTAGGAGAAACAAAGAGCCCAAAAAGACCCATTTTGAGGAGGAGGTACAAATCTTCCAGTTTGAAGGAGAGGGGTCCTCAGAGGA